>NC_039362.1:117183249-118383249 GCF_003573695.1 Papaver somniferum
AAAAAAAAAAAAAAAAAACACTTACCATGCATTAGAAGATGTATCATGTATTACAGAACACTAGACCTCTCCTTCAGTTCCAACATCACCAGCAACTACAAGCATTAAGAAAATCTTTGTGAATTTTCACGAAGACAATCTGAAGACTTCAAGGAATGCAATCCTCCTAAGTCTTCCTCAAAAGATTTTCCCAATGCTCTTCAGATGATCAGCACTGATCATCGTCATCGTCGGTGTTAAAGCCCTCTTCTTCATAGGAGAAGTCTACGCCGCTATCAGTGCTGGTAGAAGCTGCAGAACCATAACCTCCATCCTCATCATCTTCATCATCTTCACCATATTCTGATCCTTCATTTTCTTCTTGCTGAACCTCTGATGCAATAGGATTGCCATCTACATCCATCCATGGTATCTCCTCACCGTCTGAATCCACGTTCAGGGGTTCAGACATGGTACGAGTAAATATCATGGGTTGAGCTTTCTCTACCAAATAGAGTAGATACATTTCTGCATCATATCTCTCATGCCTTTGTCTCTCTCTAGCCTCTTTTTCTGGATCATTAGATCCCTCACTGCTGCTATCATCCTCATCAAGTTTTACTGCTTCTCCACCTTCCTCATCACTTTCACTTTTTGTGGAACTTCTTGTCTTAATCCAACGACGTTCATATCTCTCTAGCCTTTCTCTCTTTTTCCTTGCACATCTTGTCTTAATCCAACGACGTTCATATCTCTCTAGCCTTTCTCTCTTCTTCCTTGCACATCTTGGACAGAACACACAATTATTAGAGTAATGTGTTTTAGTTCACTTAATTCTAATTGGGGCCATAGCTTCTTCCAGTTCTTACGATTTTATTTTTCAACTGTACCCACACGTACTCCAATTTTTACAAATTTAGTTTTTTACTTTAGTACCGTTATAACAACTGCAGCAACATGTACTCCGCTTTTTAGTCGCATCGCACTCCGGTCTTTTAGAGCCGTCAAAGCAGAAAACTATGCAGCAGGATAACAAGATTTGACTGAGAAAATTCTTAACATAGAACGTGCAACATGCAAATTGAAGGATCTTTACCTTCCTATTTTACCAAATTATTTACGATATACACTTAAATATTTTGCCAAATTATTTATTAGTAAAAATATTGCCAAATTTCCATTTACACTCTGTGTTCATCTCTCTCGTCTTAAATCATTTCATGTTTCTACTCTTAAATCTTCTAACCTCCACCTAGAAAACTAAACAAATGGTTTACTTTGATCATCTGATTCATCTCCTGGATAAACCATATATTCCCCTGTCAGTTTTGCTTTGCGGAATAATCAGATCGACCGTGTAAGTAATTCTTTTCAGTACTGCTTTGTTAACTGAGATTATAACTCTAATGGTCATAGTAGGGTAAATATTGTCTTCACATGCAACTGTATGTAGGTAGCTAACCTCTGATTATTTGTATGATTCATATATGATAACTGAACTCACATTGTGATTTGTGATTACTCTTTGTGTACGTATTACTCTTTGCAATGATATTTCGTAGTTTTATTCAAGCCACAATAGCAATTTCACAAGATGTTCACAAGTTTTTTCTCCGTCCAGGTATCTGAGAATTCATAATGGATCCTAGAGTAATGGATAAATCTTGGATGTATATCGATAGAACCAAACCGCGTTATCAAGACGGAGTCGATGCATTTATAAAGTTTGCTACACATACATACCAACAGGATATTGCGAATGGGAAACATAAACCATACCACAAGGGAAAAGTTAAGTTTCTATGTCCAAGTGTGAAATGTCTCAACCTCTATGCGCACAAGGCAAGTAAAGTTAAGTAT
This sequence comes from Papaver somniferum, assembly GCF_003573695.1. Classification (NCBI taxonomy): domain Eukaryota; kingdom Viridiplantae; phylum Streptophyta; class Magnoliopsida; order Ranunculales; family Papaveraceae; genus Papaver; species Papaver somniferum. The sequence continues at coordinate 117,185,089 of NC_039362.1, forward strand.
CATTTATTTTCTTCTGGATTCATTCAAAATTATGCGGTATGGACTAAGCACGGATAAGGAGATGAGTCATTAAAGTGGACACTTCTGGATGGTAATGGCAACGACGGTCCGCACTCTGATGAACCAACACATGCTACAGAGACTAGAGAAATGGTTAGTGCTTTATTAGGAGACAACTTTTCAAAGGATTCTGAGAAGATGCAACAGATACTCGAAGATGCTGGGAAACCCCTATACGAAGGATGTGCCGATTTTACAAAGATATCTGCAATGCGTGAACTGTTTAACCTGAAGAGCAAGCACAGAGCTTCCGACAAGTTATTTAATGAACTTCTACCGCTGTTAAAATCCATGCTCCCTCCAGGAAATGAGATGATGAAAAGTACATATGAAGCTAAGAAGGTGATGAGAGATTTGGGTTCAGGTTACGAAAAGATACATGTATGCATCAATGACTGCATTCTCTATAGGAAGGATTACGAGGATCACATCAAGTGTCCCACCTGTGGGGAATCAAGATGGAAAGTTGACGACACCACCCACAAGGTTTATGAAAAAATTCTGGCAAAAGTCTTGTGGTATTTCCCAATTATCCCAAGACTGAAACGGCTGTTTCAATCAAAGAGAATTGTCGAATATTTATTGTGGCACGACACCAGAAAGAAAGAAGAGGGTGTTTTACGACATCCGACGGACTCACCAGCATGGAAAAATAAAGATGAAAGATATCCCGTAATTCGTGATGATCCTAGAAATCCGCGGCTAGGCATTTCGGCTGACGGGGTTGACGTAAACAAAGGCATGCAAAAACAACACAGTGTGTGGCCAATTCTGACAGTGATTTACAACCTTCCGCCAGAATTGTGTATGAAGAGAAAGTTCACCATGTTGTCATTAATTATCGATGGGGGGCCTTGTAAGGACATTGGTGTTATGTTACAACCGTTTGTCGAGGATCTCAAGGAATTGTTTGAGGGAGTCCAATGTTTTGATGCGCTGAAACATGAGATGTTTACTCTACGTGTGGTTATTTTATGGACAATAAATGATTACCCTGCTCTCGGTACACTGTGTGGTTGCCCCTACCAGGGACGAGACGCTTGTAACGTGTGTGGGAGAAATACTTCCTATGTCAGGCTAAAACAATGTACAAAAGAGGTTTATACCGGGCATAGAAGATACCTACCATACGATCATCCATTCAGACGTCAGAAGGGGTTCAACGGAAAAGAAGAAACTGAAAAGGCTCCGGAACTTATGACCCCGTCACAAATATACAATGAGGTAAAGATTATAAAGAATAAATGGGGAAATGGACGGAAGAACATTGTGGTGGAATTCGTGCAGGATAACCCTGGAAGAGGTGGAAAGATGAAGAAAATCGAAAATACCATCGACCCCAAAAAGGGGAAGGGTAAGGAGAAGGAGACCGAAATGCGCTACTGGAAAAAGTTCAATATATGGTTCCGTCTCTTCCCCTACTGGCTGGTGGGCCCCAGGAAAGCGTATAAAATTGAAGCGAAATGAAACGCGGGCCTACAGTAATACCGCAAGTGCACGGTCGTCGGTTGTAGCTCGTGCAAGTACGGGTCGATCCACAGAGACTGGGTGTGTTTGGAGTATTTAGCTACTTTGGGCTCTAAATTGCTATTGGGCTATGAATAATCAATGGGCTTTTGAGTGCTAATGGGTTATGAATACCCTTGGAATGAGTTGGGCTTTCAGTGGTTTTGATGGGCTGAACTTGGGTTCAGTTGGTTTCTGATGTGAATTGAACTGGGCTTGATCTTTGGATTGAACTGGGTCTTTGCCTCAGTGAACTGGGCTTCAGTTTGTACAAACAATGGACAGTGGGCTTAGAGAGTTTTTGGTAAAGAAGAAAAGAAGTGACCAGGAGAGACAGGTAACAGTGAGCAACAATGGCTCTAGGCCAAAACAGCAAAGATAGAGGAAAAAGGCAGTGAGGCAATAATACAAAGGCAGTTAGCCTAAGGCAAAGACAATGAAGAAAATTAAACAAGACAATGACTAAACAGCAAAGAACTAAACAACAGTGCACTAATCAAAGCAGTGACAAAAGATTGTGAAAGTGATGAAGATAGTAGTGAAATAATGAGGCAATGGATGATAAAACAATAAACACAAGGTAATAGTGAAGTAAATGTGACAGTACAATGAAACTACAAGCAGAGAACAATGGAACCAAGGCCTAAGCCAAGGGCAGGGGAGATGGTGAAGGTGAAATGGTGAAGGTGAGCCTAGGCATACTACTAGAGTGGGAAGAGAACTAGTTTGCTCACAGTCACTAGTGAGCACTAGTTTCTCCCCAATGCTCAATCAACACAATGCTCTAAGGCTTCTAGCCTAACATTCACACAAAACAGTAAACATGAGCGATGAAAGAACACTAGGATGTTGAATCCACCATTAACCTAGGGGATATTCTACTCACAGCTAAAATAGTTACCAAAGTACTAATTGTCTGATTAAAGTACAACTAGTCTAAGGGCTTAACAACATTGGACAAGAGCTGCACATGATGAAGACTATCTTATTGATTCATGGTTTCATCTAGTCCTAGCATTTGAGGTTTAGAACATACATAACAAGAACATTACAGAACATGATACAAACATTACAGAAACATAACATAACAGGAATATGGGAGTGACAGCAAAGAACAAACATAACACAACAGTGGAGTTCATAACAGGAACAACACATAACAACATCACAGTGACATAAAATGGAGAAAATCAAAACATTAAAATGGATAAACAGTGAACAGCAAAATGAACATTTAACAGAACTAAGTTCTGGACACTGGCTAGTCCAGCATAAAACCTCACACACAAACCCACAGTTCCCTTTTATACCCAATACCCAATTTAGGGTTTATAGAAAAATACCCAAATTCAAACAGTGAAATTAGGTATATGATTTACCTAATTTTTGACAGTACAAATTGAACCCATAACTAATTCATTGCTTCTCCTAACAGAAATTAGGGTTTTCTATAAAAATCCCAAAAATTGAGAAATTAGGGTTTCGTAAAATCTTACTTTGATGGCGCAATTTATTCAATCAATCGCTGACCCATCCTTCCTCTGACTTCACTGCTCCTTCCCATGCCTTTTCTAGCTTCGATTGATAACATGCAATCATTCTCATCAATTCCACACGTCACTGAAATCGTGTGATGTTGATGAAGTTGATTGAAAGTTACCATGTGCGGTAGGTGGTGGTGATGATAAAGAAGGTGATGTGGTTGTGGCAGAGGTATGGTGGCGGAATGGGTGTTGCAGTTGCAGCTCTGCAACTGTCGGGTGGAGGAGAAGAAGAAAGAAAGAGGAGAAGAATGGGTCGACAGTTTAGGGTATAGGGTATCCGTTTTTAGGGTGTTGAGCGGGCGCATCAAAGTTAGATGTTGGCGAAGCTGAGCCACTGGAATCGAAGCTGGTAGGTGAATCGGACGGCTCCGCCTGAAGAGGCTGGTATCGACCGTCGGATGTCTTGATACAACGAAGTTAACGGCTCTAGATGGGGTTAGGTGTTGAAGTGTTAAGCGGAAGTATCGAGATTTGATGCGCAGGCAAAGAAGCGACCGTAGGATCTAAATGTGATCTAATCTGAAGGCTTGGAATTTAGGCACTATGGTGTTTTGCAGGTACTTCAGATTTTGATGAACGATGAAGAAGCGACCATTGGATGATGAGATGGATCCAATCTAACGGCTGAGAATGGAGGCGGGTATGGATATAGAAAATGGGTTTGGGTAAGGGTTTTGGGCCTTGGGTATGCCAAGCCCATATCTTCTTTAAGAACAATTCTTCCTTCTTGAGCCCATTCCTAGCTTTTTGGACGTGCGCTCCATTCTTTGCGGCTTCCTTACGTAATTTCTTCCGGCTTTTCACCACTCTTCAGCTCTTTTCCGCTCCGCAAGTCATCCAGACTTTATTTATTACCTAAAAATGCAAAATTAAGTAAGAAAAATATTTATTCTTGAAAACAATGAAAATACAAAATATGGGATAAAATGTAGAATTACTGCACAAAAGATGAGTTAAATGCCAACAAAAAGGGATAGATATATACATTATTTGGCACTCATCAAATACCCCCAAACCTGAATTTTACTTGTCCTCAAGTAAAACAAAACTAAGGAAATCCTACCTATACCACTGTCGCTGGTCTCTCGAATGCATTTAGCGTATGCACTAAGCCTTTTAAACCACTAAGTGTCCCTAGTGGACGAGTTGAAGTCTCGTGAAGGTTTGCTTAGAACGTACCTACAAAGTTCTAGGTCAAAATATAAGCTCAGATTCCATCAAATGTGACATGTGCAAGTCAGTTTAAGCTCACAGCAAAATGGAGATGTCAATCTAGCTATCAAAGGCACAATCCTAGCACTGATAACAAAAAAAGACATGTGATAAGAGTGTAAAGTGTATCTACACATGTGTAAAGAAAGATCTGAAGTTATGACTACTAATCACCAAGAGATAGTTTCTCAGGCTAAGAACCGAGGTCGAAATCTAGCTAGTTGTCCGGACTTTACGAGAATTGTGAATGAGTTGGAGGTATTTCACAATTACTCGCGTTGTACATCAATGGCATACACCCTCCTTGCTTATTACAATGAAACAACAAAATGACTCTTTACATGACTCTTATTTACATTGACTATTCTCTTTTTATTTTTGGAACAAGAGATGATGGAATTGATAAATACTTGATTTTTTTGGAAACACTTTTGATACATGTACAAAAGGAAACAAAAGATTACATGACACTTTGCAAGAGGTAGCCCTTTTTGATGCACCCAGTTAAATTCGATGGTTGTCTTTCTTAATGTAACCTCCACCTTCTATCCCAACCAACCAAAGAACAAGCTAGTCAAGTTTCGTTCAGTATTCTAAAGTGATTGGCAATCGTAACTTCCTATCAAACACCTTGAAGATCGAGGACATACATGTATTGGTAGATCGTGCGCGTGCAAATTTCTTATCACTATGTGAATTGTGCTAGAATCAGGGTGCCTAAATATCTAGACTAAGACTCCTAATAATTACATATTTGCACAAGAGTCAACATTTCAAGGTAAATGAGCTCCATTTTTATGTTTTTTTCAATTTTTTATTTTTTATTTTCATTTTTTTTCAAAAAGAAGGAGTTCTTGTTTTCAATTATGGCATATTATCAAAGTATCTACTTTTCACCCCCAAACCTAAACTAAACATTGTCCTCAATGTTTCAAAATATGAACAAAATTATAATACAACATATTAAGAGGATCATGTTGAGTAGAGAAAAAGGAAAGAGAATACCCGATTTCGGCGAAAGCAATATTAGAACTCCGTTATTCAAGGCAAGAATCCAACATATGTCAGCCGAGATCATATTGGATTAGCAAAATATATACAAAAGGAACAAAAAGGTTTTTAAGAAATTTTATCTACTGGATTATATACAAAAAATTCACCATACACTAACAATCTAAAGAGTTGAGGATCAACCCAAAAGATAAAGTGTAGAGGTTTCAACAGCTTCACACAATAATAATATGATAGGCATGCAAGTGAAGCTGTGAAACAAAATGAGCTACCCCCAAACCTGGATTTTTCAACGGATAAAATTTTGGAAACAAAATCTCGCAGTTTTGGGGGTTCATCATGCACAAGGTCTAGCTCGAAATGAACTGTGCTAGGGACGGGCAAACATGCTAATTCCAACTGTGGTTCCTCAGATGTATTATACTTAGAAGCAAAATAGTCCAAGAGGACTTGGGAAGCACACAGTTCCAAACCTAGGTTGGGGACTCTCAGAAAAGTCGGTTTGACAATATCGGTACAAACCAAATCTAGGTTGGATGGAAGGCCTTCAGATTGTGACTCATGTAGGAAGATAGGCACATCATTATTAATCACAGTAAAAAATGATCATGGGAAAGAAGCAAACATCAGTGGCAAAAGGATGCAAATTTACAATGGCAAAAGCAAACAGTACAAAGTATTATGAGAAGGTGACAGAACAATGAAACTAAACAAAGAACAATGGAACCAAGGCCTAAGCCAAGGGCAGGGGTGTGAAGAAGTAACAAAACAGTTAAGTTGCAAGTGACTGTGAAAACAGAATGTGGGTTAAGCTAAGGCTTTGAATCCACCCTTGTGTCCTAGCCAAACAATGTGATCCTAGGTTGAGTTGAAAATCCTATGCATACATCTAGAATGGGAGGAAAACTAATTTGCTCACTAGTTTGCCCCTAGCATTGACTGTCTTTTGACAGAACAATCAATCACAGGCACTATGAGCATCAATCTCTTCCCATTGCTCAATCAAAACAATGCACTAAGGCTCTAACCTAGCATTCCACTATCAGACAGTGCACTGAAGTTTCATCTGAGCCTCAGCTAGTGAGACTTAGCTCATGACTAACATGCTAACACTAACATACATCATACAAGATAATTGAAACATGAATTCAAAAATTGAACATAAACAGAACATGAACATTACACAGTGAATACCAAGAATAGAACATATACAGAACAGCAAAGTTCTGGACACTGGCTAGTCCAGCATAAAACCTCACACACAAACCCACAGTTCCCTTTTATACCCAATACCCAATTTAGGGTTTATAGAAAAATACCCAAATTCAAACAGTGAAATTAGGTATATGATTTACCTAATTTTTGACAGTACAAATTGAACCCATAACTAATTCATTGCTTCTCCTAACAGAAATTAGGGTTTTCTATAAAAATCCCAAAAATTGAGAAATTAGGGTTTCGTAAAATCTTACTTTGATGGCGCAATTTCTTCAATCAATCGCTGACCCATCCTTCCTCTGACTTCACTGCTCCTTCCCATGCCTTTTCTAGCTTCGATTGATAACATGCAATCATTCTCATCAATTCCACATGTCACTGAAATCGTGTGATGTTGATGAAGTTGATTGAAAGTTACCATGTGCGGTAGGTGGTGGTGATGATAAAGAAGGTGGTGTGGTTGTGGCAGAGGTATGGTGGCGGAATGGGTGTTGCAGTTGCAGCTCTGCAACTGTCGGGTGGAGGAGAAGAAGAAAGAAAGAGGAGAAGAATGGGTCGACAGTTTAGGGTATAGGGTATCCGTTTTTAGGGTGTTGAGCGGGCGCATCAAAGTTAGATGTTGGCGAAGCTGAGCCACTGGAATCGAAGCTGGTAGGTGAATCGGACGGCTCCGCCTGAAGAGGCTGGTATCGACCGTCGGATGTCTTGATACAACGAAGTTAACGGCTCTAGATGGGGTTAGGTGTTGAAGTGTTAAGCGGAAGTATCGAGATTTGATGCGCAGGCAAAGAAGCGACCGTAGGATCTAAATGTGATCTAATCTGAAGGCTTGGAATTTAGGCACTATGGTGTTTTGCAGGTACTTCAGATTTTGATGAACGATGAAGAAGCGACCATTGGATGATGAGATGGATCCAATCTAACGGCTGAGAATGGAGGCGGGTATGGATATAGAAAATGGGTTTGGGTAAGGGTTTTGGGCCTTGGGTATGCCAAGCCCATATCTTCTTTAAGAACAATTCTTCCTTCTTGAGCCCATTCCTAGCTTTTTGGACGTGCGCTCCATTCTTTGCGGCTTCCTTGCGTAATTTCTTCCGGCTTTTCACCACTCTTCAGCTCTTTTCCGCTCCGCAAGTCATCCAGACTTTATTTATTACCTAAAAATGCAAAATTAAGTAAGAAAAATATTTATTCTTGAAAACAATGAAAATACAGAATATGGGATAAAATGTAGAATTACTGCACAAAAGATGAGTTAAATGCCAACAAAAAGGGATAAATATATACAATATTTGGCACTCATCACTGGCGGTATCATATTGTCCACCATTGCATAGATTGCATGCACGTCGAAAAGAATATATGCGAGAGTATCGTTGGAACATTGTTGAACAATGAATTTAAGTCGAAAGACCACCTTGCTGCTCGAATGGACCTGAAGGAGATGGGTTTTAGAGACGAGTTGCAACCTCGGGAAAATGGCAAAGGGGGATATATACTAAAGGCATCATGTCACTCATTAAGCCCGGAGGAAAAGGACAAGTTCTGTGCAACATTATCCGAGATAAAGGTTCCACAAGGGCATTGTTAAAACTTTTCAACACTGGTGAATCGAAAAGATCGAAAGCTTATCGGACTAAAATCGCATGACTATCACATACTAATGCAACATTTTTTTCCCATTGCGATTAAATCAATTATGCTGCAGCCAACAAGATATGCTATTATCAGGTTTTGTATCTTTTCAGGGCAATATCTAGCAAAGAAATCAAGGTGGCAGAGCTAGAAAAATTGCAGTCGGATCTCGTTGTGACGTTGTGCTTGCTCGAGAAATACTTTCCTCCATCCTTTTTCGACATAATGGTTCATTTAACTGTGCATCTTACCAGGGAAGTGCAAATTTGTGGTCATGTATTCTTTCGATGGATGTATCCATTTGAAAGGTGCATGAAGGTCATAAAAGGGCATATGCGAAACAGAAACAGACCTGGAGGAAGCATTGCTGAAGGGAACCTTGCAGAAGAGACAATTGAGGTTATCAGTGAGCACCAATAAAGCATGAATGATACAGTCGGAATTCCACCAGACAAACTCAACACATCTGACACTGGCGAAGATTCTTATTCTTTTAGGGGAAAACCAATGTCAAATCCTAAGTTTCCTCGTGTTGATAAGGATCTGTTTGATAAAGCGCATTTCTATGTATTGCGGAATTCGCCTGAAGTTGCTCCTTACGTTGAGTAAGTATAACTAGATCTAACCAGATAACCTCATTTTTTATTTAGTTTTTGATTCTGTGTCCGAATTTCTGTAAAGATAATAACATTAATCATTGCACTGTCCAGCCGACACCAGAATTTTTCGAAGGATAAACATCTTGGTATGAGTGATAGACAGCTAGATCAAAAACATCGTGAAGAGTTCGCCAAATGGTTACAAAAAGTGGTAAGAGTTTGCAGAAAATGTCACTCTTGCTATGTAACTTTTGCGTTGAGACGGAGGCTAATCCTTATAATGTATTTCAGGTTGACAGTGAGTGGGCAGACTCTAGGGAAAACTTCAATCAGGACTTAAGGTGGCTATCAATCCCACCGAATGCACAAGTAGAGACATACGAAGCATATCACATCAATGGATACCTGTTTCGCACAAAATCTCATGATGGTTCCGTTAACCAGAATAGCGGGGTTTACGTAGAGGCAACTGACACGCACATTAGACAAGCGGGGATTACCCTTAATCTGGCAGATTATTATGGTGTTTTACAAGAGATATGGGTGCTGACATATCATTCGCTGAAAGTGCCACTTTTCAGGTGTAAATGGGTTACCAAAGCAGGGGTCTCAAAAGACAAACTTGGCTACATTTTGGTTGAGCTTGGTAAGTTGGGACTCTAGGATGATCCTTTCGTTGTAGCCTCCCAAGCTAAGCAGGTATTTTATGTGCCAGACCAGGAAAATAAAAGAAAGTCTATTGCGTTAGGTGCACCTACCAAAATCTGGAAATATGTTGGTGATGAAGTCGACGAGGAATTCAGTACGACAACTATTTTTCGGAATGAGTATAAATTGCCAAAGGTAGATAAACTTGACCTGCAAAGGACATCCAGGGATGATTACTATCGGGACGACATTAAGGGTAGAACTGCAAGGAAACCACCAACACCAACAGCAGTCCCTGCTTCTCAAACGACTGCATCTGAGCAACCATTTCCAAGGACTAAGCGACAAGCCAGGTGATAGAATGTAGTTGTTTGGATTTTTCTGTTAACTAGAGAATGAATGTATGGATTGTTGAAAAAAAATTGATTCTTAAATCATGGTGGGGTTTTGTATGCAGATGGGTTTTAGTAATTTTGGATGAGTTTGGATTTGGCTATACTGATTATTGAATTAATATTCTGTCATGCCAGGATTAGTAGTAATAGTATTAGGCTTGCACATAGATTTTTTTTTTGGAATTGGTCCTAAAATAGTCTTTGAATTAATCTTACTCCAACAACATTTTATAAACTGGAGTAATACCTACCATCTTAAACAACATTTTATATACCCTATTGATTCATTAATTCAGTCATTCCTACCCATCTCTACTTAACAATCATTGGAATTTTAGAATCATTCACCAAGAACATTGATTGTTTGTACATTTACAAAAACAAGAAGACAATAACTAAAAACAAGTCCAATACTACAAACATTCCTTTAATATTTATCAGCTCATTGAGCATTATATCAAGTTTTTTCAATTTCCGCATCAGCACCACAAGTTCACACAACTATCAAACCCTCAAAAGATCAAAGCTTTAAACTACCATTACATATTCTCAAAATACCTTCACCAAAAGGCCATAACCCAAACCCCTTTCATTACAAACCATTACTACAAACTTGAAACAACGACTACCCCTTTCAACTTTACAATCCAAACACAAGAAAATTCCCTGTATCTTACTACTTGCCCACAAAATCAAAATAAAAGGAAATCCAAAACCGTTCGCATCAACTTTCAAAATACAAAGAAACTTACCATCTTTCGCACCAACATCAGGAAGAGTAGAAGGAAGGAAAATTACCAGAAAAGCTGTTTTGCAAAAAACTTGTTGATCGTTTTCAAGATTTATGCAATGCCTGAAAATCTAGCCTTTCCTGGTAACTCTGATGAGTTACCACAGTTCATCCTCATCAGTATCCAGACCCTCTTCACCATAGTCCTTGCTATCAGATGGTGTAGGAGAAGTCCCACTGGATGATGATTCATCATCACTATCCTCATCCCATTATTCCCTTTCTTCCTCACTTGACTCATCATCGAGATCAGTGATTCGACGGCTCACCTTCACTGCAACAGGTTCACCCTCACTCATGGTGCGAGCAAAAATCTTGGGATTGGCAAGTTCATATTCAAATTGCCTTCTCGCCTTCTCATAATGATAAGAATTCATCCTTTGCTTGTCCTCCGCAGCATCCGAATCTAGGTCACTGGTATCCACTTCCTCCACTTCATACTCATACCCTTTTGAGGCCTCGGAATCACTTTCTGTTGAACTGCCAAACTTTGGGGTCTTGGCCTGCTTCTCAGCCTTTTCCTCATCCGTCCGTTCTTGCCATTCTAAGAACTTGGGTAGCCATGCATTATAGAGAGCCTCAAATCTCCTTTTCTTCCGCTCCTGAACAACCTCTTCTGCCTCTCTCTGACGAGTTTTCTCTTGAATCTGATGATCAATTTTAGACTGTGCATCTTTTCTTAACTGCTGCAATTCCTCTATGCTCAAAGAAGGTAGAATTGACTTGGCTTGTGCAAATTCGCGTGTTACTGGTGGTGCATTTGGAAGATTTCCGATGGAATTGGTTGAATTCTGGGCAGGATCAGCCATACTCTCAATTTAGTTTGCTAAACCTAAACCTTTCCTCTTCTGTTAAAGATCTCTCTGAAAATGGTAATCTCTCTGCTAATTAACCCCTCAAATACCCCATTGTGCCAATTCAATTCCATTTATGGCGCTTAGTAAGCCGTCATGTCACTTTGTTAACTACGCCCATTCAAAGCCATCCGTGTCCCCTTCACTCTAATAACCATCATTACCCTATCAAGACCTATTTTCAACACCTAATTCCCATTAAGACTTTTACCATCTTTGGAACTGCCATTAAGGGAGTATCTGGTGGGTGACCAAACTTTGATGTTTATCTTTGGGGTCTAATTAACTCTTTATGTTTTATGCATACTAGGAGATGGCAGCACCAGTTGGGAGGCTTCATTGCAACCTGCTAAAATGCTCTTCCTGCTAGAACATTCCTTCATATAATAGCGTGTCCAAAAAAGGAAAATTTTGGCCATATTACGTTTCCAAAGTAATATTAACAATAATTAAAGCAAATACTAATTAACCATTAAACTCAAAATGGATATTAAGAGAAGTAATAAGGGAGAAGGGAGAATTTCTTATTCACTTAAGAAATTGGGATACAAAATACAATAGCCTAAGGGAGCTATTTATACAAGTCTTAAGGTGTTAGCTTGTATACACCACCTAGTATTGCATGTCACACTACATGTAGGATGTTATGTAGCAATAACACCTCTAGCTTGCAAACCATGCAATTCAACACCCACTAGCTTTAGGTGTTAATCTCATCCAACAAAGTAGCTTACTATTGCTTAAGTAGCTTATACAAGTTGCTTATATAAGGTGCTTGGTATAACAAGGTGCTTATGCAAGGTGCTTGGTGTAACTAATGGTGCTAAGTGGATAGCCACCATATCCCATGCATATTATAACATGCCACACTTTGATTTGGCGTGTTTATTAAAATGTTGAGTAGCTGAACAAGTTTAGTTTTTTTAAAAACACCCTATAGACACGTCTAAATATGGGCAGCTTGGTGGATTGATATGTTACCTAACTTCTTTGAGGTCATGCGTTCGAATATTGTGTTCGAAAGCTTTTTATTAATTTTTTCAGAAGGATGGGCTTGTTCAGAAGGATGAAAGCGTCTTCTTCTAGAAGTTTTAAGGTAATTGGGCTTCCACTTGCCACTTCAAGCCCGTCTCTGACGAAAATAGTTGAGGACAGTTGCGGTTCGGTACTGGGTTTCGACTACGGGTCACGGGTAGCCCGCTTAGAGAGTCCACTTGCCAAATAGCTGCCAAGTGTTTGCTGCCGCCTCTTAACGGCCAATAAGTTGGGGTGGCGTTCAATAGGTATTTGCATGCACTTAGTAGGCATGTGACTCCACGATATCTCAACTAATTGATCTCGAGTATTGAAAAAGAATGGGTGAGATGTGTTAACTGTTGGTCTTCTCGTCCATAAGGCCTGTTTGGAAGAAATCAGTTTAATTTCCAATTCTGTAAATATGTAACTTCCACATTCCATATCCGCAAAATCCCTTCAGTGTTCCAATTTTTGAAGCTATGTCTAAGCGAGGTTATAATGCATATCTAAATATGAATGATCGCCTAGCCATGTCTACAAATCAGGAATCCATGGGTAGACCAGAGGAAAAGAAGGCTAAGATGAATATGCAAGAAAACCAGGTATTGATTTTTGATAATCATGGAAGAATTGTTGGGTTCAAGGTGTTGAAAGTGAATTTCATAGTTGTAATTGGCTTTATTAGTAACTGTGATGGTGTTATTGATTGGGAGTCCCCCACTTCTCCAATTTCACAGGTAGTAGAGATAAGCAGTAGCAGCAATGAGGAACCAAATCCAAACATGCAAGTTGGTACTGGAGGTGTTTGAGAAGTCAAAGAGGATATGGTTGTTATGCATGATAGTGCCAGTATTTATGCGTTGGATCCTCAACTTCCTCAACTCCAAGGGGCTGATGAAGGGTGGGTGGTGTATGCCGTTCATCCTGACAAAGGCCGGTTTGTGATTAATAAAGGTGTGGTGCTTGTAGGGGAACAGCAGGTGGTTTATGGTGGTGCTAGACATGGGTTCTATCCTGCACCAGTTCCAGTTGCATGCAAAGATAAGATTCGGGAGAATGACACTCATGGTCTCCCCATTGATGTGGTAGTATTCCCCAATATCTTCATGCTGGCACCAGTGATGCGACAGTTGGCATAGGATGCTTATGATATTGCAATCTTCGGACCAGGGGAGATAACTGATTCTAATGAGATTCCTGAGGATGTAGTAGTGCCTATGCCTCCTCCTAGGGGAAACTATTCTGTGCCAAGGAGGAGGGCTGCACCAGAAAGGAGTGGAGCTAACAAGAAGGTTGTTGGAAGTGGTGTGGAGACCTCTGGGGTTGCACCAGGATCTTGACCAGTATTCAACCATCCCCTTCCAGATCGTAAAGTAAGTATTCCTGTAAATGTTTTTTGGCTGAATATTGCATATGTTTCTCATGGATAAACAATTAATGCTAGTGGTGCTGATTTTGGATTTGATAGTGTTGGTTTTAAAGACAATGATGTTCAATTGAATGTATATGTGGTTATGGGTTATTGTATTATGCTTGGTTGAGTGGATCTTGTGTTTAATTTTGGTTTTGATCTTGATATGGTGACTATAGTAAATAGCAGGGGGAATTTGAAAGGGGGTTATGCCCAAAAGTGTTTTTTACAGAAAGTTATTTACTAAAAATGTCTAGTTTTTTAAAAATTCCGAGAAAGGTATAATGTGTACACATTATAGGTGTGGATTCTTGATATTGTGTACACAATATCAAGCAATGGGTACATATTCAAACATTTTTGGTAATTTATAATATTTTTTGGAATAACTAAAGAAAACTAGACACCTTTGGAAATTTTCTCGTTATCATGAAGGTTTGAAATTGTTTTATGGGGTTAATAGTTTTATCTGGGAATTCATATGAACTACTCCAACTGGTAGCATAGGAAACTTTGAAGTTATAGAGATAGAATAACATATTAGTACAGGAATGCTTGAGAGAGCAATGAAAAATCTTACCAGAAATGCAGTGTGGTAGCTGAGAGGAAATTTTGATAGCACACATAGTCTAGGAGTAGGATCTTTTAGAAACCAAATTGCAGACTCCCAAGTTATTTATAGCATTCCAATGCAACGGATTACCAAGGAAATTTTTATTATAGGTGTTTAGAAGATTTGGTGAAATAGTTTTGGAGAACCCAATAACTTGCAGAACATGCAAGTCAGAATCTATACCAGAGAAAGCTAGGGAATTAGTCTTGAGGGTTTTGGGTGTACTTTTTGGCCACACTTTCAACTTGGCGTGTTTATTTAAATGTTGAGTAGTTCAACCAATCTAGTATTTTCAAAACACTAATCAAAAACATCTAAAGATGGGCAGATTGGTGGATTGGTATGTTATCTAAATCCTTCGAGGTCGTGCGTTCGAATATGGGCAAAAGATTTTTATTAATTTTTTCAAAACGAACTTTTTAGCCACGCTATAAAACCGGCGTGTCTATAGAACACACACTATGGACATACATATACTAGCGTGTCCAAAGAAGAACTTTTTGGCTACACTTTCAACTTGGCGTGTTTATTTAAATGTTGAGTAGTTCAACCAATCTAGTATTTTCAAAACACTAATCATAAACATATAAAGATGGCCAGCTTGGTGGATTGGTACGTTATCTAAATCTTCGAGGTCATGCGTTCGAATATGGGCGAAAGATTTTTATTAATTTTTTCAAAATGAACTTTTTAGCCAAGTTATAAAACCGGTGTGTCTTTAGAACGCACACTATGGACACACATATACTAGCGTGTCCAAAGAAGAACTTTTTGGCCACACTTTCAACTTTGCGTGTCTATATATCCTACACTATGGACACGATATACTGGCGTGTCTATAAATCGTACACTAGGGACACACATATACCGGCGTGTCCAAAGAAGAACTTTTTGGCCACACTTTGAATTTGGCGTGTCAATCAATCGTACACTATGGACACGCATATACTGGCGTGTCTAATGAACCAACTTTAAAACCACACCTTAAATGGAGTGACTAACCTTTTGGACACGCCACAACTCCCTAATGTGGCCATAAACTGGTCTATAAACACGCCCAATACCTAATGTGGCCATAGACTGGTCTATAAACACGCCCAATCAAAAATTTGAAGTTAACGTGACTAAACGGTTGAAATTTTGACACGCTATTAGCCCTGGCATGGCTGAAAGCACTTATATGAACACGCCCATTGAACATTGCATGTCTATAGGGTAGAAGTATACCCTATAGACACGCCAAAACCAAAAAGGCGTGACAGGAAAATTTATATTTGGCGTGGCTAAAGGCCATTTCTGTACTAGTGTCCTCGAGCAAACTATCTAACCTAAAATACAACAACTCCATGTCGTTGAGGATACGGTTGCACTTTGCATGTGCAACAGGCCTTTAGACCCCTAGGTGTCCCCAATGGACGAGTTATAGTCTCGTGAAGGCTTACAAGAGGTATACCCACAAAACCTACTCCAACTTCAAATCGTTCCAGCTTCCCAAGCATCCAAAGAGCTATGAGGACATAGATTTTGTGCATGCTAGTAATAAGAAGTTAGAAATACCAAAGAACATATTTTCATTCTTAAATGTTGAGTGAGAAATAACCACACCATAATGAGAGAACGCGTGTTTGAGAACGATCAATAAGCATTTCGCCTCGACTTCTGCGTCACTTAAAAGGATTTTATGATAATTACACTCAAAAAGACGGCTTTTTTATGGGTATCACATGTGTGCAGGTAGGAATGAAGAGAGAATCCTACACACGTTGAATGGTGGGAAGAAAACCTTCTGAATTATTTCTGGAGACCCCACAAAATCGTGGGAAATAAAAGACTTTTTTCTGATGATCTCTAAGAAAGGAAACCAACCACTATAGCAAGGATGGGAGTACTTACCACCTTCACATCCGATTGCAATGATGATAACACCACTCTCATAGTATCCAATAGAAACGTCTTCCTTCGGCTCGTCTTCTTCATCTTCTTGGTCTTCGTCTTCGGTCTTCAACTGCTGATGATAAACTCTTGAACTTCGTAGAACTATGACAATTTGTAACTCTTTCTCTTCAATTTATTTGTTGCTTGAAACTTCCTTATAGATTTTTCTTCCCCATGGCCTTATTGAACAAATAACAACCTAAATTTAAATCTTTTTGTATTTTCTCTTTTTTTTCTTTTTTTTTTGTATTTTTCACTTTTTGTCTTTTTTTTTTGTCTTCTTTTTTCTTTTTTTGATAAAAAGATTGCAACTACAAAAATAATAACGAAATTAAAATTAACATGGCCATGAAAGAAGTACTTTACTACTTTGTTCTTCACAACTTGTATTGTCTTCGTATCATAAACTTCAATAACTCTTATCTTTTGATTTTCTTCGCTCTTGTAAATAAGTCTTCATACTTAGATATAGAATTCCGCTCATTATTTGTAAGTCTTCAACATGTATATAAAAATCTGCTAATTATATGTTGCTTTACTTGGATATAAAATTTTCCCTTACTCATATTGTTGCTTGTAAACCTCAAATTCTTCAACTTTCCTTGTAGATTTTGATGTCGCTCCACTTGTTGATAATGATGGTGTTTCTATGGACCTGTTGTTGGCGAGAGAAATAATGGTGCTAACTGCAAATCGAACTATACAAGAAGGTGGTTTTCATCTATAGACGTCACCCTCATGATTGACAAAATTAGCACTCAAGAGATCAAAGAGTAGTGCTTCTATTGGTGGGAGATTGGGTAGCTCACCATTCTACCCGGAATTAACGTACGGTGACACACACTCAAAAGAAAGCTCTTTAGTCATATACAAAAAAAATCTGGTATGGTGCCTCAGTTGATATGAAAATAGGTAGTCTCCACTAATGATTGATCATCAACTCTAATAATGCATTTCTCCCTGCTCCTAATTTGCATCACTGGCATGATTAAATCCATTATTTAACACTCTAACAGGTAAGAAATCCGAACATAGTTCCCTAACACTTCCAAGTTCAGTTATGTCGGTCAAAATCTCTATGTAAACATACCTAGAAGTATGCTAGTGACTCTAAATTTTCTACAAGTTGGAGGTTTTTTTTATGCAAAAATTTGAAAAATCGACTCAAAAGGCTAAAAACTCTAGACGCAAAATATCAAAACACTCCCCCACACTTAAACTCTACATTGTCCTCAATGTAATTGACTCGTCCTAAGTAAAATCAAGGTGGGAAATCCTAATATGATATGCAAAAGAAGAAAATTAAAAACAAAAGGATATAAATACAAAACCTATGGGTTGCCTCCCATGCAGCGCTTAGTTTAACGTCCTCAGCCTGACTCGCTGGTTATCGTCCATAGACCAATAATCTGAAAATCTGGTAGTCCATCCAAACAATAATCTACAATTCCAATAACAACTTTATGAAAATATTAGCACAAGATATAAATATTGAAGCTATCACTTTATTGAAGTTTCCCCACACTTAGTCTTTTCTACACTCGGGAGTGGATAAAGAACATAAAACATGGGTACTTCAAAAGGTTCTTCATCATGGTGAACCTGCAAACTATTAAAATCAAACACATCAAATGGTGGATACTTAAAAGCAAAATAATCCATTAAAACTTTGGTAGCACATAACTCCAATCCTAAGTGAGGTATTTTCCTAAAAGCTGGGTTAACAACTCTTTGAGAATTTATTTCAATTGGATGAAAAGGATCAATAAATATGAAATTATGTAAAGGATTAGACATACCTTGTTCGAGATCCTCATTTTCTATCTCTAGTGAATTATTTACCTCAAGTATATCGTGGTCCTCTATCGAACTTTTAATTTCTGCTTCAACCGAAATCTCAGCATAATTATATTCCTTGACAAGTTCAATTGGATCTTCCACAACTTCAATCAATTTGGTTTCATTCTAAATCTCTATCTCTTCAATAACCTTGTCATCGGAATCGGAATCCTCTCCTAGGAAGTCTAGTTCATTTGTGCAAATCTTAAAATCTTCACTTGTGTATGTTACACCATTGATAACAACGGTTATGTCATATCCATTCTCATCCTTTTGAATAGGCGAATGATCGTTATAATGATCCGGAGTTGGAATAACTTTACCATTATTGCACGGACTTTCTAAAGGTTGCTCATCTTCATAATCATTAGCGATCAAGTATTTATTACTATCCAGGGAGATGTCAGAATAGTTTTGGTTTTGAGACCAAAGTTCTTCTTTATTCCTATCTTCTTTAATTTGATCAAGGTATATTCTTAAGTTTTGGACACTTTCTTGAAGTTCTTGGAGTGATTTATCAACACTCTGCGGATATTGGTCCAATCCTTGTTGATGTTGCGCCATTGCTTGGATCAGTTGGTCAAGACGTTCTTCAGAACCTGCACTTTTACTCACCCCAATATTTCCAGACCAAGTCTCCTCCTTTTAAATAGGCGAGTGATCGTTATAATGATCCGGAGTTGGAATAACTTCACCATTATTACACGAACTTTCGAAAAGTTGCTCATCTTCATCAGAATCTTCGTCAACCTCATAATCTTCACTATCCCAACGATACTGGAATTCCATTTTTATGCCCCTTTCAATTTCTTGAAGAGTCTCCTCTGATGTTCCATCTTCTTCCAGTTGATTGTATCTCTTATAAAGTTTTTTGATGTTTACACGTTTTCTATCATTACTCACAATAGAATACCTAGACCGCAACTCTTCCCTTTGAATAAGTGAAATATGAGCAATATGAGTGGGTTTGGTTACACTATCATAAGTTTTGAGTTCAAAACTCTCTGTCATCTGCACATTACTAGAAAACAATTGATCAGAAACATAATTATCCTTACATCCTTGTGATTGTTCACTTACATGCCCGTCATAAGGTTGTTGACATGTATGAGAGTATCCATAAGGTTTCGTAGGGCATTGATCATAGACAAAAAATAGGTTTTGATTATATCCATAGGATGGTTGGTAGTTGTCATAAGAATGAGATTGAAATCCATATTGATTACCACTATCATATGTCTGATCTTGTGATCCGTACATGTTATTTCCGTAAGGAAACATGACGACTCACAAGAAATAGAGAAAATAAAACAAAAATCTAAAAACAAAAACAAGCTAAACAAATAACAAATCAATTAACAACCGCTCCGCGGCAGCGGCGCCAAAATTTGATGTGTGTCGTAACCACAACAAATTAATTAAGATATTTCCCACTATTTAACTGTAATATAGCGATAGTAAGAGATCGTTCCCACAAAGAGCTGTGTAATTGATAGGTTATTTATATTAGCAAAATCAAAACAAAGAGGGATTGTTTAAAAGTGAAATAAAAAGAAACAAATAATAAAAAGATGATCAAGGAATCCTTCGCCGTTACCAAGCGATAACTGGATTAGTATACTTATCTATCTTCGTTAGAACTATTCATCACCAACCGTAGGAAAGCATCTAGCGCAGTGTTATCCCCAAAGTACTAATCTATCTTCGTTAGAACCATTCATCACCAACCGTAGGAAAGAAGCTGGCGCAGTGTTATCCCCAAAGTCCCTTATGTAACTTGATATTGAAGCGCTCAAATATCAAATTCTATCCAACTGAACCACCAAGTAGTAGCGCACTCAAGGTATAACCCAACGGAAGCTTTAAGTTATGTGAACTTAGGTTGATCCCAGCAGTTAGACTCTTAGCGCAAGGTCCACTTACTAGTGTTGTCTTCACACACGATTGCTCCACAGAATCCCTCTGAGAGGTCTCACGTTCTCTACTTATGTAAGGATTATTCCACAATTACACGGATATCCTAACCCTTTACTAGCAATAGAATGATCAAAAGATTAATCCAACTGTACACTTGAACAACCTAGAAATCAATCATAAACCCTAATTATAGTGAAAACAAACGTAAGATGATAAAACTCTGAATAGATATGTATAATAATGTAGCTTCACGTAGAACATTGAATTCATCCTCAATCAACAAAAGTGTAGCTTCTCATGATTACACCGTTACCCGGTTTCCCCCTAAAGGGGTAAACCCTAGAATATTTTATGAAAAATAAAAGTATAATATGAGATGTGTGATATGAGAGATATATGATTTAGGTTAAGAAGTGTCACTTAAATAGTCTCCAAGTTGTAGAAGTTCCCGTGCTTAATTCCGTGCCAAAACAGTTGCCAAATACTCACCAAATTCCAAAACTAGGAATTACTAGGTAGTCCAGGAAACCCAGTACCGGTTACTCTCTAATCCACCCCTAGAATAAAATTATCCGCTGGTCCAAAAACATGTTTTTGGACCAGAATATTTATTCCCTAGTCCAAAACGTGCGGGTCACACAAGACAAGTTTTTCAAAAGTACCAAAAATACCCTTTCTGCAACTCCACGAACAAATCAAATTCAGTTTCTTTCTCTTTTTTTTCATCTCAGATTTGTTTCTCTTTGGTTTTCTCTGCTCCTGCGTTTTGGTTCATCACAGTATCTGGTAGCGTCTTTCAATTAGGCTCATCACAGCTATTATCTCGTAAATCATCCGTGCTTCGAAATCAGATTCGAACAAGGTATTTATCTCGTAAATCATCTTCCTATGCTGTTGTTCTTGGAATGTTGATGAATAATTAGGTTTATTCTGATCCGATTTCTATCAGAATAGTTGTCTATGATGTACATTGTTATCTTTCTTTTATGATTTCAGTTTTGTGATGATTTACATTGTTCAATTCAGTTTCCGTTCGATTTACATTGTGATTTTTGTGTGTTTCAATTAGGTATCTTAAAATAGAATTAGGTTAATCTCAGATTCGAACAAGGTATGTTACTATAATCACCTTTTCTCTGCTGTTGTTCTGTTTTAGTTTCTTTGTAATCTGATATAGGTTTGTTTTACTGTATTTTTTGATATAGGTTTGTTTTGTTAGATAGATCGTGTAGTAATTTTGTATTATCTTTTTGATATAGCTGCAGTTCTTCTATTTATAGAAGATGAAACTCAAAACATATTGATATGTTGTAAAATATATTCTACATGTTACATACCAATACGTACTGCATATATCCTGCAAATATATCTTACTAAAATACAGTAGATGCCAATACATATCAATATGTATAACGTATAGGAATTCAGAGACTTAGTTATTCTACATGTTACATACCAATACGTACTACATATAGCACGCGCTCTTAGTATGTATCGTGCAATACAGTAAATGCCAATACATATCAATATGTATAACTTATATCCATTCAGAGACTTAGTTAATTTTTTGATCATTTACAGGGTTAACATGTCTGACGTTGCTCCCAAACCAGACTTCTCCATCTATTCTCATGTATACCATAAGCAATATCATTTTGCATATGAGGTTACATCGTTTTCAACTTTAGAGAATTTGAAATTTTGCATCTGTAATATGTGGAGCTGGTTGACTCCATCGACTATTCTGGTTAACTATTTCCAGAATCAAGCGATAGTTCCTATTCTTGCTGATGTAACACTCCAGGGAATCTCTGCATTGCATTCTTCAAAGCAATCAGCTTTCTTTAATTTGCAGGTGGATGTAATTTCAAATGGCGCGTCTAGGCGTATGGAAGTTGACAGTAATGCAGACTTAGTTGTCAGTGCAAAGAATAGTTATTTGAAAGAAGGTAAATAAGCCCCAAGAGTGTTTTTTTCAGATGGTTGGGATAAGATTTTTGATGATACAGATCAATTATTCTATGGTGGTGTTGATGTCGTACGTATAGCATGCCAAAAATACTGCATGAGAACTGGATATGAGGTAATTAAGAAGAAGAAAGACCTTGAGAGATTCACCGACGTATGTAGTGTGAAAGGTTGTTCATGGAAGCTTCACGTAACTGCCATTGGTAGTTCTATTGATGTTTTTAAGATAACGGAATATGTGGGAAGGCACACCTGGGGCGGTGGTTATATGTTGAAGAATCCAAGAGTTACAAAAAAACTCATGAACAGTCTAATTCGTGAGATGGTCAGGCACAACCCTTGCATAACACCAGCAGAGATCATAGATTATCTTAAAGTTGGTGGTGGCATTGAAATCCAGTATCACCACGCATATCATGCAATTGAGTTGTCGCATAAACAGATTTTTGGTAATGATGTGAAGTCGTACACTGATCTTGCTTGGTGGGTGAATGTTGTTAGGGAAACAAACCCTGGGTCATTTATTGATTTCCATTTCAATGATGCTACAAAAAGATTCAATAGACTTTTTGTTTGATTTGGAGCTTGTATAGAGGGATATAAACTATGTCGTCCCATGATTTTCTGTGACTGTACATTTCTCACTGGAACTTTTAAAGGAGGTCTCATGGCAGCAACATGTCTTAATGGCAATCAAGGTAACTGGTTCTTTTTTTTTGATATGTAGTGTCTGGTAGTTAGATCACTCATATTGACCTTACTTCACTATCTGACAATGAGTATTGACCATACTACATACTACATATTGACCTTACTGAGTATGAGATAAACCATACTGCATGTGAAAATGTAGTGTCAATCAGTTGCTTAACATGTTATTATGTAGTGTCAGGTTTTCACATATCAACAAAGAGGTAAACCAACTGCATGTCAATATGTAGTGTCAATATTAGTTGCTTAACATAACTAGTAATTCCTTTTTGCAGGATTTTATCCGCTTGCGTTTGCTTTAGTACCTGGTGAAGACAATATCAACTGGGAATGGTTTTTCAAGAAACTGAAGGAGGCTTTGAATGATGATCGCCCAATCACTTTTATGACTGACCGAGGTGAAGGGTTGGTTAAATATATTCCCAAAGTGTTCCCTTATTCTCATCAAAGATATTGTTACTTCCATTTGGACAAAAACTTACCTATCGCAAAGTCTGACGAAAAGTATAAGGAAGTGACTGATGCTTTCCGAAAGGCGACATATGCTCTTTCTCCTGCAACATACGAGGAAGGTCTTCAAGAAATGGTTAATTTGGGAAGGCCTTCTGTTGCTAACTACTGCCGCAACATTCCAAAAGAAAAGTGGTCCAGTACTTTCTTCAAGGGCTGTAGTTATGGTTACACTTCATCTAGCGTTGCTGAATCGTTCAATAGCTGGATTAACAAAGAGAAGAAATTACCTGCGTGTGCGTTCGTTGACTCGATCAGGTTTGTATCAGTTTCCTTAGTCACAGTACAAGCTTATATTAGTTTTCTTTTTGTAACAGTATTAGCATATATGTTCTGTTAATCTACGTATATTTTTAGTATAACAGACTTGCTATCCCCTTGTCGTGTAGGATACATATGATGGAAATGATGTCAGAACGTCGTGAAGAGAGTCTCTTGATGGACCCAGAACTGCTAACCCCTACGTATCAAGCCTTGCTTGAACTACACATCCAAATTGGTCGTCCCTGGAAAGTTAGCCAGTCAGATGCTAATCGTCATGAAGTGCATTCTCCAAGGTTAGCGTTTACCTCTAATCTCTATCATCTGAATGTTATTTACTTTCTCTTTCTTTTTTTTAAGTACCATGTTTCTGTGAGAACATATAAATATGTACTGTGTATATTAGATGTACTAAAAAATAACACATGAATATGTACTATGCAGATATCATATGGTAGATCTAGAGAGAAAAACTTGTACTTTCCAACGATGGCGCGTTTATGTTTTCCATGCTCGCACGCTACTGCAGCTATTACTAGATCTGGAGGAAGGATTCTTGATTACGTTGAAGATTATTTCAAAGTTACCACTTTTCGTAAGCTATATTCAATAGCTATTAGACCCGTTCCTAACCACGACAGGTATGTGTCTTTAATCAGTACATTTTCATATTTTGCATAACAATATGTAATGGTAGATACCACTTACACATGTAATAGCAATTGAAACTGTCAACATAAACCTACTTACATATGGATGTTACATACTGATATGTAATGGTAGATACCACTACATTTTTTTATATTTGTTTTTCAGGAACAATATACCGTGTACATATTCATATGTAGTTGTGGTTCATTCCATTTATATGATACTGTTTTTTTCTCACAGGCCCGATGAGTATCACGTAGATGATATCGTTCTCCCAGCAGAAGTAATTAGGTCTCCACCAGGAAGGAAAAGGGGAAACATATTAATTCTGCATATGAGACTAGTAGAAAATCTGTCAAGTGTTCAAACTGTAATTTGAAGACTCATCACAACAAGGCAACATGCAATCTTATCCGACAGTATGAACTTTCTGAAGAATGATTTTGTGTCAGGTATGTATTTCAGTCAGATACATATTAATGTCTTAATTAAGTAAGTTTGATACAATACAATGTACTTTTAAGCAAGTAGTGTTTCTGATTTCTCTTTTTCTTTTATCACAGGCTTTAACGTGCAGCAAAATGTTATATCGATGATGTTGCCAGATTCCTTTTCCACAATTCTTTCCTCTAGCCCTTGTTCTATTCTACCGTTTTTCTTTTTGATTTTGTCAATACCAACTGAATTTGGTTAATAAGCATTTCATTTACAGTACATACATTACAAGTGTACTGAAAATACTGTTTTTGTTGTTTCTTAGAACATCTTTTGGTTTTTGAAACATTATAAGTCTATCAAAATGTAGTTATTGTAGTTATTTTCGAATAATGAAATATGTTGTTAAGTCTATCAAAATGTCAGTATCTATCACCAGTAGTGAAGTATTTACATACTGAAGTATTTTCTGGTTATGCATCAGTTTTTTTTAGATGTACATTATGCATTATTTTTGTTTTAGCTGCATAATGTCTTATGCATTACTTTTTTTCACTTTTCTGGTTATGCGTCAGTTTTTTTTAGATGCATAAGACATTATGCATTATTTTGTTTTAGCTGCATAATGTCTTATGCATTACTTTTCTCACTTTTCTGGTTATGCATCAGTTTTTTTTTAGATGCATAAGACATTATGCATTAATTTTTTTTTTTGCTGCATAATGTCTTATGCATTACTTTTCTCACTTTTTCTGGTTATGCATCAGTTTTTTTAGATGCATAAGACATTATGCATTATTTTGTTTTAGCTGCATATTGTCTTATGCATTACTTTTTTCACTTTTCTGATTTATGGATTTTTATGCACGTGCATAATGTCTTCTGCATCATTTTGTTTAGTGCATAAGACATTATGCCATTATTATTTCTGCATAAAACATTATGCATTATTTTTGTTTTAGCTGCATAATGTCTTATGCATTATTTTTTTCATTTTTCTGGTTATGCATCAGTTTTGTTTAGATGCATAAGACATTATGCATTATTTCGTTTTAGCTGCATAATGTCTTATGCATTACTTTTTTTCACTTTTCTGGTTATGCATCAGTTTTTTTTTAGATGCATAAGACATTATGCATTATTTTGTTTTAGCTGCATAATGTCTTATGCATTACTTTTCTCACTTTTTCCTGTTATGCATCAGTTTTTTTAGATGCATAAGACATTATGCATTATTTTGTTTTAGCTGCATATTGTCTTATGCATTACTTTTTTCACTTTTCTGATTTATGGATTTTTATGCACGTGCATAATGTCTTCTGCATCATTTTGTTTAGTGCATAAGACATTATGCTATTATTATTTCTGCATAAAACATTATGCATTATTTTTGTTTTAGCTGCATAATGTCTTATGCATTACTTTTTTCATTTTTCTGGTTATGCATCAGTTTTGTTTAGATGCATAAGACATTATGCATTATTTCGTTTTAGCTGCATAATGTCTTATGCATTACTTTTTTTCACTTTTCTGGTTATGCATCAGTTTTTTTTAGATGCATAAGACATTATGCATTATTTTGTTTTAGCTGCATAATGTCTTATGCATTACTTTTCTCACTTTTCTGGTTATGCATCAGTTTTTTTCAGATGCATAAGACATTATGCATTATTTTGTTTTAGCTGCATATTGTCTTATGCATTACTTTTTTCACTTTTCTGATTTATGGATTTTTATGCACGTGCATAATGTCTTCTGCATCATTTTGTTTAGTGCATAAGACATTATGCCATTATTATTTCTGCATAAAACATTATGCCTTATTTTTGTTTTAGCTGCATAATGTCTTATGCATTACTTTTTTCATTTTTCTGGTTATGCATCAGTTTTGTTTAGATGCATAAGACATTATGCATTATTTCGTTTTAGCTGCATAATGTCTTATGCATTACTTTTTTTCACTTTTCTGGTTATGCATCAGTTTTTTTTAGATGCATAAGACATTATGCATTATTTTGTTTTAGCTGCATAATGTCTTATGCATTACTTTTCTCACTTTTCTGGTTATGCATCAGTTTTTTTCAGATGCATAAGACATTATGCATTATTTTGTTTTAGCTGCATATTGTCTTATGCATTACTTTTTTCACTTTTCTGATTTATGGATTTTTATGCACGTGCATAATGTCTTCTGCATCATTTTGTTTAGTGCATAAGACATTATGCCATTATTATTTCTGCATAAAACATTATGCATTATTTTTGTTTTAGCTGTATAATGTCTTATGCATTACTTTTTTCATTTTTCTGGTTATGCATCAGTTTTGTTTAGATGCATAAGACATTATGCATTATTTCGTTTTAGCTGCATAATGTCTTATGCATTACTTTTTTTCACTTTTCTGGTTATGCATCAGTTTTTTTTAGATGCATAAGACATTATGCATTATTTTGTTTTAGCTGCATATTGTCTTATGCATTACTTTTTTCACTTTTCTGATTTATGGATTTTTATGCACGTGCATAATGTCTTCTGCATCATTTTGTTTAGTGCATAAGACATTATGCCATTATTATTTCTGCATAAAACATTATACATTATTTTTGTTTTAGCTGCATAATGTCTTATGCATTACTTTTTTCATTTTTCTGGTTATACATCAGTTTTTTTAGATGCATAATACATTATGCATTATTTTTGTTTTAGCTGCATAATGTCTTATGCATTACTTTTTTTCACTTTTCTGGTTATGCATCAGTTTTTTTTAGATGCATAAGACATTATGCATTATTTTGTTTTAGCTGCATAATGTCTTATGCATTACTTTTCTCACTTTTCAGGTTATGCATCAGTTTTTTTTTAGATGCATAAGACATTATGCATTATTTTGTTTTAGTTGCATAATGTCTTATGCATTACTTTTCTCACTTTTTCTGGTTATGCATCAGTTTTTTTAAATGCATAAGACATTATGCATTATTTTGTTTTAGCTGCATATTGTCTTATGCATTACTTTTTTCACTTTTCTGATTTATGGATTTTTATGCACGTGCATAATGTCTTCTGCATCATTTTGTTTAGTGCATAAGACATTATGCCAGTATTTTGTTTTAGCTGCATAACGTCTTATGCATTATTTTTTTCGCTTTTATGATTTATGGATTATTTTTTTATGCACGTGCATAGTGTCTTATGCATCATTTTGTTTAGATGCATAAGACATTATGCATTATTTTGTTTTAGCTGCATAATGTCTTATGCATTATTGTTTTCACTTTTCTGGTTATGCATCATTTTTTGTTTAGATGCATAAGACATTATGCATATTATTATTTCTGCATAACATGTTATAAACTAGTTTTTAACTGTATAACAAGTTATTAGATATATGTTTTTGAACATTCTTGAACTCATGAAATGAAATGAAACCAAGAATAAAAAGAAAAGAAAATAGGTAAATAGTGATATGTACTGTCAGATTACTTTTAGCAAGTAAGACTATTTTTGTGTCATCTGCCAACTGATTTCTGGTGGAGATGCTTTCAGAAATTTGCATGCTAACGGGACCCTTTTGTTACGAATCTTCGCTTGCACTTCTTCATCATCTCCCAAAGGCACTCCCACATATTTTCTTTTTGACATCATCTTCATAAAATGCATCACAAACAGTAGACAGTCTGGCGATCCCCCTTGTTGAGGTGCTTCACATTCATTCACTATTACATTCTTCATTGTTACTTTGTTCTTCTCCAGCAAGTACATGTTGATAGGTACGTACATGTAATCTGCCATTTTGCAGGCGTGTGGATAACAAATACCTCCCCATTCAGCCTTAGAAAAATTGTAGTGGTTGAACACCATTTTTTCGAAGTCATACTCAAGTAGCGTCCAATGAAGATTGTGGTGGAACATTGGTACAAGAATCTTCTTGATACTTTCATCCATCGCCAATATTGGTTTGTAAACAGAATCATGTGCTGCTCCTTTGAGGTTATCCGGGAACTCGACATTGTACTGAAAACATGGATGTACTTGAAATAGTTTATATCTAATTTTGTTTTATGCAATATTGATATGTAGTGTACCTACCCCTACATACTTTTTAAATTTTTGAATATGTGTTGTAGTAAATATGCAGTGTAAGATTACAACTTACCCAAGCGGACGGATCCAGATGCAACACATGCAAGTATTTCCTGTATACTTCGTGCATCGGTTGCTCATTATGAAATTTGGTGTTAAGCTTGTATTGTGCGTAGTTGAGAAGATCTTGTTCTAATAAATCGTTCTGCACCAAGTCATCAACTGTAGTTCCACTTACACAAAGACCACCTTCTCCCACTCTCCAAGCAATTGAGATAGAAAATAAACGACGTAAAGGTTAGTATTCTTTGTGTAACAGTACATACTGATATGTGTTTCTCAGTATTTTTTA
Organism: Papaver somniferum; assembly: GCF_003573695.1. Classification (NCBI taxonomy): domain Eukaryota; kingdom Viridiplantae; phylum Streptophyta; class Magnoliopsida; order Ranunculales; family Papaveraceae; genus Papaver; species Papaver somniferum. The sequence goes on from NC_039362.1 coordinate 117,214,265, forward strand.
TACAAATATGTATGTATATCAAAAGTACATACACAAACTAATAGTACATATCAATATAAAAGTGTCAATTGAGAACTCACCTAAGATTTTTTGAATTATTGATGTATGTGGAAAGAGTACTCTTTTGTTCATCGTTCATGTCATTATAGAATGGTGATTTAGTCAGTTTCCGGAAATACTTGCGCAATTTAAGCTTTCTCTTTTTGTTTAGCGGTATTGCTTCTGCTGCTGCAGCTTTCGGTCCTTTATATGATGGTGAGAACTTACTTCCACTCTCATAAATATCATCTACCTTCTTTGCAGGATGGGAACGAGTAACAGGTCTGGTGGGTGTTGTTACCTGCTGCTTTTCGGGCTTTGAAGCGTGCTTTTTGTTCACTTTTACCATTTTTTGTTTCTGGCTTGGGCTAAACTGTTCCTGCATTTTTAATCAACATAAAAAATATGTAAATATCTATATTGCATAAAACATAGTTACATCACCTAATCATTTTTGAAAGCATGTAGTGGTATATGATTGTATGGTATAGTGATTTCTAGTGCTACCATACTGATATACATATCAGTATGTAGTGATTTTTAGTGTAATATTAACTACACAAAATGATATTTTTAGTACATATCATTCACCTGTGATGGAACCTCCAAAACATCTTGCGAGGGGACATCCAGAACATCTTGTGATGAAACATCCAAAGGATCTTGTGATGGAACCTCCAAAACATCTTGCGAGGGGACATCCAGAACATCTTGTGATGAAACATCCAAAGGATCTTGTGATGCAACCTCCAAATGACTTTTTGAACTGGTTGTAAGTATGTATTCTTGTTGCTTACCTGTAGCTTCACCTGCATCTTTCGGTTCAATGGGTTCTTGTTGTTCAGTTGTTTCTTGTGGAATTTGTAAAGGCCGCAAATCTCTTCCAAACAGATTATCAAATTTTTCTCGTAAGTTAATACCAAAAAGACCATCGTTGTTATCTGGAAGGAGGTCTGCAAACTCTTCGACATAAACACCAATGCCAGAGTTTGCCATTTCTATAAAATCTGGCATAGACAGCTTTTCAATGTGTTCCAAACTCGACATCATAGTAAACAAAGGTACATCCAGCAAATGAAACTCTTCCGCCGCCAATCCGGCGTTATACTCTGGAAATTTCTGCGAATTAACTACAACTGAAGACTTCGTTTCTAGCATAGTTGTAAGCAACTCCTTTGCTGCTTCCTGCCTAACTTCAAGTTGATTAACCTGCAAAAATCAATTGAAACTGTCAACAAAAACCTACTTAGCTTGAGTTTTTTCTATGTCTACCACCACAAGAATGTACTGTTACATATAAATATGTTCCACTACAAGAATGTACTGTTACATATCAATATGTAATGGTAGATACCACTACATATTGATAAGTAACAGATAGATACTGATATGTAACAGATAGATAGTGGTATACAAGAATGTACTGTTACATATCAATATGTAATGGTAGATACCACTACATATTGATATGTCACAGATAGATATTAATATGCTACTTAGACTACGTACTGATATGCTACTTACATGTGTGTTTTCTTTGCCCTTTTTCTCTTGTATCTCTTTGACTTTTTGCTCCAAATTAGATTTAACCCAATTTTTAACCTCAGAACGCGGAACTTCAACATCATGGAACTTCAACACTGAAGTTGTTGACAATTCAACCTCAGAGGTGGCATTAGCATGAGTTTGATCTTTCGGTGTTGACAAACCAACTTCAGGAATGTTGACATTAGCATCTGTTTGATCTTCCGGAGAACCTTGTATTTCATTCTCAACTATTTGGTCCACATTCAACTCTTCGTTGGGGTTTCTTGGAGTAGGTGTATATCCCAAGCTAACATAATCTTCCTGGCTGGCTTCTCTCTTCAAAGGGAAATCTTTCCGGTAAATATCATGCAACATGAACTCAAGCTTTTAAGCGTCAACCGGTTCGCCCTCTTGCTGCATTGTGTTGAATTCACTCCATTTGGAAGATATTGTATTCCTGAAATCATCGTATTTAATCTTCCAAACTTCTCCCCCCAATACTGAGTCCTCTTCTTCTTTCTCTTCTTCCTCTTCTTCTTTCTCTTCTTTCGATTCGGAATTCTCATCTAAAAAAAAGCATCATCATTTGCTTCCTGTTGAATCCTTCTTGAAATACGATTAAGGATTTGTCTTTCTTCGTGTGTTATATCATCTTTGAAATCAACATGGAACTGGTACAAATCAAATAAATGTAAAAAAGCAACTACATATTAGATATTACCAACAAAAAAAACATGTCGTAGTTCTCTCTCTATTAGATACACAGGGAGAACTACATATTGATATGCTAATAACTACATATCAATATGTATCACCACAAATTGATATGATAGTAACTAATACATATTGATATGCTAATATGTAGTAGCATATTGATATGCTAATAACTACTACATATTGATATGCTAATAATTACATATCAATATGTCGAACTACGTGTACTTATCAATATATATTTTTATTATGACAAAATATGTACGACAAGTTTACCTGATACTCAGAAAGATCAATATCCTTTAGGAACTCAGCACATATCTTTATATGATTCCACCTAGCCACTCTTGGCACATACATTCCTGCAGGTTCTGTCACTATATCCTCGGGCGCCACCAAATGGGTATGCTCCGGAAACCATGGCTGCAAAATATTGATATGCAGTATTAGATATACTATCTAAATGTAGAAAACACATAAAACAAAAACATTTTGAAGTAGAATAAACAAATAAATAGATTCTTACCAACAAATAAATAGCACAACCATTTGTGCGTTCTACGGATTCCACGTTTTCATTCAACTCTTTCTGTAAATGAGAATGGATGAGGTCAGGCCATGAAATATTCTTAGCCTTCTCAATATCAAGAACGAAACCAATATATTTTTCAGTCAAAGCGTTTGCATCACTTGTAGCGAAAAATAATGAAGTGCACATATACAAGCAGATAAGCCTAACAAGATCTTCGGCATCTTCCTCGTCTTCCTCGTCTTCTTCAGAATCTTCATTTGATTGATCACCCACGCTTTGCAGAGACTCTTCATCAGACTTCTTCTTTTTCAGATTAATTGGTGTTCGTTTAAGGATATTCAAGATTGCCTTCACAATCATTGGCCTAGTCACTTTATCACCAGCTTTCATATCAGTAGGAAAAGTCCTTTTGAAAAATTCTGTTTCACGCCATCCACTTTTTTTATTGACTTGTGTAAGCCTATAATCAAGATATTCCCTATTTGGAATTCTCGGCATCCCATAAATAAGTGTCATTTCTTCTGGTGTGGATACTAGCTCATTCGGTTGGCCATGCCTTTTAAAGACAAATCTAAGCTTGTTTGGATCTTGACCCCTAACGTAACAGCGTAACATTTTCGTCATTGCATCTTCAATCTTCAACCAATGTTCCAACTCAAATCTTGTGTACCAGAACATTAGGAACAGGTTACCGAATGATGCTTCAGAAATCATCTTCAGCTGCAACTCACTCAACTCAAGGTTTTCAGTGGACTTCGCAATAGCCTTCTTAGTGGTCCTAATAGTCTTCGCAAGCCCCCACAAGCCCCTGAAACCTCCACGGTATAAACTTCGTGGTTTTCCAGCTCCTTTCTTACGCTTATTAGCACCTACACAATAAAAAGAACCAAAAACTATTACAGTACATATCAATATGGTATATCAAATATGTAGTTACATCATCAATATGTAGTTGTAATATCTACCAAGTCTTGAAACTACATATTATTAACAGTACATACGAGAATATAAGTATCTACCTCTAGATATTGATATGTAATATGTTATGAGAATATAAGTATTTACCTCTACATATTGATATATAATAGTAGATACCACTACGTATTATTTTAACTACATATCGATTTGTAATAGTATGTATGGCATATGTATCTGCTTTGATACAGTAAAAATGTAAAAACACTTAATACCAAAAACAAGCACAACAATGCATCATTACATACTCATAAACATATGTTATTAAGGATACATATTATTCATACGCTTTGTTCTTATATATAGTTGTACTACATACCTTCTACATTTGCTTTCCCCCCTTTTGTTTTTGGTGAAGGAGTAGCAGCTCTCAAGGCAACTGCTTTCTTCCCCTTCTCTTCCCCTACACCATATCAAATATGTAGTTAATGTATCTACAATGAACATGAAACAACTACATATCAAATACCACAACATATTGGTAATTTTATAACTACATACTGATAACTACATATGAACCACAATTTACGGGGGTCGAGGGGGCAGCGCCCCCTCGTTATTAAGAATTATCTTCAGTTTTAACATTACAAACCTTCTTTCAGGAGCGCTTTTGATTTCCCCTTTTTTCTTTTCCCTTTCCTTTTGGAGAAGGAGTAGCAGCTCTCAGGACAAGTGCTTTGTCCCCCTTTGCTGGTGGTGAAGGAGTAGCAGCCGTTGTCGCTGTTTTTCCTTTTGCTTTAGTAGTTGTCGCTGCTGTTTTTCTTTTGCTTTTTTCTTCAGGAGCAGCAACTGCTTTCTTTCCTTTGGTTTTTGCTGTTTTTGTAAACCAAAAGTTTTGTACACATTACATATTACAGGCAGATAATAATATGTAGCACACATATCAATTTGAGATGCTATCATTACATATCAATAACTACAAATTGCAGACAACATATTGATATGTAGTACAGATATAAAACATATGAATCACACACTGCATGTCAAATTACATAGACAACAAATGAAAAACATGTAAAACATATGACTCACAGAGATGTTGTGTTTCTATTGAACAAAAAACATATGAATCACACGTTGCATGTCAATATGTTGTCTCAAATTACATATACAACATATGAAAACATGTATACCAGACACTACATACAAATATCTAGTGATTCCATTGAGCATAGAAACACTCACTGCATGTCAATATGTAAGAGTAAATTGCATATACAACAGTTGAAAACATGTAAAACAAACACTACATACAGAGATGTAGTGATTCTATTGAGCATATGTAGGATATTAGTTGAACATCACTACATATCTACAGTTTTTCATCAGCACTACATATTGATATGTATTGCATGTCAATATGAAATTCAACAACAGTTTTCTAAGTATTGCATGTCAATATGAAGTACAAAATTAGGCTTTACTTTCTTCTGATTTTTGCTTACCTTCTACCTGAGGAACATTTGTTCGTGACGGAGTACCAACTTTACTCATACTCCTTGTTTTCGGAGATTTAGCAGCAGGGGAGGATTGTGTTGGTGAATCATCAACATTTTTTCTTCTTCTTTTTACCTGGGTTTCTTCTACAATTTCTTCTGTAATTGTCCGCTTGATAGTTCTAACCATTTTTTCTCTTCAATTGAATGAATAAAAATTAGGTTAGGAACTGATGATTTATGTAATTGATTAGGTCAGGAACTGATGATTTTTCTGTAATTAATGATTTCCGAAATCGTTTTTAGATGAGTTTGATTGAGAAGAAAGAAGAGATAAAAGCGATTGGTAAAGAAGAAATTGAATGTCTAAAGGAGCGGTTCTGTAACTGAAGAAACAAGAGAGAGAGAATCGAAAATGAAACTGAAAATTACTTTTAACGTGTCTATGGGTAGATAGGTAATTTTAGGCAGGTTTAAACTTTATTGGACCAAACGATAAATGTGTTATCCCTCTGGACTAGCCAGTAACACGGGTCGGAATTACTGGACTAAATAAGAAATGTCTCAAAATATCTTAGATATGAACAATCTCTACTTGGTCTTTGGCCCTTCTCCACTTGTAGCTAACTTCTTTTATTGCACAATTACGTGTAAATTCACTTCTTTCGGATGATTCACCTAGCAAAACATAAATAAGAGAAAACAAGAGTAATATACAATAATTCGCAAGAATATATAGCAATTACTAGCATGGATTCGACACTAAATATATGCAAAATATGCACTTAACAGGTAATGCTACTGTTCCAAAGAATATTGGCTAATACGATGTTGCTGAGATACTTCCTGAAAAGCAAAACTCCGACGGTTTGAATGCCATCATACATGCCATTACCCCAAATCTTCAGCACCATGTGTCAAATTGCACTAGGTCTAAAGATGCGTGGGATACCTTAGAAACCGTATTCGAAGGAAATACCAGTGAAAAGGAAGCCAGGCTTCAAAACCTAAATTCCGATTGGGAAAACCTTCGTACAGCAGATGAAGATTCATTTGATGAGTTTAATCACAAAGTGTCCGAAATTGTTAATGCATCTTTTGCATTGGGTAAGACTATTCCTGAAAAGGACATTGTGATGAAAATTCTCAGATCGCTGCCATCTAGATACGATTCTAAGAAGCATGCCATCGTTGAGGGAAACAATTTTGATACCCTCTCCATAAATACTTTGGTTGGGAAGCTAAAGATCTTTGATCACGAGCATGCATCCAATCTAGCAAGGATGTTGCGTTCAAAGCACAAAAAGACACAAAATTACTTGATAAAAGTAAAAATGTGTATATCTCTGAAGATGATCACTCTGAGACTGATGCATCAGATGAAGATCTTGACAAATCAGTCTCGATGATCACAAGATAGTTTAGAGATCTTCTTTTGAAGAGAAGTAAACGGTTCTCCAAAGATAAGCCAAAAGCATCAGTAAAACCCCATAATCGTATTCCTCCTAAAACAGGGACACAGATGAAACTGATGACAAGGATATGCCTCAGTGCTTTAAGTGTAAGGGTTTTGGTCATTTTGCAAACGAGTGCCCAAATCGTAGAAAATACATTGGGAACAAAGGTCTTGTTGTGACACTTGATGAGATGTCTGACAATTATGATTCTGATGAAGACAAAAAAATCAAGTGTTGCTCTTCTATGTGAAAATACTGATTTTGATAATTGTAGCAATACATACATCAATCTTGATAATATTTTAGAAGAGAACCCAATCAAGATGGAAGAATCAATTGACCCCTCTGTTGGAAACTCTATGTTTAATGTTTCAGGATCAACTATGTGCCTAGCAGCTTGCGCATCTCGGGCGCTTGAACCATCTTATACGTTGACATGCTCCTATTGTTCTCTCAAGGGTCATGAACTTTCAAAGTGTTTCAAGTACAAACACAAGATGATATATGTCAACAAGCTTCAACGAAGAGCATATCGTCTAACTACCAAGCTTAAACTCGCGGAGAAAACATCTGAGGTATGTAAGATCTTATCGTCTTCAAAGAAGCTAGTTTCCAAAGAGAAGTCTAGACCACTAAAGGAAAGGGTTTGGCATAAACCAGATGATATACATGGAATTATGAATTCCTCTCAAAAGGGTTATGGTGGACAAATTGTTGTTCACCCAAGCACAACTTGATTGTGTTGTTCTTGTGCATCTCGTCTCATGTGCCTGATTAAAAGAGACAAGATTATGCACACCTCAGGCTTAAAGAAAAGTTTGTTTTTCTTAGTTTTTTTTTGTTTTTGAGTATGAAATTCTTTCATGATGAAAGGGATTTTCCAGTTTAATCAAAAAGAAAGGGTTATTATCGACAATTCCACTCTTTATAGGGCTGTGAGCTGTGTGTACACAAACCTCTTTAAAAGTTTAGAAACCCTACATTCCTTTTTCCTTCTCTGAGACTCTTTATATCTTAAGAATGCTTGTTGAGTTTTGATTGTGATTTCCTCTCACAAAACCGTACGTATATGGATACTCCAAGCATCATGTCTTCTAATGGAAAAGATGTCAATATGATTGTTAAGCCACCAATCACTAAGGAAAAAGAGAGATCTCCATTGTCTCCAACTTTGAAAACAAAAAGAAGGAATGTGAGGAAGCCAAGAGTTGTTCCTTCAAACTCTCAGAAGTTTTCTGATGTTCTTGAAGAGTTGAAGCTGGCAAGAAAAGAGATTCAGCAAATAAAGGCTTGTGTTTTAAGATCGTTGGAAATTCAGAAGGCCCTAGTTCGACATCATCAACCAAGAAGGTTTATTGGTATTGAATCCTTTCTCCATGAACCATATGTTTCAATGGATGTTGACGACGAGGAGTTCGGGGACGACAAGGAATTTTTCAAAGATCTTAATGTCTAGGAAACTTCTTAAGAGAATTTGTATTCTTGTTTTGTTTAAGAAGGATAACTAGGGTTTGGAATAGCCATTATTGTGAATACACATAAATATGTCCAACGTTTTCATCTTGCAATGTTTTTAGATTTATTTATTTAAATTATAAAGTTGATTTGGAAGATGATTTTTGCAGTAATAATCTTTATGGTTTTATATATTGCAATATGTTATGGGATATGTGTGTCTGCGTCCGTGGACTATTATTGTCCCTATACGCTGTCAAAAGTTATCTCTTTCATATGTCGATATGCATGTATTGATACAAGATCGATGAACTTTTGACAAACAAAAGTTAAGCCTATTATGTCATTTATTGATGGAAGATAGGTTAAAATCTTTTGTTTACGAGGATTATGTTTATTGTATGTAATTGTGCAAATAGTGATGGAAAATCGAATGAATCCTTGTCTATTCCGCAGTATTGATCTTCCCTGATCCATATTTTATGTATATATTGTGCGGCTCCATAAGTATTCTTATGTGAGCATTTCCAACTAGACTAATCATAGACTCGTTTGTGGTTAATTTGGTTGTGTATTCCGATTAAATTAATCATGGATTCTCTTGTGATTAGTTTAATTGAGAATTTTGGATACAAAATCATTCTTATGGTTTTTTTGGTGTCCAAAGAAAACCTTCTTTTCTCGTAAAAGTAAGGTCGCTCTTGTTGTTCTTTTGGGAATGACATCAAATGGGGGAGAGTTCTTTTGAACTTGCGCTTAATTTCCATATCTTTGTGGAGAATGCGGCTGTGGAATATTTGAGGAGTTATCTTGTATCTTTATAAACTCCATGATTAATTCATTTAGCTTCGGCTTTATGATTGCATCTAAACAAAGTTGATATGCACTTTTCTTTAGTCTTGAAGCGTCTTCATGAAAATTTCATTAGGATCCCGTTTTCGTACCTTTGCCAATTTTATTGACAAAAAGGGGGAGAATTAATATGTAGTTCACACTACAAATACATATGGTTTTCGGATCATTATGTAAGGGGGAGTGGTTTTCATGTTGAGATGAAAGTATTGACTAAGGGGGAGTGATACATATCACCATAGTATTGTTGTCAAAGTTGTGATACAATTGAACTTTGATATTGTGTAATAATACTACGACACTGTATAACAATGATCGAGAGCTTTTGTTTTCTCATTGTTATGGATACGTATCTTCAACAACTATGATGCTGAACTGAACATCTATGGAATCATGGGAGTACTTGGAAAAGACGAAGTTTTCGAGTAATGTTGAAGCACCAAGGAGATCAAGCATGTGGACGAGAAGCTACAAAGTTTTATCTATTTTGTATTTCATATGTATTGATAGTTTTGTCACTAAAATTGACAAAGGGGGAGATTGTTAGAGCATTGCTCGGTCAAACTCGCAAGCGTTGCTATCTCAAGCTTGTTTGTCAAATTTAGTTGTCAAAACTATGTGTCTTGATTTCTAGTCTACTTATAGCTAAGTCTCGGACTAGGATGGTTAAGTGTAGTTGAGTTCCAGACTCCATGGAGATCATCTTACGAAGACGAAGAACTACTAAAGGAACCAGTGGAACTTCATCCGACTAAAAGGTATGTGGATACTTGAACTTATCTATCACTCAAAAGTCTATCTACTCTATCTCCTACTCTTGAGACAAAAGTCGTATGAGTATGATAGTTTTCATACATACACATTTGTTATTTCGAGCCGAGTTTACTCGTCTATCTTTCTCTCGAAATATGTGTTATTAAGCTTTCGCTTTAATCATTTTTCATCTTTACCCGTGACGAAAGTCATGTTGACGTTTCAATCTTGAGAATGGCTTTGATGACGATATTTGTGAATAACGACTATTATAACATTATAGAAGAATGTTCCAATGATTGAAATGTAGAGTTGAGACTTAAGATTACCATCTATGGATATAAGCATATATAGTGTGTTCACACATTATTGTATAAATCCATGTACCGGAAACCAAGTGTGTGCATATGTGTCCATACGGTATTGGTGAAGGAGACAGGTTGGGTACGCGTACCCATACGCGTACTGGCGGAACTTTTCCTCCCGGAAAATTTTGCTAAATTTGGATTTTATGAACTCATAAACCAGTCACCTTAGGTACGCGTACTGGCGGAACTTTTCTACCCCGAAAAATTCTGCTGAGTTTGGAAACCAAAAACCAACTCAAATCCGGTAGCTAAAGTATGCATACCCAAGCTGGTTATTTCTCAAATCGATAATTCATGAACTTAAAAACAATAAACTATAAGGAATGCAATCTTTGCAAACCGTGGCTATATTATTCATGAATTGATTCAAATGAATCAAACCGATTTTGTTTCAATTGTGTCAATGAATAAAGACCTAAGCAATTGAACAACTCTTCAACTATTTCTTATGAGTCATTTGAACTAGTTATGAGAAAGATGAATACGGTTAATATGGAAGTGCTCATATGGATAACCATTGGTTAACTATTTTTGAACCAACTAAGAGTACACATTTAGGTACGGTTACTCAAACCTAAATGAAGTACATTTCAATTGTGTGTGACAAGCTAAGTTTCGATCTAATGGTTGAAAGATATTAGCTTGGTTGAATTAGGTTTTTCATCTAACGGTGAATATTGAATACTTTGTTACTAAGCTAACATAGATTACAAACCTTGATTTGAAAACTATATAAGGGAGAACTCTAGCAACTGGAAAAACTAATCCCCACACCTCCTGTGTGATACTAGTTGGTTTTGCTGGAGTCAATTCTCCTTTAACCTTAGGTTTCTTCTCGAGACCCTGTAGGTTAACGACTTAAAGACTTCATTGGGATTGTGAAGCCAGACGAAACTACTTCTCTTGTAGTTGAGCGATCTGATCTTGCCATTTTCTATCGTACAAGTTCAATTGAATAATTGACTTGAGATTATATCTCCGATAGGGAAAGATAAAAATAAATCACAAACATCTTCGTCTCATCGTTTGTGATTCCACAATATCTTGTTTTGCTACCATACGATTAAGATTATTGTGCGGTGATTGATAATTATAGGCTGTTCTTCGGGATTATAAGTCTAGGTTATCAATTAGTTCATGTTCACCTTGATTTCTATCAAAAGACGGAACAAACTCTAAGGTTTATCTGTGGGAGACATATTTATCTATTATCGTAGACTTTTCTGTGTGATACATATTTGTTTATTCAAGTCTTCGACTTTGGGTTGTAACAACTCTTAGTTTTGGGTGAGATCAGCTAAGGGAATCAAGTGTGTAGTATCCTGCTGGGATCAGAGACGTAAAGAGCTCAACTGTACCTTGAATCATTGTGAGATTGATTAGGGTTCAACTACAGTCCAGACCGAAGTTATTTTGTAGTAGGCTAGTGTTTGTAGCGGCTTAATACTGTGTGGTGTTCAATCTGGACTAGGTCCCGAGGTTTTTCTGCATTTGCGGTTTCCTCGTTAACAAAACTTCTGGTGTCTGTGTTATTTCCATTCCGCATTGTATTTTGTTATATAATTGAAATAGCACAGGTTGTGTGTTGTATCGATCAATAGTGAAATCCAACCTTTGGTTGTTGATTGGAAATTGATTGATCCTTGGATATTGGTCTTTGGTACCATCCAAGTTTATATCTCTTGTATTTGATAAAGACTCACAGATTTCTATTTGTTTGAGTATAGATCAAATCAAGAGATAGAGATATTAACTCCTTGATATACTTTTTATCAAGATTGAGTCTGACTGTCTAGTTGATTCTCTTAAAAGTATATTAGAGTTAGTCCATATAGATTGCTAATCAAAATATTGGGTGAGGGTGTTAGCGAACGAGACCTCAGCCTGCTAACTAGCTATCCGGAGGATTCCCTCCGCGACCAGCTTCTTAGAGGGACTATGGACGTTTAGGTCACGAAAATTTGAGGAAATAACAGGTTTGTGATGCCCTTAGATGTTCTGGGGAGCACGCGCGCTACACTGATGTATTCAACGAGTATATAGCATTGGATGACAGGCCCGGGTAATCTTCGAAAATTTCATCGTGATGGGGATATATCATTGCAATGACCTTTGCCGGAATGACCAGACTACCAGACCCTTCTACAATGTTGAACGTTAAAACCGTCGTTGCATCAGCATCTGGTGACATGCCCATTTGGGTGGTAAGACGTATACATGGATTCTTGTTCATGTGTACGGGCCAGTCATCAGGGTTAACTTAGATGATGGTCATACCTTCAGCATACGAACTTGTAAAATCACCAGTTGGCAGACTTTCTCTGCTTTCTGGGCAGGGATAAAGTAAATATGCTACTCTAACGGTCGTGAATACGTAAACCCAACTAGAGCGGTTTGCTCACTCCCTGTTCACCACAACACGACACAGAATGTGTTAAGGATTACTCATACCAATGGGTGGGTTGCGTCTAGGCCTGCAGGCAGCTGGTGTAAAAACTTTAGCCGCATCTCTGGAGATAATATAGTTATGCGGTTTATCTTCGCTCGACCTGGTACTTGTTACTGGAAAACGAGCTTCAGTTCTCGGTGTTATACCCCCGCATTTTCACTCTCAAATCGGGGTTGCTTACAATCAAAGCTAAGATAGCTTAGTAACAAAGCATTCAATATTCACCGTTAGATGAAATCCTGATTTAAGATTCAAGCTAAGTCGGCTTAATAATAAAGCAATTAATATCCATCGTTAGATGGTCTTAGATTTTTACACACAAATGAAATATACCTTCATTTAGATATGGGTAGCCGTACCTAAACGTGTATATTGAGTTGGCTTGATAACAATTAACCGAAGTTAGCCATACGAACACTTTTGTCTTAACCACATTCATCTAACACTCCTAGATCAAATATGATGATCAATCAATCATGAAAGATAATCATATGAATCTAATTGTCTTTAAAATAGAGTTGTTCAATTGTTCACTATGTCATAGAAATATATATGAACAAATTGAAACAAAATCGGATTGATTCGTAATTGTACAAAGTACTTATACAATAATCAATTCATGAACATTAATCCACGGTTTTCAAAGATTGCATTCCTTAATTCATAAATGTTTTAGTTCATGAGTATGAGAATCATACTTCACCAATTTTAGAACTTAACCACTGTGTTCGCAAACTAGGTACACGAATAGCAGCTCCGGACCTTGGCCTTGTCCAGCCGTTCGCAAACCAAGTATGCAAATAACCGTCCCAGAACTAACTAAGGTGAAACCCTTCGCATACTAGGTACGCAGACAAGGTTCCCGGGGATGAATTATAACAATACAGTTCGCATACTAGGTATGCATACCGTGTTGTATCCAGACATAGTTAATTGTTCTAAACTCCCATTTCAATCATTGAAACATCCTTATAAGACGCAATGGATGTCTCACACATACCATTAGATTCAAGTAATTTCCAAATGACCGAATGATCAATACGAAACTTTCCAAGTCGACATCAAATGATCGTCTCACACAAATCATGTAAGATGTTTCAAGGCAATTTTCACATGATCATCTTTTGACTTAATATTTAGTTTCCAACAAATAAATTGTCTCCAAATAAACTCGTCAAGAATAATGATGAACATAGTTAAAGCAAAAAGCTTCCAACAAATTTTTCGAGAAATAGATACGCGAGATAAACTCAACTCGAAATATCAAATGTGTATAATGTAAAAGTCTATATAGCTACACGACTTAGTTTCATTAGAAGATAAAGTAGAATAGACTTCTGAGTGATAGATAAGTTTTAGTTTCTACATACCTTTTGTTGATGAAGTTCCTCCAAGCTCTCCTCAGTAGATCTTCATTTTCAATCGATGAACGCCTTGAAGTCTAAAACTGAACTGCACATTCTATCCTAATACGAGACATAGCTATAAGTAGAGTAGAAATCAAGTATATAGTTTTGATCAACTAAACTTGGCAAACAATCTTGAGATAGCAACACTTGCGAGTTCCATCGAGCAGTGCTCTAACACTAACAATCCAATGGGACTCTAAATATGTACCAACTGAAGAGGAAAATTCTGAAGATTATTGGAAGGAAGTGGTAGTTTTTGAAGATAAAATTAAGGAAATGATTTATTTGAATACCCAAAACTCATCCTTTTCTGAGAACGATAATATGTCAGGTCACTTGGGTGATGGACACAGAACACATGGGAGTAATTCTATCATGGAGTATGGTCATAAATTTTCTGAAGCAAGCGATGGCAGCTGGGTTTTTCATTCCAAGAACAGACAATAATGTCGTTACGAACAAATGTTCAACTTCGAAAACAAGGTCAGACAAAAATGTTGCTTTAAACAAAAAATTGAATTTGAATTCTACTCTTGAGTTTGGATCTATGTACACGCCGTTGCAGATGGTGGAGGAGTCAGGTACAGCGAAGTCTTCCACACCGAATAACTCTCCAGAGAATAATATTTCCACGGCGAAATATGCTAGGAAGGATTGGAAGACAATGTAGTGCAAAATTTGGAGGAGGTGCAGCAAATTAATGAGGATAATGAGGACCCATTAATTGAAAAAACAGTTCATTCTCTTATACAGGTTGCCCGCAGTTACGGTACCATAAGTCAAGAACATATAGAAACGTTAAAAAAGAATATGACTAACCTGGTATTGAGGTCCGGGCAGCGTTTTCAGGATACGGAAGTGTGGATGAGGAAAACGGTTTGCTGGTTTTCTAGGAAAGTGGAGAGTCGAGCGTGCTGTCGAGACTCCTCGAACGAGCAAACTGCTGAACCTCGCACAGATGCACCGCTGCAAAGGGGTGCTTAGATTCGGGAAATCAATCTGTAGGACTCCGGCCTAAACCAAGACAATGGCCGTTCCAGAGTCAATTCGGTCGCAAAGAGGGAGATGGGTTGATCTGTAGGAGGGAAGCTGAGAATTGTGTGGGATCAATGATAATCGAGGATTGTGGGTGTGTTGAAGGTTTATGCAATATTGGTGAACTGCTGAAGTTGAGTTCTGTGAATAATTTTTATCGAGTTGTTGACAGATGCCGATGATATCCTGATGTCCTCGATTTAGACTTATTTATATTGCAAGAATGATGTACCACTGATCCCTGTAAGTGTGACAGTTTCCTGAGTGAAAGAGTGGGAAAGTGGGAGATCGTGGTAAAGTCAGTTCCACGTCGTGTGGAGACTTGACTGATCGTTCACCCACTACTTTGCTAACTCCTTCAACCGTTTACACGACTTACGCACATTTCTCGTTGTGGATGAATCCACGTGTCGTAGACCGCCAGACCAAAATCCTAAGTGATATCCCCCATTTGTGACGTGATTGATTTCTCACGAATCGTGGAGTCTGCAATGCAGATGTGTATTAGTTAGTCAGTTGTTGACTAATTATACAATGGGTCTAGGTTTGTTGAATCGAGCATAAGTGATGAATGCTCAGCGATTCATGGATTGAACATGTAGTTCTCTGAGATGTCAATGAATTACTGACCAGAGCGACTGATCAAGTATTGCTCAACTCGATGAATTGCTGAATATTAAGAGTTTGATGAGCAACTGAGCAAGTATTGCTCAATTCGACGAATTTGATAATTTCGACGTGCAACTGAGTAGGCGTTGCTCAATTCAACAAAATACTGAATATTGGTAATTTGACGTGCAATTGAGCAAGTGTTGCTCAATTCGAAAAACTACTGATGAATTACTGAATATTGATGGTTGGATCAATATTCGAGCAACTGAGCAAGTATTGCTCAATTCGATGAATTATTTAATGGTGTCGTGACCCAATAAAATATGAATCAAAAATATTGGTGAATTACCGAATATTATTAATTTGGATGTTGATTGCTGAATCAACATAATTTTGTGTTTGAACTTGCTCAGAATGGTGATTCGTGGAGCGTTTGTTCGAAACCCTAATTTTTGATCAATCCTTCAACAATTGGTGAATTGCTGAAAATTGGTCATGAGTGAAGAGGGACCGACCACATGGGATGATGAGCGTCCATGTGGTGCCCAGTGCTCGAGTGAGCACGCACCAGGGTTCTCAGTCAGTTTGAGGGTTGGTGGAAGAACGATGATTAAATGTTGATTTCATCATTTATTGAAATATTGCTGGATTCAACATTAGATGATAAAAACTAGAGATGAGAGATAGGGACCGACCAAGAGAGCATGGGACCGGTTCTTTGTGATCACGGGACCATTTTTTTGTCATTTGAAGGATTCCTCAGTTGGTTGGAGAGAGTTCGGGCCCAGTATGAGCAATTGAGCAAATTAGGTCAGAATTATGAAAACATGTGGGACCGGCTTTGTGCAAGCCCTAGGAATGACTCTAGTCGGTCATGAAGGCATGCACGTGTTTCCGTGGTGTCCTTGTTTCCATACTGCGAGTTTCAGTATTTTCTGATGCGCGTTCGAGCAACATTGTGAATTTTCAGAAGAGTTTCATCTTGACTGAGAATTCTCGATTTTTTGTTGGAATGAGCATGTATGCTCGATTCATCAAAATTTTGAAAATATTAAAATAAAAGTGTTTTAATTTAAAATTGTCGTGAGAGGCTAGCCAGTCGTGTGACCATGTTGGCTTTTGATTTTTCATGATTTGAGCAATATTTGAGAAAATATGAAGAAATCATGAATTTTTCTCGAACCCAGGAGTTTCATGAATTGAGGAAAATAATAATTATGAAAGACTAGGGATTGCGAGTTGTGGGACCGACCACGGCTAGGGCATGGCCGTCCGACTAGGTTGCCCGGTCCCGCACACCTTTCCCTATTTTATAATATTGTTTTTCATGAATCCTTGAAGTTATGGAGAATCCTTGAAGTTATGGAGAATCCACGAGTTTTGTTGAAACAGAGGAGTTTCATGAGATTAGGGAATAATAATTATAAAAAGCTAAGGATTGTGAGGTGTGGGACAGACCACGGCTCGGTCATGGCCGGCCGGCTGGGTTGCCCGGTCCCGCACACCTTTCCTTATTTTATAATATTTTTCGTGAATCCACGAAGTTATGGAGAATTCACGAGTTTTGCAAAAACAAAGAAAGTTGCTAAAACCAAGGAGTTTCCATGAGTTCATGAAATAACAAAGAATAAAGAAAATAATGGGAGAGGCATGGACCGACCATGGCTAGGGCATGGCCGGCTGGCCGGCTGGTGGGCCCACCCTGAGCGCCTCTTATTATTTTATTATTATTTATTTTTTTTCTCCTGTTCTGCGAAGGATTCCTCATTATTTCATATTTTTGGACACTCGTTCGTGCATCCGGGTGCTCAGTCGTGCATCACTGTCGAGTACACTCGCACCATTTTTGTGGGGCTTACTCAGTGATGGTCCCGATGCCCGGTTATTGAGTATATATTACTAATTTATGAAATTCAGTGGAGAATAATTCATGAAACTGAGTAATAAAAATGAATAGTTGTTTATTATTAATTCATAGGATCAGCTGTGGATTCGACTACGAATTCGGAATAATAAAAAAAGCATTACCACCCTATGGGATTGTAGATTCGACCATAGAATCGAAGTAATTAAAATTATCTATCACCATTTCATGAGATCAGCTGTGGATTCGATCATGAAATCGGAGTAATGAGATAGTACAGTTGCTTTATTGTCATTCTATGAGATCAAGCCGTGGATTCGATCATAGAATCGAAGCAATTGTTATTGCCATTCCATGGGATCATGTCGTGGATTCGACCATGGAATAGGAGCAATAATAGATTATTCTGGGAATTCAGTAGTGAATGTCACGACAGAATTAACCTATTGCAGAAAAGATGTTAGCCAGTTAAAGCGTCACATCCATTCTGAATGGTGCATAGTCAGGGAGTCACGGTGTTGTTTACGACCCGAAGGCGTTAGTGTTCTCAATCTACGGAGAACCGCCTGAATCTATGCACAGTCTCTCCACATAATCAAGGAACGGTGAGTGTCACCGACGTCCTGAAGGCGTCCGCTTCCCAACTATTCTTCTATGTGGAGGTGGGTCTCTCTCCCGCAGTCAGGGAACAGTGAGTATCACCGACGTCCTGAAGGCGTTAAGCTCTCAATCTACGGAGAACCGCCCAAATACGTTATTCTGCATAGAGGTCACGACGAAATGCCAGGGATCGAACGCTCAGCTAGTGGAGGATTTTCGAAGCATATTCATCATGGCTTCATAAAACATGAATCGTTGCATGCCTGAAAGCTGTGTAAAAAACATGCCTCATGATTTTACGATTTTAACCTTTGCTGAAAATCCACCATCTACATTAAGTCCCCTGCTTAGTGAGGAGCAGTCATGTTCCGCAGTAAGCATTAAATGGTGATTTTTAGTCGACGAGATCAGTGGTTGAACTCAGTCTACAAAGGTAGTTTCAGAATCCTCGATTTACCATAATGATGTCATGTACGAGCAAATGCACAGATGAGGACCCTGATGGTAAGATAGAGTGTCATCTCATGAGCGTGGAGAGATGAGGCACTGCTGATTTGGGTGTTCGGAAGCTTAGTTATGGTCGGTCTAGGATTTACGGGCCAGAGCCCAAAAAAAGGAAACCCATGTTTTATTAGGTTTTGGAAATAAATTTGATATAAAAGGGAATAAATCTAAAATTTACTCTTGTTATTTGACCGACCAGCTCTCCCTCTCTTCATCACCCTCACGAGTTCAGCAGCAACAGGAAAAAATTCACACCAGCACCACCGCCGTCCGATCACCGTCTGGCAGAATTCCGGCCGGGGGCGGTAGGTAAGTCTGTGCGATTTTTTTTTCTGCACGTTCTATGATTCATGAGTTGTTCATAAAACAAAAATCCCATGGTTGCATGCATGCGTAGGATTTACGAATGATTTTTAGAAAATGTATGTATATGCCCGTTTGTTCGTTGGTTGAAGGAACGAGCAAAAATCCCTAATATGGTAGAGATACATAAAATTTTGAATAGACATAGTCTAGTTGCAGTAGTAAAAGTTTTGTTTATTAGGTTTCATGAAAACCTAAGTTTATTTTTGAAAGCATGAACTTTGCAAATACTTTTAGGAACATAGGTTTGTTCGTAAAAAGTAATAAATAATAATCCTTAGGGTTAAAGGAATTTCGAAAAGACTTGGAGTTCATGATGAAATTTGTTTGAGAACTTTCGAAATTTTATTCGGACTTTACAAAAATAGGAAAGACCCTCATTTCATTGACGGATGCTCGATTGAGCAAAAAAAAAAAAAAATTATATTTACGTGAGTTATCAACTCACGATTTTTTTTTTTAAAAGACACGTGACTTATTCACGTTTTATTAAGTTTTGATTTATGAAAATTGTTGAAAGCAAACAATTCATGAGTTGATGAATTCGTAGTGTATATATGAGTTTAGTGATTTTATAAAGTATGTACACGTAAAAATCATCGAATGTTCACATGGAAAGTCATGTGAATCATTCATAGTTTCTCGAAAAGTCAGTGTTGACTCTTGAATAATATGTTTTATGCTCGACTTTGCAGGTTTGAAAGAACGAGCAAGTTTTGGGGTTTTACGTTGTTATCACTAAGTTCGTGAAATCGTAAATAGGTAAGAGTTGAGGATTACCATTTTTGTAGACGTCAATATGAGCATCATAATTGTCTTGTTGCTTTAATTCCATTGTGTTGATGAAATTCGTGTATGGATGTCACAACAACTTTGCAGAGATGACTCAGTCCCGTAGCGTTTCTGAAGATGATGTTTCCTCTAGAGAGCATGTTTCCACAGACGCATCTTCCAGAGATGATGGTTCCTCCAAAAATGACGATTCTGAGATTTCTAAGGAGAAATCAGAGAGCCCCAGGACTAAGAACATTCCAACTGTTGAGGAAAAATTCTCTGTGTATCTGTATAGACCTGAAAAGCGTCCCTTAGGCTCCTCATTTCGGTTGCTGATAAATCCCAGGAGTACTACTCATAATAAGTTGGTATCCCCTCAAGCAGTAATTCGGTTTTGTTTGCAAGGGAAACACTTTTCGGCTTCTCATGTGGAGTTTAAGGTTTCACGAAAACCTCTGGCGCACTTCTCTGGATGGGAAAGACACATGCTGGGTCATAATCGTGTGAGGACCGTGTTGGGTCGTGCCCAGGTGACACGAGCCATTGAAGCTGCTGGATATTTGATCATCAATCATGATATACCAGGCATGGTAGCTTTGCTCGCCCGTTGGTGTGTTCCTACTCACACATTGATAGGGATAATTTACTATTACTTTAGAGGATGTAGTTGCTTTGTTACACCTTTCAATTACCGGTAATTTTCCTGAAGAGCTTTCAGCAGAAGAGAAAGAGATATCTAATGTATTGGAGGCCAAGATGCACGAATTCAATGAGTCACCCATATCCTGCTATGCTCAATGGTTATCACATTGGTGGCCGAGAGATAGAATTCCTGAAGAACCGGTTGATGGCACTTTAACAATTGCTGCTTTCTTATGTCTGTGGCTCTCCAGGGATATCCTTGAAGATTGTGGACACTTTCTGAAGCCGTTTGTGATTCGCTTTGCCATAAATATGTCCAAAGGTGAGAAAATTCCCATTGGCAGTCTATTCTTGGGTTCATTGTTCGCGAATTTAGACTCTTTAGTTATAGACTCCAGTATTTCTGACGGCTTCATGAAAGTCGAGACATATGCCAATACCATGTTCCTCCAAGCCTTGATGTGGGAGCATATTGAGAGTTATGCCTCCATTCCCCGTAGTATCTTGCAAGGACCCAAGGTCGACACTCGTCATGCTTTCCTTGAGAAGAACAATGCCAGGATCATGCGCTGGTCTAGAAAGAAGCCTCAATATAAGATATGCATTACTGATGTTTTGGACATTGAATCCGAGTTCAACTTTCGCCCCTGGGTGTCGGTTCCTTCTCTCTTCTCACAGCTGATCACTTTTAATATTGCTGAAGAGAATATCACATTGAGTACTGGTGCTGGTCTAAGCGAATGAGAGAGATCTTTTGTCTTGAGTTGTACTCCTGGTTTCTTGATATCAGTAATGAATGGAGAATTCCAGGTAGAAGAATACAACATTGAGAGAGCAGCTAGACAGATGGGTCTTGATCAGTGTATTCCGGGTCATCGGACAAATAATCCAGCGATTGAATACCTGAAGGCTCCCTTAGACTGCACACATGTAGAAGGAAGCGATTATTTGTTTCCATGTTCTGACCGAGATACTTTCGTAACCCCTTGTTACATAGACTTTTGGCGTCAGCAACTTGAGCGCGTGTACCAGTTTGCAATGGATGTTCAGTCCCCAGTTCGAGAATTCCCTTCCTTTGACATGATTTCTGATAGACCCAGGCTGAGATACCTTTCCAGTGGCGACAAGAGGAAGACGTCTACAAATGTGACACATGTAATTCCTTTTTTTTTGTGATTTTATCCAAAGTATGTCAATCACACTTTTAATTGTATTGCTGACCTTGTGATAGGATGGTCGTGCTGTGAGACCTCGAATTGATGTAAACTCTCCAAACCTTCAAGAAAGTCCTCAAGGAGGAGAAGGCAGGAGCAGGGCATATTATAGGATGATACCGAACAATATACAATCCCATGTCGCTTCTTTGGTGAATTTTTAGCGCCTTTCTTTGCCATTGTGACTTTCTCTTCCATTGTGACTTCCCAGAATTTTGCTCCATCGGTTATTGATGGTCTTCGTTTTGCTCCTGGTCGAATAATTCAGGGATCCAGCACTGAGGAAGTTGACGTAAGTATTCCCTTTTCGCGCTAATCATTGTAACATGCCTTTGGATGAATTAGTGATGATTGTTGTTGATGTATTCAGGAGGAAATCATTGCAGACAAGCAACATATTGATGAAGCACACTCTTCTTTGAGTCATGGAGATATGGAGAGTTCCCGAAATCCCGAACCGAATGAAGATAGTGGAGTTGCCAATGAGGATTCTGGCATTACTGAGCCTTCAAATGATTTAGAGACTCCTCTAGTAAGTGTATCCCCTGTAATTTCTTCATACAAGTATGATATTGCTGATTTGTGAATGAATGAATGAAAACCCATGTGAATATACGAGTAATTTTGCTGAAATACATCACCTGAAAATTTCAGACTTCAACCTTTTAGTAAAAATGTTGTAGAATCCTCGTTTGGAGTCGGATTTTCGATATCTGCATATGTATCTTCAAGCCCAGGAAATTTCCAAGCTTAACTACAGAAGATTTTTGACTTTTGAGCATTTTTAGGGCCTGAAAAAAGCGAAACAGTAAAGTTCCATGAGACTTTCAGGATTTTTCCAGATTGCATGTTGCCCAATGTTTTGGCCACATATCTTCGCTCGTTCCTCCGATTATTATGAAATTTGGAAATGTTGTAGAGAACTTCCATACGAAGAGAATGGTATATAACTAAACTCTAGATTCCTTACCAATTGCTCCCAGTTCTTCATTGAACACAGAGAAGTGTAAACTTTCTTCAGCTGAGCTTGTTTGAAAACGTGTTTCATAACTTTCGCACTACTTGTGCATGTCTTAGATGCATAATAAGGAACTTAGATGATGTTAGTTCACTTACTTTCTTAATTTTATGGTTGTATTGGGTTTCCACGCTTGAACCATTCTAATCCCATGTAATCTTCACATTAGGTGCCAAATGCCGAAGTTGGGAATAACGGATCCAATGATGATGGTTTGGGAAATCCTGGAGCTATTAGTGATGATACCTCCATCCCTGCACCTCAGGGTCATGAAATGCTGGTTTTCGATGCAGAGGTGGCGGAAATCCCGGTTGTGCCTGAGACAGTGGAACCCGAATCGAGAATGACGGAAGCTACTCTCACTGAAGTTGTCCCTATGATTGTTGACACCGCTCCAGTAACTGAGACCCGGATGATAGCACATGAGTATCTTACTGCAGGGATTTCTTTTGCTCCTCAATTTGGTGAGTTACTCCCATATCACCGGTTTGTTGGCGGATTTAGCGTTCCCACCGGATATGTTGCTATGTATGAGAAACTGTGGAAGATGTATGGACACATCGTTGTTACTCAGGATCCAGAACGCAGTTATTTCTTGACAAGGAAAGTAGAAGCCATCTTGCGTGTTATAAATGATATCTGGATCACATCCAGAAATACTATTACCCGGGATGTACTCTTTGATTGGGAGTACAACTTGAATAAAGCAAAAGAACTTGGCTTCAATCTGAAGTGGCTTCGTCAAAAGCTTGAGGCTATTAAGAAAGCAGTAGAGGGTGATTTTCCTTTCTCCACTAGTGATGCCGTGTCGAAGAAGATGAATGAAGTTGCTGAACTGACCAAGAAGCTGGAGGCGGAAAAGGCAGCCTTGAAAGTCTTGGAGGAGGCAGAGGAGCAGAAATCTTTCTTTGTCGACTTCCTTTAGTTTTCCTTTGATAATCTCTTGAACTTTGAACTTCTGAGAGACGTGAGGTTTTATTTTGGGTTGTTGATAGGTTCTGAATTTATGAGTGGCTGAGGATTTTCTTTGGGATTTTGGATTTGATAGAGATTTTTCTTAAATAAAAGACTTTGATAGATTGCCAAATTTCAAATACTGGGTGCAAGTATGCACACGTTTTGGAGGAATTGAAAAATACAAGTAAAGAAAAATCCTAAGATGGAAAACGTCAGATGCTTTGAGTGTTTGCTTTGGACACAAAACACTAAATGCTGAATGCTTCATGCGTCGAAAATTTTGAGCCAATTTTTTTGAATCACTGGTATACTCGTCTTGCCCTTGATGTCAGCCAATTTGTAGTATCCTCCAGCAACTGACTTAGCAATCATAAAAGGTCCTTCCCAGTTAGAACTCTTTGTGGAATGTAAATTGCGTCTGGTTGCCTTAAGCACCAAATCCCCTTCATGAAATATGTTAGGCTTGGTTGTCCGTGCCTTGAATATCATCTGCTGGTTTGGAATTCCTCGTGGATTCCACGTTGGTGGAGCTTTCTAATTCTGCAGCACATGTGGGCACTCATGCAAGAGAGAGTATGTTGGGTATTGCTTGTCGAACTGAGTTATGTCTTCGGCGATAAACCTTTCGATGGGGTGCTTAGTTGGAAGAGACTCCAACCATTCAGTGTAGTATTGCTGAGGCGAGACTATCCACTCATAGCGTTTGATGATAGCTTGGTCATGAGTGAGATTGAGTCCCCGGACTAGAGTAGCATATCTGAAAGTTGGTAATACATATACATCATGGGGAATAAGACTTGCCTGAGTACGAAATCTCCTGACGAATTCGTGGGCGCCCTCCCCAGGTTTTTGTGTGAGTTCCATCAAGGCTTCGACTTTTCCCAAATGCTCGAAAGGTCGATCATCTTCCGAGTCAGAGCTTTCTTCAATGGAGAATTGTGCAACTGAAGATGAAGATATCGCAGCAACCTTTCCATCATGAATCCATGCTCGCCCAAGAATCATGTCGTATCCAAGATCCTCCTTAATTATGAAGAACTTAGTTTACGTCCATATTGAATCATTTCTTATGTTGAGAATGATGTAACTGTAAGCCTCCTTGGAGATTCCCTCATGGTCTCTGACTGAGGTAGGAGCATGAGTTGCTTCTTGCCGAGTGATGCCTGCGGCTCTGAGGGTTTTCAAAGGGATGATGTAAACAGCAGTGCCAATGTCGACCAGTGCTCGCTTGAATTCATTTCCCTTGAGATAGACCATAGTGAGAAGTCTCCAGTCGTACATCTCATTATCTGTTATTGGAGGTTCAGGGAGCATCTGCTGGATTGCTATCCGTTTTCCAGACACAATATGGTTTAGTGCAGCAAACATATCGTCTATCTGGGCCTTTGACAGGTACAACAACTCGCAGACGTGCTCAAGTAAGGATTGAACCGCTTCCTTGACCAGCTGTTCAGAGGGTGCGAATGTTTGGATTGGGAGAGGATTTCTGTGCACTCCTTCAGTCCTCAGTTCTCCTGAGTCGACCTTCTCTTTGAATATGCGTTTCAAATTTCTACAGTCACTTGTTGGATGAGTAAAGTACCTATGGAAATGGCAATAGCGTGCATTTTCCATTTGTTCTGCAGTTGGTTCCTTCTTGGCAGGAGGTAGTTTGATTGCACCATCTTGGACCCAGACTTCTAGTAGTTCGATCACTTCTTCAATGGAAAAAGGGAAGTCAGGCATTTCATGATCATCCTGTTGATTCGGTGGTTGTGCGTTTCTAGTTTGGTTGTCTTTTCTTGGAGCTTTCGGGGGGTGAGACATCGGAGAGGCATTCTTATGTTGTTGTGCCTCTGCTTTTCTCTTGCTCCCTTCAGCGACATTCATGGAAGCTTCAATGTTGTACTGCTTTTTGATTAGGCGTCTGGCAGTATTACTTCGAGTGTCTTTCAATTCCTCTACTTTGACAGTTTTAGTTCTTTCCAGCAAGGCCGGAGCAGTAGTCGTCGATCGCTTGGCCGCTTCATGAAGTTCTGAGAAGGTCTGGAAACGAAGATTTTCCAGCAAACTCTGTAGACTGGGATCATCCCATTGATGCACAAGTCCACCAGTTGTTGTTCAGTAATGTTGGGATCATGACAATCCAAAGCTTGAACTCGGAACCTCTTCACATAAACATCCGGATTTTGGCAGTCTTCTGAGCCATCCTTCCCAAGTCAGAAAGAGTAATTTTCTCAGAGACAAAGAAGTACTTCATGTAGAAAGCATTGATCATTTCTCCCCAATTAGCTATGCTCCCTGGTGCAATGTTGTTGTACCAAGTATACGCTTGACCCGCCAGGGATTTTGAAAACTCTTTCAAGAGGACAACATGGTTGTGTTCATGCTCTCCTAATGCTTCCAAGAATCGAGATACGTGTTCTCGGGCATTCCCCGTTCCGTTGTAGAGTATGAACGTTGGAGAAGTATAACCTTTTGGGAGAGGGATCCTTTGTGTAGCAGCGGGATATGGAGGTTGGTGACGGTGCACGGACGGTACATGGCCTTTTCCTCGATTCTCCATAAAACGTTCCAGATCTTCTCGGGTGATGAAACTGACAGGTTCAGGTTCTGCAGCTTTGCGGGTTTCATCATCGCCAGGGACTGGAATAACTTCGGGATCAGCAGTTGGAGATGTTTCCTTGTTTTTTCCTTTCTCTTGAGTTTTGTCTGACATCTTGTCATTGAGAGTTTTGAGATAGTTAAATATTTCCTTCTGAGTAGCAGCCATGTCAGTTTGATTCTTGGCGAGAAATTCCTGGACCTTCATGAGATCGCTTATGGTAGGCGGGTTTTCTCTGATTTCTTCTGGATGCCGCCCGAAGAGAGGATGATTTTCGACATTGGTATGAGGAGGAGTAATGTCACCACCATCATTAGAATCAGGAATGGTTTCCGGAGTACCACCACTGTTGTTGCTGGTGCTAGCATTGTTGGTGTTGGGATTTGTAACTGAACCTGAACTAAGACCAACCATTTTGCGAAAATGAGAGAATGCAACCGAGAGATTAATCTCCCATTGTGGTCGCCAATCTGTGGATGGAGAAAAACGGTTTGCTGGTTTTCTAGGAAAGTGGAGAGTCGAGCGTGCTGCCGAGACTCCTCGACCGAGCAAACTGCTGAACCTCACACAGATGCACCGCTGCAAAGGGGGTGCTTAGATTCGGGAAATCAATCTGTAGGACTCCGGCCTAAACCAAGACAATGGTCGTTCCAGAGTCAATTCGGTCGCAAAGAGGGAGATGGGTTGATCTGTAGGAGGGAAGCTGAGAATTGTGTGGGATCAATGATAATCGAGGATTGTGGGTGTGTTGAAGGTTTATGCAATATTGGTGAACTGCTGAAGTTGAGTTCTGTGAATAAGTTTTAT
Organism: Papaver somniferum; assembly: GCF_003573695.1. Classification (NCBI taxonomy): domain Eukaryota; kingdom Viridiplantae; phylum Streptophyta; class Magnoliopsida; order Ranunculales; family Papaveraceae; genus Papaver; species Papaver somniferum. Next base: position 117,241,205 of record NC_039362.1, read on the forward strand.
CGATTTGTTGACAGATGACGATGATAATCGATGATATCCTGATGTCCTCGATTTAGACTTATTTATATTACAAGAATGATGTACCACTGATCCCTGTAAGTGTGACGGTTTCTTGAGTGAAAGAGTGGGAAAGTGGGAGATCGTGGTAAACTCAGTTCCACGTCGTGTGGAGACTTGACTGATCGTGCACCCACTACTTTGCTAACTCCTTCAACCGTTTACACGACTTACGCACATTTATCATTGTGGATGAATCCATGTGCCGTAGACCGCCAAACCAAAACCCTAAGTGATATCCCCCATTTGTGACGTGATTGATTTCTCACGAATCGTGGAGTCTGCAAGGCATATGTGTATTAGTTAGTCAGTTGTTGACTATTTAGACAATGGACCTAGGTTTGTTGAATCGAGCATAAGTGATGAATGCTCAGCGATTCATGGATTGAACATGTAGTTCTCTGAGATGTCAATGAATTACTGACCAGAGCGACTGAGCAAGTATTGCTCAACTCGACGAATTGCTGAATATTAAGAGTTTGATGAGCAACTGATCAAGTATTGCTCAATTCGACGAATTTGATAATTTTGACGTGCAACTGAACAGGTGTTGCTCAATTCAACAAAATACTGAATATTGGTAATTTGACGTGCAATTGATCAAATGTTGCTCAATTCGACAAACTATTGATGAATTACTGAATATTGATGGTTAGATCAATATTCGAGCAACTGAGCAAGTATTGTTCAATTCGATGAATTATTTAATGATGCCGTGACCCAATAAAATATTAATCAAAAATATTGGTGAATTATCGAATGTTATTAATTTGGATGTTGCTTGCTGAATCAACATAATTTTGTGTTTGAACTTGCTCAGAAAGGTGATTCGTGGAGCGTTTGTTCGAAACCCTAATTTTTGATCAATCCTTCAACAATTGGTGAATGGCTGAAAATTGGTCATGAGTGAAGAGGGACCGACCACATGGGATGATGAGCATCCATGTGGTGCCCAGTGCTCGAGTGAGCACGCACCAGGGTTCTCAGTCAGTTTGAGGGTCGGTGGAAGAACGATGATTAAATGCCGGTTTCATCATTTATTGAAATATTGCTGGATTCAGCATTAGATGATAAAAACTAAAGATGAGAGATAGGGACCGACCAAGAGATCATGGGACCGGTTCTTGGTGATCACGGGACCAGTTGTTGGTCATTTGAAGGATTCCCCAGTTGGTTGGAGAGAGTTCGGGCCCAGTATGAGCAATTGAGCAAATTAGGTCAGAATTATGAAAACATGTGGGACCGGCTTTGTGCAAGCCCTAGGAATGACTCTGGTCGGTTATGAAGGAATGCACGTGTTGCCGTGGTGTCCGTGTTTCCATACTGAGAGTTTTAGTATTTTCTGATGCGCGTTCGAGCAACATCGTGAATTTTCAGAAGAGTTTCATCTTGACTGAGAATTCTCGATTTTTTGTTGGAATGAGCATGTATGCTCGATTCATCAATATTTTGAAAATATTAAAATAAAAGTGTTTTAATATTTAAAATTGTCGTAAGAGGCTAGCAAGTCGTGTGACCATGTTGGCTTTTGGTTTTTCATGATTTGAGCAATATTTGAGAAAATATGAAGAAATCATGAATTTTGCTCAAACCCAAGAGTTTCATGAATTGAGGAAAATAATAATTATGAAAGACTAGGGATTGCGAGTTGTGGGACCGACCACGGCTAGGGCATGGCCGTCCGACTAGGTTGCCCGGTCCCGCACACCTTTCCCTATTTTATAATATTGTTTTTCATGAATCCTTGAAGTTATGGAGAATCCTTGAAGTTATGGAGAATCCACGAGTTTTGTTGAAACAGAGGAGTTTCATGAGATTAGGGAATAATAATTATAAAAAGCTAAGGATTGTGAGGTGTGGGACAGACCACGGCTCGGTCATGGCCGGCCGGCTGGGTTGCCCGGTCCCGCACACCTTTCCTTATTTTATAATATTTTTCGTGAATCCACGAAGTTATGGAGAATTCACGAGTTTTGCAAAAACAAAGAAAGTTGCTAAAACCAAGGAGTTTCCATGAGTTCATGAAATAACAAAGAATAAAGAAAATAATGGGAGAGGCATGGACCGACCATGGCTAGGGCATGGCCGGCTGGCCGGCTGGTGGGCCCACCCTGAGCGCCTCTTATTATTTTATTATTATTTATTTTTTTTCTCCTGTTCTGCGAAGGATTCCTCATTATTTCATATTTTTGGACACTCGTTCGTGCATCCGGGTGCTCAGTCGTGCATCATTGTCGAGTACACTCGCACCATTTTTGTGGGGCTTACTCAGTGATGGTCCCGATGCCCGGTTATTGAGTATATATTACTAATTTATGAAATTCAGTGGAGAATAATTCATGAAACTGAGTAATAAAAATGAATAGTTGTTTATTATTAATTCATAGGATCAGCTGTGGATTCGACTACGAATTCGGAATAATAAAAAAAGCATTACCACCTATGGGATTGTAGATTCGACCATAGAATCGGAGTAATTAAAATTATCTATCATCATTTCATGAGATCAGCTGTGGATTCGATCATGAAATCGGAGTAATGAGATAGTACAGTTGCTTTATTGTCATTCTATGAGATCAAGCCGTGGATTCGATCATAGAATCGAAGCAATTGTTATTGCCATTACATGGGATCATGTCGTGGATTCGACAATGGAATAGGAGAAATAATAGATTATTCTGGGAATTCAGTAGTGAATGTCACGGCAGAATTAACCTATTGCAGAAAAGATGTTAGCCAGTTAAAGCGTCACATCCATTCTGAATGGTGCATAGTCAGGGAGTCACGGTGTTGTTTACGACCTGAAGGCGTTAGTGTTCTCCATCTACGGAGAACCGCCTGAATCTATGCACAGTCTCTCCACATAATCAGGGAACGGTGAGTGTCACCGACGTCCTGAAGGCGTCCGCCGCCCAACTATTCTTCTATATGGAGGTGGGTTTCTCTCCTGCAGTCAGGGAACAGTGAGTATCACTGACGTTCTGAAGGCGTTAAGCTCTCAATCTATGGAGAACCTCCCAAATACGTTATTCTGCATAGAGGTCACGACGAAATTCCAGGTATCGAACGCTCAGCTAATGGAGGCTTTTCGAAAACATATTCATCATGGCTTCGTAAAACATGAATCGTTGCATGTCTGAAAGCCGTGTCAAAAACATGCCTCATGATTTTACGGTTTTAACCTTTGCTGAAAATCCACAATTTACAGAAAGGTACCACACAGGCTATGAATAACGGTGTTCAAGAGGAGGGAGACGATACTCCTGATATAGATGAAGCGGAAGAGCATAATTTAAGTGATGAAGAAGAAGGAAACAGTTCGGAAGGAAGAAGAGAAGCAAGAGATGATGGTACGATTAATGTATTTTAAAATCTTATTTTGGAATATCAGAGGAATGAACGACTACCACAAGCAAGTTTCAGTCAGGAATGCGGTAGGTGATCAGAGATGTGTGCTATGTCTAATACAAGAAACCAAAATCCACTTGATGTCGGATTGGTTCGTAAGACAACTGTGGCATGATGATAACTTTGGGTGGTTTATATTCCATCAGTTAGTAACAGTGGTGGTTTACTGACCATATGGGATAGCTCAAGGTTTGAAAAATTAGATGAAAGACTTGGTTACAATAACATCACTTCAATTTTTCCAGTAGAATCAATGGATTCCAGTAGGTTGTAGTTAATGCATACAATCCATGTGAATATAATTATAGAACTGATTTTTGGGAAGATATGGATGGTGGGCTGGCCCTATTTGCATAAAAGGGGATATGAATGCGGTTCGTTCCAGTTATGAGAGGAATCATGGAGAGGGGGACAGACGAAATACGACATTGCTGAATAACAACATTCAGAAGCGTGAATTAATTGGCCAACCCTTAATTAGAGGCGCTTTTACGTGGTCGAATAATCATGATAATCCACTTCTATGCATCGTTTCATATTTAGTCACGATTTTTAGGTGGTTTTTCCTAATGCCTTACAAGTTGTGCTAACAAGACAATTTCGGGTCATAACCCTATTCTATTGATTTCAGAAACGGTAATGTCATTTAAGCCTTATTTTAAGTTTGATAGGGTGTGGATGGAGCACAAGGATTTCGTGAAGAAATCTCAACAGTGGTGGGGAGTTATGAATTTTAATGGGAGTGCGAGTTCCATTTTCTTTCTAAAGCTTCAAAATTTGAAGCATCTTATAAAGCCATGGAGAATAAAGGGGTTTGGAAGTATTTCTAAGGATAAAGCTCACTTATTGGAAGATTTCACAAGTTAAATATCTTAGAGGAAACCGTTGCTTCGCAACATCACCAGCTGGAGGAAAGAACTCAACATAAGTTAAAGTTGAAGAATATAGAAGCAATGGAGGAACGAAAACGGCAGTTGAGGGCAAAAGCAGAATGATTTTAGGTGGGGGATTCGAATACGCGTTACTTCCATAGTATTGCAAGTGCGAGAATAAGTGCAACACAATTGTCAAGCTACAAGTTGGAGGAACAGATTATTTTGAACCGAACGCTATCAGGGAAGAGTTAATAAGTTTTTACATTAATCTGTTCTCTTAAAGGGATGAGGTGCACTCTAGTATGAAGAGTTTATATTTTCTAAAAATTAGAGAGACGGATAAGGTATTTCTTGAACGTGAGTTCACATAGGAGGAGGTTTCATAAGTTATTAAGAAGATGCGAAGCAACAAGGCACCGGGTCTGGATGGCTTTACGGCTGAATTTTTCAGGAGTTGTTGGAGTGTTATAAAAGACGATTTTATGAAGCTTGTTAGGGAATTTCATAGGTATGGTTCTATTGATTGGAGTTTCAATTGTTCTTTTATTACTATAATTCCTAAGAAGGAGGACTCTTGTGCACCAAAAGACTTTAGGCCTTTAAGTCTTATTGGTAGTGTATATAAGATTTTGTCTAAATTGCTTGTGGAAAGGTTGAAGAAAGTGATGCCGGAACTTATTTCTGACTTTCAAGGAGCGTTTATTCATGACAAGCAAATTTTAGATGGATTTCTTATTGCTAGTGAATGCGTGGACAGCAGGTTAAAGGATATAAAGCCCGGTATTCTTTGTAAGATTGATATGGAGAAAGCCTTCGACAATGTTAACTGGAAATCCCTATTTACGATTTTACAAAAGCATGATTTTGGTTCTAAATGGGTTGAATGGATCAGATGGTGTGTTACTTCTTATTATTTGTCTGTTTTGGTTAATGGTAGTTCGACAGAGAAGTTAAAACCAAGCAAAGGGTTACGACAAGGTGACTCTTTATCTCCATATCTTTTTCTTATGGTGGTAGAGGTTCTTTCTAAGTTGATAAATGATGCAATGGTACTATTATTTCTCATCTTCAATTTGTTGATGATACGCTTATATTTATTGACCAAGCGTGGAGGAAGTGAGAAGACTTTTGATCATTCTAGTCGTTTTTGAAATTGAATTTAGACAGAAGTACAATGATAAGTGTTGGTGCTAATGAAGTAATTGATGTTTTATCTAGGGAGCTTGGGTACAATATGGAAAAATTAACTTTTACTTATATAGGAATGCCAATTGGTGAACATTGGCGTCGTACAAGGGTGTGGGAGTATGTCTTGACCAGGATGGAGCAGAAGTTGGCGACTTGGAAGAAAAACAAATTGAATAAAGCAGGTAACACTACGGGAAAAACATCGATCAACTTGTTAGAGCATAGCTCGGTCGACCTCGCATGCGTTGCTATCTCAAGCATGTTTGTCAATGTTACTGATCAAAACTATGAGTCTTGATTTATAGTCTACATAGCTAAGTCTCGGACTAGGATAGAAAAGTGTAGTTGAGCTCAAGGACTTCATGGCGATTCATCATACAACGACGAAGATCTACTCAAGGAATCGTGGAACTTCATCAACAAAAAGGTATGTGGAGACTTGAAGTTATCTATTACTCAAAAGTATATCTCTTCTATCTCCTACTTCTTATGAGACAAAAGTCGTATGCTATATAGACTGGATCATACACATTTGATATTTCGATCCGAGTATATCTCGCCTATCTATATCTCGAAATCATGTGTTGGTAAAGCGTTTCGCTTTGATCGGGTTTATCTTCACCTAATGACGAAAGTCATATTGTTTCAATCACTTTGAAAATCGCTTTGACGAGAAATAGTGTAACAACTACATAACGTCCTCTAAGAATGTTTCAATGGTTGGAATGAGAGTTTAGGTCTATATAACCAATGATGGATATAAGAATTGTGTGGAAACACATATGTGCATAAGTTCTATTCCTTAATCCGAAGTTTGCGAACTTTGTTGATTGAGAGATACCGGAGGAATTGGTTTTGCCAAGTCCGCGAACTCAGTTTGCGAACTCAGTCCGCGAACTGACGGAAGTTCTTTTGCCGAGAATTTCTGCTGGGATTTTCCAAAAACTCGTTTGCGTGTTTAGTCCGCGAACCTAGTCCGCGAACTGGCGGAAGTCTCCTTGCCAAGATTTTCTGCTGAGTTTGGAAAACTCTGCCGGTTGTCTTAAGTCTGCGAACTTGTTTGCGTACTTGAGTGGGTTATGATCTAAAGATGTGCTCTGAACATGAAACTTAAATTACTAAGGAATGCAGTATGCAAACCGTGGATATAAAGTTCATGAGCCGATTCAATCGAATCGAATCATCTTTGTTTCAATTGTGTCTTGTGTAGTTACATAAGATCTCATAGCAATTGAACAACTCTCTAACTAGTTCATTTGAGTCAATTGAACTTGTTATGGTGAAGAAGAACAAGGTTAATATGAAATGCTCATATGGTTTGTAGTTGCAGGAAATCCTACACTACACCCCTCATATGATTTCATTGTTGATCAACTCATTTTTAGGTTTATATTCTTAATTTTATTGATTAACTTTTGAATGTTCTTACAAGAAAGATAAAGAAGTCAAGAATGATCTCTGCTCTGAACTTTCTCTCTCATATTTACTTGTTTCTTACTCAAAAAGATCTCTCCCCTTTCTTTACAATTCAAATGACTATTTATAAGGAAATACATAATGGATGACAGCTAATCTGTCCTTTATTTTCGGATATGGTTTGCGACATTCTCGCAACCTTACAAATGTTAATTTCGCAAGCTCTCTAATTTTTGTAGGACTATCATATCTTTCTCATGATCATTGCTGACGTCGTTTCTGAAATTGTTCTGCGACGCTATTGTGTTGTACCATTAATAATTTCGCTGAGACATAATTGTTGCGAGATTATGATCCTACATCTTTCCTCTTCTCATATCTTCTATGCAAAGTAGAGAATGATGTGAGAAATGCCGCAACTGCTTATCTTTTCATATTCTGCATTTATCACACGTATTCTTTCTTCCATTTATTTCTTGACCCGTATTTTGTAACCGTTACTTTTTAACCACATATCTTTCCGTATCAACCGTGTTTATTTTCTCGAGGAAAAATTCCCTCTATATATATTCCTTTTCACTCTCTTCTTCTTTCTTTTTATTCTCTCTGCAACTTCATCGTTCTTCTGCAAATTCCATTATTGCAACCTTTCTTCTTTCCTCTTCAACCTTTTTAAGTTCTTCTTCATCTTCATACTAGATCTTCATAGTTCGTGATCTTCTTCGAGACAATCTCCCTGCTATCATTTTTCATGGATTCATCAAGGTTAGTCTTCTCTTTTCTTCCTTATGAGTTTTGCTGAAATTGATATATTTGAAATTAATCTTGTTTATTGCCTTATTTGATGTTGTTTATGTGATTCCCATACTCTTGTTATTTCAGTAAAAGCGGTTCCAACACTAAATTTACAGTTCAGAACCCTAACAATCCCAAATCACAGCATAAGGTTGTCGCACATAAAAGAAAGTCTGCGAATGAGAAGGTAGTAAGAAACACTATCTTTTTCTAATAACAATATTGTTTCCTCTGTTTCTTATCTAGATTGTAATTCGCAGGGTGATAAAGATCTTCATAAACCTCACAAGAAATCTCGCCACCTTAAAACTGTTCCAACTTCTGTTCCCTTCCACCTACTCATTTCTTCCAAATCTCCTGCGACATCTTCGCAAGATAAACCTTTATCTCCAATTCGCGAAAATGCTGCTTCTGACTTCATTTCTTCAGTTGACCTTTCTATGATTGAAATTCCCCCTTTGGATCCTTCTGCGAATGAAACATCTTCTCTTCCCATTGAGAATGTTTCTCAACCTTTTGTCTCTACCAGTTCTCTACCCAAGTCTCTCCCTATGTCTAAAGAAAATGTGAAAGGGATGGATATTGCTTTCAAAGTTTTATCTGAAATTCTGGATGATGGCAAGAAGTCTTCTACTGATCCCACCAAGTCAAATGTTTGCGAAATTTTGAGCAAGCATTTGGGTTCTGGCAGAGCTGCTTCGCAGACAGCTTTAGAAAAAGAATGTAATGCTCTCGTCTTGAAAACCAGAAGCTTCAGAATGTTTTGCTGGATCGTGACAATCTTCGCAAGAAGAATGATGAATTAAGAGGTATGATTTCCTTATTTATGTATTTAATTTGCCTTTTCGATGGTTTTATCCTTCCCATGTTTAATTATCCTTTAAATCCCTCTTTCGCATGTTAAGCATTAAATCAGAAACGAATAATGGAGAGATATCCATTTGAATCTGTTGTTGAAGAAGCCCGTGTTGATAAAGAAATCTTGATGGATCAATATAACCAATTAGATAACCTCTATTCATATTCTCTTGATCAGATAAATAATCTTACCAATAAAAATACCCAATTAGTTCAAAGACAAGATCTATTAAGTAATGAAGTATCTCACCTTTCTTATTCTTTAACTAAAGCTAATTTAGGGATGGAAACTTTATCAGATGAGAATAAAACCTTATCTCAAGAGAAGCGAACTTATTTAAACAAGATGGCGATTTCTTCGCAACAACTTAATATTCTCCAATAAGTATGTGCTGACCAAGAGCAATCTCTTCGCTCTTTGAGAAATGAACTTAAAGAAGTAACAGAATCATCTATCGCTGAAAGAGATACACTCATTCAAGGTAGAATAGCTTTAAGTGTGAAAGCAAATCAGCTTAAAGAACAATATTCCAAATTAGAAGAATCTTATTCTTCTCTTGCGAAGAAAAATGCCTTTCTTGTTTCTAAAGAGAAAAATCTTCAGTCTCGACTTAAAGGTTTAGTTGGAGATAAATTTGATGACGCAATGGACCACTGGGAGAATAGTAGTCTATCCTTGATTCAACACCTTATTTCGCAAAAGGAAGGTAGTCATAATAGTTTGACTGCCTTAATTATCTTTTCTTTGTCATATCTCTCTGAATTCCTTATCTTAATAAAATTTTGTACTCTATTTTTCGCAGAGTCTGAGAAGAATCTTCATTATTCTATTTCTGATTTGGAGGCTAAATATGCTAAAATTCGCAAAGAAAATGCATTGCTCGTCTCTACCCTTACTGGTTCTCGCGACCGAGCAGGAAGAAGACTTGATTATCTTGCTTATTTTAAGGATATTCAAGATAGGAATCATCAAAGAGCACTTCTTCGCCAAGTTCATCTCCGGGATGAAGTCCTTGTAAATGAAATCTTACTGTCCAACTCTCTTCTTCATACATCAATTGATCCTCTAGAAGTAGATGATGATGAAGTTCCTCGTCCTGCTGATAGTGATTATGATTACGAAAGCGGTGCAGAGGATAATTTCCTGGAAGATGAAGAAGAGGTTCCTTCTAAAGAAGTATATGCTGGTGTTAATTAGAATGAGAAAGAAATTTCTCCTGAAGAAGTAATTGCTGGCGATAATCAAGATGCTAGTCATGGCGAAGACCAAAGCCGAAATGAAGGAGATGCTTGCGAGAATATTGGCGAAGAATTTCTGTCATCTCCTGCTACTGCCATTAATATTGAAGCTTGAGCTTCTTATCTAGCTTTGTCTTCTTGAACTATCTTATTTTTATCACTTTTGAGAGTTACATTTTTTAATCAACTTTGGAGTCAACTTTTCCTTTTAATATTTTGTTGATAAGAAAGATAATGCTTCTTGTGTATCGATTCCCATACTTGCCTCTCATTATCTTTCTTGCAAAAAATAATTTGTTATCAATGCTTATAATTAATTTGTTTTATCATATGGTCTTATTTTTCCTTCCTAATTAAAGGTCTTATTATGCCATCTCTTGTCATTGCGACAAAATCGCAGGACGTTCTTGCACTTTCATACAAAAACCCATTGATCTTGTCTTAAGTTTTTCTTCTGTATTATGGCCTCTTCAGGAATGTTACGACAATATGACAGGCCTAAATATTCTTGCGAAAATAAAGCCCCGTGACATTGCCGTATTGCGACGAAATCGCAGGACGTCTTCTCACTTTCATGCAAAAACCCATTGATCTCGTCTTATCCTTTTCTTTTGTATTATTGCCTCTTCAGGATTGTTGCACAAATATGACAATCCTTAATATCCTTGCGAATAAAAAGCCTCATGACATTTGCGTCTTAAGACACTTATCAGCTCCCTAATGGAGGGTGCCGCCCTTATCTCCCCCCTGGTTGTCCCTTCAAGGAGGTGTACTTCTACCATACAAGGTTAGCTCCTCCCATCCAGTCTTAACAACAACCAGTTGTTTTCGCAGCCTCTTATCCCTTTTACCTATAGGGCTTATGGTTACGAGACTGCACCCTAAGTGGGGTTTTCTTCAGGCCCAGTGCAGTATAAGCCAAGACTTGTCAAGAATGGCAAGGACGCTTCAAACGCCCCCGGCACTCTTGACTCAACCGTGTACCTCGGCGCCTTGATCAGATCTGCACTCCTTGGGAGAGTCCTTATTACCTTAGTCGCCCAACCCAAGTCATATGCTCAAGTTGAGAATCCAAGGTGCCTCTCCCGGATGGGCTTTATTGAACCCAAATCTCCATGACTCAGGTTCCGATGGCGGTGTAGCCTTTCCCTGAGCCATATAATAGGTACCCCCTAATATGACGTACTTTAGGTCTTACATTTGCCTCTTGCGAAATTTTATTCGCGAACTAGAGTGTACGCCATAAAGGTTCGCCCCTTTCTTTTATGTCATTGTTCTCTGCGAAAATTTCGCACATCATAATCTTGTTTTGATATGAATAATCCTGCAATTATTCTTTCAGAATTCATAACTTCTCAAAGCTTCTTACGGATAATATCTTTTTAAGTACAATATGTTCCATGGTCTGTCTAATCTATGACCAACATCTCTTCCTTATGGATCCATTAATCTATAAGCTCCTGTTCCAACTATCTCCTTAATGATGTAAGGTCCATCCCATTTTTTCGCTAATTTTCCACCATTTTCTCGCTGATATATTGGTGTTTCTCGCATAACTAAATCTCCTGGTTGAAATTCGCGTATTTTGACACTTTTATTATATTCTCGAGCTAATCTTCGCTGATAATTCTCCATATGTTGTAAAACTTTTTCTCTTCTTTCTTCTAATTCATCAAGTTTGTTTAAAATTAAGCCCGCACTAAGATTTTTCTCCCAAGCTTCTCTTTTTGTTGTCGGAATAACAACTTCTGTCGGTAACACCGCTTCAACTCCGTATGTTAAACAAAAAGGTGACATTCCAATAGCTTCTCTTCTAGTTGTATTATAAGCCCATATTGCATTATGTACTTGTTCGCACCATGATCTGTGATGTCCTTCCAATTTCTTCTTTAATATATCTGCAATTGTTTTATTTGTTGCTTCTACTTGCCCATTAGCTTGTGGATACAAAGGAGTGGACTTTCCACATTTTATCTTGAATGCATTAAGTAACATTTCTATATTCTGCCCCTCAAACTGTTTCCCATTATCAGATACCAATTGTGCAGGAATTCCAAATCTGCAAATGATTTTTTTTAATATGAATGTAAAGATATATTTGTCGCGAATATGTTGTACTGCCTTCACTTTTGTCCATTTTGTGAAATAATCTGTTGCGACTATTAAGTATCTTCTTTGTCCATTTCCTGGTAAAAATGGCCCCACAATGTCTAAGCCCCATTTTCCAAAGGGCCACACACTGGTTGAAGATGACAATGGTGCTCCTGGTGCATGTATTTTCTTTCCATGCCGCTGACAATCTTCGCAACGTCTTGATATTTGTTTCGCATCTTCATGCATGTATGGCCAGTAATAACCTTGCATTTTTGCTCTATGTGCCAAATATCTTCCTCCGCTATGATTGCCAGCATCTCCACTATCTAACATTTTCAACACCTTTTCTCCTTCCTCTCGTGTCAAACATCTGAGTGATGGTCCACTAAAGGATTTTCGGTATAGCAACCCATCTCTTAATTCATAATTCGTTGCTCGGCTTTTTAATTTGTGTGTTTCCAATCTATTTCTTGGTGTTTCTCCTTTCTCCAAATATGCATGAAGTTCCATTCTCCAGTCCGCGACATTGCTTATTTGTTCTTCTTTTTCATTATCTATTATCATCACATCCACATCTTCCTCTTCTTTATTTATTGATGGTGACAGAAGTGTTTGCATTTTTATGCATCTCGCAGTTGGATATGTCATCATGCTTGAGATGTAAGCAAATGCGTATGCGAGTCTATTATCCTTTCTTAAAATGTGCCTCCATTTTATCTTTGGGATTTTCGCTGATAAGTCTTCAACCAGCTTCTTGTATTTCTTCAAGGATGGTTCATTTGTAGTATACTCTCCTTTTATTTGGCGAACAACTAGCTGCGAATCACTAGTGATCCTGGCATTTTCTAGTTTCATTTCTATTGCGAATTTTAAGGCATGTATCACAACTTCATATTCTGTTTCATTATTAGTGGATGCAAATTCTAATCTGAATGAAAAAGCCATCTTTATTCCTTCTGGAGAAATTAAAACAATTCCAATTCCATTTCCTTCTCCATTTGATGATCCATCTACCAATATTTCCCATCTATTTGGTTATGTTAATAAATCTTTTGGATCTCCATGTTCTTCCTCTACATCCATCATTTCTTCTATTGCTTCATCTTCTTCTAAAGGAAATTCTGCCAAGAAATACGCAACAACTTGTGATTTTGGTGAAGACAACACTTCATATTTAATATCAAAGTGGCCTACTTGTGCATTTCATCTCTCCACCCTTCCTGATCTTTTAGAATTCTTCATCACTGATTCAATTGGTAGTTTTGTTAATATCTTTATCTTGTGTGCTTGAAAGTATATGCGGAGCTTAAATGATGCATAAATTAATGCTAAGATTAACTTTTCAATCTTTGAGTAATTCTTCTCTGCGGTATTAAAAGTTTTGCTAATGTAATAAATGGGTTTCTCCACTCATGCGTCTACTCACAATAACACAACACTTAATGCATGCGACGTTCTGCCTTTTGTAAAATAGTTGTATTCATAAGATGTTCTTTGATTCCTTGAAAAGCCTTTTCACATTCATCACTCCATTTAAATTTTGCACCCTTCTCGAGTATATCAAAAAAATATTTGCATTTGTCTGATGATCGCGAAATGAATCTCCCCAGCGAAGCTAGAAGCCCATTCAACATCTGTACATCTTTTATTGTTGCTGGTGTTGGCATGTCACGAACTGCTTGCACTTTTTCTGGATCAACCTGTATTCCTTCCTTTGATACAATGTAGCCTAAAAATTTTCCCGATGCAACTCCAATAGTACATTTCTTAGGATTCAATTTAATGTTATACTGCCGCATTTGTTCAAAAATCTCTCTCAAGTCTTGTACATGGTCTTTAGCTTCTTTACTCTTTACTAACATATCGTCCACGTATAGTTCTAATGTTTTATGTATCCATTTTGCGAACACCTTCTCTACCATTCTTTGATATGTCGCTCCCGCGTTTCGCAAACCAAATGGCATTTTCGTGTAACAATATAAACCTCTAGGGGCAAAGAAAGCAGTATGTTCTTGATCTTCTTCAGCGAGAGGGATTTGGTTATACCCTTTGTACCCATCTAAAGATGATACCCTATCATTTCCCGCCGCGGATTCCACCATTTGAGGAATATCTGGTAACGGAAAACTATCTTTGGGGCAAGCTTTGTTTAAATCAGTGAAATCTATGCAAATCCTGATTCCTTTGTTTTTCTTTGGGACAATGACCATATTCGCTATCCATTCTGGGTATTTATCTTCTTTTATAATTCCTGCCTCAAGCATTTCCTGTAATTCTTATTCTATTTGGGAATGGTAAGTTGTTGCAATTTTTCTTATTCTCTGTTTAAATGGTCTCACATTTTTTGTTAATCTCCAATTTGTGGCATGCAATTGATGGATCTATTCCTGGTATCTCATCCATGTTTCCTGCGAAAATATTTTTATATTCTCGCAACAAGTTAACGGTTCTTTCTTCTTCTTCTATATCCATTTTGGTTCCAATTCTCAACATTAGAGGCTCCTCTATAGTCCCAACGTTTATTCCTTTTGTTGGTTCTGCGGCAGTGTAACTGGGTTTAGGTTCTCCCATTGTTGTTGGTTCTTTTATTGCTTTTATGGGTCTTTCTCCTTCTTCCGAAATTTCGCTAGGTATTCCTTTACCTTCTTTTGCCCTTATCATATATACTCTAAATTCTTCTTCCTTCTTTGCTTCTTTTGTCGATTTTCTGCGAAATTATTTCTTTTTTGCTTGTTATTCATAATGTTTTACTTCAATTTGATGACATAATTTCGCATTGTCAACATCTCCTCTGATTTCACCTATTCCATTTGGAGTGGGGAATTTAATACATTGATGCAATGTTGATACCACAGCTTTTATCGCATGTATCCAAGATATTCCTAATAACATATTATATGGCGATTCCATATCCACCACGCACAATGTTACATGTTTTTCGATTTCTCCAAGTGGAATTCATACCACTATTTCTCCTTTAGGTTTTGTTGTGGATTTTCTAAAGCCGTGAACAAAGTATGTTGGACTGGACATTTCTTCGTCTTTAAATCCCATTCCCCGGAATGCATGATAAAATATTATATCAACTGAACTTCCTGTATCGATTAAAGTTCTGTTCAACATCCATTCTCCTGTGGATTTTATTGTTGTCTCCTTATCTTTTCGTGTAATAGGCACTATGATGACCAACGGAGATGTATGGTTCAAATTTTCTTTTGGTATTTCTTCCGCCATGAATGCAATTTTTTGCTTTTCCCAATCTTTCAAGGGTGATGTTTTTTCTACCGCCATAACTTTCTTTCCTTCAAAATTTCGTTTATGTATTCTTCCTTTGATGTTTTCATGGAATTCATTGATCAAGCTTTTTGTTATCATATTACACTCCAATCTTTTGCCACTTTCATTAATTCTGTTCATCTTTATTCTAACTGATTCACTGATTTATTTAATCATTTTCTTGATTTGAATATTCTCAATCAACAATCTTCAACTTTCGATCTTCAATCTCCCTGTTACTAGCGCCATTATGTAGTTGCAGGAAATCCTACACTACACCCCTCATATGATTTCATTGTTGATCAACTCATTTTTAGGTTTATATTCTTAATTTTATTGATTAACTTTTGAATGTTCTTACAAGAAAGATAAAGAAGTCAAGAATGATCTCTGCTCTGAACTTTCTCTCTCCTATTTACTTGTTTCTTACTCAAAAATATCTCTCCCCTTTCTTTACAATTCGAATGACTATTTATAAGGAAATACATAATGGACGACAGCTAATCTGTCCTTTATTTTCGGATATGGTTTTCGACATTCTCGCAACCTTAAAAATGTTAATTTCGCAAGCTCTCTAATTTTCGCAGGACTATCATATCTTTCTCATGATCCTTGCTGACGTTGTTTCTGAAATTGTTCTGCGACGCTATTGTGCTGTACCATTAATAATTTCGCTGAGACATAATTGTTGCGAGATTCTGATCCTACATGGTTGTCCTTTTGGGTTACTATGTTGAACCAACATACACGTACACGTTTGGGCACGGTTTTCACAAACCCAGTAAACGTATATCTCAAGTGTGTGTGACAAGCTAAGTTTTCGATCTAACGGTTGAGAAATATTAGCTTGAATCTAAATCAGGTTTTCATCTAACGGTGAATATTGATTTCTTTGTAACTAAGCCAAAATCTTGATTTGAAGACTATATATATGAGACATCTAGCATTGGGCAAAACTAATCCCCACACGTCTGTGTGATACTAGTGCGTTCGCTAGAGTCGATTCTCCTCTAACCTTTGATTTTCTTCTCTAAAACCAGGTTAACGACTTAAAGACTTCATTGGGATTGTGAATCCAGACCGATACTACTTTTATCGTAGTTGTGTGATCTGATCTTGCATCTTCTATCGTACGAGTACAATCTTTGATTGGCTTGAGAGCGTGAGAGTTCTTCGATGGGCAAGATAAATAAGTCACAAACATCTTCGTCTCACTGTTTGTGATTCCTCGACGTCCTCTTGTGTATTCAAGTAAGACTGTTGAGAGGTGATTGATTAATCTAGGTTGTTCTTCGGGAATATAAGACCGGATTATCAATTGGTTCTTGTTCACCTTGATTTAATATCTTAAGACGGAACAAAAACCTAGGGTTTTTCTGTGGGAGACAGATTTATCCTTGGATAGACTTTTCTGTGTGAGACAGATTTGTTTATTATCAAGTCTGCGATTTTGGGTTGCAGCAACTCTTGGTTGTGGGTGAGATCAGCTAAGGGAATCAAGTGCGCAGTATCCTGCTGGGATCAGAGGCGTAGGAGTACAACTGTACCTTGAATTAGTGGGAGACTGATTGGGGTTCAACTATAGACCAGTCCGAAGTTAGCTTGGAGTAGGCTAGTGTCTGTAGCGGCTTAATACAATGTGTATTCAATTTGGACTAGGTCCCGGGGTTTTTCTGCATTTGCGGTTTCCTCGTTAACAAAATTTCTGGTGTATGTGTTATTTCATTTTCTGCATTATATTGTTTATCTTTATAATTGAAATAATACAGGTTGTGCGTTTGTGATCATCAATTGGAAATCCGACCTTTGGTTGTTGATTGATATTGATTGATCCTTGGACATTGGTCTTTGGTACCGTCCAAGTATTCCTTGTGTTTTATTAGGACTCACTGATTTCTATTAGCTTGAGTAATATCAAAAACAAGAGAGAGATATTAACTCCTTGAGATACTTTTATCTAGATTGCGTCTGACTGTCTAGTTGATTCTCTAGAAAAGTATTTTAGAGTTAGTCCATACAGATTGCTAAACAAAATATTGGGTGGTGTTGTTAGACCCCCGCTTTTTCAATTGGTATCAGAGCAGGAAAACACGTTAAAGACCTTATAAGTCTGTGTTTGTAGCGATCTGATTATGGACGAGTCTATCTCTAATAACGTACCAGTTCAGAAATTACCAGATGATTCTAAAAGCTTGGATTCACGTGAGAGAACTGTCACATCTAAGTCAATATCCAAACATTCTCTTGATGTAAAAACTTTTGGTTGGGAAACTCTCCAAGAAGAACAGTTGGATGAACTTTCTGATGAAGGTGATTCAGATATTGATAGAGATGTTGATGAGGAAGTCTCATAGTATGTTAAGTTTTTGGATTCGTGGAATATGAAGAAGATTACAACTTCTCATGTGACACCTCTTCTGACTCCTCTCTGTCGAGAAAACAAGAAATTGAGAAGATGCTACGTAGGTGTTTATTTTTCGAATCGTTCTACTGAATCGATCCTCAAGGATTCTGAGGAAAACCTACGTATGAAGTCACTTGAATGTGATAATCTTTATCAAAAGTACTTTTTGTTGGAAGAGAATTTTGCAGAATCTGAAGCAAGGTTTAACTCCCAGCAAACAAGTTTTGACGACAGAGAAAGCGCTTATCTCACTCGAGAAAAACGCCTTGAGGCTGATTTAGCTGCTGCTCTTGATAAAGTCAAGATGTTGGAAGATGACTTGAAAAAGTTCAATACTAGTTCAAGCAAATTAACCACTATGCTAGGAGCAAGTAAAAATCATCATGATACACGAGGATTGGGCTATAAGGGAACAGATGCTCCAAGTATTAGCAAAGAGGTAAAATTTGTCAAGGCTAGTGATACTTCTCAACAAAAGGTCTCTACTGATGGCAAAAGTGAAATACGTTCACCGGAAGTTAAGGTTCGAAAGAGCAAAGTATATCAACCTCCAAAGTCAGCACATACAGATCGAGGTAAGAACATTCCTTATGTTTGCCACTATTGCGGAAATAAAGGTCACCTGGAAAGGAGATGTCGTTTCCGTATAAGGAATGAGAAACTTCATGATGTTCTTGTTTGGGCATCACAAGAAGTTGTGAAACCAAGATCATACGTTAAGACTAATCTTCTTAACGTTACAGGTTGTAACTGTCCAACCCTTAGGCAAAGGAATCAGTGTTGTGATAAGCCTAGATTTGCCTATAAATGTCATACGAATCCTTTTCACAATCGTAATGGTTATCAAAAGGATAACTTCGTAAAGACGAAGACAAGATCTGATGCTCCCAATTGGAGAAAGACTAACTTGTAAAAGAATAGTCAATCCAATTCTCTTCCGGAAAATCTTGAAGAGAGTAAGGGGAAGAAGGTTTCGGTCGTTCCTAAACGCACTCAAAAGTGGATACCAAAGAAAGTCAATGATGTTTTGAGTGTGAAAAGGAATGATCTTCCAGAAAGTTCCATGACTATGGAGAAAGCAGTATCCATGATGCTGGAACTTAAAGAGTTCTTTGGGAAGATGGATCTGGATGTGAAAGGCTCTAAAAGCGATCTCTTTTATGATAATCCAAAAGTCACTTGTGGTGAGCAAGACATTGTTCACCTAAACACAACTTGAGTGTGTTGAAAGTGCATCCTCACCAAGAATGCCCTGCTATGTATACGGTGAGGGAAGCATAACAACTGGGGCGCACAGATTATATTTGGTAAGGCTGTAGAATTCAACTGGATTCATCTAAAAAAGTTATGTCTATAAACTTGAGCAAGATTTGTGCTTTTATTTGCTTAGAGAACTTATAATGATTCACATACCTTTCTTATCGTTCTTTTCTACCTAACTTGATCTGTGTTTAAGGTTCTTAAATGTTCAGGTTTGAAAATAATGGTTCGGGATGTTTGGACTTCATGGTACACATACCAAGTATGCTACCATCATTTAAAATCAAAATCCAGGGGTTTAAGTTCGCATACCCAGTTTGCAAACTGCTCCAAGTTATGAAAATTCGTTTGCAAACCCGTATGCATACTTGCCTGTAGACGTCGATATTCGGTAAATTTGTTTTGGCCGTAATTTCTTCGTCTGAAATCGGAATGACCTCATTATTTTTGCATTCTCTTCCTCTTTGATTTCTATTCAAAATGGAGATGAGAATTTCTGAATTTGGATGAGTTAAGATTGATATTTGTCCTATCTCTTGTTTTTGAGTGTTTTGCTCTGTTTCGTTGCACTTGTTCCACTTATCTTGGACTTGGGCACTTGTATTCTTGGAGTACTATTCTTCTAAGCTCATTGTAGCTTTTACAAGAATGTTGTTGGTGAATCACAAAGAAGGAAGTTCAAGAACGGGCAGTAGTATGCATAACTATGGGAATCTTGAATGTTCACAATCATCTTATGTGAACCGTAGTACATGGTCGTTAATGACTTTGTATGTTCTTCTTTGTTAAGAAAATATTTTTATACGCTTTTGGTAGCTACTCTTGGTGTAAATCCGAGCGAAAAAGATTGATTCTACCCTTTAAGGACAAATCATCTTATATGTGCATTACGAGTTTGTCTTGATGCCTAGGAAACTTCTTTTATTCTTGTTTTTGAGAAGGATTACTAGAGTTTGGAATAGCGATGATTGTGACTACACATAGTTATTATTTTCATCTTCATGTTTTTAGGTTTTTGGTTTAAAATTCTAAAAATATTTGGAGGATGATGTTATTGCGGTATTAATCTTTATGATTTTGTGATATTGCAATATTTTTATGGGATATGTATTGTTTGCGTCCATGAACTTGAAGGTCCCATATGTTGTCAAAAGTAAAGTCGTTCATGAATTGGTTTTCGTATTGATGAAAGGACGAATGGACTTTTGACAAATACAAAAGTTATGCCTATGCAGTCATTTATTTGATGGAAAATAGGATAAAATCTTTTGTGTGACAAGGATAAAGTCTATTATGTCATTATGCATATAGTGATGGAAAGATAGAATAGATCCTTGTATGTATTCCACGGTATTGATCTTCATTGATCCATTCTTTTTGTATTACCGTGAAGGCTCCATTGTGTGTCTTATGTTGAACACGATATAACTAAGTCGATTATTATTATTGGCTTTGTTGGTTGTTCCATAAGATGCTATATGTTGAGCATTATGAACTAAATTAATCATCTTGGTTGGTTATTTAGTTATTTGCTCCGAAAGTCTTCTTTTGTCGAGCAAAACTTTTGACAATTAAATTGATTACCTTCGTGATTAGTTTGGTTGTTTGTATTCCAATTAGATTAATTATGGGTTCTCTTTTAATTAGTCTAGTTGAGTTTTCATATATTCCACAAGTTCTTGTGTTGATTATATGAACGGCTATACTAACTATGTTCTATTGGTTGATGTAGTCGTATATTCCGTAAGGTTTTCCTTATGTTGCGTATGTGAACAATTAAGTTAGTCATCTCCGTATGATTACCTTAGTCGTAGCTCCGTAATTTTACTTATGTTGAGCACAATCAATTAAATTGATCACTTTTGTGGTTTGATTTAGTTGCGTATTCCAATTAAATTAATCATGGGTTTACTTGTGATTAATTTGATTAAGTTTTGGATATAGAAAATCATTTTCCTATGGTTTTTGGTGTCCAATTAAAAATCCTTCTTTTCTTTCGAAATTAAGGTCGCTCTTGTTGTTCTCTCGGGAATGACATCAAATGGGGGAGATTTCTTTTGAACTTGTGCTTAATGATAATATCTTGCGGGGTGTACGGCTGTGGAATTTTATAGGGGTTATCTTGTATCTTAAAACTCCTTGATGAATGCATTTAGCTTCGGCTTTATGATTGCATCTAAATTAAGTTGGTATGTATTTTTTTCTTTTAGTCTATGAAACGTCTCTTCTGGGAAATTTCATTAGGAACCCGTTCTTGTACCTTTGCCAATTTTATTGACAAAAAGGGGGAGAATTAATATGTAGTTCTACTACATATACATATGGTTTTCGGATCATTGTGTAAGGGGGAGTGGTTTCCATGTGAGATGGAGTATTGACTAAGGGGGAGTGATACATATCACTGTAGTATTATTGTTAAAGTCGTGATGCAATTGGACTTTGATGTTACATAATAATACTATGTCACTGTATAATGATGATCGAGAATCTCGATTTCTCTCATTGTTATAGCTACGGATCTTCAACAACGGTGATGCTAAACTTACAACCTTTGGGATCATTGGAGTACTTGGAAGGACGAAGATTTCAGGGAACGTTGAAGATTAGACTACGAAATAGGAGCCACTAAAGTTTATCTTTTTGTATTCCATATGTATTAATAGTTTTGTCACTAAAATTGACAAAGGGGGAGATTGTTAGAGCATAGCTCGGTCGACCTCGCATGCGTTTCTATCAAGCATGTTTGTCAATGTTAGTAATGAAAACTATGAGTCTTGATTTCTAGTCTACATAGCTAAGTCTCGGACTATGATAGAAAAGTGTAGTTGAGCTCAAGGACTTCAAGCAGATTCATCATACAACGACGAAGATCTACTCAAGGAATCGTGGAACTTCATCAACAAAAAGGTATGTGGAGACTTGAACTTATCTATTACTCAAAAGTCTATCTCTTCTATCTCCTACTTCTTATGAGACAAAAGTCGTATGCTATATAGACTGGATCATACACATTTGATATTTCGAGCCGAGTATATATCGCCTATCTATATCTCGAAATCATGTGTTGGTAAAGCGTTTCGCTTTGATCGGGTTTATCTTCACCTAATGACGAAAGTCATATTGTTTCAATCACTTTGAAAATCGCTTTAACAAGAAATAGTATAACAACTACATAACGTCCTCTAAGAATGTTTCAATGGTTGGAATGAGAGTTTAGGTCTATATAACCAATGATGGATATAATAATTGTGTGGAAACACATATGTGCATAAGTCCTATTCCTTAATCCGAAGTTGGCGAACTTTGTTGATTGAGAGATACCGGAGGAATTGGCTTTGCCAAGTCCGCGAACTCAATTTGCGAACTCAGTCCGCGAACTGACGGAAGTTCTCTTGCCGAGAATTTCTGCTGGGATTTTCCAAAAACTCGTTTGCGTGTTTAGTCCGCGAACTCAGTCCGCGAACCTAGTCCGCGAAATGGTGGAAGTCTCCTTGCCGAGATTTTCTGCTGAGTTTGGAAAACTCTGCCAGTTGTCTTAAGTCCGCGAACTTGTTTGCGTACTTGAGTGGGTTATGATCTAAAGATGTGCTCTGAACATGAAACTTAAATTACTAAGGAATGCAGTATGCAAACCGTGGCTATAAAGTTCATGAGCCGATTCAATCGAATCGAATCATCTTTGTTTCAATTGTGTCTTGTGTAGTTACATAAGATCTCATAGCAATTGAACAACTCTCTAACTAGTTCATTTGAGTCAATTGAACTAGTTATGGTGAAGAAGAACAAGGTTAATATGAAATTCTCATATGGTTGACCTTTTGGGTTACTATGTTGAACCAACATACACGTACACATTTGGGCACGGTTTTCACAAACCTAGTAAACGTATATCTCAAGTGTGTGTGACAAGCTAAGTTTTCGATCTAACGGTTGAGAAATATTAGCTTGAATATAAATTATGTTTTCATCTAACGGTGAATATTGATTGCTTTGTAACTAAGGAAAAACCCTGATTTGAAGACTATATTAGGAGACATCTAGCATTGGGCAAAACTAATCCCCACACGTCTGTGTGATACTAGTGCGTTCGCTAGAGTCGATTCTCCTCTAACCTTTGGTTTTCTTCTCTAAAACCAGGTTAACGACTTAAAGACTTCATTGGGATTGTGAAGCCAGACCGATACTACTTTTATCGTAGTTGTGTGATCTGATCTTGCATCTTCTATCGTACGAGTACAATCTTTGATTGGCTTGAGATCGTGAGAGTTCTCCGATAGGCAAGATAAAGAAGTCACAAACATCTTCGTCTCACTGTTTGTGATTCCTCGACGTCCTGTTGTGTATTCAAGTAAGACTGTTGAGAGGTGATTGATTAATCTAGGTTGTTCTTCGGGAATATAAGACCGGATTATCAATTGGTTCATGTTCACCTTGATTTAATATCTTAAGACGGAACAAAAACCTAGGGTTTTTCTGTGGGAGACAGATTTATCCTTGGATAGACTTTTCTGTGTGAGACAGATTTGTTTATTATCAAGTCTGCGATTTTGGGTTGCAGCAACTCTTGGTTGTGGGTGAGATCAGCTAAGGGAATCAAGTGCGCAGTATCCTGCTGGGATCAGAGGCGTAGGAGTACAACTGTATCTTGAATTAGTGGGAGACTTATTGGGGTTCAACTATAGTCCAGTCCGAAGTTAGCTTGGAGTAGGCTAGTGTCTGTAGCGGCTTAATACAATGTGTATTCAATTTGGACTAGGTCCCGGGGTTTTTCTGCATTTGCGGTTCCATCGTTAACAAAATTTCTGGTTTATGTGTTATTTCATTTTCCGCATTATATTGTTTATCTTTATAATTGAAATAATACAGGTTGTGCGTTTGTGATCATCAATTGGAAATCCGACCTTTGGTTGTTGATTGATATTGATTGATCCTTGGACATTGGTCTTTGGTACCGTCAAAGTATTCCTTGTGTTTGATTAGGACTCGTTGATTTCTATTAGCTTGAGTAATATCAAAAACAAGAGAGAGATATTAACTCCTTGAGATACTTTTATCTAGATTGAGTCTGACTGTCTAGTTGATTCTCTAGCAAAGTATTTCGGAGTTAGTCCATACATATTGCTAAGCGAAATATTGGGTGGTGTTGTTAGACCCCCGCTTTTTCACAACTACACCAAAAAACAGTTGTCATACAATATACGACGACGGATATTGATGGGTTGCACAAGAGAGTGGAGGGGGGGGGGGGTTGTAGAAAGTCTTCAATTCTTTGCAACTCGTCAATACTAGTGGTAAACAAGGTTGTCGTTCCATTGTATACCACTTTTTTTTCAGTTGTGAAAGTGAATCCAAATTACTGGGCAATGTCTCACACAACTCTTCAAGTAGTTGTCATCATTAGTTTTACAACTGAGTTATATGTCTTAGAAATTTATAACGCAACTCCACTAACAGTTGTGTATACACTCTTCTCCCAACCCTTATTTTAGTTGTATGACATACTCAACTCTTGTTTCACAACCAAAGGTATGTGTAGCAGAAACTCGTATCACAACCTTTGCCAGTGTAGTATAACCTATTTTCAAAATTATAATATTAGTTGTAATTATTTCTTTCACAACAAAAGCCTTTGTAGAAGAAATAAGTATCACAACCTTTGTTAATGTAGTATAACCTCTTTGTACAATCATTATATTAGTTGTAATTACTTATTTCACAACAAAAGCCTCTGTAGCAGAAACAGGTATGACAACAATGTTTTGTTTGTAGTATATTTTTAATTTCATTACTCCATTATTATGTAGCAGAAGTATGTGTCACAACCATTGTTTATGTAGTATAACTTCATTGTCACAACCCCTAGTTTAGTTATAATAAATTGTTTCACAATCCTTGTTTGTGTAGTATAACTTTATTTACACAACTCCTAGTTTGGTTATGGTCAATTGTTTCACAACCAATACACTGTGTAGCAGAAAAATGTATCACAATCCTTGTCTGTGTAGTATAACTCCAGTGTCACAACTCCTATTTTAATTGTAATTAATTGTTTGACAACCTGTGCTCTGTGTAGTAATAACCTTTTTTTCAGTATAGGTATATCCAATTACAACCTCTTTAAGGTGTTGTGATTCATTCACATTTTATAAGAAAAATATATATAAATATATAAAAGAAATATATATAAATTGGTTTTCAGTTCACTAAAAATGTACCACCACTATTCATTCAAATATGAAGAACTAAAACCTGCAAGATCATTCACACCCTTGAATGATTCCTGAAACATTGTTTCCACATAAAAAAAAACACACACATTGTTTCACTGATAAGAGCAACAGTTTGACTGATAAAAGAACCAAATTATTTTTTCAACAAGCACTCCCCAAACAGAATAACAAGTCAGATGGCAGGCAATATCAGATCCTTGGCCCATGTGGTATAAGTTCCTATAACGTCTATTACACGCTTCAACTCACCGGATTGCTTGTAGAGAATGGCATCATCCACATGAGACGTAATCACGGTTACATTGTATGCTGAAAAACCTATTGGCAATCCATGGCACTCCATCTTTGGATATGTTTCAGCAATAACCGCGTCAGCAATAACCTCGTTCTCATTATACCAACTGAGTAACCTGCAAGCTTTACCCTTCCCTAGCACTTCCTCCACCCTTGGTCTGCTGATTGGACTGTCATTTTCATGGTGGGGAACAGTCATGCTAGTGCTAGCAATAACATTGCTAGCATTTCCAGACTACAGGATAAATACAACAACAACATAAGAAATTGGCATAATGCAAAGAAATAAATTTGAACTGGAAATGTGCAAGTGTACAAAAATATAAACACACTGACCTTTGGACTGACGCCGTGCAAGTGTGAGCCACCACGGAAGACACAGCTCGACGTCTTTTCCTATACCAGCACCAAACCGGCTGTATGAGAGGCAAGTTTCAATTCATCAACTAAAAAAAAAACTAAATGAATGAGTATGTTCTCACCTCTAACTGTCAAGTCTCTCGTTCACTTCCTTCATACTGTCCCAACACTCTTTGATAATCTTCTTATAATGGGTCTTGACAACCATCTTTGGCACCAAGAGCTTTGGCAAGAAGCTTTGACAACCATCATTCACTTCCTTCATACCCAATTCCTCTCAGTTTCCCTGGTTTGTCGGCACCAAGAGCTTTGGCAAGAAGATCATCTGTCACAAATGATCCAACATTAACACCATGCTCTTCTGCTGCCCTTTGAATCTTTTCCTGTATCTGTGTATATGTAACCCGACTAGTCAAATTTTTGCATCATTCAAACACATATAAAGAAGATAAAGAAACAAAGATAAAGAAGATAAAGAAGAGTTGAGTTCTCACCAAAGCCACCACAACACCAGGATTAGGTTCCTTTCCTTCCTTATGTTTGTGACCTGTTGTCCAAATTTCGACTCTATCAATCTCTTCTTGTGTTTTCCGTTCCTTTTGCTGTAAACAATATGTTAACCCAGCTAGTTAACATAGGAACAATTTGAATACAGTGAACCTATAATGAACAAAGGAATAAAAATACAGAACATACCATTTTAGCCTCGAGTCTCGCATAACCTAGTATGCTGATAGTGTGTGGAGTGGTGTGTTTCTGTCTAATTTGTTGTATCCACAATCTTTTTGTTTGATAAAGTACGGAACATCGTTAAATAACAAGACATCACCAAGAATAGTGAACGTGCAAGGGCTTAACGCCAAAAAAATTAACTTAATGTGATTTAACACTTACTCTGAATTCCTCCGAGCAAACATGTTTTACGAACTCTTCACACTCATTGACAGTGTCATTCTCTGGTTTCAGTGCTTCCAGCCTCTTCTCTCTTTCTTCTTCCTCTACCTCATCTAAGGAGAGTATCTTACCGGCTTTCCTTGACCTAGCCTCTTTAAGATAACATCCCATCTTCCCAAGATAATAGTCTTTGTAAAACTCATCGATAACAAACCTTTGTTGCAAATACAAGCAAAAGAGTTAAAAGAATTATAGAGAGAATGTATAAATCTTCTTGATACATTATAAAAGTAAAAGAGTTTAAAATTTGAAGAGTTAAGAAATTACCATGACAATCGACCATATGTTATCTTTGGCTTCTTTAGGGACAAGTCTGCAATCCTTGTGTTTTAATGGGATGTTTCGCCTAACTAAAACTCCCAACACACTTGCAAGCTGCACCGAAGGATCACCAATGGGCTGATCCTTACTGTTAAAGCTAACGACTTCCTTTCTATTCTTATCAGTTGTTAGCCCTAGTGCACTCATCCTTGTTGGGCCACGTGGAACGTCTTTCTTTTGGGTTTTGCCTGCAAAACCCAAGTGTTTTTGCAGTTAATAAGCAAAATAGTTTAATGACGGAAAAACTTACATAAAGATACAAATGAAAAACTTGAACAAACAGTCATACCTCAGCTTCCATTTCAATTTCATTTAAAAGATGAAATTGAAATGGAAGCTGAGGTATGACTGTTTGTTCAAGTTTTTCATTTGTATCTTTATGTAAGTTTTTCCATCATGGTGCTCGCCGTCGTTCTCATTTTCCTTGTCTTCATTCTCCACCTCTTCATTTTCCTTCTCTTCTTGTTCATCATCTTCATCTTGTTCCTCGTCTTGAAGATCTGAGAAAGCATCATTCACATTCCTTAGTTGCACATTCAGACATGGCCTTGAGTACAATTTCCGCTTTGCACTTTTCTGCTTGTTCACAACTTCACTACAAGGTGCATCTTGAGATGCTCCTGATGTGGACTGTAATGGTTGAGATTGTTCTGGTTCAGATGAACTTTTCCTTTTCGTAGGTGATGATCGTGTTGGAGTTGTCTTTTCAGCGGCTGGTTCAACTGCACTTTTAGTTTTCCGAGGCGACGATCATGTTGGAGTAGTGTTTTCAGCAACATGTGGTTCCTCTGAACTGTTCTGAGTAGTCTTTTCAGCATTATGAGGTTCCTCTGGAGTGTTCTTAAACCTAGGGGATGATCGTCTTGGACTGTTTCCACTATCAGGATGCTCTGAACTCTTCTTCTTCTTCTTAGGAGTTTGTTTGGCATGAGACTTTTTACTCTTGTCTTTTAAGATGATCTGCAAAATAAACTAAACTAGGTTAATCAAAAGGAGATGGTAAATAAAATAATTGATACAAATAAAAAGAAACTAAATCATACGAGATTTGTTAGTACCTTGAAAGGAGACAAACGAACGCTTTTGGCTTGCTTGTTTACTACTTTTTGGGAGTTGGGACCGACTTGTTGCTATGTGCTTTGTTGATAACCTGTAACATAAAGTAAAGTAAGTTCATCAAAAGGAGATAAAGAACATCCTTTACACTAGATGCATAAACTGAACCATAATATATATATAAGTCTTTACCTTTTTGTTTACCATTGCAGACAAATTGGTCTTCACCTCCTTCCACACGTACACAGCTACTATAAAAACAGAACCAAAAAGTCAATCTACATACCATTATGACAACAAATAAGGTTCAAACAAGAACCAAAAAACAAATAACTTAAGCGGCAAACTAATCTCAGTATACTTGGTGTAATATTATTTAAACTACATCAACTTTACTTACATGGATACTAAATTTCTCACACATGTGCTAAAACTATCATGTTAAAAACAAGTCATTATTAAAATTGAAAGGAATAAACTCAATAAAGCATCATATAATGACCACCAAGCAACTGACCACCGCTGGTTGGGATACCGAAGCCCTGCACAATTCTCAGTTGAGAATGAGCCAGGAGTTCGGTACTCCAACCAGCGGGAATTACAGATTCACTTGATGGTATCAAAAACAAGCATCATGTTTACATGTTAAGAATATTAACTTTAATTCAAAACTCACATATTGCATGTCAAGAATCAAGTCATAAACATAACAATCAGTAAACAAGACTGAAGAACAAGCATGCATCGGTCCTGACTGGTAAACACGACTAACAACTTCAACAAATACACATATGAATCGGTTCTGACTGGTAAACACAGATGAATCGGTTCTGTACAAAACCCTAACTCGGCTCAGAAAATAACTCTAAATCAAATTCTAAATCAAACTCTGCATCATCAACAGCTGAATCGGTTTTGTAAAAAACCCTAACTCGGGTAAGAAAATAAAACCCTAATCAATCAAACCCTAAATCAAACACAAAGAAAGTGAAAAACTCTAAATCTAACTCTAAATCATACTTTTCGAATCAAAACCAATCAGAAATGAAACAGAAAATGAAAAATAAAACCATAATCATGTGAGATTTATACCTGAGGGTGAAGCTGAGAAATATGAGTTTGTGATACAAACTCTTCTTCTATGAAGTTGGGGTTTATTTTCTGAGTTTGAGGTGAAGTTTGAGGTTTATTTTCTGAGTTTGATATGAAGTTGCAGAGCAAAAGTTTCTAAGAGACGGAGAGAACAAAGATGGAGAGAAAGAGAAAGAAAAGAAATGAGAGAAATTTTTTGGTCTATGGTCAAAAGTCTTCTCATTAGGGGCTGTTTGGGTGGGAAACCAAATTTGGTTCAAAATTTAGAAGGATGCGCCCAAATTTAGGCGGGCTGTTTGGGGTGGGAAACACACAATCCGCATGATATTTTTTTTAGCCGTTAGATTAAAATCGGGACAATCCCATTGGCTTAAACAAAGCATGCGGATTGAGAAGAAAACACAAAATTTGGTAAACCAAACAAGGCTTCCCACCGTTAGATTGGCTTGTGATTAGATTTCCTTAAATTTGGTTCGTTGGATTACAAACAATTACAATAAAACCATTTGAAAGGTATAAACTCTAAATTCTAGTGACTTTGGCTTCAAACCTGACCACGAACTATGAATCGTAAACATATGAAATGGGTTCTGACTTTTAATTTAGCAGGAGTGGACTACTATGAGACTGGAACTTCGCAAGAACGATGGATCTTTAGCAGTTTCTAGGCATGGGAATATTCTCATAAACCCTAAACACACACGAATTCGTCAACTTCGAGAAGTAAACTTGTTCCGAGATCAAAACCTGGTCAGGAGAGGACTACTATGAGACTGTAACTTCGCAAGAACGATGGATCTTTAGCAGTTTTCGGGTAAGATTCCATGGGAATATTCTCAAAAACCCTAAACACACACGAATTTGTCAACTTCGAGAAGTAAACTTGTTCCGACATCGAAACCTGGCCAGGAGAGGAGTACTATGAGACTGGAACTTCGCATGAAAGATGGATCTTTAGCAATTTCCGGGCAAGATATTCCATGGGAATATTCTCAAAAACCCTGAACACACACGAATTCGTCAACTTCGAGAAACAAACTGGCTCCGAGATGGAAACCTGGCCATGAGAGGACTAATATAAGTCTGGTACTTCGTAAGAACGATGAATCTTTAGCAGTTTACGGGCAAGATTCCATGGGAATATTCTAAAAAACCCTAAACACACACGAATTCGTCAACTTCGAGAAACAAACTGGCTCCGAGATTGAAACCTGGCCATGAGAGGACTACTATAAGTCTGGAAATTCGTAAGAACGATGAATCTTTAGCAGTTTCCGGGAAATATTCCATGGGAATATTCTCAAAAACCCTAAACACACATGAATTCGTCGACTTCGAGAAACAAACTGGCTCCGAGATCGAAACCTGGCCATGAGAGGACTACTATAAGTCTGGAACTTCGTA
This sequence comes from Papaver somniferum, assembly GCF_003573695.1. Lineage (NCBI taxonomy): Eukaryota > Viridiplantae > Streptophyta > Magnoliopsida > Ranunculales > Papaveraceae > Papaver > Papaver somniferum. The sequence continues at coordinate 117,271,786 of NC_039362.1, forward strand.
AGAACGATGAATCTTTAGCAATTTCCGGGCAAGATTCCATGGGAATATTCCAAAAACCCTAAACACACACGAATTCGTCGACTTCGAGAAACAAACTGGCTCGGAGATCGAAACCTGGCCATGAGAGGACTACTATAAGTCTGGAACTTCGTAAGAACGATGAATCTTTAGCAGTTTTCGGGCAAGATTCCATGGGAATATTCTCAAAAACCCTAAACACACACGAATTCGTCGACTTCGAGAAACAAATTGGCTCCGAGATCGAAACCTGGCCATGAGAGGACTACTATAAGTCTGGAACTTCATAAGAACGATGAATCTTTAGCAGTTTTCGGGCAAGATTCCATGTGAATATTCTCAAAAACCCTAAACACACACAAATTCGTCGACTTCGAGAAACAAACTGGCTCCGAGATCGAAACCTGGCCATGAGAGGACTACTATAAGTCTGTAACTTCATAAGAACGATGAATCTTTAGCAGTTTCCGGGCAAGATTCCATGGGAATATTCTCATAAACCCTAAACACACAAGAATTCGTAAACTTCGAGAAGTGAAAAAATTTAGCAGAAGTGAAAAACTTAGCAGAAGTGAAAAAATTTAGCAGAAGGGAAAAAACTTAGCAGAAGTGAAAAAAGTTTAGCATAAGTGAAAAAGTTTAGAAGGATGAAAAGACCCATACAATGACTATTTCTAAGAGTTATGAAAGGGCCATGAGAAAAAAATTAGTGCATCACAACTTCCATTTCAATCTCTAACCGTCTATTTCAACCTTACATCAATCTCTAACCGTCCATTGTTTTTATCTTTTTTCCTTTTTATCCTTTTCTTTTCTTTCGTTAACCTCCTCCACCATTTCTTTTATTTTTCTTATCTTCTTTTATTTGTCTTAGAACCACAGAAAACACCTCCTCCATCTCCTGAAACACCATCAATCAAAACACCATCACTCAACATCATCAACAGATCGAGTTTCTTAAGTTTATCATCAACATATCGATTTCTTATCCATCAACAGATCGAGTTTCTTAAGCTCTGTTAACATCATCAACAAATCGAGCTTTTCCATCAACAGATCGAGCTTCTTAAGCTCTGTTAATACCTTCTCGATGTGTTTCACGGGTCAGTAACTGATTGCTTTAGTTTTTTTTAATTGGTTCATCTTAATTTGCAGTAATTTTAGGGTTCGATGATTGGTTTGCATTAAATTCGTTTTTAAAAAATTTCAATCATTGCATTTAATTTGTTTGATGATTTGGTAGCATTAAATTTTGATGATTGGCTTGGATTAAATTTTTAGGGTTGCATTAAATTTCAATCATTTGAAACAGTTGCATTAAATTTTTTGGGTTGTTGGAATTTAATTAAGGTGTAGATGCATTCATTTCTGCAAATGGTTGAAATTAATTTTCAATTGTTTGATTTTTGCAGATTGAGCTAATTAACTGAATAGGGGAGCAGGAGGGAAGTACAAATTTTGCTGAAAAGAAGTCTAGCTAAATGTATGCACTAGTTGGGTTGTTGTTTGATTTGTTCTGTGTAATGTTAGAGCTTTGAACCTTTAGGACTTTATATATGTTTTATCTTAATATGAGAATGTTTTTCATTGACAGTGGGAAGGAAACAAAGTTTTATATTGAACTGAACCAGGACTGACTCTTGACTTGTAAAATGATGAATAAAGATTGGGTTCGTTGGCCAAGGTAAAGCCAAGTCATAATTAACTGTCTCTATAGGGTCATGGCTTGTAAATGCATTTTTTTCATTTGATGTGTATATATGTCTCATAATGAGATTAGTCTTAGTCTAACCATTGAATTGTTAATGCAGGAGGGGAGTTTCATACTAGGATGCACTGAAGAAGTTCATAAAGTTGACTTGTGAGAAACTTGGAAATCCTTCTAAGTTTAGTTGTCCTTGTGTGGATTGTAAGAATCTTGTTGCGCCACTTCCTCCGGGTATAATACATTTTCACTTGCTACAACGAGGTATGGATCCTACTTACACCGAGTGGGTTCTTTATAGGGAGAAGGCTAGCACTTTGAATGATCTTCATGAAGAGGGAGCAACAAGTCAACGTACTTTCTATCAGATGTGGACATATGCTAATGTTGATTTTGCCGAACCAGAACAAGGGGTTGTTGAACCTAGGCAGGACGATGGGTCGCAGAACCAAGACGAAGGATTGCTGAACCAGATTGAAGAGTCTGACTTCCCATTATACCCTGATTGTAAAACACACACAAAGCTATCTATGACTATTGAATTGTATAGACACAATACAATTTATCTCGAAAAGCTTTTGATGAACTTCTGAAGACAATTGGTTCCGCGCTTCCCTCAGGTCATTGTCTTCCTAAATCAACTTATGAAGTGAAGAAGTTGCTGAAAGCTACCCAACCGACTTATGAGAAAATACATGCATGTGAGAATGATTGTTGTTTGTTTAGAAATGATTTGAAAGATGCAGATGAATGTCCTAAATGTCACTATTCTAGATGGAAAGAAAACACATCTAACATGGATGACGATGCTGACATGATAGACAAGCCCAAAAAGAAGATACCGGTGAAGGTCCTTAGATACTTCCCCCTTGTGCCGAGATTAGAGAGATTATATAAATCAGCAGAGCTAGCTCAACAATTGATTTGGCACGCGACTCATAAGAGTAAAGATGGGAAGATACGTCATCCAACGGATTCTTTGGCTTGGAAGCACATAGACACAAATTTCCCCGAGTTTGCTTCAGAATCGCGTAATTTGCGTCTTGGGATTGCTTCTGATGGATTTAATCCGTTTGGCGATCTTTCCCCAACCCACAGTTGTTGGACGGTGTTGCTTGTGGTATATAATCTTCCCCCTCAGCTGTGTATGCAAGGCGACAATATTATTTTAAGCTTGCTGATTCCAGGAAAGAAACAACCAGGTAGAGACATCGATATATACTTGCAACCACTGATTGATGATCTGATTAAGTTGTGGGATAACGACGTGGAGGTTTATGATTCATTTAGGAAGACAATGTTCAATTTGAAGGCATTATTGATGTGGACGATAAACGATTTTCCTGCTTATAGTAACCTATATGGATGTACGTATAAAGGGAAGGCAGCCTGCCCTCTTTGTGGTGATAATACTCTTTCAAACTGGTTGTCGTTTAGTCGTAAAACTGTTCACATGAATCATATGAGATTTCTGCCTCATAATCATCATATTTGATCTAGTAAGAAGAAATTCTGTTTTAATGGAGAGATTGAGAGGAACAAAAAGACACATATTATGTCTGGTGCCATGGCTTTTGAACGTCAGAGCAGTATTGTGAATAATTTTGGGAAAGCGGAGCAGAACGAGGTAGAGAAAAGGAAAGAAAAGGAGGAAAAGAAGAAGAATAAGAAGAATAAGCAGAAAAAGGGACAGAGTAGAGCGCAAACATGTGCAAATGACGGTAACTCTAAGTGTGGGAAGCGGAAAAGGTCAGTCTTTGCTACTGATGCCGGTACAAGTGCTGCTGCTAGTTCTGGTGCATAGGATTCTGACCATCCGATATTCAACAAACGGTCGATATTTTTCGACTTGCCTTACTGGAAGGTAAATTCTAACATCAAATTATCTTCTTTTCACTCTTAAATCTGCATTGTAAATCTCAGTGCTAGCTAGGTTCCTAACCATATATATGATGATGTTGTTTCCTTGTTATGAAACGTACGACTCAAGATGGATTAATGTTATATATGTTTCTTTCTTCCTATATAGGAATTGTTACTACAACATAATATTGATGTTATGCATACTGAAAAAAAAGTCTGTGAGAGTGTCATTGGTACTATATTGAATATAAAGAACAAAACAAAACATGGCTTAAAATCCCGTAATGATCTGAAAAGTATGGGAATCAGAGAAGACTTGCATCCAACAATCATAAATGACAAAACATGGCTTCGACCAGCACCATATAACTTAAGCAAAAAGGGAAAGGGTATATTTTATAATAGGATGAGAAATTTGAAAGTTCCATATGGGTATAGTTCTGATCTTAGGAGGCATTTCTCAAAGGATGGTTGCTTGGGTGTCCTTAAGGCTCATGATTACCATGTTCTTATGCAACAAATTTTACCTGTAGCTTTTAAGGGACTTTTACCTGATGGGCCAAGTACTACGATTACCGATTATGTTCTTATTTTGATGAAATATGCCAAAGGGCAGTTGATCTCACTAGATTATTAGAACTTGAAGAAGAAATTGCTGAGACTTTGTGTATGTTGGGGATGTACTTCCCTCCATCATTTTTTGATGTGATGGTACACTTGACAATTCACCTAGCTCGAGAAGTACGTTTATGTGGACCCGTACAATATCGTTGGATGTATCCATTTGAAAGGTATTACTTGTTTAATTATTATTAAAAATTTTGTTAATGTAAATGGGAGTTTGGTGTTAATAATTAAAGGTTTGGTCTTTCGCAGGTATATGAAGACATTCAAAGAATACGTAAAAAATTACGCACAACCTGAAGCATGTATAACAGAATGTTACCTGGGAATGGAGTGCGTCAGGTATTGTGATGTTCATGCGGACACAACAGATGAAGGAGAAGTAAATCAGAGCCGTAATGAACACATTCAACATGATTCCACACCGGAAGGGCGTCCTCTTTCTAAAGGTGTTCAAGTGTATATTGGTAGTGATATGATGAAGATCGCTCATAGATATGTGCTTTTTAACACAACAACAATTGGCCCATATAGAATGTAAGTATGACGTTATATGTTCATTTCAAATTGTTATTAGTTATACCCTTAAGGGTCTTTTTCATATTAGTTTTTTTTCTTTCTTATTAGAATGCACATGGATGAGTTAAGATCCTCCCATACTGACAGTGAAGACCAACTCCTTTCCATACACTCAGACACATTTGCAGATTGGATACGACAAAAGGTACGTGCACCACCACTTGGTCATTTGTTATATGCTATATGTTTGATTCATTTTCCCTGAGTAGTACCTCTTTTTTGCATAGAGCTTGCACCCATTACTGTGGTCATTGTGTTCTGCTAACTAAATTATATTTATAGGTTAAAATGCAAATTAGTCAAGGCATATCTGTATCAAGTACAGTACATTGGTTGGCATATGGTCATTTAGAAAAATGTGTATCATATAAAGCCTTGCAAATAAATGGGTCAAGGTTTATTACGAAGGTGTTCAAAGAGTCACACAAAACAGTGATGTTTCAATTGAGTCAAAATCTTTAGTTGCAGCATCACAGATAAGCAGTTGTTTCCTATGGTGTTTTAGAACAAATTCTCGTGTTGGACTACCAACATATGTTTCAAATTCCCATATTCAAATGTGACTGGGCTCACACCTATTTTGGTGTCAAGCTAGAAAAAGGCTTTACATTAGTCAACTTACGTCAGTATAAGAACCAATATCAGAATGATCCATTCATTTTAGCGTCACAAGCCCGACAAGTTTTCTATTCTCGAGAGTCAGATGCATCTAATTGGTTTGTGATATTGAAACCACCACCTAGGGGTTACCATGAATTAGAGGAATACAATGAACACGAAGACACAAGTTTCCAACCAGTGGATCCTTTAACTCTTGGCTTACAAATGGATGACGAGACTGAGAGTTATGCAAGAACTGATGCTGAACCTATCTTAGTGGTTCGGGCAAAGAAGAAGAACAAGAAGAATAAGAAAAAGAAAAAGAAGTGCCGCTGATGGTGGGTTTACTCTTTTCATTTCCACTGATGCGCTGAACCTATTTTGTTTTTTTCATTTTGCTTCGATTGTGTTTTTTCTTTTAAAATGACATGCTACTTGTTTATCTTTAATTATGACTTGTAATATTGTTGGTATGATATGCTATCTGTTTCTCTTGAGATGAACCCCTTTTTAACTCAGCCATTGAAATGATATATCATTTCATTGCCGATCTCAAGCCCGGATAACGGAGGAGAGAAAAGGTGATTTATTGAGTTCTAAAAATGCATATTTTCTGAAGTAATGTGCATAAATTGGTTACTTGAATCATGCACTGGTAACCAATTTCTTGCTTTTTTAGCAGTTCTGCAGTAGGATATTTGTTGCAGTTGGCTTTTTTTGCTCTAGTTCTGCAGTTAGCTTTTTTTGCTCTAGTTCTGCAGTTGGTTTTTGTTTTGTAGTCAATTTTTTTCTTTTTTTTGCAGTCAATATACTTCAATACTTTGAGCATTTGCAACTTCTTCAGGACTGGTGTTTGCTTCACCCAAACTTGCATGAATCTGGTACTGTGAGTGTTGATTGAAGTGTGATTGCAGACCTTGTATAATTCAGAGAATTCCTTGTATGTTTCAGGCAAAGTGATGCATTTGCTGCTCTTTTTTTTGTAAGGCTCAGTTGAAATTTTTATACATATAAAGTAAATGTAAAATATAATCACACATTTAAATGTGGAAGAATGGTTTGAGTCTTAGACTTGGACAGAGGAGGCTCAGGTTCAACTCTCACCTGAGCTTCATTTTTTTTCAAAGTTATTTTTTATTTTACAACTCTTATAAAGGTTGCAGAAGGTATATTTATCCTCTTCTTCTTATCTATTCAATCTCCCCATCAATTATTCTCCTCCACTTATCTTCCTCTCCTTCATTTTTCCCTCCTCCATCTCCCGCAGAACCTCCTCCTTCATCTCCCGAACCACGAAAGTTTAAAACCCCATCAATATATAGATCTTAAGATTTCTTCACCACCAACATCTTCTCGATCTATTGAGAAAAAAAGGTTAATTTATTCACTTACACATGTCTAATTCTATAACCCATTTTACGGTTTTATTATTTGTTTGATTTCCCGTTCTGTTTGATTGCTAGTATAGTGAGAATGATGATACAGTTCTAGTCCTTGCTAACAAGATTAAACATCAATATATCTATTTTTTTGATTTCCCATTCTGTGTAAATTAGCCACCACTGAATTAGGCTTTATTGAATTAGGCTTTTAAGTGAATTAGTGTAGATTTCATAAATTTTCTTCAATTAGGCTTTAAAAACTTTGAATTAGTCATGGGTGGAGGTGTGGAAGACTCTCCAAGCAGCAGTAGTAGCAGCAACAACAACAACAGTAAGATGAGAATGAAAAGAAATCCTAACTGAGTGTGCTATGTATGAACAAAGGAATCATGAGAGAAAAGTGTGTCCTTGGCTCTATTCTAGGTGCAAGCATGTTCCTTGTAATGATGTGAGAGCATTTCTACAATCTAAAACAACTGAAACCTATGAAAAAATGTTTTTCAAGTGCACCATACCTACCTGCACCTACTTTGAATGGTTTGATGATGCTTTTGACCCTTGCAAAGCCAAGTTGTTATTGCTGCCATCAGAGAAAAGATGCGATGCTTGTGGAGAAGATAATCACTCTTATAAAATTTTCCAGTGCACAATCAGTTGTGCTTCTCTTCAACCTGCAATTACAAACTCACCCTAAAAATATGCAAAAATCAACACAATAAACAAATAGCTTACCTTGTATGTGAACAATGTGGAGATTTTACATGGGATTCAGATGCTATCTTCATTGCTGCAAAAGAAAAAGTTAGAGTTTCTACGAATCAAATGGCTGATCTAGTTACAAATCTAGGGAATGTCTTCATATGTAATAAGATTTCATTTTATGTGTAAGACCTGATTTCATTTTATCTGTCTGAGATTTCCTTTGTATGACTTATACTATTGTTGGTATATATGATATGCTATTTATTTCTCTTGAGATGAACCCCCCCTTTTTAACTCCGCCATTGAAATGATATCTTATTTCATTGCCGGTCCCAAGCCCGGATAAAGGAGGAGAGAAAAGGGGATTTATTGAGTTGGTCCTAATTCTGCACTTGGAGAAAAAAACAGGTAACACATTCCTATAAACTTCGAGCATTTGCAGCTTCTTCATGACTGGTATTTGATTCACCAAAACTTGCATAGATTTACACCTCCACTTGTTTCATTCATTTAGATTTTGAGATATAGAATCTGATATTGTGTGTGTTGATTAAAATGTGATTGCAAGCCTTGTATAATTTAGAGAATGCCTTGTATGTTTCGGGCAGAATGGGACATTTGTTGTCCTTTTTTTTAAGGCTCAGTTGATTTTTTTTATCAATATAGATATACATGTAAAATATAAGCAGACATGTAAATGTGGAAGGGTGGTTGGGATCCTAGTCTTAGGCAGAGGAGGTTCAGGTTCGATTCACCTTAGCCTCATTTTTTTTTCAAAGTCAATTTTCCATTTTACAACCCTTGTAAAGGTCATAAATATTTATGAGAAAAAAAATACAAATCTGTCATAAATATTTATGAGAAAAAAAATACAAATCTACCAATATTGTGAAGCCGGAAGGATGGTTGATGACTTGTACCAACACACAGTAGACTTGTGTTCGAATCTCTCAAAGAACATTTTTAAAAATCATTTTTTTTTATCTTCAACAACTCTTATGCGTGTTGTTATACAGTTATTCACTACCTTTAAGATATGAGTTGTAAAGTCTAAAGGTGGTCACTTCTCTCTGCAACCCATTTCACACAAAAAGTTATGGTTTTTAATTCTCATCACTACTCTTTGGACCTCTTTGGTCCTAAGAGTTGGACGATTTTTACTTTGACAACTCTTTCATTGGAAAAAGTTGTAAAACATGCTATCTTTTACGACTTTAAAATTACGAGTTGTCAATCTACAATTGTAGATTACTATTTTTCCCGTAGTGTAAGCTTATCCTTATCAAGAGTTGTCTTGCGAGTTTACCAATTTACTACTTGTATTTATTTCATCTTTCGGTTAGTGTGGAGAAAAAGATGGTGCGGATTATGCGTAACTTTTTAGGGGGTGCTACAGAAGGGAGAAGGAAATTAGTTTGGGTTGCTTGGACCAAAATGTGCATGCCTAAAGAGAATGGAGGGTTAGGAGTTAAAGTTCTGAGAACTACCAATCAATCTTTACTGGTAAAATGGATTTGGAGATACTCGAAGAATAAAAACATCCTTTGGAGGAATTCGGAGTTGATAATACCGGATGTCGATAGCAGCCGCAATGTAGAAGTCTATGGAGGAATGTCGTGAATATGGTTCTCATCGTCCAAGATATGACCCAGTTTACGGTAAGATATGGCAGAGGGATCAGGTTCTGGAAGGATAAATGGCTAGATCGAGGGACATTACATGACTTATTTCTGGTCGTTTACAAAGCCGCTAAAATGAAAGATGCGACTATTGCTGATATGATTGTCAACAATAATTGGAGTTTTAAATTCAAGAGGGCCTTAAATGTGAATGTGAAGTTGGAATGGGATTTGCTTAGACATGATGTCTCTCATATACCGGTGTTGGTGGCAGAAGAGGATGAACTGGTTATTATGGAGGATTTCAGTGCACAATGTTACAAAGTTTTGTCAGGTAATTATGATCCTTGTAATTTCGACAAATACCTTTTGAAAGGTTATATCCCTAATAAGGTAAGTATCATTCTTTTGGCTTGTTTTCATGATTCACTTCCGACTAGAGACATGTTAGCTCAGCGTGGCATAGGCATTGGAAGTGATTTGTGTGTTCTTTGCTATGAAGAAAAGGAGACGCCTGATCATATGTTTATACGTTGTTCATTCTCTTTTGAAATTTGAGATTATTTTATTAAGGCTTTCAAGATATCTCGGCCTATGCCGAAAACTCTGTTTCATTTATTTGAAGCGTGATAGACGAATGTGTTGTTTGGAAGAGGTAAAGAGGTGTGGAGGATTATCCATTATGCTATATGTTGGACTTTATGGAAGGAGAGAAATGGGAGAGTGTTTGGGAGTCGTCAAAATAGTACTACGAAGACTATTGATCTTGTAAAACAACTTGTAGTCTTATGATATTGAAACACCAACTCGTTTAAATTTGTTATCCTAGTCTCATCTGGAGCAATTGGAAAGGATCTCATGAGTGAGTGAGTACCTTTGTATTTTGTAAAGACTTTTCCTTTTTAATATTATTTTTTCTTCGGAAAAAAAAGGTATAAGTATACATACTAATAAATCTACAAAAATTTGAGACATTTTTACTAAACATTTATATCAAGATAGTTTATGTCACATACGTGTAAGGTCATTGATGTGTCTATGTTGGAAACACGCGCATCCAAATGTCAGACGCTACTCCGGCCCGTACATGTGAGCATTTGAAGGGCGCCCGTGCTACCAGGACCTCAATTGCCTAAAATTGTGTTGGATGACTCTATTGGTGTGCCTTTCACTTTATAACAGGTGTTAAAATAACTTCTCAATGGAAAATAAATTGAAATGGCGGGCAAAAATGTTTTCAATCAACACTATTTCTCTCGCTGTCTATTTTCTCTCTCCAGAGTCCAGAGTAGTATTGTCCTCCGAAAAACTTACAAGGGATGGGAGAAACGATTCAAAAAATGCAGAAACTCAGGTTAGAATGTGAAACAGAGATTCCGATTCAACTACATCGAGCTACTTCTGCACTAACTTCATTCCGAAATTCATTTTATTTCATTAAGCTCAAATCCGAAAAAACGTCTCAAAATCAAGGTGAATAGACTTTACTAGCTCCAAATTCTTACTTCTTTACTTTGAAAAGATGATCTTTTTGTACCTTTGAGTTGATAATTTGGGTAATTAAGTTCAATTGTTGTATGTGGTAGAGAAATTCGGGTTTTTGAACAATACATGATGTTAGGGTTGAAAAATTAGGGTTTTTTTTTTTATTTTTTTTCCTTTTTAGTTTGAGCCATTTCGAATATAATTTGAACTCAAGATCTATGGTTTTTGTGAAGCAAAACTTATGATACGAGATACTGTGCTATTTTGATTTGGGTTACTTCTTTGATGTTGTCTTTGATCCAATTCAGAGAAACTTGGACAGCTCAAAACGCGCTCGAGAGAATTGGAAGATGAATTGGTTAAAGCTCTAGCAGGTAAAGAGATAGCACCATATTGATACTTGTCTGTAGTCTTACTTTTGACTAACTTAATTATTGTGAAGCCTTGTTTGATTCGTTTCTATTCAAACTGCATAGATTTTCTGCTGCGTGAGTCCATGTTTAATCGGATCGTTGAACATAATTTGGTGATATAATTAGTGATATTTCATTTATTTGGCGTTTTTTCTTTGTATCTGTAGTGAAAACTGATAAAGAGGCAAAGCGTATGGACTTGAATGATTCAGTACTTGCTGCAAAAGGCAGGATAGAAGAACTAAAAAGAATTGTGCAAATCAAAACAGCAAAGGAAGAAGAGTATGGAGCAATCATTTCAAGACAATTAATGGGTGGGATTTTTTCTTTTGAGTAACTACCTCTTTTGATAGCTTAAAGTCAAGCACATGTGTTTTTTTGGCATATGTAGTAAATTTAGTTCCATCCCAATTTTCTTGTTACACGTATGCTTGAACTGTGGAGGTTTAATGGCCTAACTTAAAAGACCAGAGGTGTGTGGCATGCCTTTGCCCAATGGGCATAAGCCTCTAAACTCTTGAGTTTTTAGCATGTTGTATTCTGTGCATGAATAAACTTTTCTCTTACAGATAAATTTTGCCAATGTTATCTAGAGCGGTATTTTTAAGACTCAATATTTGTTTATCATCTTCAAGCTATAGAAGCACAGGAAGAAAAGGTTAAGAAGCACACAGATCACAAAGAGAGCACGGAAGATGCCATTTCATGGTACAATAAGGTTCTTGGCTTTCGAATTGAAGGAGGACGTGGTAACTGTTTTCTTCTCTTATTGCATTAACATTATGTGTATGATATTTTGCAAGAGCAGTCATCTTATTAACAAACTTCTTTTGTTTCAGGAGTCAAATTCATATTCAATAACATTAACACAGAACATCCACATGAAGAATATTCATTCATTGTTCGGCATGAGGACAATATCTATACTTGTAAGTAATACACATTGCTGTGGCTGTATTTTTTTGTGTGGTAATAACCATGAGGGTAACATAATCTGTCGTATGGCCATTCAATCATCTAATTCTTTCTCAGTGCTAGATTGCCATCCATTCGTGGAAGACACCAAAGAATTGGTGCAAGAGTTGAATAGAACTAATGGTCTGTTCAAGTTCGTCAGAATCATGAGAGAAAAGTTTCAAGCGGCTGTATCGATTGGTAAATCATTTTACCTGCAACGTTCATACTTCAAACCTCTTTATGATTGTCAAAGACCTTCTCGTACTAGGTGGTAATTGTTGCCTAATACATGCAGATTGTAAATCTCACTCTTGATAATCTGGCTGTTAGGGTTAGTTCACAATTTTGAAGGTCATTATTGATGAAATGGCATCATCATTGTTATTTTCTTGTTCTTCATATTGCTTTTGCTTCTACGCAAGTTTACCATTTGATTTATGATCTAACAGGATATCCTGATCAGGCTACTTCTGTGCATCCTGAGTCGGCCACAGTTTCTATATCTGCACCCACCTCATCAGTTTCAGCAAATGGGAGTGAATCCAGAAACGAGCAAAATCAACAACCAGGAGCTCTCGAGATACGCAACAAGAAGGTTAAACGTGTTGGTGTGGAGAAATCACAAATTCTGTCTCCTGCATCTGCATCATCTCATCGCCGGTCTCCTCGTTTACTTGCTAGCAATAGAGCAAAGAATAATTGATCATCCTGAGGTTGTGTTTTGCATAACTCATGATACCCGTCAACTTCCTTGTTGAAGATTACAGTGTTCTGTGGCAGTTTAGGGTTGACAAATGAAGGCATGAAACAATCAGTTGTCTGTCCATCCCCAAAGAGACCAGAATCTTTCGTGCACATGAGTTTGTTCAGCTACATGTTAGGCAGAGTACTGGATTTGGATTTTAAAATATCAGTAGATAGGTAAAAGGATGCGCATTTTTCTTGCAAGAAAGCAAGAGTAAGGTATTCTTAAAATTAGACGGAAGCTAATTAAAATTACTGGAGCACCTTGATATGGGGACTGCAACTTGTTGAAAGACTTGCTGTGTGTACTTTCTTGCATTCTAATAAGGATGTCCATGTATTATACGCAGTGAATGAATATAAATGCTGGTTCCTTCATCTGTTGATTTTATGTTATACCACTCGTGGAATCCAAAAGAACTTCCATGAGGTTCTGCCAATGAAAAATTCAACACACTTCTTAATGTGTATTCGAGTAATATAATCTCCATTATATTTTTGCAATATTTAGTGAGTACACCATATAGACCCGCGTCGTAGGTCTCTCTTCTCAGTCATTTCATGGCCGAACCATCTACAGTGGAGGAACTGATTGAACGGGTAAAAGGTCAATTAGGTACTATAAATATCCGTTTCTTGATATTTTATTCCACCATTTGCTAACTTATTTGATTATCCTACAATGTTGCAAGATCATTACTTGAGATATTTAAAGGCTATTGTTTGTCTTTTAGAATATTTTGATTTCTTATTAGTTGTTCATAAAATCTTCTATGTACATTTTTACAGATGTATATTTCTCTCTTTCTACCAGGAGGAGATTCTCAAGAGTCCACACTGTCAGCATTTTGATCTTCTCTGAATCAGTGCACGACTTTGTTTCCAGAGCTTTCGTGCTTCAGATTCATCATTTGCCAGGTTTGAGCAATGAGACTCGTTGCAATCTACAAAGTATTTACCACTCACTCCATTTGTTTCTTGACTCAAAGCAACATAGCATGTTGTCGACGCTCCCTAAAATCATGAAATTAGAAATAGTACACACACAAAATTACAGTAGATCAAATATCTGAACTGTTGGGAACAAACAAACCAACACGTGCACATGGTTCTGAAACAAACCTGAGATGTTGATTTCAGAAACTTTGCTGCAAGAAAAAATAGAGAATCTGCACATAATAATATTACACATTCGTCAGATTTTATTGTCAACCCAAGGCTTGGAAATTCTTGTGCATTAAAAGTTTCTTGTCATGCGAATTCATAATTGCGCACCTGTAACCAAGCCCTTGTGATCTCTGAATATTCCAGTCTTCACAATTCCTGGATGGACCGCATTGATCATCACCCTTGCATTCCTTGCCTATCAAAACAAGAAAAAGATGTCACTTAACTTGTCGTTCAATAAAAGTAATATCGAGTGTCTAAATGAATTCTTTTTCTACCCAGCAAATTTAAATTAATTGAGGGAACTGAACACGAACTTAGTACTACCTTGAGCTGCTTCGTCAATTCTTTAGCATGCATTATCATCGCCATTTTAGATTGAGCATATGCACGTGTTCCACTGTAACTGCATCAGTTTAAATAAGTTTAGTTTTTAGTCGAGAAATCTATTGGGGGAAATGAAACGAATGGAGAGAATTAGCTTTGGTTTTACTTCTTTGGGCTGAGCATATTGTTGAAGTTGAACCTATCTCTTCTAACCCAACTGTGGATTACTGAAGAAACATTGACGATTCTTCCGTCAACCCCTGTCTGTGTTGCTGTTTCTATCATTTTTTCAAGCAGCAACTCTGTCATCAGATGATGTCCTGCCAATTAAACCAGAAACCATCTATTAGGACTTGATTGGGTAAGTGCATCCAAACTTCCGATTTGAAGTCAGGCATAAACCAAACTAGTCGTACTCAATCATCTCTCTAGTCTCAACTGGAGCATCAGGTATCTTTCAGAATGTATATTATGTTGGTGTCTTGGATCTTAACATGTATCTTTGGCCTCTTATACCCTTATCTCAGTTAACTGTAACTTAAATGTAATAGAGGAGTGAACTAAGAACAGTCAAGTAGATGGGTACCTAATGGGTCCACTACAAAATAGAAGGCCTCTTGGGACGGCTAAAAAGCGTCCCAAAAGGCCCAAAAACCGTCCCAAGAGGTATTTGTGACGGTTTTCTATCCGTCCCCTATTCTACCGTCACTAATATTTTTTGATCATACTTTCTTTTGTGGACGGCCCAAAAATAGTCTTAAATTAATTATCCCGTGACCAATAAGAACGGTCAACCCATGGACGTCCCAAATAACCCTCTCTAGGGAAATTTCCAAACCGTCCCTAGAAGCGTGGTCGGTCTACTTGGTTCAGTCTCCTCAATCCTCACCTCACCTCTCTTATGTTTTTTCTTTAATAATAATATTATACTACTAAATTAAATAAGAAAAGAACACCTGAGAAAAAGCCAAAAAGAGGTGGAAGAAAAAGTGAAAGTTAAAATAAGTGGTTTATAGGGAAAAGCAGAACATACCCAAGTAATTTGTAGCAAAAGTCATTTCAATTTTGTCTTCTGAAAATTCTAAGTTCTGACAGAACTTCCCAGCATTGTTTCTGCCAAGTAAAAGTTCTTTCGTTCAGAGATTGAAAACATTCATAGAAAGCATTTTCCTTAGTCCATCTACTAAAGCACGGCACAGAAAGATGATTTAAGTAAATACTCACATGAGAATATTTAGTGGTAATCCAAGAGATAAAAATTCAGTGCAAAATCTCTTGATGGAAGCAAATGAACTAAGATCAATCTTCAACACTATAATCTTAGCTTTAGGGTTTTCTTTTTGGATCTTCTCTTTCACTGCTGTACCCTTCTCTACATCCCTTGCCGGAATTACTATTGTAATCCCTCTTTTTGCTAAAACCCTTGCTGTTTCTGCTCCAATTCCGGAGGTTGCACCTGTTTAGTGGCCAAGTAGCCAAGTATATTATTCTGTTTAACTGCTAAAAAAATTTAAAACTGTGTATGTACCTCAATCCTTAATACTTATTATTATAGTCTGAATGTTCTTTTTTATCTTTGATGAAAAGATTAACAGTTTAAGTCGATACTGCTGCTTTGTTTAAACGTACTGGTGATGATTTAGTGACAGCCAAGAATACGCAGTAAATGAATTCATAAATTTGCGTCGATTGAGTAACAGTTTGGCTGCAATTTATAAATTTGAAGAGAAAAACTAAAAAAAAAGAAAGAAAAAGATATTTGTTTTCGATATAATGGTCATGAACACGTAGACAGACGCGTGAAACAAACACACATATAGAGAGAACAGAAGCTAATTACCAGTGATTATAGCTGTTAGATTATGAGGAGTTGAAAAGCTATAACAATCTTTTGTAACTTGTTCAGCTGTGGAGTTTGATCCAAATCCACTTGGACCTGCAACTCCTACCAAGTACCGTATTGTTTGCTTCATAGCTAGAAGATATGACTAGGTAGTACTGCTACTACTGCAGAACTGCAACTTAGAGAGAGAAGAGATAGAGAAAAGTAGTATCAGTGATGAGCATAGATCATGGAGTCCCATTCTTATATAGCATGTAAAATACTGTCATGAATAATGAAGGGAATGACTCATGGTAAAAATCCCCCCCTACGTTTCCAACTTTTTCATTATTTCTTACTGTTCTATACTAACTCTATGTGTACTCTTGGGGTCTGAAAATAGTCAAAAAAGAGGACATCTTACTAGTACTCGGAGTAATCGATTGCAGCTAAAGGTTGCATTTTGTTACATCACATCACAGTAAGGCTTATTCTTACTAGTGATAAATAAGGCTTACATTATTTACATTGCGGTGAAACAATGTATATATTCGGACCACCGGTTTCAATTTCCAACTATTTTACTAGCCTTCAAAGCATCCGTAGTAAGTAAACTAAACGACGCACGACTAAGCTTTTATTTTGTGTACGTCCAGTACTTGTCTTGACCGTAGTATATATTCCATACAAATATTCAAAACACGTACTCCATGAAAGTCCATCCTGCTGTTTGATTCCAAAACCATTCCATCGATCCCTGGAAGAATCCAACACAGCTCCATACATCCAGGAAAGAGTCCTTCCCGAACCGTTGCCTTACGTTTTGTGGATTTTGTATGCATGCGGAGTATGAACTAAAGAACGCTAATGGTAACATACTGTTCTTTCTTATAAACATCAAGTTCACAGTCACACTGATAAGATTCTCTCTTTTCTTTTCTTCATTTACCTTGCAAATGAGCCAAAACATGCACCAATCAGTGGGTCCAAAAGAATGTACTACGTAAGGTCTATATAGGCAAGAATATGTTTCCCGACAGAACTACTTTTCTAAGCCTATCAGAATAATATGCATGAGATATAAAGAGATGAGAGTAGTTCTCACGTTTCATTGCATCTTAGAGAAGAAATTAATGAAATCTTTTGAGAGTGTGATACTGTTATGGAATGATGGGTAATGTTGGAGGTTTGACAAACTAAATCGATGAAAAGCTTTTGCTATTCTGAAAACACTAGATTTGAATTAGGTATTGAGTGGAGGGACCATACTGGTCTCCCACTTTCAACACATAATACATGATCTTGTTAAATGGCTGAGAAGCATTTCACTATTCACTGTTTTCTTTGCTTATCTTCAACATCAGTCATCCTCTCAATGCATGACCACAAGAAATATTGAAAACAAACACATCCAATCCAACAACAAAGTGTTCATTCCTTTTTAGCTTTTTACTACGGAATTAAAGTAAAATTGGAATTTTGCTCTAGTTGGGTTCCAACCAACTAATAAGTTTATAATGCTTCTTTGGAAAAGAATATTGCTGATTTAGAAGATTAGGGCCGGTTTTGATCAAAATTAAAGGCATCTTTTGCACGTAAAATGCGGTAGTGCACACGGATGGATATGTCGTTTACGTACGGTGAAAGTAAGGGGAGGTAAACTTTTTCCTTTTTCCTTTGTCTTTCAAAGGATGATAATGGTGTTCCTCCTTCCTCTTTACTACTCATTACCATTCTTGTCCAAGCTTAACATGACGATGTCCATAACCCGGCCGAGAACTACCGAAATCAAAGCGAAAGTTTAAGATAAGATAAGATTGAACATAAGTTTTAACCATATATGTGAGACCTCGCAAACTCCAGCCCTTCGTTTTTATTTTTTTGACTTGAAAATTTGAAATGATGGTACATAGATTTGTAGGGGTGTAAAATGTAATGGCACCACACGAACTTTTTTTTTGTGATAATCAACCATTAGTATTTCATTCCATTAAAGAACGTTTACATGATGGTTTTCAAGAAAGAAGAGTACATCATAAACATGAAACAAATACAATAAAAGATGCAAAACGTAAATAAATCGCGAAGAGAAAGAGCAATCCATCACGGTTGCACCCAAATCTTATACGGAGAGATTGGAGAGAAAATGGTACCCGAAATTACAGTTTGACCATTTTGATTGATTTTCTTTTTGGAAAAGAGATACTCCTATTAGAGAGGAGTGATTTTCCCAAAAACTCATGTTTAGCGAGATGCCCAGAAACACTAGATCTATTATTCTGTTGAAGAAAAACTTGATCCTGCCTCCGTCAAATCGCCCGATGTACTTGTATCTAAAAACCAGAATCACGAACAAATCTATAGAAAGAAACACTATAAAAGTGTAGACAAAATCGCTCTATTAGCGAAGAAAATAATCGCCCTAATAGCGAAGAAAATTATTCAAAACGTACAATAAAATTTAAAACAAGAAATCTTTGCTCATATCCAGTCCCTAAAAAACTAGATCTGAGCAAAAAAGGAAGAAGATGATAAATTTTCTTCAAGGTTTTTGAGAATGGAGAGAGAAGAAAGAGAAAGGTGACACTACACGAACTGATATGCATCAAAGTGTGCCTGGTGGTGATGTGCTAGAGAATTTAGTTTGCTGTAGTGTGTTGTGATTTTCTTTCCAAAAGCTGGGCTAGGCGCAACACACAAATAATCGTGTTGCGCCCTACTGTATTTTCATAAATTTTCAAAATTATTACTTCCTTAACCCCTAATTAGGTGACCGTCTCATTTTGAAATTTTGTCCCTCTAAAATTGACATATATCACTAGATAAGGGTATATTTCTAGAGCCACCCCCTTTAATTGAATATTGTTAGTATAAGAAATATTTATAATTTGATAATCGTGTTTGTATTTGTTAATTAGGTGTTTTAAAATGTTTATAAATATTAGTGGTATACTTCAAAAGATGTATCATTTCTAAATTTTACTGATTATTATTCATTAGGGTATAATTGAAAAAAAATATTTTAAAAAACTCTTCTCTCCTCCTTGCCTTAAAAATTATACAAACTTAAAAGAGATCATCTATTTAGAGCATCTCCAATGCAAGGGCTAAAAGTCTTAAATTAGCATGACACCTGGGATTTAAGACTTTTTCCACCAAAGTTTCATCTCCAATGCAAGGGTGAGGGTCATAGAAAAAGATGACATGGCTAAGTAGGGGTAAAGGAGAAAGTATAAATAAGACTTTTTTCGTGATCTTGGGTCTTAAGTCCTCATCATTTTTTCTCCTCTAATTTAAATAAAAAGTGTTAGATAAGACCTTAAGCATATAGTTCGATTGGCTAGTTTGGGATAACCTTGCATGAACAAGTCATTGTACACGATACGGTTACGGTCCATTCTAACCAGAGTGTATATTCTTCTATGTTAATCTCAAAGTCAAGTTTTTCATCTAACGGTGATTATTGATTGCTTGGATCAAAAGCTACCTTAACTTAAATCTAAAGCAACGTTGACCTTGAAAGTCTATATAAGGAGAACCTCAATCAACTGGGATTTTTGAATCCCTGACACTATTCTTGTGTGTCTTAGTTGTAAACTAGAGTCGTCATCTCCTCCAAACCCTTCTAGGGTTTAGCAACTAATTAGAATTCACCTAGGGATTCGTGAAGCCCGGTCCAACTATCTTTATCTTGATAGTTCGTGTATCCTTATCTTGGTCTGATTGTTGAACTTTGCTCCAACAGGCAAGATAGATAGAAATCACAAAGTTTCTTCGTCTTAGACTTTGTGATTCCACAGGTTTATACTTGTGAGGTGAATAATAATCTAGGCAGCTCTTCGGGAGTCATAAAACCAAATTTTGATGTTTGCTAGACTTTGTTTATTGCAATCGATTTCCCACCTCACCTTAATCATTGACCAGAATGGAAATCACATATATGCTTATCTGTGGGAGGCAGATTGGTTTAAAGTCTTTAATTGAGTTGAAACAACTCTTAGGATGTAAAGGACGTCAGCTAAGGGAATCAATTGCGCGGAGTCCAGCTAGAGGCGTAAGGAGCGCGAATGAAACTGAATTATTGTGACGGTTCAATTCGGTCTCAACAACATTCCAGTCCGAAGTTCTGATAGCAGGCTAGTGTCTGTAGCGGCTTAATACAGTTTGGTGGTCAAATATGGACAAGGTCCCGGGTTTTTTCTGCATCTGCGGTTTTCTCGTTAACAAAATTTCTTATGTGTTATTTCTTTTTCTGCATTATATTGTTTATCTTTATAATTGAAATATCACAGGTTGTACGTAAATCGATGAAAGTAGATATGTCCATCCTTGTTTGTTGGATACGACTTGATTGATTCTTGGATATTGATATTTGGAATCCTCCAAGTACTCTAACGGTATAATCAGGTTCACGGATAAGTCTCTGTAACATTCTGAATGTGAGAGAAAGGGATATAAACTCTTCATATAATTCCTGATTAATATTTATTAAGTTGAACTCTCAGAATTGTATTCGAGTTTAGTCCATACAGGTTGCCTAAGAAAAAGTTGATGATGTATTTTGGTATCCCCACGTTTTCAACCTTGACCTCTAGCATTAGAGATGAAGGGAGTAATATTTTTAGATATATATACAACGAGTAGTTTAATAAATTTAGAGACAATAGTAAAGTTAACCATACTAGCCAAAATTTTGCATCTAATACATTTCTTTGGGTCACGGAGAGGGTCTAGAAACTTGGATGCATAATAAATTAATAAATCAGGTGTGTTCTCGGTTAATTCTTGTTATTTGATGGTCACTTAAGACAACAATCTTCTATCCGTTACAAATACTAGAATTTGGTCAAAAAATGGCCATGCAAAATTTGCTTCTTCCTATGGTTGGTATTTCATAAGAAATTTCCAACTTTGGACCGTCTTTCAAAACAAGGGTTATGGGTGACGGATGCCTGTTATTTATGTACAAAAGAGAGTGAATGCACTCTCCTTTGCATTGTGAATGCAT
This sequence comes from Papaver somniferum, assembly GCF_003573695.1. Classification (NCBI taxonomy): domain Eukaryota; kingdom Viridiplantae; phylum Streptophyta; class Magnoliopsida; order Ranunculales; family Papaveraceae; genus Papaver; species Papaver somniferum. The sequence goes on from NC_039362.1 coordinate 117,292,801, forward strand.
CGATATCACCTGAAAATATTTCACTTGTTCTTGGAAACCAAATTGGAGTCTCCAAACTGCATAGAAGTTGTAATGCACCAATTGAGAAGAATGGGCCTCTCTTCAATGAGTAAACATTTGTGGAACAGATTATCGGCAGCCATAGAGTGGTGTGTTTGGAAAACGAGGAACAACATCGTCTTCAATGATAAATTGATCACCAAAGACCATTTGATCATTCAAATTAATTTGCAAATGCTTTTTGGTGTGTGAATGTGGATTCCTTTAAAGGAATGAATGCAAATGAAATTATCTGTAATTGGGATAGGTCTATTTAAATCTTGTAAGGCCGGTTCCTATACGGGCTGGCTTATCCACTCATATCCATGCCAGGTGGAATGGCTAACTGGCCGAGCCACAATGGAGTTAGGGTTGTAAATTGGGTCAGGCCGGGCAGCCCGGTCCGTCTTCTGCTGCAGGTCAGGCCAGACGGGCCTCATAATTAGCTATCCAAAAAACCCGCCAGGCCGGCAGGCTAGGTAGAAACACTTATTTTAAGGTCTAATATTTGCCCAATGCCCATAAGCAAGCCACGCCAAGCAGGCCATACAAGCTTCGAATTTTTTGAATTTTCAAAATTCTGTAATAGCCGATTTACTTCAATTTATAATTTGGAGATTGAATGAACTATAAGTTAAAATAATCTTAAATAATTAATCTTCTAAATGTAAAATAGAAATGAAAATAAGAATTTTAACCCAAAATATAACCAAAACACACAACAATTTGCTCTAACATAGAACAAAAACCCTTAAAAAATTTAAACGGATATCAGGCTGGGCTGTTCGGGCAGGTACCAGGCCAGGCTGTTATAAGCCCGCCCAGTTAAACTAACCAGTCCAGACGGGCCGTGATGGGCTGCAACAGGCTTTGGGCTCATTCAGGTATAGGCAAGCTCAGGTGGGTACATGCAGACCGAGTATTTTCGGATAATATTTACACCCAAAGAAAAATAGTTAACCGATCGAGTCTCTACTGTTTGGTAGAGATTGCACCACTAGCGGTCTAGTCTCCGCCGCTAGCTATTTAGTCTCTACCAAACGATGGATTTTGAACCTCCAACAACTCATTCTCTATCGCTATAAAAATATGAACTTCAAACACAATGTGCTGGCCAGACACACATAACAGAACATTCATATGAATTGAGAACCGCCGAGTGGCCTAATGGTTTTCATGCTCTCTCCAATTACGGAGATAGGAATTTGATCTCCGTAATTGCCAAACCAACTCTAATTTAAAGGAGTTTGAAAGTAGTCTGGGGACTAGTGTGCTACCATATCACATCGAGAAAACATGTTTTTTCTTTTCTCATCGGTAAAAGAAAAATGTAATGCACATGAATTTTGAACTCAGGTCGCTGATATCATCGTATAATGACTTTACCACTTTACCGCCCATTGAATTTTAAAATCTCTTCTTTCTCCCAGTGTTAGGTGCGCAACTTTCCCACCTTGTCCAAACCTTATTTAGTTTTCAATTGATCTCTTAATCCTCGTTTAACACTCGTGAGGTTTACTTGATATTCAACAACTCACTGTTTAAAGAAGAGATTAAGAAATGTGGAGCCAAAGAAATTCACTAGAAGCTTACAACGTGTCTTAAGTCAACTTTTGACACCTAAATAAAAAAGAAGAGAACCGAAAAGTCACAATAAAGAACAACCTAAGAAGGAACCTTAGAATCTTTAGGGACCAATAGGTTTCTAAATTCTAACCTTGTCCCCTTCTTCGATAGAATGGACACCAATTAAACAACTATTTCCATACCTGAAATGATATAAGATGCAGCAGGGAATTTTGATTTTAATAAATGTCGAAAACCATTGCCGACAAATATCCTTACACTTTAATTAGGCGTGTATCAAAATTCAACCCCAAAATTTGTATTATCCATCAAACTAACAAGATTTTGAAACCACCTAATCATCCTTTGAAACGTAACGTTAAACTTGTAATTTTGTCCCAATTATTTGATTTATTAAGTGATTAAACGCACTGGGTCAAGATGATTTTTCTTGCGACGTTGACTTTGTCAACCTAAATTTCTTCTTCATTCTCCAGATCAATTCAATAGTTTTCTGGTTTGTGAACATATAAATCACGATGATATCCACGTGTTCACAAACAATATTCGCATACAATCTTTATTATAGACTATGTGCAATAAATATAAAACTAGACAGATACGATGACTCATCGACTCAGAGCCTTCGGGCTCATCCTTGTCTAGCCATGCAGTAACAATCAATGGTACTCGTACACCAATACAAACAAGGAATCGAAGCATAAATATAAAGACATAATATAAAGTGCTGAATGTAAATGAGACAATGATTTACGTGGTTCAGCACTAAGGCCTACGTCCACGGGATTGGAGTTTCACTATTATTCAAAGGTTACAAAGGTAGTCGAATGACTTTTAGGTGAGCATTGAAGCCATGGGGGCAATGAAATCACTTACTCTTACTATTTCTCTCTCTTATGTTTTCTTCTATCTGCTAAGAAAATGGTCGACCCCTTCTCTTTTAGTGGAGAGGGGTATTTATAGGATCTCTACGTAGGGTCCACTTCTGAAATCCGTTGTAATCTTATCGTCTTGTTATTTGTGCCGATCCCGCTGGTATCTTCGTCTTCCACGATGCCCCCCGCGGTCTGTGCTTGGTCACGAAGACTCACCTCTGTATCCTCCACAGGTTAGCCGACACGTACTCCATCTTAGGGTGTTTAATGCGGGTGGTTGGGTTGTCTGCACGCGTCAGACAATTATCTACTGCCCTGTCACGTACGTGTCAGTTGGACTAACCCTCGCCGTTGATCTTGGATCTTCCTCGATATGGGATAAAGTGGATCCTTGGGTGCTTTTCAGTGCTTCGCGATAGCTCTGTACCTCAGTGCTCCTCGATTCTCAGCCACCATATCTGTCAGATGATGATCTTGCACCGATGAAACACGGTTCTTGGCTATCCACGTGTGGCATCATATTTTGATGCTCCGAGCTATGCGTCTCCCACGTGTATCTCTCCAGACACGTGGCGAGTGATGAAATATGTACATACAATTAGCCCATTTTCTTCTGACTAAGGCGTCGGTCGAGGTTAGAGGAAAACCGTCACATACTCTTCATCTCTCTTCAATAATTTCCCCTAGGCATTAGGGCACGTTTCCCACTCCTTGTAATAACTTCTTCTTGGATAATGAAACGGTTTCTTTCTCCTTCAATGCTATAAGTAGGAGAGAGAATGTCAAAAACTTGAAATAAATTTCATTCTTCTTTGTCAGTCCATCATTCTTTTCCTCCTGAAGCTTTTCATTCTCTTCTTTTTGTTTTCTAGCCATTAAATTCTACTGGCTTTGTCTTTGAGTAAGATCTTCCTAGGATCTTTCAAGGTTCGATTGCTGCTATTGTTCGTCGTCTTCTAATTACGTGGTTCTGTTCGTAACGCTCTTGACATAGGTAAGAGGTTTTCTATTGATTTTGATTATTTGTTCATCTTCTGCTACTGTGTTCTTAGCTTTGTGATGAAAAACACATATACAAAGTATATATACTTGCCCCTGTTCTTCGTCACAAATCTTATGGAGTTGTACTCGAAGATTTATGCTTGGTGTTAGCGACGGAGTTAGGGTTCTCTGTCGCCTTTCCAATCTAGGGTTTTTGGCGGACATTTATGATGAACTGATAGAAGTTTTGATGACTTCCTAGCCTTTTGATTTTTATTTGATTCCCCGTTAATGGTTCTAACTTGTTTTTTTTACTTCTCCGTAGACATGGCTGATCGTCAGCGGGCTCCTTATCAGACTCTGCCGTCGAGTCCTCGTATATCTCCTCCACGTAGAAATCCTGATATATCTCCGCCTGGGGCGGTTTTTCTAGACCTTTACATCAGGATTCTCGGGCTCAAAAAACTTCATCCTCCTCGGGCCAAAGAGCTTCATCTACCAAGAGAGGAGATCGACAGAAGGGACCTCCTGGTTCTAGGTACGCAGTTAGTCGTTCCTCTGTCCCTCCGCGTGCTGATCCAAAGAATACGCAGATTCCTTCTCCTCATCGTGGTGAAGCACTGGATGTTCCTCCCCTTCGTTCTATGGCTCCGCATATGGAGCCCTAACAGATGCCTTCGCCCCCCTCCCCCCCCCAGAAGTTCCTACTAGGGGGAAATCCACCAAGGGCACTGTCTCGAAGACTGATTCATCGAAGAACCTCCCTACTAAAAGGAAAGCCTCGGAGATGAGCCCTCCGAAGAATCCCACGCCAGATCCTGTTGATGATGAGGACGCTGCCCCTGTGATATGAAGCATCTCTGTTGGGAAAAAGAAGGTCACTTTCAAGCATATAGACCTTGCCGCGTTTAAGGAAAAACATGAACTCCAAGCTTTCGAAGTCCGATTTTACGCTCCCGATGACGATCTTACTTATGACCTCATCTCGAGGTATAAGTTCGATGAGTTCCATTTACTGACTACGGTGGGGGCCTTCGAAGCTGGCCTTATGTTGCCTTTATATATATCAGGTGATTCTTTCTACTATGATGTATTGGCTAACCGCGAGGGTTCCACTCCCCACACCCATAATCGCTCTGTGTCGCAGCTGACTGGTAATTATCTTCGCGCGCTCAAGGAATATTATCTTCGGAGTAAGGGGGAAACGATGATGACCTGCTACGTCCCTAATCCTACTGAAAAAGAGTGGTATACTCCCCAAAACTTCAATAATTCCTTCAGAGATTATATCAATAGTAGGAACCGTAAGCCGTGGAGTGCAGGTCTTCGTAACATTGATGCTCCTCGTGGTGAGGTTCGTCTCTTAATTGAAGTAAGTGACGCTAAGATGAAGTACGTTCCTGGTACCGAAGGATCCGGTCATCGGAAGCTTTTTCCTGCTCGTGAGAGAATCAAGCGTGATCATGACTATGAGTGTCACGCTACTTTCATTGAAGTTATTGGTCCTTGGGCTTACGGCTGGGTACCTGGTCCGCGCGGATGGCGCCCTACTGCTGGTAGTCAGGCTCGTGAAACTGCTCCATCTCGTTATGGAAATTTCTACCCCCGGCTCTTGAATTTCGAAGGCATGAGTTTTCCTTATGCCCTCGACGTTGTTGATGCGGATGAGGAAGAAAGTTCTGATGTCACCCTTCCTTCGAAGAATGCTGCTGCAGTCAAGGTATGGCTTCTTCTTATACTTTCCCCTTTCCTTCTTAGTTTGAAAAGGTGGTATTTTGACAAGGGAAGAATGAAATGACCTTCGGGAAAAAAAAACTCCTTGTATTGTTCTGTAGGTGACGAAGAAGAAGAAAATTGGGCCCAAACAATATTTCACCGCTGCAGCTGATGAGACAGAGGTTCTTGAGGAAGTTAACAGCCCTGTGAACGAAGAGTTTGCTGAGGAAGATGAGCTATCTGATGGGGAGGAACGTACTGATACTTCTCCCCCCAATCACGAAGGTGGTAATGATGCTTCCGACGAGGAGCTCGATCTTCGTGAGGAAGAATTTTCCCCTGGCGAAAATGGTGCAGGTGAGGAAGAAATTGCCCCTGGAGGCAACGGTACTGGTGAAGAAAAAATTGCCCCTGGAGGCAATGGTACTGGTGAACAAGAAATTTCCCCTGGTGGCGGTCCTTCTATTCCTGTTGTGTGCCAAGAGTTTTCCTTTGGCAGGATTTACACCGCGGTGGAACCCTTAGATATAAATGCTGCCATGGGTCTTGCTTCAGAGTTCTCATTGATTTCCTCAAATGATGATTGTGATGTTCTTGGTAACTCTGATAAAGGGAATGCCACAGGTCAGAAGACCATGGACGCGGAGGAAAGTTCTGAAGGCGAGGATACCGAATCCCTTGCTAATAAGGAGGCGGAGGCGAGGAAGAAGTCCGCGGCTGGGAAAGGCTTCGATGCTGGGAAAGCTGCTGTTACTGGTGAAGCTTCTACTGAGTCTCCCTTGGAGGATTTTCCGCAGTCCTTGATGCTCGAGGGTGACGATGTCATCCTTGATTGGCTTATGAAGAAGAAATTAATGTTCGTTACTAATCTCGCTCCAGTGCTTCCTGGTGAGAAGAATTCCGATGCCTATACTCGTCGGATGATGCAACTGTCCTCTGAAGAGAGGGTCACAGGTGTGTGGGACAAAGATCTGAAGGCTTCGGAGGCTGATCTTGTGCTAGATCCTCCTTCCACCATTGTTGAAATGATGGACATAGTTGATGGGTATCAGTATGGTTTCCCTCAGCAGCGGATGCTAGAAGTAAGTTGTCTTTCCCTCATGTTTTTTCATTTTTAGAAGCTTCACGACGTTTTACTATGTTACGTAATAATCCTATCTTTTTCTGGAGCGCAGATGATGAGAAGTGAGCACTGCAACCACACCATGTACCAGTTTTTCAAGGCAAAGTCTCTTAAATTGGAGGCCAAGCTTCGTCATAGGGAAGAAGAGCTATCTGCGGCTGAGACGATTATCTCTGCTAGAGAAAAAGAAATAACTGAACTGAAGAACCGTCTTAAAGTAAAAGAGCAGCTTGGCGTCGAAGAGGAGAAGCTTCTTCTAGAGCTAGCCACGGTCCGTAGTGAGTTGGAGCAGGCCCGTAAAAACGCTTCGTCTATCACAGGTTCGTTTTCTTCCATTATCTTACCCACCGTCACTCCTTTCTTGTACTTAGTGTTCAGTCTGAGTCTCCCCACCCTATCTCCAGTGGGTGGTGTCCCAGAGTTGATATGGCTTCAGAATGAGAGGGAACGACAAAAGTCCCGTATCAAAGAATTAATGGAGAAGATAAAGAGCGAGGCTGATAGATGGAATGCTCGTGCTGATGAACATAATGTCTTAGTGGCTGGATGGCGATAAGAACGAACCCTCTTTGTTGATTTGCAGAATAGTTATAATAATGATCGTCGTCAATTTAACGGTGCTCTGCTGTGGACACGTGATAATATTCGTGTGGCTCGTGAGCATGCTTCTTCTTTAGAAGCTAGAATAACTCATCTGGAGGAGGAGTTACGTCAAGCTCGTTTACCTCAAGATACCGAAGCCAGGGAATGTGTACAGCGTCTTGTTCGGGAGAGGTACGATGCTAGAGATGAGGCTAGCGCCCTCAGCAAAGCCCTAACCGCGTCTCGGGCCGACGTGCTCGCTTAGTAGAGTCTGAAAAAATTCTTGAGATGAACATTTACAGGCTTAATAAAGGGATAGAAAATATGAATAACGAAGTAAATCACCTTCGCCATCTAGACTCCATGAAGCAGGTAGAGTTAGATGAGTGTCAATTTTCTCTTACAACCCTTCAAATGGATTATAAGAAAATACCCGATGAGTATGACTTTCTTGAAGAAGCCCGAGACGCTGTTGTTAATGAATATGAAATAGCTTCGGCCAGTGTCGAAGGTATATATTTATTTTGTCGTGCGTGGCTCCGTATTTCCATCGTTCTAACCCTTTATTCTTTTCTTTTTCAGAGCTCGAGGGACAGCTTCGTGCTGCAAATGAAAAACTTGAAAAGGCTCAATCTTCCTTTGTGCAGCAGGAGATTCAAACCACGTATTACAAGGGCTTGGCGGGGTCTCGTGATGAAGCTTCTAAAGACGCAGCTAAAGAAGTAACTCGGCTATCATCTCTTTTGTCGCAGGCTGAACTGAAGAACACCATCATCACCTACAAGGCTCGTTGTCAGCTATCTGAAGAAACTAACAAGTCTCTGGAGAAGATCGAGCATGACCTTAAGACAAAGTATGACATTGTTAAGAATTACCCTCGTCGTCCTATGCCTGAACCCTTAACTTACTCTTCAGGTCCTTCTTCGGGTGGGAGCGTGCCTTTGTCGCAGAAGAAAATCCCAGTTGACCAAGCCGAGTCATCCAAGTAGTCTCCTCTTCTAGTTATAGAAAGTTGATTTGTGTTGATAATATGGCTTCGAGCCATTTTTTGATGTATTTTTTGTTTCTTGTTTATCTTGCCGAACTTGTAATCAACTTTCATGGAATGGATCATCGTTTGTGTAGATATGTACATCTTGTGTTTTACCTTCGGGATCGTCTTGAGACCTGTCACCCCGCTGGATAATCCTTGGCCAGAGGATTCCCAGACGGTGGGGGTCGAGGCAGCGTTCTAGGATATGTGGTGCTTTATTCAAAATATTTACATGCATACATTCCATTGACCCGCTGCCTTATGATTGGTTGGATATCTCTTTCTGCTGGAAGCCTTCCCCACGGTCTTAAACTTATAGACGCTGATAGGGGAGTCCTGAGAGATTGTATATAACTACTTTCCCCAATAGTGATAACCCCTTGTATTGACGCAGCGTTCCCGGGTATGTAATGCGTCAATATTTACATGCATTCATTCCGCTGACACGTTGCCCCCCTGGTTGTAAATTGCTACTTTACTCAATGGGAATTTTGCAGAAAGCTTGTTCGACTGATAAGTTGAGGTCTGCTATTCCTCGTCCAGAGATAGAAACATGCCGAACGGATGCGTCGTTTTCTTCTTCTGGTACTCTTCAGCAGATGAAGAGTTGCGCTGCCTTTCACGGATGGTATGGCTTGAGGTATTTTGTATTCCATGGGTTCCTGAGGACTTCCCCTTTTAGGTTGCGCAAGTAATAGGACCCATTCCCTGCGATATCGTGTATGACAAAAGGTCCTCCCCATGTTGGCGCTAACTTGCCCCACTTATTTTCTCGTTGGTATTGGGGTATAGTTCTCAGCACATACTGTCCTTCTACAAAGTTTCTAAGCCTAACCCTTTTATTGTACTCCCTTGCCAGCTTTCATTGATAATTCTCTATTTTCTGCAATGCAGTTTCTCTTATTTCTTCGAGATCATCAAGTCTTTCCAGCATCATATCCGCTGTGAGGTTCTTTTCCCATGCTTCAGTCTTCGTCGTCGGCATGATGATTTCTGTAGGGATGACGGCTTCTGCTCCATAGGTGAGTAGGAACGGTGATTCTCCCGTGGATGATCTTCGAGTTGTTCTGTATGCCCATAGTACGTTGTGTAATTGCTCACGCCATCGTCCCTTATGCTCGTCTAGATGTTTTTTGAGGATGAGGGCAAGGGTCTTGTTTGTAGCCTCTGCTTGGCCATTGCTTTGAGGGTATATGGGCGTTGACTTGTTCTTTCGGATTTTGAAGGTATCGAAGAGCATGTCAATGTTCTTGCCTTGTAGATGTTTGCCATTGTCGGAGACAATCTCTGCTGGGATGCCAAACCTGCAAATAATGTTTTGAAAGATGAATGTGAAGATATCCGAGTCGCGGATCCTTGCCAGAGCCTTAGCTTCTACCCATTTGCTAAAATAGTCTGTGGCTACTATCAAGAATCGCCTTTTCCCGATCCCTCAATCAGAGGACCCACGATGTCTATGCCCCATTTCGAGAATGGCCAAGGGCTATCCACAAAGTTCAGTTTTTTCGCAGGTGCGTGGATTCTTTTAGCAAAATGCTGACATTCTTCACATCTTCTTGACATCCTAGATGCGTCTCGTATCATTGTTGGCCAGTAATACCCCTGATTTTTTGCCTTGTCTGCCAGAGATCTCATTCCATTGTGGTTTCCTGCGTCCCCACGGTGTATGTCTTTCAGAATCATATGCCCTTCGGATCTAGATAGGCAACGTAACAAGGGTCCGAGGAATGATTTCTTGTATAAGATTCCATCCCTTAAGTCATACCTCCCTGCTTTTGATTGTATTTTCCGAGCCTGTTTTAGATCCGTAGGCGACGTTCCTTCTTTGAGAAAAAGATGAATTTCAGATCTCCAGTCTTCTTCTTTGCTGAAGTCTTCATCTTCGTCAGCTTTCGTCATGATGTCATCCTCCTGGAATTTGTTGGCGATATCCTCTCCTACATCGTTGTCTGCGATATCTTCTCCCACGTTGCCCCTTTGATTTGCAGCGCAGAATTCCTAGGAAACGACTGAGGGTTCGTAAATTCTGGTTATTTTGATTGCTTTGACGTCTTCGTTTTTCAGCATGGATGATACATAGGCTAAGGCATCTGCGTGCCTGAGTTCCTTCGTGCATAAATGTCGAAACTTGATGTTTGGTATCTGAGATGCCAGTGTCTGGACTAGGGCCATGTACGCTGACAGGGTCTCATCGTAAACATTGTATTCTAACCCGATTTGTCGTATGACCAACTATGAGTCGCTTTTTAAGCGCACATCGGTTATATCCATTTCTATTATCAAATGAAGAGCATGCACGACAGCTTCATATTCAACTATGTTGTTGGTGTGCCCCTTGAATTCCAACCTGAATGCATGCACCATCCTGTCCCCCGTGGGGGTGGTGATCACGATGCCTATACGTGCACCTTCTCTATTCTTTGACCCATCAACGAAGACCTCCCATCGTCTTGGGTTTGCAGGCTCGAGAATATCGATTAGATCTCTGCCTTCGTCAGCTGCCGGTATGTCCGTTACTTCCTCGTCATTATCCAGGCGTATATCTGCTAGGAAATCCGCCAAAATTGTGACTTTTGGGAGTGTTGGACTTCATGGATAATGTTGAATTGGTCGAGATGTGTGTTCCACTTTTCTATTCTTCCTACCTTCCCCGCACTTTTAAGGACTGCCTCCAGTGGTGCTTTGCATGGAACGCGGATATAATGAGTCAAGAAGTAGGTCCTTAGATTTTGTGTGGCCCATACTAATGCCCAGACGAGCTGTTCGATCTTTGTATAATTTTTTTCTGCCGTGTTGAGAGTTTTGCTGACATAGTAGATGGGTTGCTCTATCTTCGGGTTCGTTTTAACCAATACTGCGCTGACGACATCTTCCATTGCTGCTATGTAGAGAGCCAGTACCTCATCGAGATCGGGCTTTTGCAGGATTGGGATCGTGGCTAGGTATTCCTTGATTTTTTGAAAGTCTTCTTCGCACTCAGCGGTCCATTCGAACTTGCTACCCTTCTTGAGGATGTTAAAGAAGTGTTTGCATTTGTCTGATGACCTGGCGATGAATCTACCAAGGGCTGCTAAGGATCTGTTGAGCTTCTGAACTTCTTTTAGGTTCTTTGGGGACGACATTTCTACTATAGCCTGGATCTTTGAGAGATCTACTTCGATGCCCCTCTTCGTTACCAGATACCCAAGGAATTTTCCTGAGGTGACACCAAAAGTGCATTTTTCTGGGTTTACTTTCATGTGATGCTTCTTCATTGCCTCGAAGATATCCCTAAGATCTTGATGGCGATCCTTGCGTAACTTGTTTTTGACGAGCATATCATCTACATAAACTTCTAAAGTATTCCCAATCCATGGTTTGAAGATAGCATCAACCATCCTCTGATATGTTTCCCCTGCATTTCGAAGTCCGAAAGGCATCCTTGTGTAGCAATAGAGGTCGTTCGGGGTGTAGAATGATGTATGTTGTTGATCTTCTTCTGCCAAAGCTACTTGGTTGTAGCCAGAGTACCCATCCATGAATGATAATTCCTCATACCCCTCGACTGCTTCGACTAACTGACCGATGCTTGGGAGCGGATAACTATCCTTTGGGCATGCTTTGTTGAGGTTGGTAAAGTCGATGCATATTCTAACTCCTCCGTTATTTTTTGTCACTATGACCATATTCGAGATCCACGTTGCATATTTGACTTCTTTGATGAACCCTGCTTCCAACAGTTTGTGGAGCTCTTTTTCGATTGCTTTGTGATACTCTGGTGCTACCTTCCGCACCTTTTTCCTGAAGGGTGGTGTGCCTGGCTTTATACGAAGCTCGTGTTGGATTATCTTCGGATCAATCCCTGGCATGTCTCCTAGTTTCCACGCAAAGATATATGCGTACTCCTTGAGCAGCTTGATTAGTGATGCCTCTCTGTCTTTATCCATCAAAGTTCTTATCTTGATCATCCTAGGATTCTCTTCAGTCCCTATGTTAACTTCTTTCACAGGCTCCACGGATGTAAACGTGGGCTTCGGTTCCCCAAGGAGAGGAACATTCTTTAATTGCTATTTGGTAGGCTCTTCGGCCTCTTTTGCAGCTGAGGTACTTTCCTCTGCATTTCCAATTATATTCTCCTTTGAGAGGCTTCTTCCAGAGATCTCTTTCAGATAGGCGTCAATTGCTTTTTCCTTCGTAGCCTCTTTGTTTCGAGATCTTCGGGATTGCCGCTGCACATCTTGCTCGTTGTTAAGATGGTTTTGTAATGCCTGACATTCCCGTGCGGTGACCTGATCTCCTTTTATTTACATTACTCCTTGGGGGGTTGGAAATCTGAGATACTGGTGATAGGTCGCTGCCACTCCCTTGAGCTTGTGCACCCATCTGTGGTCAATTATGGCGTTATAAGGTGAGGGGGCGTCTACTACACTGAATCGAGTGTCAACCTTCATTGGTCCTGCATCCACTTGTAAGACAATGTCCCCTAGTGGCTTTGTTGCTGCTCCATTGAACCCGTAGATAGTGTAGTACGAAGACATCAATTGCTCATCGTTGACCTCCATCCATTTGAATGTGTCGTAGAACAAAACGCTGACTGAACTTCCTCCATCGATTAGGATCTTCCTAATATTGCATCCCGCTACATGCAACGTGAGAACCAAAGGGTCATTGCGATCCTCCATATCTTCTTCGATATCTTCAGCATCAAAGACTATAGGTGCATCCATACAATGCTCGTGTTCATCTACTTCAACCCCATCGATTTTGTACAGCTCACAGTAGTCTTCGAATCGCTTCCTTAATCTCTTCCCTATTTGGGCCGTCAGCGATGGGCCTGCGGTCTCAGAGCAAGAGATGGTGTTAAGGGTTCGGTTTCCTTCAGGCAGCTGGACTTGTTTGCTTCGTTTAGCTTTATCTTCGGTGCAGACCTTCTGTACGTACTGTTTAAGATCCCCTGCGTCAACCAATTTTTGAATCATTATTTTGAGATTTTTGCACTTCTCGGTCTGGTGGCCATTGAAGAGGTGATATTCACAGTACTCTTTCGACTTCTCCGACCTTGGAGGCTGCTTTCCTTTTGACCATGGCCAATCAAGGTTTTCCCGTCCCTTGATCTCTCTTAAGATGCGAGCATAGCTGGTGTTGAGTTTTGTGTAGACCTGATCTTCGAATTTCCGATCATCACGTCTACGCTCATCTCTCCGTTCTCTCCTATCTTTGCTGAATCGTTCATCCGAACCACCTCTCTTGGACCCGCTGGATTGTTCTACCGAGTTGGTCCGTGGGGGCCTCTGGGTTTGGGATCTTGGGTTTTCTCGTTGAATCTCCTCTAGTCTGGCATGTTTTTCTATGATTATTCGAAGATCTCCCTCAGTAGCAGGGATGGTTCCGTGGATTTCGACAAATAGGGGGCTCATCCTATCTAGACCCCACTTGTAGCAGTTGATGCTAACTACCGGATCCACATTCCCTATGGCTTGACAGATCTTGTGCCACCTATCAGTGTATTCTCTGATGGTCTCCTTGTACTTGATTGCCAGCGAGAAGAGTTTATCCATTCCAGTGTTGACGACCTTGTTATACATGTAAGTTTCCAAGAATTTTTCGGCGAGTTGGTCGTAATAATCAATAGAATCTGGTGGTAAGTTGTCGAACCAAGACAACGCGGATCCCTTTAGACTGGAAGGAAAATATCTGCAAGGTATGGCGTCGTCATAATCCCACCAGGCCAAAATTCGATTATAATACCGAAGGTGGGCTGCGGGATCACTGGATCCATCGTAGCACTCGAAGGCTGGGACTGGGCATTTCTGGGGAATGAGAGCCTTTGCTAAGCGCTGAGTTAATGGGGTAGTGTTTGCTTCCTTTATAACTTGTTTCAACCTTCCGCCCCCTTGATTATCCTTTAACTGCTTGATTTCCTCCATCATCTATGCACGAAGATTCTCCATTGCCCGCTGGTGTTCCTTATGAATGATGGATCGTCCTGGTCTTGGTGTATCACTATCAAAATAGTCTGAGTCCTCTGGATTATAATCCGGGTCGGATCTTTGATTTCTTCTTGCTTCCCTTCGGTTTAGAGGCTTTGGGATGTCTATATTAGCAACCACCATTCTTCGGTCTGGGTTCAGTAGCGGTGCCATAGAGTTAGCTTCATCATGCTGATTTTCCACCTCTGCGTTGTGGGTGATCCTATCTTTGAGTTGTTGGTTCTCTTGCGCCAGCAGGGCTACTGCATCTGCGTATACCCTCTGGTTCTTCCTCAACTCTTCAAGCTCCGCCATCATCTGGGCAGAGTGATTTGATCCTTGATTTGGCGTTCCTCCTTGCATTTTTCTTTCAGTAGCTACTGTGTGATCTTCATTGAAAATTTGTATCAAAGGTTCCGGTGGGTCCATCTGCGGATTTTGGAGCTCCACTGGTAGCTGCGTGGGATGATTTGCTATCAGAGGCGGTTGACCTACTTTAAGTGGTAAATTCTGTTCATTGGTGAGCGGCATCCCATAGAGAGGTTGTTGTACTACTAACTCTGCCATCCCTTCACGTTGTTCATGCGGTCGGGTGCCAACTGTTGCTTTTGAGGATCCCACTCTGGATGCCCCGATTTTTGAGACTCCGGCTTTGGCAGCGGCGACCTTTAGTGCTTCCGCTGCAATAGCGTTGGCATCTAAAGGCATCGTTCTCTCGGCTCCGTCCTGCTTCTTATTCTCTTATTTAAGCTTTTCACCCTTCTGCTTGCTCCTAATCATGACCGGTGTAGTCTGCGGTGTTTCTTTTGATGAAACCTTCACTTTTCCCCCCTCTTTGTTTTTCTCAATTTCTGATATCTTCTGCACAAAATAGAACGTAGACAAAGAAAAAGGGGTCCATAGAGGACTTGTTAGCAGAGCTTTTTGAATGATGAAGTCCAGACGCTGACAGCAAGAAGAGATTATCCGGCTATTATTCCCCTCTTCAGAGGTATCGGATCTCTTGAATGCCCCAGGTCCATTTTACAAGCTAACCAGTAAGGGCTAAGATTCTAAAATGTGTTTAATGACTTTAAGAAATGGGTTCTACGGATAAGCCTGAGGAGGTAAATGAGAGCTGTAAATCGATCCCAATCTATATTTAAAGATAAAGTAGATCTACTCGTGGATTTCGATTTTTCATAGATAAAAACTTGAAAATACTTCCAAGCGCAGATCTACCGAGAAGCACGTAGATCTGTCCATAGATTTTGATTTTCGAAGATAAAAACTTGGAAACACTTCCAAAAACGTAGATCTACCGAGAAATACGTAGATCTGTCCATAGATTTTGATTTTCGAAGATAAAAACTTGGAAATACTTCCAAAAACGCAGATCTACCGAGAAATACATAGATCTGTCCATAGATTTTGATTTTCGAAGATAAAAACTTGAAAATACTTCCAAAAATGCAGATCTACTGAAAAAAGGTGTAGATCTATCCACAGATTTTGATTTTCGAAGATAAAAACTTGAAAATACTTCCAAAAACGCAGATCTACTGAAAAAGGTGTAGATCTATCCACAGATTGCTTGGCTTGGAAGAGACGATGAAGGCAAAAATAGAAGAAGTTTCAAGCGCCGTTATTTTGAGAGAACGGTGCTCAGAACCGAAAAGGTGCGTAAAAGCCACAGGATAAGATAAATATTTTACCGGGACAGAGTCCCTATTTCTAGCGCCAGATTGTGAACACATAAATCACGATGGTATCCACGTGTTCTCAAACAATGTTCGCATACAATCTTTATTATAGACTATGTGCGATAGATATAAAACTAGACAGATACGATGACTCATCGACTCAGAGCCTTCAGGCTCGTCCTTGTCTAGCCATGCAGTAACAATCAATGGTACTCGTACACCAATACAAACAAGGAATTGAAGAATAAATATAAAGACATAATGTAAAGTGTTGAATGTAAATGAGACAATGATTTACGTGGTTCGTCACTAAGGCCTACGTCCACGGGGTTGGAGTTTCACTATGTATTCAAAGGTTACAAAGGTAGTCGAATGACTTTTAGGTGAGCGTTGAAGCTATGGGCGCAATGAAATCACTTACTCTTACTATTTATCTCTCCTATGTTTTCTTCTATCTGCTAAGAAAATGGTCGACCCCTTTTCTCTTAGTGGAGAGGGGTATTTATAGGGTCTCTACGTAGGGTCCACTTCTGAAATCCGTTGTAATCTTATCGTCTTGTTCTTTGTGTTGATCTCGCTGGTATCTTCGTCTTCCACGATGCCCCCGCGGTCTGTGCTTGGTCACGAAGACTCACCTCTGTAACCTCCACAGGTTAGCCGACACGTACTCCATCTTAGGGTGTTTAATGCGGGTGGTTGGGTTGTCTGCACGCGTCAGACAAATGTCTACTTCCCTGTCACGTCCGTGTCAGTTGGACTAAACCTCGTCTTTGATCTTGGATCTTCCTCGATATGGGATAAAGTGGATCCTTTGGTGATTTTCAGTGCTTCGCGAGAGCTCTGTACCTCAGTGCTCCTCGATTCTCAGCCACCAGATCTGTCAGATGATGATCTTGCACCGATGAAACACGTTTATTGGCTATCCACGTGTGGCATTATATCTTGATGCTCCGAGCTATGCGTCTCCCACGTGTATCTCTCTAGACACGTGGCGAGTGATGAAATATGTACATACATGGTTGATTCATTAACAAATTCATGCTTTGGTGGTAGTTTTATCTCTTATTTATGTCTTTTAATTGCTAGTTTTATTTCTATCTTTAGATTTTTGATTTTAAGTTATGCCCTAATTTTATCTCAGGCTTATTGAATTTTACAGTAATCTTTGTTTTTTTGCTCAATCATGATTTTATAAGAACCTATTGTTCTTTAAAATTGTTATTCATCTAATCTTCTGACTGTTTGTTTCTCTCGAATTTTCTCCTTGTTTTTTCATTTTAGGCCATGAGGTAATGGAGGTGCTGCCATAGGTTTCTTGAGACTACATCATGAGATTCGATTAATCAATTGAGATATGGGACAAGATGGGTTTAGTTTGGCTTTGGGTATGGTTCTCTGTATCTTTCTTCTGTTTACATGATATCTCTCACCAGGTCCAATTTTTTCTCTATGTAAAATATGAAGTATAGTCATTCAAATGATTTGGGGGTTATTTTGAGATCCTACTCTGTATAGGGATTTGATGATATTCGAATTTTTTAAAGATTCTTTCTCTATTTCAAGATAAAAATCTGAAGTTTGTTGTATTGGAGATGTAAATCTGCTTTAATGTTGTGAAGTCATTTCTGAATGATGTTTATAATGAGACTGTTAGATAGACTAGTAGGCATAAATCTTTGCATTAACCTACCGGGGGTTTCTTGTTGGCATTTAAAGTACTGCTGCTCTACATAAAAAGTTGTGTTTACCTCTTATCTCCTCATTATGCAGATAATTTTGTATTAAGAGAGATAAATTTTTTTTAATCTGATCACTAATTCTCTTTGTATTTTGGTGGCTGCCTCAGAAAATTTCATATACTTGGCAGGTTTTTTATCCAAATTCAGTTGCTCTATGATCTTCTGTGCATTGAGAATAAGCATAATTGTTTTTTCAGATGCCTGCTATTAATGGTTAATTCCTTATGAGCGTGATGTTAAGTCATTATTGCAATCCTATCATCTTTCAATTCCAAGGATTGATTTATTGTATTGCCTCAGTTCTTGCTCTATATTTGCCCTGGTAGATCAAGTTTTATTCCTTGCACCTCTTTAGTTTCTGAGTTCTTGCTATACCTTTCTTATTCTTCCTGTTTAGTCTGCTATGGATTTTGCTGCTGATCAAGTTAAGGTGTTAAACCTAGATGAGGATGTAGAAGAGTTTCCTCATAGATTTGCTGCTTTATTGTGTGATAACTCCCGCAGCTATTACAAAACTTCAGTGAAACATCATCTTAATAGAATCTGGACCATTAACTCTCCAGATTTCAAGCTTGCAAAACCTTATATCCAGGGAATGGGTATTCAAAATTTGTTTGTTGTCATGTTTAAGAAGAGCCAAGATAGGGATATTGCTTATGCTTCTAGACCTACTTTGCTTTTTCGTCAGCTTTTTGCGATACAACCTTTAGGCAATCTGGAGTCTGTATTTGATCTGGTCTGGGAAAAAACACTAATGTCGGTGCAAATTACTATTCCTTCTGATTTGGTGAATAAAGGTAAGGCTAGGGAAGTATTGGATCAGATTGGCACTTTTGGCTCTGCTGACTCTCTAGTTGGAAACAATTATGAAGCCAGGCTTATGGTTCCTCTATTTTCTCCCTTGACAAGAAAGGTAGTGTTTAATACTAATAGTAGGACTTACTATATGACTGCATT
The DNA here is from genome assembly GCF_003573695.1 of Papaver somniferum. NCBI lineage: Eukaryota > Viridiplantae > Streptophyta > Magnoliopsida > Ranunculales > Papaveraceae > Papaver > Papaver somniferum. Next base: position 117,311,063 of record NC_039362.1, read on the forward strand.
TTATCCAAAGCTACCTTTTCGTGCTTGCAAGAAATGCTTTGTGCTCTTCCATGATGATGAAAAATGCAAGGAGATTCATACGAGAATTTATGTAAGAGCCATCCCTGCTACTTCTCCTCGTGCTACTCATGTGGCTGCCACAAATCTGGTAGCGAATCAAGATGGTGGTGTGAGATCCAAGAAGACAAGCTCTGTTAATGTTGGTACTGCTGCTGGCAATCCTCAAGTGCAATCCAAGCCGTCTGCCTTTTCAGTATGTCTTCAGCCTTCGGGGGTTTTAGGTAACAGGAAATCGGCACTCTCTTCTCATACTTTCTCCTCTGTTTTACCTTCAGCCTCTACCTTGTGCTTTAGAGAAACTTCAAATCCTGGTCGCTCTTCGCCTCGTCCTGTCTCTCTTAATTATTCGACTTTTTGTCGCCTTTTGACAATCTAGCTCATGGTGTCGGTGGATCTCCTCATGATAGAAAAGGTAAAAGACCTAGAACTTCTTTTGAACCTGACTCCATTGATGCATCCACTAGTGTATCTTCCTTTTCTTTCATTCCTACCCCTCGTTGGCCTCCTGTTTCTTCTTTGCCCCCTTTTACCCCTCCTTCAGATGTATCTTTTAATGTTGGGAGTTTAGGGGAGTCCTCTAATATGGGTTCTTCTGGAGGGAATGTTTTATGGTCTACTTCGTGCTCATCCTTCTCTCAGACTGTGGTCTCTTCATCGGGTTTTATCTTTAGTTCTGCGTCGGAAATGAATTTCTCCTCAGATTCCTTTTTGTCCCTCAGTTCAGAAAATAATTTGACGAGTGATATTGGTCTTAATGATGAGTTTAAAGACTGTGATCCTTGAACCAACCCCGCTAGCTTCGCTACCTCCTGAACCTGTTGTCTCCAATGAAGAATTTGAAAAGAAAATCGATCTCATGATGTTGGACTCGGAATCTGTGGCTGCTGAAGCCTCATATGCTCATGATCTAGTATGTTTACTATTAATATCTCGCTAATCTTCTTTTTCAAATTTATTTCTGTGTCTCTCTATCACCTGCCTTTTTCCTTTTAGAACATAATTGTCGCTGCTTTCTTGTATTGTTGATATTCATCCTTTTTCTGCTGGTTTTTATATTCGCTTAAATATGAAGATTTTATGTTGGAACATTAATGGTTGTTGCTCTGATAAGAAATGAAGAAATTTATTTAATCTAGTTAGAAAGTATAAATTAGATTGTGTTTGTTTGGTTGAAACTATGGTGGATGCTGAAACAGTTAGAAAATACACACATCATTTGCCTTTTGATGCTTGGACTTTTATTCATGTTGTTGGTAAATCGGGTGGTCTAGCTTTTGGTTACTTTGAAAAATCGAGTGTTGAAATTCTAGGTTGCTCTCTTAACATGATTCATATATTGTGTGACATTATGCTTGCTATCAAGAACTGTGTTATTTCTTTTATTTATGGATCTTTATCTCTGATTGGCATGAGAAACCAATGGAACTTCCTGAATGACATGTCTCAAAATAATAACAACCCTTGGTTATTAGTTGGTGATTTTAATTTCATACTACATAGCTCTGAAAAACAAGGAGGTAGTGCTACTTGTTCATTTCCTCCTAATTTTGTCTGAGAAAATTTATTAAGGATGAATATGAATGAAGTGTTTTCTTATGGTAATCCTTTCACTTGGTGTAATCGAAGATATAAAAACCCTGTTGATTTGATTTTTGAGAAGCTGGATAGGAGCTTTATGAATGATAAATGGGTTTCGGCTCTTCCCCATACTAGAGTCACAAATTTAGGTAGAACTTATTCTGATCACAGTCCTATAATAGTTAAGTGTTTCCATTATGAGAGGAATGTTAACATTCCTTACAAGTTCTTCCAGTGTTGCAACTTAATCCTGAATTTAAAGAAGTACTTCATAATTCTTGGTCTCAAAGGGTGAATGGCTCACCAACTTTTGTTGTGGTTAATAAGCTCAGTCATGTGAAGAATGATTTAGTGAAGTGGAACATTAATTCCTTTGGGCACATAAAAACAACAATAGAAAGGTTAAATTATGAGTTAGAAAAACTTCAAGCTTTGCCTTACTCTCCTCAGATTGGTGGTTATATTTTGAACTACTCCAACCAACTAGATTACTGGTATGAAATTGAACATAGTTTCTATAAACAAAAATCTAGAATAAATTACTTCACTCAATATGATAGGAATACTAATTTCTTTCACAATACTGTAAACTAAGGAATATGTATAACACCATCCATACTATTAGAGATGATCAAGGAAATTGGTTAGAAAATAGAAAACAAGTAGCTGATTTGCTTACCAGGCATTTTAAGAAAATTTATACTTCCTCAACCCCTAATAATATTGACATTGAAGAATCTTTAAGGTTTATTAATCCCATTATCTATGAGGACATTAATACTTCACTGACTTCCATTCCTTATTCTCAAGAAATTTTGGATACGGTTAACATGATGGCTCCCTGGAGTTCTCCAGGCCCGGATGGCTTCCCGCCCGGCTTCTTTAAGGATAACTGGGACATTGTTCACCCTGAGGTTGTCTCTCATGTGCAGAGATTTTTTACCAATAAGTATCTTCTTAAACAAACAAATTTTACTTATATAACTTTAATTCACAAAACCAAGAATCCTTCCTCTCCTCATGATTTCATACCCATTAGTTTAGCAAATTCTGTGTATAAAATCATATCCAAGATTTTAACTAATAGGTTGAAACCTCACTTAGACTCTCTGATTTCTCTTTTCATTCTGCATTTGTTGCTAATCGTCAGATTCATGATAATATTTTTATAACTCATGAAATTCTTCATTCCTTTAAAAGGAAAAAGAAATCTTCGAAAAATAGTCATTTAACGATAAACTGGATCTTTCTAAAGCATTTGATAGATTGGAATGGTCATTTATTATTGTTGTATTTAAACAATTGGGTTTCTCTGAAGATTTGTGTAAGATGATTTATCAGTGTATAAGCACATTATCTTACTCGATTCTGGTTAATGGTTCTCCGAGTGAGACTTTCGTCCCTTCTCGGGGCATTAGGCAGGGTGACTGTCTTTCGCCTTATATCTTCATTCTTTGTATGGAGGTTTTATCCCAGTTGCTCGTTAAAGCTGAAGATGAGAAACTGATTCAGGGATTCAAATTTAGAAAAAATAGTCCTTCTATTTCTCACCTTTTTTTGCAGACGATTGTATGCTGTTTTGAAAATTTTCGGTCACCTATGCTAAGAATATTCTTAAGGTTATTAATGTTTTTGCGAAGGCTTCAGGTCAGGCGATTAACTTTGAAAAATCTGGTTTCATTACTAGTGGTAAAATGCATCATAGACACATTAAAATCTTATCTAAAACCCTTAACATGAAGTTTCTCAGTAGCTCTGAAAAATATTTAGGTACCCCGCTGTTTATTGGTAAAGACAAGACTAAATCTTTTAACTTTCTCATTGATAACTTCTATGCTATATTGAATTCCACCAAGAAATCCAACTTAAATATTGCTGGTAGAACTGTTGTTACTAAGCATGTGTTGTCTAGTTTATCTGTATATCATATTGCTTGCTTTCCGCTACCGAAAACTGTCACTAGTAAAATAGATTTTATTCGAAGAACCTTCTGGTGGTCTAAAAAGAATCCTAAGTATGCGGCTTACTTTCGCTCTTGGGGTGATATTGGAAAATCCAAATTAAATGGTGGCTTAGGTATTAGGAATTCTTTTGCTACTAATAGGGTTTTCATTAGTAAACTTGGTTGGAGACTATTGAAAAATCCAAATAATTTGCTTTTTTCATTCTTGAAAGACAAGTACTTTCCCAATCAGAATATGTTAGAAGTTGACAAGGCTGCGGATTCTTCTTCTTGGATTTGGAAAGGCATTGTTAATGGTTTGCAGTTCATTAAGGCAAATTTTGTGGTTAAAATCAACGATGGTGCTTCCGCTCTTATTTGGAATTCAAACTGGATTCCAGGGTATAATAGTCCTCCAGTTTCTTCACATCCCAGTTGAAGTAATTATGTTTTTGTTAATGAACTCTTTGATTATACTCATAACTGTTGGAATGTTGATCTGTTAAATGATTTATTCTCGTCAGATGAAGTTACTAGGATTAGGTCTATTAGAATAAACCATACTCAAGGTGACTTTCTAATGTGGGATCATACCAGAAATGGTAGATTCACAATTAAATCAGCCTATAGAATCTACATGAATGACACTCTCTCTTCTGTGGATTCCGCTTTTTGGAGAAAAGTTTGGGATATTGATTGTTTGCCGAAAATTAAGTTCTTTCTTTGGAAAATATTTGCGCATATGCTTCCTGTTAACTCTTTGATGCAGGTTTACAACCCGAATGTGGATGTGACTTGTCCTCTCCGTCACGTTCATGAAGAAACTATTATGCATTTATTTATAACTTGGCATGTGATCTCTCATATCTGGTTTGGGATTTCCCGACAACTTTAATGTCTCTTGACTTGTAGTGGATCGATGATATTTTTGTTTATTGGCATGATACTAATCTGGGAACTTCCCCCTACAAAGTTTCCTGGCCTAGTGTTGGTGCAGTTGTTATGTGGTGTGCTTGGAAGATGAGGTGTGATGTGATCTTCAAGAACGTCTCTGTTGATTTGAACATGATCATTTTGAATATTAAGAGAATGATTAGTTCATATATTGCTCCTAAGCTTTGCTCTTCTATCTGTAGTCGTGATGTTAGGATCCCAGTGTCTGAAGTGGATCATATTATGTTTCTTGGTGGATCTTATAAAGATTTTAAAATGGGTGTTGGTACTATCTGGTGTGATGTTGCAGGAAATGTAAGAAGTACTCGCTCGGATTTTGGGTTGATTCAAGATGCAGTAGGTGCTGAAGCTGCTGCACTAATTTTGGCGATCTCTTGGGCAGAAGAAATGAATCTTCCCAAAGTTGCTTTTGTTAGCGATTGTCTCCAACTGGTGAATTATGTGAACGGAGTCAGTACTATCGCAGATTGGAGAAGTTTGGATCTTCTGGATCGTTGTCGGCATTTATTTTCTTGTACTGTGTTTTTTAAACTTATGTATGCAAAGCGGATTAATACTCTCTAGCAGACCGGCTTGCACGTCGGGCTACAAAAAACATTCTAAAGGGTATGTGGGTCTCCCTTCCTACTTTTCTGAACTCTTTTATTAGGAAGGTGAACTTGAATGTAGTCTGTAATTCTCTTCTTTGTTAATGCGATGGTGTGTTTCTTAGCAAAAAAAAAATAAAAATAAAAAAGTTTAATTTATTTTAGATACTCGAGTTAAATAATAGAAAAGAGAGAGCTGCAATTGTTTTGTTAACGAACATGGAAGTCTTAATCAACATTAAGCTAATCGCATTCGAAATGCACGGGGTTGCTGCTGGGGTTTTCTCTTTTATACGAATACGATTAAGGATTACATTTTTCCTTTTTTCTTTTTTCTTTTTTAACAATATCCATTAAGAGGAACACTAATGATAAAAATAAGACATTTTGCTTCTCTATTTAGTTTACCTACGTGTGTATATATAGTGGGGATCTTTAAGAGAAAAGGTTGTTTGTCTTCATCTTCATGTAACATATCTTTAAACAAACAATTAAAATGTAGAAATCTTAAAGTAGTGATATCAAATCAAGAAGAAAAGAATGCAAAAACAATTGTGTTGTGGATGTTCCATTTAAGTTTAGGTTAAGAATCGATAGAATACTAAGACATACCACCTCTTAACGGACACGGACTTGGGTTTTTTAATTTTTGCTAGAAAAATCAAATAAATTAAATCTTTTTGTTGTGGAAATAATAGGAAAAAGTAAGAGATAGAGATGGAGAAGAACTTGGTATTGATAAAGAGGTATCAATCTATTACATACATATAATGTTCTTTTATATAATGAAAGGGAAGACTTATTCATCTAATAGACCGCACATTCATGGGCCATAGGTCCTATAAAACTCCTCCTTGTGCGGTTCAATAACAAAGCTTTATACATAGTGCTTTAAATGTAGTTCTTCAAATGTTGTTCTCGCCTTGATGACTTGTGCCGAAATCAATTGCCTCATTAAAACTTTGACAAGGAAAAACCCAGTGGGATAAAACCTTGGTACAACTCTTCACATGTAGTACTTCACATGTTGTCTCTTACTTTACATGTGTTCATTACATGCAATGCGATCTTTAAAGATCGATGAGTCTAAGTTAATTGCCTCGTTAAAACTTCGCCAGGGAAACCCAGAGGGACAAAACCTGAACTAAATAAAAAGAGCACAATATTAAGTAAACTTAGAACATAGTTGGACTCGAATATGTTTCCTCATTAAAACCTTGACAAGGAAAATCCAGTGGGATAAAACCTTGACGAAGGGAAAAGAGTATAACGTGACAGATGAAAGTAAAGGTGATTTGTTGCAGATGATCACTTTGTTCCGTTGAAGTTCACTAGTTGCTTCACAACTTCTAAGGAAGAAAATCCTTGTGGGAAAGACAATAGCCTTACACTAGTACGGAAATGGCCTTTATCCACACCAGATATAAATTTCCCTGTCACGCCTTTTTGGTTTTGGCGTGTCTATAGGGTATACTTATACCCTATAGACACGCCATGTTCAATGGGCGTGTTAATATAAGTGCTTTCAACCACGCCAGGTCTAGTAGCGTTGCAAAATATCAACTGTTTAGTCACGTTAACTTTAAATTTTTGATTGAGTGTGTTTATATACCAGTCTATGGCCACATTAGGTAGTTGTGGCATGTCCAAAAGGTTAGTCACGCCATTTCAGGTGTGGTTTTAAAGTTGGTTCATTAGACACGCCAGTATATGCGTGTCCATAGTGTACGATTGATTGACACGCTAGTATATGCGTGTCCATAGTGTACGATTTATAGACACGCCAGTATATGCGTGTCCATAGTGTACGATTTATAGACACGCCAGTGTATGCGTGTCCATAGTGTACGATTTATAGACAAGCCAAATTCAAAGTGTGGCCAAAAAGTTCTTCTTTGGACACGCTAGTATATGTGTGTCCATAGTGTGCGTTCTTTAGACACGCCGGTTTTATAGCGTGGCTAAAAAGTTCGTTTTGAAAAAATTAATAAAAAGATTTTTCCCATATTCGAACGCATGACCTCGAAGGAGTTAGGTAACGTATCAATCCACTAAGCTGTCCATCTTTAGATGTTTATAATTAGTGTTTTGAAAAAACTAGACTGGTTGAACTACTCAACATTTTAATAAACATGCCAAATTCAAAGTGTGGACAAAAAGTTCTTCTTTGGACACGCTAGTATATGTGTGTCCATAGTGTGCGTTCTATAGACACGCCGGTTTTATAGCGTGGCTAAAAAGTTCGTTTTGAAAAATTAATAAAAAGCTTTTGCGCATATTCGAACGCATGACCTCGAAGGAGTTAGGTAACGTATCAATCTATCGAGTGCCCATCTTTAGATGTTTACAATTAGTGTTTTGAAAAAACTAGACTGGGTCAACTACTCAACATTTTAATAAACACGCCAAATTAAAAGTGTGGCCAAAAAGTTCCTTCTTTGGACACGCTATTATATGTGTGTCCATAGTGTGCGTTCTATAGACACGCTGGTTTTATAGCGTGGATAAAAAGTTCGTTTTAAAAAAGTTAATAAAAATCTTTTACCCATATTCGAACGCATGACCTCGAAGGAGTTAGGTAACGTATCAATCCACCAAGCTGCCCATCTTTAGTCTGCATAAAACAAAAAATGTCAATTAGAGTCCAAATAGCGATCTCAAAGTTTGGTGACCTACCAACACCTCCCTTAATAGAAATTCTGAGAGAAGTAAAGGCAATAATGAGGATTATGTGTTGAAAATAGGTCTTGAAGGGGCACGGCTTTGAATGGGCGTGGTAAACAACGAGACATGAATAGACTCAAATGGGTATTTAATTAAGGGGGTAATTAGCAGATGGGTTAATATTTTCAAGGTAATTTTATACAGAAGAGGAAAAGTTTAGGTTTAGCAAATTAGTTTGAGAGAATGGAAGATTTTCCTGGCCAAAATCCATCAAACTCCGATGATAATCATCCCGTTGTTCCACCAGAAACGCCTGAATATTCCCAAGCCAAATCACTTCTCCCTTATTTGAGTGTGATTGAGTTGCAGAAATTGAGAGATGAAGCACAATCAGAGATTAACCATCGTGTTCAAGAGCAATTACGTCAAAGAGAAAAAGAAGCTGCTCGTATCCGAAAAGAGCGAAGAATCGAGGCTCTCTACACTGCATGGCTACCCAAATTCTTAGAATGGCAAAGTAGAAAAGGTGAGGAAAAGGCAGAGAGGCATGCCAAAGCCCCAAGATATGGAAGTGCGACAGAGAGTGATTCCGAGGCTTCTGATGGATTTGAATATGATGTGGAGGAAGTGAACACCAGTAACCTTGATTCTAATGCTGCGGAGGATAAACGCAAGATGGATGCTTATCATGATGGGAAATTGAATATACGATTCGAGTATGAACTTTCCAATCCCAAAATCTTTGCACGCACCATGAGTGAAGGTGAGCCAAGCAAGGTAAGGGTAAGCAGACGAATTTCCATGGTAGATGATGAGGAAACTGAGAGTGACGAGGATGGAGAAGATGAGGACAGTGATGAAGCATCGTCATCCAGTGGAACATCACTAGCTGCTTCATCTGACAGTGATGATGGTGAATGTTATGAAGATGAAGGATGGGATATTGACGAAGATGATTGGTGGTAATCTCTTCAGAATTACCAGGAAAATCTAGTTTTTCAGGCTTTGAAAAAAGCTTGAAAATGATCAACAAGTTTTTAACAAAACAGTTTTTATGGTAATTTTTTTCCTTCCTTCCTTTTTTGATGTTGGTGTAGATGGTGTGAAGCTTCTTCTTCTGTTTTCAGTCGTCTTTCTTCCTTTTTTGGTAGTGTTGAATTGAAAAGATGGAGTTATGCAGGGAACTTTTTTGGTTTAAAGATGTAAGGTTTGAAGTGGTTATGTTTTTTCAGTTATGTTACAATGTTTGCTAGAATTTGGGAACAAGTAAAGTGGAATTCAGCTTCTGGTTTGATATTTTGGTATTTTGAGACTGTGGTCGTTTGAGAATTAACTGATGAAATCTGGATGTAATGCTGAACTGAAACTTGGAAACTCTTAATGTAGCTTTTTATGAATTGGTTGTTGTTTATTTCAAGGATGTTTTAGTAAAATTTGTACTTGTTTTTATTGGAATCAATATTATTTTGCAATGATTTTCTGTTTATGAGGGTAGTAAGAAATAACAAAGATCTGTAGATGATATAACTGCTAATGAGGATCACAATGAGTAGAGATGATTGATTGTTGCTCAGAGGGAGAAATTCTGAAAACATGAACAAAGAAAAGGCTCTCTCAGAGAAAAAGATTTTTCCCATATTCGAACGCATGACCTCGAAGGAGTAAGGTAACGTATCAATCCACCAAACTGCCCATCTTTAAACACGAAATCTTAATTCTTTTCTTATCTTTGGTTCGATGGCTCATTTAAATCACCAAAACCATTGCAATTGCAACTGTATTCACCTCACTAATGATACACACTTCACTCTCATCGCAAGAATCACAAGCAGCTCTAGCATCACTATCAGCATCACTAGCATTACAAAAATCACAAGAGTCACAAGCATCACTAGCATCACTTACAACACAGGAAACGAAAATTACACCCAAATCACTGGTTACTCTAACTTGGAAGCTGGTCACTTCCCTTCCATGGAAATCTCTCACCACAATGTCAGTATCAAAGTTCAATCTACTGAAGTTGTCTTATTTGATCTTAGAAACAGAATTTCTTTCAATTGCAAGGAACCAAAGAATTTTTTCCCCCTGCAATTCAAGATCTGGAAAATCAAAACCCAATCTAGTTATGATTATGCCTATTCTCTACGCACCAATGCTGATCTTCTGAAGATACCCCGTCTAGACCGATGCTCTAACTTTGATCCTAAGGCTGGCTGTGGATTAAAGGATGACTATAACTACTCTCTACAACAAATCCTTCCCTTCTCTCTAAGACTTTCCAGGCATCTGATCAAATGGGGGAAATGCTTGGAAAATTCCACTCTAATCTTTGGTATGAATCTCTCCATAACCATGTATCAGCTCTTTGAAGGTAAGTCACTTCTCAACTCTAGTACTATATTGCATCCCCTAAATAATATTATAAGAATTCTCCCCTTCAAAAGAAGATATTATACTTATGTTACCTATCTCATTCATGCTACGTTTAACATTTCTACCTACTGGTCTTATTTTAAATCCTTTCTAATCTACTATGGAAAGCAGTGCACAATTTTATTTATTAACCTTAACAGCATGTTCAATTGTTTCAAGAAAAAAAACCAGAAAACCAACTTTAACTTTACATACCACAATATTGTCTAATAATTTAGGTAATTACCATAATCAGTTCAACACCTGCATTTCTATAATTGTTGATTTAAGTCTTCATTATAATCCTCACTTCACTCAGAGGCATGCCTTAAAACCTACCTGGATAGATATCTTTAGCATCTCCAGATGCACTTGCAGCTTTCTTTGCAGGTCTGGTTGCAGCAGCTCTAGGTACTCAGGAAAAATCTCTAGAACTAACCCCAGCGGGCAAAGGATCACTTACTGGTACTTCATGGGGCTGAGTAATCTCTCCAAGGCCTACTCTGGCTATCCCTGCAACATCTGCAGCCATTTTTCGAATCTCAGGAGCAAGCATGGACAAATTAGAAAAGCTGACATCACCAACAGGGAGAGGGAGGGAATCATTCTCATGTATCTGCGGGCATCTTCAGGAATTGGTATGGAGAAAAAACCCTGCCGTGCACCGCCACAGATAACCCGTTGATCCCCCACCAGAACAATTCCTTCATTTATAACAAACCTGCCTCGATCAAGATGCAGTGCAAACAAAACCAAACCATCCTTCACACCAACGAGTTCCCCATTCTCCAGACGACCTCTCTCTCCATGGTGTTGTTGTACACCTTCCCCTGCCACTGCATGTCGTTCACCACCACTTACAAAACTCTCATTTGCAATATTTCCTCCAGAATAGCCATGCTTCCTACAATTACAAGTTCTGGGAGCAGATCCACTCACTTCTGCAGCCTTATTCTTGAATTTTTATGCAACATCACACAAGTTTTATTCGAAATCAATACCCATATTCACAATCATCTATTTAAAAATACAATAAATACCAAATTCCTCTGGAATTTCAAAATCACTTACATGTTGCTTGGGCTGAATCAATTTGGCTCTCTTTGGTTCTCCTTGAGCTCCTCCTTCATTGGATCGGTTTTCTCCCTCCATATATTTCACTAGTAATCAAAGGCTGTTTTTTCCTTGGAATGCTACTCGACATAAAAAACTAAAAAGGTTGCTTGGTTCTTCTATGGGAAAACTGACTGAGAAACTGAAAGAACTGCTTCTCTCTATAGTTTTATTCGGTCTGGGAAGAGCAACAGTCTGCAAATCACAACCGTCAATCATCCGAGATGGCGCTGCGATTTATAATCCTAGAGATTGGACTTGCATGATGACACAATTTGGCAAGCCTACTGGCTACTCTCCTTGGCCTAGCAAAAGCAACTTCATCTCATTGGCTCATGCCCAGCGGCAACAAACACTTGGTGCTCATAAATTGACCACATATGCGGGTCGGACCCTGTATAAAAATCAATGGATATTACCCGTGAATCTCGACCCGCTTGAAGTCTCTACTCATCATGGGGGGAATTTTTTTGACCATCTGACTCAGAGGCCTCTTCACAGCATACCCACTCAGATGAAAGCTGATCCTAAAAGACTATTTTAGGCCCAATTCTAAAAGAAATCTATGTGCAAGCCTAATACTATAACTACTAATCCTAACATGACCGAATATTAATTCAACAATCAGTATAGCCAAATCCAAACTCATCCAACATTGCTAAAACCCATCTGCATACAAACCCCACCATGATTTAAGAATCAATTTTTTTCAACAATCCATACATTCATTCTCCAGTTAACAGGAAATTCCAAACTGCTGACTTAAATTTGTACCAAATTCAGTACCATGATGATCATCATTACCAAAATAGTATAACCCAAAACCAAAAACAAAGGCTAAGTGTATATATTTTACACTAACCAGTTCCTTGAACAAAAACCAAAAAATGTTCCAACCTAATCATTAATCTATTAGCAAACACAAACAACTATATTCTATCACCTGGCTCGCTTAGTCCTTGGAAATGGTTGCTCAGATGCAGTCGTTTGAGAAGCAAGGACTGCTGTTGGTGCTGGTTCTTTCCTTGCAGTTCTACCCTTAATGTCGTCCCGATAGTAATCATCCCTAGATGTCTTTTGCATGTCAAGTTTATCTACCTTCGGAAATTTATACTCATTCCGACAAATAACTTCCGTACTGAATTCCTCGTCGACTTCATCACCAGCATATTTCCAGCTTTGGGTAGGTGCACCTAACACAATAGATATTTTTTTATTTTCCTGGTCTGGCACATAAAATACCTACTTAGATTGGGAGGCTACAATGAAAGGATCATCCTGGAGTCCCAACTTATCAAGCTCAACCAAAATGTAACCAAGTTTGTCTTTTGAGACCCCTGCTTTGGTAACCCATTTACACCTGAAAAGTGGCATTTTCAGCGTATGATATGTCAACACCCATATCTCTTGTAAAACACCATAATAACCCGCCAGATTAAGGGTAATCCGTTTTTCTAATGTGTGTGTTAGTTGCCTGTACGTAAACCCCGCTATTCTAGTTAACGGAACCATCATGAGATTTTGTGCGAAATAGGTTTCCATTGATGTGATATGCTTCGTATGTCTCTACTTGTGCATTCGGTGGGATTGATAGCCACCTTAAGTCCTGATGGAAGTTTTCCCTAGAGTCTTCCCACTCACTCTCAACCTGAAATACATTATAAGGATTAGCCTCGTCTCAACTCAAAAGTTACATGTAGCAAGAGTGACATTTTCTGAAAACTCTTACCACTTTTTGTAACCATTTGGCGAACTCTTCACGATGTTTTTGATCTAGCTGTCTATCAGTCATACCAAGATATTTATCCTTCAAAAAATTCTGGTGTCGGCTGGACAGTGCAATGATTAATGTTATTATCTTTACAGAAATTTGGACACAGAATCAAAAACTAAATAAAAAATCAGGTTATTTGGTTAGATCTAGTTATACTTACTCAATGTAAGGTTCAACTTCAGACGAATTCTGCAATACATAGAAATGCGCTTTATCAAACAGATCCTTATCAACACGAGGAAACTTAGGATTTGACATTGGTTTTTCCCTGAAAGAATAAGAATCTTCGCCAGTGTCAGATGTGTTGAGTTTGTTTGGTGGAATTCCGATTGTATCATTCATGCTTTGTTGGTGCTCACTGATAACCTCAATTGTCTCTTCCGCAAGGTTCCCTTCAGCAATGCTTCCTTCAAGTCTGTTTCTGTTTCGTACATGCCCTTTAATGACCTTCATGCACCTTTCAGACGGATACATCCATCGAAAGAATACAGGACCACAAATTTGCACTTCCCTGGTAAGATGCACAGTTAAATGAACCATGATGTCGAAAAAGGATGGAAGAAAGTATTTCTCGATCAAGCACAACGTCACAACGAGATCCGACTGCAATTTTTCTAGCTCTGCCACCTTGATTTCTTCACTAGATATTGCCCTGAAAAAGAAACAAAACCTGATAATATCATATCTTGTTGGCTGCGACATAATTGATTTAATCGCAATGGAAAAAAATGATGCATTAGCATGTGATAATCATGGGATTTTAGTCCGATACGATTTCGATCTTTTCGATTCACCAGGGTTGAAAAGTTTGAACAATACCCTTGTGGAACCTTTATCTCGGATAATGTTGCACAAAACTTGTGCTTTTCCTCCGGGATTAATGAGTGACATGCTTCCTTTAGTATATATATCCCCCTTTGCCATTTTCTCGAGGTTGCAACTCGTCTCTAAAACCCATCTCCTTCAGGTCCATTCGAGCAGCAAGGTGGTCTTTCGACTTAAATTCATGTTTCAATAATGTTCCAATGATACTCTCGCGTACATTCTTTTCGACGTGCATGAAATCTATGCAATGGTGGACAACATGATACCGCCAGTAGGGGAGGAAATTGAACCATATATTGAACTTTTTCCAGTAGGGCCTTTCAGTCTCCTTCTCCTTCCCCTTTTTTGGGTCGATGGTCTTTTCTATTCTCTTCATCTTTCCACTTCTTCTAGGGTTATCCTACACGAATTGCACCACAATATTCTTTCGTCCCTTTCCCCATTTATTCTTTATAGACTTTACCTTATTGTATATTTCTGACGGGGTCATAAGTTCCGGAGCCTTTTCATTTTATTCTTTTCCATTGAACCCCATCTGACTTCTGAATGGATGATTGTATGGTAGGTATCTTTTATGCCTGGTATAAACCTGTTTTTTACAATGTTTTAGCCTGACATAGTAAGTATTTCTCCCACACACCTTACAGGCGTCTCGTCCCTGGTAGGGGCAACCACACAGTGTACCGAGAGCCGGGTAATCATTTATTGTCCATAAAACAACCGCACGTAGAGTAAACATCTCTTGTTTCAGCGCATCAAAACATTCGACTCCCTCAAACAATTCCTTGAGATCCTCGTCAAACGGTTCTAACATAACATCAATGTCCTTACAAGGCCCCCCATCGATAATTAACGACAGCATGGTGAACTTTCTCTTCGTACACAACTCTGGCGGAAGGTTGTAAATCACTGTCAGAATTGTCCATACACTGTGCTGTTTTTGCATGCATTTGTTTACGTCAATCTCGTCAGCCGAAATTCCTAGACGTAGATTTTGAGGATCATCACGAATTACGGGATATCTTTCGTCTATATTTTTCCATGTTGGTGAGTCCGCCATATGCTTTAAAACACCCTCTTCTTTCTTTCTGGTGTCGTGCCACAATAAATATTCGACAATTCTTTTTGATTGAAACAACCATTTCAGTCTTGGGATAATTGGGAAATACCACAAGACTTTTGCCGGATTTTTTTCATGCACCTCTTGGGTGGTGTCGTCAACTTTCCATCTTGATTCCCCACAGGTGGGACACTTGATGTGATCCTCGTAATTCTTCCTATAGAGAATGCAGTCATTGATGCATACATGTATCTTTTCGTAACCTGAACCCAAATCTCTCATCACATTCTTAGGTTCATATGTACTTTTCATCATCTCATTTCCTGGAGGTAGCATGGATTTTAACAGTAGTAGAAGTTCATTAAAGAACTTGTCGGAAGCTCCGTGCTTTCTCTTCAAGTTAAACAGTTGACACATTGCAGATATCTTTGTAAAATCCGCACATCCTTTGTATAGGGGTTTCCCAGCATCTTTGAGTATCCGTTGCATCTTCTCAGAATCCTTTGAAAATTTATCTCCTAATAAAGCACTAACCATTTCTATAGTCTCTGCAGCATGTGTTGGTTCATCATAGTGCGGACCGTCGTTGCCATTACCATCCAGAAGTGTCCACCTTGATGACTCATCTCCTTCTCCGTGCTTAGTCCATATGGCATAATTTTGAATGAATCCAGAAGAATATAAATGAAACTTAACTTTACTTGCCTTACGCACGTAGAGGTTGGTACATTTCACACATGGACATAGAAACTTAACTTTTCCCTTGTCGTATGGTTTCCGTTTCCCATTCGCAATATCCTGTTGGTATGTATGCGTAACAAACTTTATAAATGCATCGACTCCGTCTTGATAAACTCCGTTCGATTCTATCGATATACATCCAAGATTTATCCATTACTCTAGGATCCATTATGAATTCTCAGATACCTGGACGGAGAAAAAACTTGTCAACATCTTGTGAAAATGTTAGTGGTCCGAATAAAACTATGAAATAATAAAACTTGTCACAAAGAGTAATCCCAAATCACAATGTGAGTTCAGTTATCATATATGAATCATACAAATAATCAGAGGTTATCTACCTACATACAGTTGCATGTGAAGACAATATTTACCCTACTATGACCATTAGAGTTACAATCTCAGTTAACAAAGCAGTACTGAAAAGAATTAATTACACGGTCGATCCGATTAATCCGCAAAGAAAAACTGACAGAAGAATATATGGTTTTTCCAGGAAATGAATCAGATGATCAAAGTAAACAACTTGTTTTGTTTTCTAGGGGGAGGTTAGAAGATTTAAGAGCAGAAACATGAAATGATTTAAGACGAGAGAGATGAACACAGAGGGTAAATGGAGATTTGGCAATATCTTTAGTAATAAATAATTTGGCAAAATATTTAAGTGTATATCGTAAATAATTTGGTAAAATATGAAGGTAAAGATCCTTCAATTTGCATGCTACACGTTCTATGTTTAGAATTTTCTCAGTCAAATCTTGTTATCCTGCTGCATAATTTTCTGCTTTGGCGGCTCTAAAAGATGCAATGAATATTCATTCCATCCTGAAGATTTTTTTTGTTCGTACCCGAATGCAGAAAAAAATCAAAATGAATCAAAAAAAAAATAATCAAAATGATAGGTAAAAAGCGGAGTACGTGGTGCTTTAGTTGTTATAACGGTACTAAAGTAAAAAATTATCTTTGTATAAAGTGGAGTACGTGTTGGTGCAGTTGAAAAAAAAATCGTAAGAACTGGAAGAAGCTATGGCCCCAATTAGAATTAAGTGAACTAAAACACACTACTCTGTCCAATTAGAATTAATATCTAAAACCAAAGCTTGATTCATCAAATTAACATAATAGGTTTGATCATTGATGGATTTTATTAAAGTTTTACAATATGATTCAAAGATAACATGATTAAAGTTTGTGCCAGAGTAACAGCTGCCAGCATAGCCTTGCATTCCAGCTCCTCAGCTTCAACTCCTATCTTCATTCCTCCATTGAAGCAGTGTCCTTGCACCCGAATGCATCTACCTGCACAATTCCTCACTAGTAGCCCTATTCCACCTTGTAATGAATCTGACTTAAAAGAAGCTTCAAAATTTGTAAACATTATCAGGAGGTTTCCATCTTAGCGGATGCACAACCCCATTAGTAGAAGAAACAAGATTAGTTCCAGGAGGCACAAGTTTATTAATGCCATCTATTGACATTGTCCTATTTGGAGTTATGTTCTGAAAAATCTTTGAACATCAAATAATCCAAACTGATGCTTCAAATGTCCTGCACCAAAGGTAATATTATTTCCTGCAGAAAACCAAGAGAGAATCTAGCTCCTAAATGAACAAATACTATTACTAACATTGATATTTAAAACCAAACAAATAGATCTAGCATAACCGCATTCAAGGAATAGGTGATTACTGGATTCCACAGGATGATTACACAAACTGCAATGCAATTCAATATCATTTCCATATCTAGATAGTTTATCTCTTGTTGGGACTATATCTTTTAAGCACTTCCAAAAAAATAATTTAACTTCCACAAAGCTTTCCATACCTGTGGAGAAACAAAATTAGTACCTGCAAAAGTATTAGATGAACTAGACAACACATTATAGACACTCTTAACAGAGAATTGTCCTTTGCTATCTGGAAGCCAAATAAGAGTATGGAGTCCAATTCACACACCTAATTTAATTCTACAATCTGACAGTGAATACAAATCACAGTGACTCCTGAGATGCTGCTTCTGAAAATAGAATACAAGTTTTATTCACCAATGTTGACATCATACGACCAAATACTATGTCTGAGTTTAAGATCATCTGTCAACTGACATATAAAACTACTTGGTGGAGTATTAAATCATGCAATTGAGATGTTCATAATCACCAATACATTCTCAAAACAGGATGCAATTCACAGCAACATAATAAACATAAAATCTGAAAGATAGAGATGTTCATAATCACCATCAGAAATTGTACCATTCAAAATCAGTATTGTGTAACCTCCAATTCGTAAAATCATTAAACCCCCAAGTGAATGACTGAGAAATACCTTAGATGAAGATGACCAAGATTTGCATTTCCAAAATTATGAATCACTATCAATACTTCTATGAGAGATCGATTAAACTTAAATCTAGGCCTGAATCGATCTTTGACAGAAGAATCAATTGATTCATTGTTGTTGATGAAGTTTTCTGCAGATGAATCTCCAAGAAACCCCCAAATGAATCTTACATGAAGATAACCCAGATTTGCATTTCCAAGATTATGAATCAGTGCGATACTTCTATGAGAGATCGATTGAACTTAAATCTATCCTTAAATCAATGTTTCACAGAAGAGTTGATCGATTCTTTCCTGTGTATAAGATAACTGCCTTATACAAAGCTACCCCACAACAACAGGTATCTGAAAATCACTGAGAAAAAAGAAGAAAAAATTAACTAGGACTACAGGAGAATTATAGCAATGTAATCATGGGCCACCAAAAAAGCATTAGAAATCATCTAGTGTATCTTTACCTTGTAAGGTCCACTTAATTGAAGTAGAAACCTATGATATCATGGCAGTTGGTTTCCTCCTTGTATGCCCATCATACTAAGCCTCACACTCTCGCACCCTATATCCAAATTTATGGAAGCCTTGGTTAATACTTTCACCTGCAAGGAATCCAGAACATGAAATAGATATAATGAAGACACTTCCATATTTGAATGTTATTCCAATTTCATAAGATAAACAAAGGGTGATACCGATTTCTGTTGAAGCATATTGTAACGAAGCATAAATAGATAATGTGCAGGGTAACTAGGGCAGACAATTATAACTAAGAAGATTGGTCCATTAAATATGCTGATGCCAAGTTTGATATAACTAAGAAGATTGGTCCATCGAAACGAAGAAGTGACTCTAATATACATAGGACTACCCTTATTTAGTGTCCATAAAGTGCTTCTATCCTAGAGAAAGGTTGTCACTGAAGTTCATGATCCTGATACATTAACCTATATTTCTCAATCCATCTCATTCTTGTACCTTTCTAAGAGTTCTGATCACCTTCCGGAGTTCTCTGTTTGAAAATGATTTTAAGAGAAAAACAGATGCACTAAGTAAAAAATCGACACCCGCCTTAATTTATAATCCTAATCAAATACCATCAATTCAACATGTTTAGACTAAACAATTGAAGCCATTTGTCTAAACCATCAACTTTCTTTGATGAAAAAAGGGAAAAGAAAAATTAATGAGAAATCAACAATAATGGACCACAGTTCATATCAGTATAGCAAAGAAGGTTGACCGGAATAGTGATCACTATCCGTTGGTATTAACTCATGAATCAGCACCAGCAGAACACGCGAAGTGCCTTTGTAGAGGAAGTGAACCTGCACATGTAAAAAGCATTCGCCAAACAATTACTTATCGTTTTTAAAGGAAACCAATACAATTCAAAATTTTCAATAATAATCAGTCAGTGAGAAATGAGAGCCTAATAACTAGGCGGGAAATTAGTTGATGCCCCAGTTTTGGGTCATCCTTCCACAAAAACCTGAACAACTTTGGGTTTACACATGAAAGTAGAAACCTGCAAAATGAAAATATAACCCCCGGAAAATGTAAAAGTTTTACCAAATTATCATATGCGACCCATTAATCTTACCTCAAATTGTTCTTCAATCAGAATTTTTTTACCCAAATCTGAAGTTTGCAATCTTCGATTAGAAAAAAATTAATTGGGATCTTCTGAAAAGATGGTTGATGAATCTATGCAAAGTAATCATCGTGGAATTAATTCAATGAATTCACCCAGTCTTCGATTGGAAAGAAGAGGACGAACTTGGTGATGGTGGTGGTGGTTCGTTCAATTCACCCAACTTTGAATTTAGGGTTACAGGTTAGAGAAGATTGAATATTCAATCAACCAAATCCAAACTCTGTACTCTAAGTCGAAATTGAGTGATGGAGATTTTAGGGTGTGAAAATGATGAAGATGAAACTGGATTTCGACGAAAAAGAAAGGATTCGAGAGATATTTCTGCTGCTGTTCGTTTGGGAGAAATAATAGATTATGTCTCAGGCGTTGTTGACATAGTGTTGGTAGTTGCCCATGCTAGTTGCATTTCAAGATATGACCCATCTGTTAACTAATTAAAATTAAATAAATATACACAATTGTGCAGGGAACTATTATGTTTGACCGTTTTTTTATTTTAATTGTTGGTCAGGGACTTGAGATATGGCATGATACATGAGCCAAACCATGCTCCAGTTCAAGATATGGCCCATCTGTTCTAATTAATCAAATCAACATATTGCAGTACACCAGCGTCACATAATGCATGTCAACAGGTGCTGGCTCTTCCGGATTTGCAAACGCGTAAACCCTGGTAAATCGTGCATGATCAACAAGTATTGGTGTCTATGAATTTTACAAAAAATCAATTATGATTGTAGTAATAATATAGTAGGAAAAATTGCGTCAGAGATTCAATAAGGAAGGACTATTTTGTTAAATAAGGAAGGAAAACTTTTAATTTTAACAAGTGTACTATCTCATTGACATGAATGCTTAACGTGTCAGGATATTTAGACATTTCTTTAGGGTTTCAGCAAGATTATAGGCGTCTAATTAGAACTGACAATCAGTAGTCTAATCCTAGAATCCTAATGCAATATTTTTCTGCTGGGTCTCGCAAAATCCGCAAAATCGCACTTTCCATATATCACCTTGATTTTCGTTTGTTATATTCATTGTAAACATAACCCACCCACTATATTTAGATTTGCATACTATATATTTATAGAAAAATAATAATATATTTAGCTAGATTTGGATCCTAGAAATAAGAAATTAGATACCTCGTTCATAAGTAAAAGAACGAAGGAATTGAGAGGATGAGTTCTAATGAGAAATGTGTTGTTCCTACCAATGGTCTTGTTAATAATGATCCTCCTCCTCTGAAGGGCCTTGCTTCATGGGATGACTTTGTGGAAAGCATTGGTGATATACTAGAAGAGTATGTCGATGAAGAATGGGAATTAGTTCATATTAATAAAATGATCCATGTTGAAGATGATCCTCCTCCCAAGGGTTTTGCTTCTTGGGATGATTTTAGAAAAGCTATGGTGAACATTTGGATAATGATTATAATGAATAAGAACATGGGAAGCAACCAAGACGAGAAAATTTATGGATGAGCACTCGGCATAGACTAAATTCAATTTTTTTATATTATTTTTAAAATGCCAATTTTGTTTGTGTAAGCAAAATTATGTAACAGTCAAAGGCCTACTATTCAATTGTGCTCTCAATTCTGATTTTTTTTTTGGTTAAGTTTGTCAGATTTGGCATTGTAATTTATGAAAAATTTGGCTATATTTTTCAACTCTGATACAAGACTCAGTACACATTCATGATCCTATCACTTTAACAGCAAAGCCACAACAAAGTACACATTCATGATCCTATCACTTTAACAGCAAAGCCACAAAAAAATCATGGTTAACCCTAACTCTTAAGATCCAAATCTCTAAGCCAAGCCCCCTTAAACACATTACTAGTTCATTATGTTTTATCAAAAGATTGATACTCCAACAGATGAACAATGGACAGAAATTAAACAACATATGCACTTGGAATCTAAACAAAATATTGCATCCGTAAATATTAAACATTCACAAAAAGTAAACTTACAAACAGCTTTACTATCAGACTAATTAAATATCCAAAAAAAAAACATATATACAACTAAACAAAAGATGATGGATCAAGATGTGATTCAATACCATTCTTGCATAGCAGAACCATGAAAACAGAGGACTAGATCAGTTAGAATCCCCTTCTTCTTCACTGCTGCTGTCGACAATCGTAACCACATCTTTGTATGGCCAATCATCATCATCAACATCATCGTCTTCATCTTCATCCTCAAGCGCTGGCCCAAACCAAAAGAAGTGTTCTGGATCATCTAAATCATCATCCTCAGAATCATACTCATCATCTTCTTCATCGTTCTCCTCTTCTTCATCGTCAACAGCATCATAATCATCATCCTCTTCATCTCCAAAACAAGGAACAACCTTGCAACCAAAATAACCAACAATCTCATTGTCTTCATCATCAAGAAGAAGAAATCGGAAGGAAGTTACTAGTATAGCAGTCATTTTCTCTGGTTTGAAACTAAAACTTTCAGTTTTTGATACTGAAACCCTAGGTTCAGTTTAGAGAGAGAGACTTGGAAAATAAAAAGCCGAGTAGTAGTACTCTCCTAGTCTCTCTTGTCGTGTTTTATACCGTGACACACGTTTTCACTTTACGATTCAACCTCTAGCTTAGCCACGTACAAGCATGATAACTTGGCTAGTGAACAAGTATAGCTTTGGAAAATAAATAAATATAGTATATATAAAATAAAAAAATTGGGTGGAAAATTAACATCAAGGAATTTAACTTGGAAAAAAATATAAATTGGTTTACAAGCTCGTCCAAGAGTGACATCGATAGAAATGGAAAATTAACATTAAACAATTTGTCTCGGTGGAAATACTCCCCGGAAACTTAGATTTGGACGAAAAATTCTTGCTAAGATCCTGACATCGAAATAAATAAAAATTGGTTTAGAAGCTCGTCCAAGAGTGACATGGGTAAAAATTGAAAATTACCATAGATAGTGACATCGAAATATAAATTGGTTTACAAGCTCGTCCATGAGTGACATCGGAAAAATGGAAAATTAACATTAAGCAATTTGTCTCGGTGGAAATACTCCCCGGAAACTTAGATTTGAACGAAAAATTCTTGCTAAGATCGTGACATCGAAATAAATAAAAATTGGTTTAGAATCTCGTCCAAGAGTGACATCGGTAAAAATTGAAAATTACCATAGATCATGACATCGAAATATAAATTGGTTTACAAGCTCGTCCATGATCACATCGGTAAAAATAGAAAATTAAATCAATTTATCTCGGTGATCTCCGGAAACTTATATTTGGATGAAATATACTTGCTAAGATATCTTGACATCGAAATAAAAATCCGGGGTTTAGAAGCTTGTCCAAGAGTGACATCGGTAAAAATTGAAAATTACCATCAATCAATTTATCTTGGTGGAGATATTCCCTGTAAACTTAGATTTGGACGATAAATTATACTTGCTAAGATTGTGACATCGAAATATAAATTGGTTTATAAGCTCGTCCATGAGTGACATCGGTAAAAATAGAAAATTAAATCAATTTATCTCAGTGATCTTCGGAAACTTAGATTTGGATGAAATATACTTGCTAAGATATCTTGACATCGAAATTAAAATCAGGGGTTTAGAAGCTCGTCCACGAGTGACATCGGTAAAAATGGAAAATTACCATCAATCAATTTATCTTGGTGGAGATATGCTAGAAACTTAGATTTGGACGATAATCACTTGATAAGATCATGACAACGAAATAAAAAATGGTTTACAAGCTCGTTCAAGAGTGACATCGGAAAAAATGGAAAATTACCATCAATCAATTTATCTTGGTGGAAATACTCTCGTAAACTTAGATTTGGATGAACTATACTCTCTATGACCATGACATCGAAATAAAAATTGGTTTAGCTGAATAAGCCATATCCAATAGTGACATTGGTAAAAAACTTGGATATCGAGTCTTGTCGACGAAGCCAATCATTGTCGTTCGTGAATTCATAATGCCGACCAATCAAATAAACTAGTTACACCTGATAACCTAAGATCCCCAAACATCCTTGCCAATATTATCGGATGATCTGTCCGATACGACCAATAATGCGATATTATCGGATATTCATATGTATGTATCACTGATATTTCATGTTTCGTCCAGATTAAAGGCACAAACATGATAAAATCCTATATTATCGGCCAAAATTTTAAAAAATAAATATTGATCGATTCATTTAATACAAATTTAATTGTAACATCTAGCTAGAATTGCTTCTAAGAATATGAATTGGGATTTTAATCAAAAAAATTGCACCAAAAAGCATTTATGATCTTCCAAGGCACTAGCTAGTACTATATTATTAATTTATTAGTTTGCTTTTAAGAATATGTGAATTGGGAGTAAAATAGTGCAGTGTAGTTGACTAAGTAGTAAAGAAAAGATACTACAATATATCCAAGGCACTAGTAACAAAAGAATTAGCTAGTACGATAATAAGTACTCTAGTTTAGATGTTAAGCAGTAAACAGTATAGATGTTAGGCAGTAAACAACAACAACAACAACAAAAATCGAAAATATCTTGAAGGGTCAAATTTCAAAAACGGTAGTGAGGCACAGTGGTTCACTTTAGTTATAGTAAGTTTAAGTTTGAGTTCGGAGGTTCGAAACTCTCTAGACCTTTTTATTTTTCTTTAAAATTTAGGCATTATGTGGCACAGTGCTGATTTTATTTTGCTTGTCCTATTTTGTTTTTGGTTAGGACTCAGGGACCAGGGTATTGAGATATGGCATGATGCCTGAACCAAACCATGCTGCAGTTCAAGATATGGCCCATCTGTTAACTAATTAATAAATCAAATAATTATGCCAAATATTAAGCCATTTCAGGTGTGAACACTTCCATTATAGATGCAGTACACCAGCGCCACATCATGTCTCTCAACAGGTGCTGGCGCTGCAGTATCTACCAAAAAATAAAATATGATAATTAGTGTTTGGTTGAACTGTCTATCAACCCCTTAATGGCAGATTTATTAGATATTGACAATAGGAAGAGTCTGCAATTAGGCTAATGGGGGTGTACCAAATTAGTGGGGGGCGTACCATCCCCAAGGAAAAACCAGTTTTCTCTTATGATTTTGGAACCCACCACCCACTAATTTGGTACACTCCCATTAGCAATGTTGGTGTGAAGGAGTTATTATGATGGGTTTAGGACTTGTTGCGCATGCCTTTGAATAGGCGTGAAATGCTAAGGGACTAGACGTTCCACTGAATGCCTTAAATGACTATTAATGTCACCTTCTCTACAAAAGGAAATTAAACAGAGAATTTCCAAAACATACAAAAATCATCCTAAATTAGACAAGGAAATTAAGACAAGAAAACATAGATTAGAGATAATGGGTGATCTAGGAGGAAACAATGCTAACGGATATAATCAGCCTTCTGCACCTTTTAAGTTCGCCAAGAAAGTTGCCAAGACTCTGTCTACTAGAGAGTTGGAGAATTTGAGGGATCTTCTGCAGCAAGAGATTGACAAGAGAAATCGTCTGATTGAGTTCGAAAGAGTTCGTCAGGAAAATTCTCCATTGTATGAACAATGGAAGAGGAAGAGAATTGCAAGAGATGTGAGGAAATCTAGAGAAAGAGAGGAGAGAGATGAGGGGAGAAGAAGCAGATTTGTTTGAGAAAGGCCCGCAGTGCAACCTCAAGTGATTCCGAAGAGAAAGAGAATGATTTTGAGAGAAGTGATGATCATGAGAGAAATTCTGAGACAGAGAAACAAAGGAGGAAGAGAGAAAAGAAGATTGAGGATGCATGGTATGAAAGGTTCTTAGCAGAAAAAGCAATCCCTAGGCTTTTTGCAAGAACCATGAATGAGAGATTGAATGTTGATTCTGATGGAGAAACAATTGATGGTGTTGATGAGAATGGTGAACCAGTTGAGGTTGGAGATTTGGAGGAAGAGAATGAAGATGATGAAGGAAGTGAAGATGCAGGTGATGGAGGTTATGGAAGTGCAACTGAAATAGGCAGTCAGTATAGCAATGATTACAACAATCATAAGATGGGCATCGACGACGACGATGATAGCAGTCAACAGAGCAATGAGAACAACGGTGATGATTCTGAATAATCATCCCTGGAACATCAACAAGATTTCTATGGGAAAGCTTCGATTTTGTGAAATTAGACTAAGAGCTTCTTCGTGAAAATTCAAAGAAATCTTGTAGGTGTTTGCTGATCATTTTGCTCATTACTGATTTTCCTCATATTGCTGAATCTGCTGACAGATGTTTTCTTGTGGTTATGTTGCTATTCGGATGTTTCTCTTTTTTTGGAACAGATTGGCTTTTTTTGATACTGTTATGCAGATGGTAACTGCTAACAGTTTTAAGGTGTTAAGGTGTTAAAGGTTTTAAGGTTTAATGGTTTTAAGGTGTTTGCAGGGGGTAACAGTTTTAGTTTGTTTGTAATTAAGGTGTGTGTTTGCAGGGGGTAACAGTCTAGTTTTTCCTGGTATGAATAGTTAATCTATCAGATGTTTGAGGGAATTACAGACTAGGTTTTTGGGTCATGTTTTTATGTGGATCTTGTGAATGGGTTTGATTGTAATGGAACTACTTAGGAATTAGGGTCTTTTTGTAAATCTGGTGGTTTTGACTATGTATTTGTAAATCTGGTTAATGAAATTTCAATTTCGGTTTCTTTTTGTATTGATTTGAATATAGTGGGTTACATTTGGTATGCTGGAGATGTCTTTGTGATTTCTAATGAAAGGAACAATGGTATGTTAAACTGTGGTATGTTGAAATGTATTATATGATCTATGAAGCATTATCTGATATCTATCTAGAACTAGAATCCTGGTACAAGGTAAGGGAACATATTACGAATCCTAATTCTATTCGCTTTTCATCTAAAGGGCAGAAACTGTTTCTCAAAACATACTACAATCTTGATTCACTAATGGTAACAGTATCCTACACCCAAATACTATAACTGAGTCTAAGTTTATCAACAAAAGGTATAACAAGCTGTAGATCATCTGTCAAAGCCATAATAACTTGACTGAAGATTGAGTCCTGTGAAACCTACATGATTCCACTGACCCACAAAACTACTTGGTGCTGGTGGAGGCGTATACAAATCTAATTCTAATCTACAATGTATTCTGACCACTGAATTGTGTTGACTCAACGAGTTAATTAAAAATGATTGATTAACAAACAAATATCAAGCAAAGAATTTAAAGAACAAATATTTTTATAAAACTAAACGAACCAAAATAATACCAACATCCTCAATATTTAAAAAAAAAATAATCAAAATAAACAATTTCTAAAAACAAAAACCACATTATTCAAAAGCTTCTTTGATAATATGCTCAACTAAAACCATCGCATCTGGATCTGGTACTCGTGTTGCGGCGTTAGCAGGCTGTGCTGGAACTTAAAGTACCTTTTTCTCTAGAGGTGTCTCCCTGGGTATTTCTGGTGTGCCAGACACGGTTTCACCAACAGGCTCATTCGAAGGGATGGGAGCATGGACACCATCCATTTCAACAGAAGCAGAAGCACGAAGAGTAAGATTGTCAACATGAGCTTGAACATCATCTAACAGGGGCATGCCAGGAACCTTACACATGCCATCAATAGTTATGGTGATCCTTAGCTTTCTAGGTACAACCATTACTATCCTTGGAGTTGTTTTAATCCTCTTATTGGAACTCATTTTCTTCCTCTAATATATCAATCTATCTTTTATGCTGGTGTGGTATATATACATGTATTAAAAATAACCTAATTTTTTCTAGGTTAGGAGAATTATCTCCAATTACCTAATTTAGTTGTATTCCGCATCTCACTCAAATAAACAAAATATAACAGTTTCCATATCGATAAATATATGCTCATATACGCGTACAACACCACAATGATTTTAGTATATATATGATTTATCTAAATACGAAAACATAGCACGAAAAAATTGCGTAAACACAACCATGTTGATTGAGTATATGGGGTATATGCTTTATCTTACAGTAGATCATAATCATGTACTCTTCGCTAATGTGCATGCCTTGGCTACACTCTTGCCAAATCTGTAGGTATCTGAAGTATCTCTCTCCATAATTCGCCATGCCTAATCTTCTCTGAACAAATTTCTATTTTTGGTGTAATTCCCTCGGTAATTCACACCTACTCAAAGCCATGCACAACAATTCCGTCCATCAAAGCGCTATAACCATGCCCAAATTCTCTTTTAGCTTTCGTATATTGGTCAACACCATAAATTACAGCTATGATTGGCAATAGCAATATATATCGGGATCATTTTTTTTTTCAAAAGATTAATTTTTTCTTTTGAAGGAATTTTCAAAAGATTAATATACTATGGTCATAACCCTAATTTTTAAATTTGCAATGGACATATAAATAGAATGTTGATAAACTGGAATAAATCTCACACAAACAAGTGAAAATATCCGTGTGTTTTTTGGAATTTTTAAAGAAAGCATGTTGATTACGGATGCGACCATTGACCAAACGGTGTAATGGTTCGCACCCCTTTAACCGAATAGATTTTGAAACCCCAAAAGACGTGATACATTTTTAAACCCCAAAAGATGTGAAAATTCCAACAGGTGTGTTGTGTGGGGACACATATTGCATCCATTGGATGTGTATATAAGCTTTACTCCTATCTTCTAATAGCATTCAACAAAAACAAAATCCTAAATATTTCTACATTTAAAAAAAAGGTATATCACCAGTAATAGTAATGGAAATATTACCGGATTTAACTCCCAAGATACTACACCTCCTCCCAAGTACAGAAAGTATTCTGGCAAGCAAATGTGTATGCAAAGAGTGGAATTTTGTCCTTGCAGACAAAAGAATTGGACTCCTTTTCGTTTTCACTAAAAAAGTAAGAGAAGAAAACGTTCTACAGAGAACAAATTGAGGAGGAAGATTACTACACGATGATGGGAGATTTCAATCAGATGTTATTTAGAAACAATGATACCTGGAATATTATCCAATCCTATGATGAAAACATGTCACACCCAATCGTTGGATCTTGTAATGGTCTGGTATGTTTTTATGCTTCACACCACAGCATACAAGATCCTATTTATATTATGAATCCATCAACGGGTGAGCACCTCCATCTGCCACAAATATGCGATCCAACACCAACGCCCCAAATTAGTTGGGATCCACGATACGTCGTAGGGGGTTTCGGCTACTGTGAACATACCGGTGAATACAAAGTAGTTCGAATTCAAGTGGGCGGTAAAGTGGACGTACACACACTAGGAGACAACTAGTGATGGAGGAACATCAGGGAATTTCCTTTTACTTTTCGGGATTAGGGTGTGTATGCACATGGTTGTATTTTTTGGATAAATCATTATATTTATAACACTGATCAGATAGTATCTTTCAATTTGGACAATGAGACATTCCAGTCACATTCGCCACCCCCGCATCATATTTATGAGAATGGTGGTTTCAGTATTCTAAGACTTGGAATGGTCTTGTCTGGAGTTCGCCTTTTATTTTACAACATTCACGATATTTATGATATCCGGATTGATTTTTGGGCACCCATTTCCGATAATCATATTCATGCATGGGCACCCGGTGTAGAATGGAATTGGGTACTTAAGAGGAGAATTGTCTTGAAAGAGCCTTTGAATCCATGGTGGCCGCATTATATGCTGATAGCCTTAGGAAATAACAACGACATCCTATTGCAAAACAACCGCTGTTTAGCGCATTATAATGAACTCACCAGAACTTTGACAGAAATTGGGGAGACAAGGTGGCCGGTAAAGGTTAGAGTTATTCCTCACATGAGGAGCGCCGTCTCGTTGAGAAATTTTGGAGGACAATCAGAAACATGTACTGACGAAGTCCATGCCACAAACATATTCCGTGTGTAGTGTTTTTGTTTTGATCGGAGTAATGTAGTTTGGTGTTTCATATATATATATATATATATGTATATATATTTAATAGTACTATTTCTCGTCTTTGATTTTTTTTTCTTATCTTGTCTGGACTAAAAGTTGTTTTTGAAATTTGAAAAATCTAACTTGGTGTTATTTTGGGTAATAATGGTTGGTGTTTTTATTTAATGGAGTTGATGGTTCTAAACATATTCCCGACGAGTTTATAGGGGGACTTTCTTTTTATGGTGGTCAATTTGGTATAGAGGGAGGCATTTCTCTATTTTAGTTGTAAGCATCTCCAATGGATCCTCGGGGTCTTTCCTACGTGTAACGCCTTATAAACATCCTTAATTGCCAAAATTCCCCAATTTTAGGAATATAAGAGATATCTTCTCCGACCGGAGATTTTACGGTACACTTTGTAGTCCACATGCATTTTTATTATTGGTTAGATAATTTTGTTTTATTTTTAAGTTAACTGTTTCACCAATCAAATTGATGAGTCACATATCTCACATCCTCAAAGAGATCCTCTGAAACCAGAGGATCTTGTAAAGGATGTTATGATAACCACCTCCCACGTCATCTTGACATTGTCTTTAGAGGTTTCCGTTGGAGAAGTTTTTCTCTTAAAATGTGGTAAAATCCTATGTGGCCTACAATTTAGGAATTTTAGAACATCTCGTTGGAGATGCTCAGGGAGATACAAAAGTAAATCCGAGAGAAGAAAAATGTAAAAAGAAGTGAGAATTTGAGATGCAAAAGGTATAACTGATTGATAAATAAATCAATGATGATATTCTTGAAAATGCAAACGAATGAAAAATATTTTGTAACTGATGGGGATTTGATAAGTGGAAAAAAAAATGTTGATTACGTGACGGGATTCTTTTGATAGACGCCTTTATAGATTTGAAACTGGTGTTTGACACCAAAACACAAAACCAGAACATAAATGGGAAAAACAAATTAGAGACATGTAACACATCATTTTAATTTCTAGAATTGTGTTATTACGTCTTTTTTATTAATAAATAACTAAGAAATACAAGAAATACTGATCAATAATAAACCTATTTTGGCAATCTAGTCTCTTTTTGAATCATGAACTTCAAAATGCCATGTCCTCGTAGTCGTTAATATCACGAAAAAATTGATCTTGAAGCCGATCAACTCGCTCTTGAAGTATATTCACCTGTTGTTGGAGACTAAAAAAATCACGATCAAAGGGACAACAACATCTACTCTCCCCATGCACCAATTCCACACAATGCTCATCGACAACAAATGCGTTAATCTCACGCAAACGCCAATAATCTGCATGCTTCCTCATGCAGATTATGAACACGCTGAGTCTAAGCTGAAGAACTCGTACATCGTAGTCTGAGATCTTAAAATTGTCTTCTAGGGTTCTTCTTAATGAATTGTACTCAACAGTTTTAGGACCCATAGCAATAAATTGGTAGCAATATTGTGTGCAGTTCATTCTGATCGAAAAGGAAGAGCGATTCGCAGGAGAAGAAAAATTCCTTGTGTTGACAATTAGATATGGTGGCCGAATTTTTATTTATTTATTAAGTTTTGTATGTTCAGAAACTACATCCGATTAAAAAGAAAATTAGATAAAGATCAAATATTCATTCCATATACATATCTCATTATCTATTTTCTGCCATATTTATAGTGATATGGAAACTGAAATATTTGATGTACTTGTAAGGAGGTAAGGAATACCAAACACCTAATTTGCTTAACATAAAAATGTAGGGGCTAAAAGAGAGATACATTAATTAAGGTACCATTAGCTCGTATTTTTAGTGGTAAATACACTTTTGTATTTTAGGGATTGTTCCTGTTTTCTATTATCAATCAATGCCGTTGTATTAAGATGTTGTTGTGATGTGTATTCTAATTCCAGGAGGTAAGCATTACTGAATTGGTGCATAAGTAGCTGTAATGAGAATCACATCTAGTTTCTGCTATTATGCGTGATTTTTCAAAGTAGTCATTCGTATTCAAAACTTGTGCTTTCTATGTATCAAGTTCTTTACTCATAGATTGAGTTTGACAATGCGACCAACAACTCCAAAACCATTCAATCATACACAAGAAAACGGTCATTAAACAAGAAAAATAATCCTAAATCCGAAAGTCATTAACAAAGTCTAACACCATTCAGTCATTAACATCAAAACAGTCATTAACATTTAAAAAACATGAAATTTAATCCTAAACCCGAATCGAAGATTCCAAAAAATAAAACAAGATTCAGTCGTCCACAATATCTTGTTAGACCCCTCTTAATTCCAATTTTTCTATGTACTTTGACGATACCTATTTCTTCAAAATACTAAGTGTAACCATTTGTACTCTGTACGTATAACACCCTACTAAAACGTCATGTCCTTTCAGACCTACTTCATGACGTAATGGTTATCCTTTAGATTTTGTTCCCTTTTAAATAAAAATTCAGTTATAGATTTTGTTCCCTTTATATTTTGTTCCCTTTTAACTGCTTATAAGATAAAACGGGCAAATATGCGTTACTTGCCAGCTCATTAAGGACGCGACCATTCAAATAATGCCTGCTCATCATGGACGCGACCATTCACCAACAGGTGTATTGGAGGTCTATATAAGCTTTACTCGTACCTGCTTGAAGCATTCTACAATATTAAGAAAATCCTAAAAGCTTGTATTTTTTTTTGATAATATTTCATCAATATAATAGTGATGGATATATTGTCGGAATTAACTACCAAAATACTACAGCACCTCCAAACTGCAGAAAACATTTTAGCAAGCAAGTGTGTTTCAAAAGAGTGAAATACTATCCTCGGGGACAAAAGAATTGGACTCCTTTTTGGTGTCACACCAAGAATAGGGAAAGAAGTTACTCAACTCTTTTATAGAGAGGAAGATTTCAGCCCGATCGTAACAGCCAACAATCACGACGCCCAGAATGATGGAACTCATGAAGATTTGAGTAAGTTGCACCCAATAGTTGGATCTTGCAATGGTCTGGTATGTTTTTATGTCACACATCACGGCATACAAGATACTGTATACGTTATGAATCCAGAAACTGGTGAGAACCTACATCTGCCACAACTATGCATCCCAATTGCACGAGATCAAGTACTTTCGTGGTATCCACGAGACAATGTAATTGGGGGTTTCAGATACTGTCAACGTACCAATGAGTACAAGGTTGTTCGAATTCACATGGATGGTAAAGTTCAAATACACACTCTAGGAGACAAGAGGGGATGGAGGAACATACCAGAGGAGATTCCTTATACTTTTCGGAGTTCAGGTGTGTACGCACATGGTTGTATTTTTTGGAAGGATTGTTGTCAGTGGGATGGTGGAATAGTTTCTTTCAATTTGGACACTGAGACATTTCATCAACATTCGCGACCCCCGCGCATTCCTGATAGTGAATTCCCGGAACTTGGAATGGTTATGTTTGGAGTTCGCCTTTTATTATACTACATCCATGAGGCCTATGATGAGGGGATTAATCAGCCCCGGGTAGATTTCCTGGCACCCATTTCCAAAACAAATATTCATACATGGGCACTTGGCGGGGAATTTGAATCATGAGATAAGCATTTTCTTGGAAAAGGATGAGGATGAAGGGTGGCATACCAATTACCCGAGAGCTTTTGGGAAAAACAAGGACCTCCTATTGTGGGAGAATGGGCATTTATTGCGTTACAATGCACTCACCAGAACTTGGACGGAAATTTGGGGGAAACTATTGCGGGAAACAAGCAGGGTTGCAATTATTCCTCATATGAGGAGCACTGTCTCGTTGAAGAATTTTGGTGGACAATCGGAAATATGTACTCATGATGTCCATGCCACTAACACATTCCTTGGGTTATCTATGTAGCTTTTAATTTTTTCTTGTAGTTGTGTTGTTGTTTTTTTTTTGGTATTTGGATTTTATTCTATGTACAATTTATTCCTTGGGTTGTCTATGTAGCTTTTTTTCTCTCTTGTAGTTGTGTTTTTTTTTTTTGGTGTTTGGATTATTTTCTATGTTGAAATGTACAATTTAATTAGTTTGGGTCATTGTTTAACTAGCCAACCTTTGATTTTTTCCTTTTTTTGCATTACACCTATGGTCCAGCCGTCCGGGCGCCCACCCCAACCGGCCTAGGTAATTAGTCGAAAAGTAGATAAATTATTTGGGTATTCCCTAAGAGGTCATGATTTATTTTAGTTTGTTATGTTCGGAATGTATATTAGATTAAAAAGGAAATTAAATAAACATGGAAATATTCATTCCATATCTCATTATATTGCTACAATATCTCATTTTTTAGTAATATGGAAATTGAAATATTCGACGTAAATACCAAAGAATAGTGATTTAAGATGGAAAACCTAAAAAAACTTAGCCATATATATATATAAGCTTTACTCGTATCTGCTTGTAGCATTCTACAATAACAAAATCCTAAAAGCTTGTAAATTTTTTTTTGATAATCTTTCATCAGTATAATAGTGATGGATATGTTGTCGGAATTAACTACCGAGATACTTCAGCGCATCCAAATTGCAGAAAGCGTTTTAGCAAGCAAATGTGTATGAAAAGAATGGAATACTATCCTTGGGGACAAAAGAATTGGATTACTTTTTGGTGTCACACCAATAGTGGGGAAAGATAAAGTTACCCAACTCTTTTATAGAGAGGAATATTTCAGCCGGATCGTAACAACCAACAATCACGACGCCCGGAATGATGGAACCCATGTTGATTGGGCTATGTTGCACCCAATAGTTGGATCTTGCAATGGTCTGGTATGTTTTTATGTTTCACACCACGGAATACAAGATCCTGCAATATTATGAATCTAAAAACTGGTGAGCACCTCCATCTACCAGAACTATGCGTCTCAATTGCACCAGATCCAGTACTTTTGTGGTATCCAAGATACAACATAATAGAGGGTTTCGGCTACTGTCAACGTACCAATGAGTACAAGGTAGTTCGAATTCTCATGGATGGTAAAGTTCAAATACACACTCTAGGAGACAAGAGGGGATGAAGGAACATAGCAAAGGAGATTTTTTATACTTTTCGGAGTTCGGGTGTGTACGCACATGGTTGTATTTTTTGGAAGGATTGCTCTCGGTAGGATATTGGCATAATATCTTTCAATTTGGACACTGAGACATTCCATAAACATTCGCCACCCCTGCATCATATTCCTGGGAGTGAATTTCAGATAAATACTTACTCATCACTTGGGATGGTCATGTTCAGAGTTCGCATTTTATTTTACTACATCCATGAGGGGATTAATCGGCCCCAGATAGATTTCTGGGCTCCCATTTCTGAAGAAAATATTCATACATGGGCACCTGATGGGGAATGGAATTGGAATTATAAGATAAGCATTTACTTTGAAGATGATGAATGGTTGACTTATAACCCGATAGCCTTTGTAAATAACAAGGACCTCTTATTTTGGAAGAATAGGCGTTTATTGCGTTACAATACACTCACCAGAACTTGGACGGAAATTTTGGGGGCACTACGGTGGGAAACAAGGGTTGCAATTATTCCTCACATGAGGAGCGCTGTATCGTGTCGGAAACGTGTACTCATGATGTCCATGCCGCTAACACATTCCTTGGCTTATCTATGTAGCTTTTTTTCTTATTGTTGAGAATTTTTTTTTTTTTTTTTTTGGTATTAGGATTTTTTTCTTTGCTGAAATGTACCATTTATTACTTGGGTTATCACTTTTTTTCTTGTATTAAACAAAAGGCCACACGGGGCAACTTCATTAGAAAAATAATCAATCGTCAGACAGGAAAATGGTTGGTATCCTAGCGACAAGCCGGGCACCAACACCTTTTTAAATCGCTACACCAAGCCTATGAAAAATAAAATTGTTTATTCTAGTAGTAACATCATGACTAGCAAGACGGTTCCTTTTTTTTGGCGTTTGGATTTTTTTCTATATATATAGTGTTGCTGCTAAATGTTGGGTCATTGTTTAACTAGCCAACCTTTGTTTTTTTCCTTTTTTTGCTTTACACCTATGGTCAAGCCGGCCGGCCCACCCCAACCGACTTAGGTAATTAGTTGAAAAGTATAAAAATTATTTGGGTATTTCCTAAGAGATCGCGTATATTAAATTGAAAAGGAAATTAGATAAATATGAAAATATTCATTCCATATCTCATGAGATCGCGTATATTATCTGTTATGTTCGTAATGTATATTAGATTAAAAAGGAAATTAGATAAACATGAAAATATTCGTTCCATACTACAATATTCGGTGTGAATAGGTGTTTTAAGATAATGATGGAAAACCTAAAAAATTAGGGTTTTTCTTACAAATATATATAAATTCCACCAAGCATAGAAAAAAATTAACATAGAGTATTATGAGGAAAATGAGTTCTGCTAAGGGGGATTGTAGAGATGAAACTGAAGAGAGGATCCAAAAATGTCCTCGACTGATGGTTGGTCCTCGTAAATTGAGGATTATTATTATTGTGGACGGAGTAACTACTGTTCCTGGTGTTCCTCTCGATGCTGTAATTAGTTCAGTTGTCAGTAGTGTTGACACTGATGATGTTCCTATTTATGTTGATGTTATTCGTGGTGTTCCTCTGGACGTTGTAATCAGTAGTATTGAGAATGCCGATGTTCCTGCTTATGCTGATGTTCCTACTGTGAATGATGATGCTCCTGCTTCTATTATTGATGAAGATCCCGATGTTCCGGACATGGCAGAGGATCCAAAAGTTAACAAGCATGATCTTAACAAGCATGTGGAGCCTGATGAAGCAGAAAATGCCAAATCTGAGAATGACAAGCCGCCCAAGCCTGCTGGTTCGAGTGATGAAGTTCACCTCAGCATTGCGAGAAGAACTGTTTGAACATGGGGGATGGTTCATTTGATATGTTTTTTTTTATGATAGGGTTTGATTTATGGATTTCTTTTTGTGGACGCTTTGAAAGTTGTTTTCATTTCTTGTTTCGTTTGTTAATTTTGTCACTTAGAAGAAGGTGATGTTTAAAAATTATTTTATTATTTAGGTATTGGAATCATGAAATAAATCAGATAATTATTTACAAGTTCACAGACTTTACAGAATGCAATATACTCTTGCAAATTTATTTATTTATGAGGTGTGCATTCTTTAGGAAAAATAAATATAATTAGCTGAAATAACGGAGGAAATGTAGAAACATACAGTTTTCCCTCCCTGTAAACAATAAGAATCAATTTATCACTTTAGGTCTGATCTTATTATCTCCTTGCCAATAATTTTAACAAACATACGAGTTTGAATAAGTAAAGTGCTATTGAAAGTAAAGTACTGCTATACGACGATGTTCATGATAATGATCTTTGCGTGGATTTGGATGAGAATGAGGAACCAGACTAATTTGACAAAGAACCAGACTAATATGACAAAGAACCTAACTCATCTAACAAGTTCTTTGCTTTTTTAAACAGGGTTTTTGATGTGTGAACTTTTAGTTTACGTATTTTTAAAGTACTGCACTAGATGCATGCTTCTTACGCTGATAGATAGGTTGACATTTATGTGATAAATGATTCACGCTGAATTTTTATGTTTTCTGGAAATGATGAACATGAAAATGGATGGGTTTAGTTTATTTATCTTTAGTAGCTTACTGTATGATTTGAATAATACTTTTCCTACATAGGTGCCACTAATAATTCATACGTTTCCTCCCTAAACCAAGAATAATATAGGAGACAACCCAGCTTAAAATTTTGAAGGAAAATATTATTCGAAATAGGAAAGTAATTTTTTTTATGGCGTGTTCTCGAGTTGGTTAGAGATAAGAAACTAAATTTCGAAAATTTTGGGAAACAATTTTATCATAACTGTCTACGATATATTCTCTCATAAAATAAGGAAACTAATCATATACACAACAAAAATTTGGAAATAAAAAAACAAAAACACCAAAAATCTTTTGTTTGGCGGGTGATGAAAATGAATTTTACTGGGCGAGATGATTTCAAAAGGAAAATCAATTCCCGCTTGATGGTTTGGTTAAATTCCAAAAAGAAAAAGAAAGATGAGTTCGATCTACTTTTTCAGTTTTTATTACTCGATTCATTCTCTCTTTGAAATCATAATTCTGCTACTATCTCTAATCTTTACAAGGAACCTACCTCTTCATACTCGATCTTTGTTGTTGGTATTAATTCTACAACCCATTATCGAATGAATATTAAATTGATGTTAGATTTTTTATTCGATCTCATGGAATCAGATGTTAGATCTTATAGGTTTACTAGTTAAAGCATGATTAGGGTTTTTATTCTATTACTTCTTATAGGTTTACTAGTTAAAGCATGATTAGGGTTTTTATTCTATTTTTACTATCTCTAATCTTTACACGGAACCTACCTTTTCAGACTCGATCTCTGTACTCGATCTTTGTTGTTGGTATTATTTCTACAACCCATTATCGAATGAGTCTTTGTTACTTGGCGAGCCTGTAACGTCTGCATTTTAAGTTGCCATTTTTAATGATACCATGTTGCTGGTTGGCTAATTGACTATCATATTCAAGCTAAAAATGGATAATCATTATGTGGTGCTTTAGTACTCTTGGCTTTTGTAACAAAAAGTTATATAAGACCGTTTAACCGGTACCTTTCGCTTCGTGTATAACACCATATTCATGAGGATATTTTGTGTGTTGCATTGATGTTTTAGCCTCAAGTTACATGCATCAATGAGTTCATGTTTGTTTTCTTTTCATATAATAGAAAATAGGTGTAACATATGTTGCCTATCCTGTTAGGTTTAGCTAATATTTTCCAAAATAAGCTCAAATTCCTAACTGAGATGCACGTACCTACACAGCTTTTGTCATGGGAGAAGATGATGATTACAACGTGCCACCAGAGGAGGACCAATGGGATGATGAGGTGGATTATGATGAAGAAACGATGGAGTTGGATGAGAGTCAATATGACATTGTACAATCAGATGGCGGTGATGATGAATATATGGTCCCCACTGATAGATTTGAAGAATTAACAGGTAATGTTCGAAATCTTGTACTTACTTGTTTCTACTTAAACATCACATGGTTTCATATTTTTCCTCGGTTATTTCCAGAGTCAGACGATTCTGAAAATTAAGATCTCAAAGTGTTAGAGGAAAAAGAATTGGAAAAGTGCTCTAGAAGCAGAAAAGCAGCCACAACAGGAAGACTCAACAGAAGAGGTCAGAAAAGAGAGGGGAATGACAAGAATGTTGAAGCTGCATAACGACTTCTTGAAAAAAGAAACCGAAAAAGGGATATTGAATTTGACAAAATGTTCCGGCCTATTGGTGGCCGTAGAATTGAATTCACTAGTTACCTAGGCTATTTGGCCCGTGATATGGTTGCATAAAACATTTATGTTGGAAGGAAGTCCCTACAACAACAAGACAAAATATGTGGGAGAAAATTATGGTATGCATATGCGGTTATCAATTCGTCGATTTTTTTGTCTAACTGTGAGTCTGTGATGAACATACATTAGTTGTTATTGCAGTTTCATTATGAGGTTCCCCAAGAACATAAGCGAGCGGTCATGAAGCGTCTACCTGTTCATCTGCGGGACTTCAGAAGGAAATTGTACAATAATCATGTAAAACCCTTCTTGGAAAGACCGGACAAACTAAAAACTTTCCCCAAAAAGTACGAAACGGTATTGGACCAAGAAGACTAGGAAAAATACCTTAAGTATGTACTAGAATCGCCTATATTTAAGGTATGGAATACACATTAATTTTTCTAATTTGTGTTTCGTTCTTATTGTCTATCCCAGCATACTAATGAAATTATTTTTATTTCCTCTACAAGAAAAATTCGGAGAAGGGAAAAGAGGCAATATCACAATCCAAGTTCCCACATCGGACGGGACGAGGAGGATACTCGGGATTAAAACTAAAATTAGTAAGTCTATTGTCTTATTTATTATACAATGCATAGTAAAACCGGGCATATCAGATACTTTTGTTTTGTATGTCGTGTTGCGTGTCTCATATATGAAGAAACTTATAACGGTATAGGGATGTGTCCTCTTACACCAATCTGTAATTTTGTTACATTAGATGCTTTGGAATAGTTTTCTGTTTTACACAGTTAAAATCTGTGCGGATGTAAATCCTTACTTATTTCTGTTAACTACTAGGTCAACGATGGAAAGGTTGCCGAAGAAGATCTTGAAGACCGGTGCTTCATGTGGGGAAAAGCACGCGAAAACCAACAAGGAATCATACCAGACAAATTTGTCAGGGAGAAGACAACTGAAGTTGTGAGAAAACAGAAACTTTATAGTCCTCATCTTTTTAACCAAAGTAAGTGTGCAAGGTTTATATCAGAATTTAACACATTATTTGAACAGGTAGAGAAGTGGAAGATGATTCAAGAGGGAACTCTAAAGGTTGGTGATAACGAGGATGCCCTAACAGTTGTAATCAGCCCGGATAAGGGTGGACGTGTCAAGGGGGCTGGCTTTGGAGTGGCGGAAAAACTTTACTTTCCAAATGGAAGAAAACCAAGACACTCGAAAGAGAATGATGAACTGCGTGAAAAGATGAAAGCTAAGGAGAAAGAATTAGAGTCTACTAAAAATGCGTATCAGAGATTAACTGATAACTTGTTATCTCAAGGTCACGACATTGCTAAAATTGTGGGCAACAGTATCAGCAAGTTTGGAGGAGACGTAAGTGAACTGAGTTTTGATTTGTAGGATCAGAATCTCGCAACAATTATGTTTCAGCGAAATTATCAATGGTATTGCACAATAGCGTCGCAGAACAATTTCAGAAACGACGTCAGCAAGAATCACGAGAAAGATGTGATAGTCTTGCGAAAATTAGAGAGCTTGCGAAGTTAACATTTATAAGGTTGCGAGAATGTCGCAAGCTATATCCAAAAATAAAGGACAGATTAGCTGTCATCCACTATGTATTTCCTTATAAATAGTCATTCGAGTTGTAAAGGAGGGAGAGATCTTTTTTGAGTAAGAGACAAGTAAATAGGAGAGAGAAAGTCCAGAGCAAAGGTCATTCTTGATTTCTTTATCTTTCTTGTAAGAACATTCAAAAATTAATCAATAAAATTAAGAGTGTAAAAACCTAAAAATGGGTTGATCAACAATGAAATCATATGAGGGGTGTAGTGTAG
The DNA here is from genome assembly GCF_003573695.1 of Papaver somniferum. Classification (NCBI taxonomy): domain Eukaryota; kingdom Viridiplantae; phylum Streptophyta; class Magnoliopsida; order Ranunculales; family Papaveraceae; genus Papaver; species Papaver somniferum. Next base: position 117,351,920 of record NC_039362.1, read on the forward strand.
GATTTCATGCAATTACATAATGGCGCTAGAAACAGGGAGATTGAAGATCGAAAGTTGAAGATTGTTGATTGAGAAGATTCAAATCAAGAAAGTGATTAAACAAATCAGTGAATCAGTTAGAGGAAAGATGAATAGAATTAATGAAAATGGCAAAAAATTGGAGTGTAATATGATAACAAAAAGCTTGGTTAATGAATTCCATGAAAACATCAAAGGAAGAATACATAAACGAAACTTTGAAGGAAAGAAATTATGGCGGTAGAAAAAACTTCACGCTTGAAAGATTGGGAAAAGCAAAGAATTGCGTTCATGGCGGAAGAAATACCAAAAGAAAATTTGAACCATACATCTGTTGGTCATCACAGTGCCTATTACACGAAAAGAGAAGGATACAACAATAAAATCCACAGGAGAATGGATGTTGAACAGAACTTTAATGATACAGGAAGTTCAGTTGATATAATATTTTATCATGCATTCCGGGGAATGGGATTTAAAGATGAAGAAATGTCCAGTTCAACATATTTTGTTCACGGCTTTGGAAAATCCACAACAAAACCTAAAGGAGAAATAGTGGTACGAATTCCACTTGGAGAAATCGAAAACATGTGACATTGTGCGTGGTGGATATGGAATCGCCATATAATATGTTATTAGGAAGATCATGGATACATGCGATAAAAGCTGTGGTATCAACGTTGCATCAATGTATTAAATTCCCCACTCCAATGGAATAGGTGAAATCAGAGGAGATGTTGACAATGCGAAATTATGTCATCAAATTGAAGTAAGCATTATGAAGAACAAGCAAAAAGAAACAATTTCGCAGAAAATTGTAAAGGAAGCAAAGAAGGAAAGAAGAATTTAGAGTATATATGATAAGGGCAAAAGAAGGCAAAGGAATACCCAGCGAAATTTCGGAAGAAGGAGAAGGACCCATAAAAGCAATAAAAGAACCACACCAATGGGAGAACCTAAACCCAGTTACACTGCCGCAGAACCAACAAAAGAAATAAATGTTGGGACTGTAGAGGAGCCTCTAATGTTGAGAATTGGAACCAAAATGGATATAGAAGAAGAAGAAAGAACTGTCAACTTTGCGAGAATATAAAGATATTTTCGCAGGAAACATGGATGAGATACCAGGAATAGATCCACAATTGCTTGCCAAATTGGAGATTAAAAAAATGTGAGACCATTTAAACAGAGAATAAGAAAAATCGCAACAACTTACCATTCCCAAATAGAAGAAGAATTACAGAAAATGCTGAGGCAGGAGGAATTATAAGAGAAGCTAAATACCCAGAATGGATAGCGAATATGGTCATTGTCCCAAAGAAAAACAAGGGAATCAGGATTTGCATAGATTTCACTGATTTGAACAAAGCTTGCCCCAAAGATAGTTTTCCGTTACCGATATTCCTCAAATGGTGGAATCGCAGCGGGAAATGATAGGGTATCATCTTTAGATGGGTACAAAGGGTATAACCAAATTCCTCTCGCTGAAGAAGATCAAGAACATACTGCTTTCTTTGCCCCTAGAGGTTTATATTGTTACACGAAAATGCCATTTGGTTTGCGAAATGCGGGAGCAACATATCAAAGAATGGTAGAGAAGGTGTTCGCAAAATGGATACACAAAACATTAGAAGTATACGTGGACGACATGTTAGTAAAGAGTAAAGAAGCTAAAGACCATGTACAAGACTTGAGGGAGATTTTTGAACAAATGCGGCAGTATAACATTAAATTGAATCCGAGAAGTGTACTATTGGAGTTGCATCGGGAAAATTTTAGGCTACATTGTATCAAAGGAAGGAATACAGGTTGATCCAGAAAAAGTGCAAGCAGTTCGTGACATGCCAACACCAGCAACAATAAAAGATGTACAGAAGTTGAATGGGCTTCTAGCTTCGCTGGGGAGATTCATTTCGCGATCATCAGACAAATGCAAATATTTTTTCGATATACTCAAGAAGGGTGCAAAATTTAAATGGAGTGATGAATGTGAAAAGGCTTTTCAAGGAATCAAAGAACATCTTATGAATACAACTATTTTACAAAAGGCAGAACCAGGAGAAGAATTATTGATTTACCTTGCGACAACGTCGCATGCATTAAGTGTTGTGTTATTGCGAGTAGACGCAGGAGTGGAGAAACCCATTTATTACATTAGCAAAACTTTTAATACCGCAGAGAAGAATTACTCAAAGATTGAAAAGTTAATCTTAGCATTAGTTTATGCATCATTTAAGCTCCGCATATACTTTCAAGCACACAAGATAAAGGTATTAACAAAAGTACCAATTGAATCAGTGATGAAGAATTCTAAAAGATCAGGAAGGGTGGAGAGATGGAATGCACAAGTAGGCCATTTGATATTAAATATGAAGTTTTGTCTTCACCAAAATCACAAGTTGTTGCGGATTTCTTGGCAGAATTTCCTTTAGAAGAAGATGAAGCAGTAGAAGAAATGATGGATGTAGAAGAAGAACATGGAGATCCAAAAGATTTATTAACAGAACCAAATAGATGGGAAATACTGGTAGATGGATCATCAATGAAGGAGTTGGAATTGTTTTAATTTCGCCAGAAGGAATAAAGATGGCTTTTTCATTCAGATTGGAATTTGCATCCACTAATAATGAAACATATGAAGCTGTGATACATGCATTAAAATTCGCAATAGAAATGAAACTAGAAAATGCCAGGATCACTAGTGATTCGCAGCTAGTTATTCGCCAAATAAAAGGAGAGTATACTACAAATGAACCATCCTGAAGAAATACAAGAAGCTGGTTGAAGAATTGTCAGCGAAAATCCCAAAATAAAATGGAGGCACATTTCAAGAAAGGATAATAGACTCGCAGACGCTTTTGCTTTCATCTCAAGTATGATGACAGATCCAACTGCGAGATGCATAAAAATACAAACACTTCTGTCACCATCAATCAATAAAGAAGAGGAAGATGTGGATGTGATGGATAGATAAAAAGAAGAACAAATAAATAATGTCGCAGACTGGAGAATGGAACTTCATGCATATTTGGCGAAAGGAGAAACACCAAGAAATAGATTGGAAACACACAAGTTAAAAAGCCGAGCAACAAATTATGAATTAAGAGATGGGTTGCTATACCGAAAATCCTTTAGTGGACCATCACTCAGATGTTTGACACGAGAGGAAGGACAAAATGTGCTGAAAATGTTACATAGTGGAGATGCTTGCAATCATAGTGGAGGAAGATCTTTGGCACATAGGGCAAAAATGCAAGGTTATTACTGGCCATACATGCATGAAGATGCAAAACAAATATCAAGACGTTGCGAATATTGTCAGCGGCATGGAAAGAAGATACATGCACCAGGAGCACCATTGTCATCTTCAACCAGTCTGTGGCCATTTGGAAAATGGGGCTTAGACATTGTGGGGCCATTTTTACCAGGAACTGGACAAAGAAGATACTTAATAGTCGCAACAGATTATTTCACAAAATGGACAAAAGTGAAGGCAGTACAACATATTCGCGACAAAGATATCTTTACATTCATATTCGAAAATATCATTTGCAGATTCGGAATTCCTGCACAGTTGGTATCTGATAATGGGAAACAGTTTGAGGGACAGAACATACAAATGTTACTTAATGCATTCAAGATAAAGTGTGGAAAGTAAACTCCTTTGTATCCACAAGCTAATAGGAAAGTAGAAGCAACAAATAAAACAATTACAGATATATTAAAGAAGAAATTGGAAGGACATCACAGATCATTGTGCGAACAAGTACATAATGCAGTATGGGCTTATAATACAACTAGAAGAGAAGCTACTGGAATGTCACCTTTTTGTTTAACATACGGAGTTGAAGCGGTGTTACCAACAGAAGTTGTTATTTCGACAACAAAAAGAGAAGCGCGGGAGAAGAATCTTAGTGCGGGTTTAATTTTAAACAAACTTGATGAATTAGAAGAAAAAAGAGAAAAAGCTTTACAACATATGGAGAAATATCAGCGAAGATTAGCTCGAGAATATAATAAACGTGTCAAAATACGTGAATTTCAACCAGGAGATTTAGTTCTGCGAGAAACACCAATATATCAGCGAGAAAATGGTGGAAAATTAGCGAAAAAATGGGATAGACCTTACATCATTAAGGAGATAGTTGGAACATGAGCTTATAGATTAATGGATCCAGAAGGGAGAGATGTCGGTCATAGATTAGACAAACCATGGAACAGGTTGTATTTGAAAAGATATTATCAGTAAGAAGCTTTGAGAAGGTATGAATTCTGAAAAAATAATTGCAGAATTACTCATCTCAAAAGAAGATCATGTTGTGCGAAATTGTCGCAGAGATAACCACAGAACAATGACATAAAAAAAAGGGGAGAACCTTTATGGCGTACACCCTAGTTCGCGAATAAAATTTCGCAAGAGGCAAATGTAAGACCTAAAGTACGTCATATTAGGGGGTACCTGTTACATGGCTCAGGGAAAGGCTACACCGCCACCGGAACCTGAGTCATGGAGATTTGGGGTCAATAAATCCCATCCGGGAGAGGCACCTTGGATTCTCAACTTAAGCATATGACTTAGGTTGGGTGACTAAGGTAATAAGGACTCTCCCAAGGAGTGCATATCTGATCAAGGCACCGAGGTACACAGTTGAGTCAAGAGTGCGAGGGCGTTTGAAGCGTCCTTTCCATTCTTGACAAGTCTTGGCTTATACTGCAATCGGCCCGAAGAAAACCCCACTTAGGGTGCAATCTCTTAACCATAAGCCCTATAGGTAAAAGGGATAAGAGGCTACGAAAACAACTGGTTGTTGTTAAGACTGGATGGGAGGAGCTAACCTTGTATGGTAGAAGTACGCCTCCTTAAAGGGGAAACCAGGGGGAAGATAAGGCACCCTCCATTAGGGAGCTGATAAGTGTCTTAAGACGCAAATGTCATGAGGCTTATTATTCGCAAGGATAATTAAGGCTTGTCATATTTGTGCAACAATCCTGAAGAGGCAATAATACAAAAGAAGAAGATAAGATGAGATCAATGGGTTTTCGCATGAAAGTGCGAAGATGTCCTGCGATTTCATCGCAAGACGGCAATGTCATGGGGCTTTATTTTCGCAAGAATATTTAGGCCTGTCATATTGTCGCAACATTCCTGAAGAGGCCATAATACAAAAGAAAAAGTTAAGACAAGATCAATGGGTTTTTGTATGAAAGTGCAAGGACGTCCTGCGATTTTGTCGCAATGACAAGAGATGGCATAATAAGACATTTAATTAGGAAGGAAAAATAAGACCATATAATAACACAAACTAATTATAAGCATTCATAACAGATTATTTTTTGCAAGAAAGATAATGAGAGGCAAGTATGGGAATCGATATACAAGAAGTATTATCTTTCTTATCAACAAAATATTAAAAGAAAAAGTTGACTCCAAAGTCGATTGAAAAATGTAGCTCTCAAAAGTGATAAAAATAAGACAGCTCAAGAAAACAAAGCTAGAAAACAAGCTCAAGCTTCAATGTCAATATCAGTAGCAGGAGATGACAGAAATTCTTCGCCAACATTCTCGCAAGCTTCTCCTTCATTTAGGCTTTGATCTTCGCCATGACTAGCATTTTGATTATCGCCAGCAATTACTTGACTAGCATCTTGATTATCGCCAGCAACTACTTCTTCAAGAGAAATTTCTTTCTCATTCTGATTAACACCAGCAGATACTTCTTTAGAAGGAACTTCTTCTTCATCTTCCAGGAAATTATCCTCTGCACCGCTTTCATAATCATAATCACTATCAGCAGGATGGGTAACTTCATCATCATCTACTTCTAAAGGATCAATTGATGTAGGAGGAAGAGAGTTAGACAATAAAATGTCATTTACAAGGACTTCATCTCGGAGATGAACTTGGAGAAGAAGCGCTCTTTGATGATTCCTATCTTGAATATCCTTAAAATAAGCAAGATAATCAAGTCTTCTTTCTGCCCGGTCGCGAGAACCAGCAAGGGTAGAAACAAGTAATGCATTCTCTTTGCGAATTTTAGCATATTTAGCCTCCAGATCAGAAATAGAAGAATGAAGATTCTTCTCAGACTCTGCGAAAAATAGAATACAAAATTTTACTAAGATAAGGAATTCAGAGAGATATGACAAAGGAAAGATAATTAAGGCAGTCAAACTATTATGACTACCTTCCTTTTGCGAAATAAGGTGTTGAATTAAGGATAGACAACTATTCTCCCAATGATCCATTGCGTCATCAAATCTATCTCCAACTAAACCTTTAAGTCGAGACTGAAGATTTTTCTCTTTAGAAACAAGGAAGGCATTTTTCTTCGCAAGAGAAGAATAAGATTCTTCTAATTTGGAATATTGTTCTTTAAGCTGATTTGCCTTCACACTTAAAGCTATTCTACCTTGAATGAGTGTATCTCTTTCAGCGATAGATGATTCTGTTACTTCTTTAAGTTCATTTCTTAAAGAGCGAAGAGATTTCTCTTGGTCAGCACATACTTTTTGAAGAATATTAAGTTGTTGCGAAGATGTCGCCATCTTGTTTAAGAAAACTCGCTTCTCTTGAGATAAGGTTTTATTCTCATATGATAAAGTTTTCATCCCTAAATTAGCTTTGGTTAAAGAATAAGAAAGACGAGATACTTCATTACTTAATAGATCTTGTCTTTGAACTAATTGGGTATTTTCATTGGTAAGATTATTTATTTGATCAAGAGAATATGAATAGAGGTTATCTAATTGGTTATATTGATCCATTAAGACTTCTTTATCAACACGGGCATCTTCAACATCATATTCAAATTTATATCTCTCCATTAATCGTTTATGATTTAATGCTTAACATGCGAAAGAGGATTTAAAGGATAATTAAACATGGGAAGGGTAAAACCATCGAAAAGGCAAATTAAAGACATAGGTGAGGAAATCATACCTCTTAATTCATCATTCTTCTTGCGAAGATTGTCACGATCCATCAAAACATTCTGAAGTTTCTGATTTTCAAGATGAAGAGCATTATATTCTTTTTCTAAAGATGTCTGCGAAGCAGCTTTGTAAAAACCCAAATGCTTGCTCAGAATTTCGCAAACATTAGACTTGATGGGATCAGTATAACACTTCTTGCCATCATCTAGATCTCAGGTAAAACCTTGAAAGCAATATCTATCCCTTCTACGGTTTCTTTCGATAAAGGAAGAGACTTGGGTAGAGAACTAGTAGAAATATAAGGTCGAGAGACATTCTCAATGGGAAGAGAAGAGGTTTCATTCGTAGAAGGATCCATAAGGGGAATTTCAATCATAGAAAGATCAACTGGAGAAATGAAAGAGGCAGCATTTTCGTGAGTTGGAGATAAAGGTTTATCTTGCGAAAAGGTCGCATGAGATTTGGAAGAAATAAAATCAGAAGCAGCATCTTCACGAACTGGAGACAAAGGTTTATCTTGCGAAGATGTCGCAGGAGATTTGGAAGAAATGAGTAGGTGGAAGGGAACAGAAGTTGGAACATCCTTGAGGTGGCGAGATTTCTTGTGAGGTTTATGAAGATCTTTATCACCCTGCGAATTATAACCTAGATAAGAAACAGAGGCAACAATATTGTTATTAGAAAAAGATAGTGTTTCTTACTACCTTCTCATTCGCAGACTTTCTTTTGTGTGCGACAACTTTGTGCTGTGATTTGGGATTGTTAGGGTTTTGAACTGTAAATTCAGTGTTGGAGCCGCTTTTGCTGAAATAACAAGAGTATGGGAATCACATAAATAACATCACAAAAGGCAATAAACAAGATTAATTTCAAATATATCAATTTCAGCAAAACTTATAAGGAAGAAAAGAGAAGACTAACCTTGATGAATCCATGAAAAATGATAGCAGGGAGATTATCTTGAGGAAGATCACGAACTATGAAGATCTAGTTTGAAGATGAAGAAGAACTTAAAAAGATTGAAGAGGAACGAAGAAAAATTGCAATAACAGAATTTGCAGAAGAATGATGAAGTTGCAGAGAGAATAAAAGGAAAGAAGAAGAGAATGAAAAGAAATATATATAGAGGGAATTTTTCCTCGAGAAAATAAACACGGTTAATACGGAAAGATTTAAGCAGTTAAAAAGTAACGGTTACAAAAGACGTGTCGAGAAATAAATGGAAGAAAGAATACGTATGATAATTGTAGAATATGAGAAGATAAATGTAGAATATGAGAAGATAAGCAGTTGCCGCATTTCTCACATCGTTCTCTACTTTGCAGAGAAGATATGATAAGAGGCAAGATGTAGGATCAGAATCTCGCAACAATTATGTTTCAGCGAAATTATCAATGGTATTGCACAATAGCGTCGCAGAACAATTTCAGAAACGACGTCAGCAAGAATCACGAGAAAGATGTGATAGTCTTGCGAAAATTAGAGAGCTTGCGAAGTTAACATTTGTAAGGTTGCGAGAATGTCGCAAGCTATATCCGAAAATAAAGGACAGATTAGCTGTCATCCACTATGTATTTCCTTATAAATAGTCATTCGAGTTGTAAAGGAGGGAGAGATCTTTTTTGAGTAAGAGACAAGTAAATAGGAGAGAGAAAGTCCAGAGCAAAGTTCATTCTTGATTTCTTTATCTTTCTTGTAAGAACATTCAAAAATTAATCAATAAAATTAAGAGTGTAAAAACCTAAAAATGGGTTGATCAACAATGAAATCATATGAGGGGTGTAGTGTAGGATTTCCTGCAATTACATGATTAGATTGTTTTATTTTTTTAAAAAACTGGCAGACAATATCTGATTTTTTCAAACAACGTGTTCAACTACAGTCACAGGATGCAGGACCTAGCAACGCCTCCAATCCATCTAAGAATAACATAGGTCCAGAATCAGTTAAGCAACTTCCAAAAAAACATGGGAAATCCGGTCCGCAGAAGTCATCTGAAAGCATCAAAGGGTCCGCGAAGCGGGACTCTCCTTGTACTAAAACGCCAACCTTTTCTACTGAATCCCCGGTGTCTTTAGTATCAAAAAAGAAGTCTCTGTCTCCTCCATCCACTGGGGAATCTCAGAATGTGGCATCTGAAAAAGTTACCATTGATTTATGGTTTTCCAACGCATTTAAATTTTAATCTTCCATTTACTATCTCTCATGCGCCTTGTGTTTCTGCAGGGCATAGGATGCAAACTTTGGTCTGGAGTAAAGGACAACATTGTTGCCATTGGTAGAGCTTACTCTTTAAAGAAGGTGTCTTATAAAATGAAGTCAGGAATGACGGCTGAGGTTACATACTATAGCGTCCGGGTTAGTGAAGTACTAAATGAAACCATCAAATTACCCTTAGGCATCTTCTCGGATAAAAACTTTAAAAGATGTTGGTGATGCTGAAATTATTTGGCCAGCAAATCAAACCATCTTGGATCAGAAGGTTGGTTGCTATGCTTGTTTGCTTTATTAACTCATTGGATATGTTTTTACACAAACCAGTTATATATATATATATATATATATATATATATATATATATATATATATATATATATCTTGTTTGAGATAAGAGACGAATATGTTATCAGCTATATGAATCACGGACGTTAGTGTCTATTTTAGAGAACCTTATAGAACGAGATATGTGTTTATCTACTTGATTGTGAGTCAGTTGTGAATTGTGCTTAAATGGTTTCACTGCAAAAAGAAGGTACAACTTTCATTTCAATTTTCTGATACAGGTAAGTCAACCAAAACATTTCGAGGCTGTGAAATCAACGGCTCTACTCAACGAAAGCCCATCTCGTATCGAAATATCTGAAAAAGTTCTGAAGGTATGTGTTTTAAACCAGTTACATGATCTTAAGACCATATGAGTCTGAAATATGCTATCAACTATATGAATCAAGGATGCTAGGGTATATTTTGGAGAACCTTGTATATTTGTTACCTATTCAGTTCATCAGTGTCTTCGCATTCACGGTGGAATATGGTATATTTGTTACCCCGAATATGGAATATTACTCTACTGCTGCAAGTAGCTCAACAAACTTCGGGGAAACATACTCTGGATATGACACCAAAAGCTACATCTAATCGGAGCAAATCTGATATCACGACAACTGCAACAGTTCATCCGGTATCTGTTTTATTTTTACATGCATTTTAAATCTCAAATTTTCTTTGAAGTTTTTGCTTGAAGATGTTCATATGCCATATATTTCCGCAGGGTAGAAGGTGCTACCTTTTTGACGTGTTGTCTAAGGCGAACGTCCTTGCTAGAGGTAGAGCTTTTTTGTTACCAGGAAAACAACAATTACATGAAAGCATAGGGGTGGAGGTTGATTGCCACAAAATCCTGATTGAGGAAGTAATAAAAGAGAATTACTCTCTACCCGTACGATTTGCTGGTATGGAAACATTAGGACAAACTCTTGGAAAAGCGATTCCTTGGCCAAAGTATGGTGTAAAAATTACCGAGCCTGCTAAGAAGGTTAGTTGCTTGGCTTGTTTGATTTGTAAGTCGAATATACATAAACCAGTCTATCAATTATATGAATCACCGATCCAAGTGTAAATTAGAGAACCTACAAAAATAGAAATATGTGTAACTTTCAGAAGTAACTAATAACTCTTTTAATCTTATGCAGAACCCTACCAGTAATTCACAACCAACTACTTCTCTGCGGATGTCTCCTGCACGTAGCAACCCTTCTGATGGATCTAAGATGCAGTCTCATAATCTTATGCAGAACTCTACCAGTAATTCCCAACCAAATACTTCAATATCTCTAGAGAAGTCATGCACATCTACTGCAGAACCTCTGGCTAAGACATCAAATGGAGTATGTTTTTTTATTATTTTTTTTTCTTCGTAAATCTATATTGCTAATCCTAGCATCTTCTTTTTATATGATGTTCACATGCCGTATCTCCGCAGAAAGAAAAATACGACTTTTGGAATGGATCTAGGGGAAACGTCGTTGCTAGAGGCAGTATTTTACCTATGGTGCCTAACCAGAAAATACATGGACAAGAGCTTCCTGAACACTGTTATGCTGCCAATATTCTGGAGGCCATAGATCCATCATTCGTGTTAACGGAACCAAGTGGTGAGTTTAAGTTATTAGGGGAACCTAAAGATGGTTTTGTGGCATGGCCGAAAGATAACCGTTCCATCTCTGATGACAAGGTTAGTTTCTTAGATCTTTTGCTTTGTTAATCAAGTATGTATATTGTTTTATATAAATCGTGTATTCAGTTTGATTAAAGAATAAGTATGAGATAGAAATATATTAACACCTAAATGGAACATGAATGCCAATGTAAATTAGAAAACTGATATTTGGTTACAGATTTTATTATGGGCGTCAACTGTGAAAAATGGCGCGGTCTTCAGTGAAGTTGGCTTTATTACATTGTTGGAAAAATGACTTTTGTCTGTCTCTTGTTGATAATTCACATGACAGAAGAATTCTCCTTGGTTTTATAATATATATATATATAATACATCAAATCTCGTGTTGCAGGAAACTCCACAGCATGGAAAACCTCATGAGCAACCAGAAACAGTTTTAAATTCTGAGAAGAAATTGGAAGTGAAAAACTGAACGAGAAGCACCTAGCAGTCAATCCACATTCGGGGAGTCATGCAGCCTCTGAAAAGCTTTCTCAGAAGACTAAAAAGGCGCAAAGAAGGTTATATGTACCAACTGTGCAGAAGGCATTGCAACTTTCAGCTGTGCAACAGAGGAAGACAAGGTTTGGCGCGTCGAGAATGTCACAACCTGATCCATTGCATGCAGAGACACCACCATCAAAAAAGTTGAAGAAAAAATGATGATTTTTGGATAAATGCTCTTTAATATTTTTTTTTGCGGACGCTTTGAAAGTTGTTTTCATTTCTTGTTTCGTTTGCTAATTTTGTCATTTAGAAGAAGGTGATATTTAAGAATTCTTTTATTACTTAGGTATTGGAATCATGAAATAAATCAGATACTTATTTACAAGTTCACAGACTTTAAGAATGCAATATACTCTTGCAAATTTATTTATTTATGAGGTGTGCATTCTTTAGGAAAAATAAATATAATTAGCTGAAATAACGCTGGAAATGTAGAAACATACAGTTGTTCCCCCCTGTAAACAACAAGAATCAATTTATCACTTTAGGTCTGATCTTATTATCTCCTTGCCAATAGTTTTAACAAAAATACGAGTTTGAACAAGTAAAGTGCTATTGAAAGTAAAGTACTGCTATAAGACGATGTTAATGATAATGATCTTTGCGTGGATTTGGATGAGAATGAGGAACCAGACTAATCTGACAAAGAACCTGACTCATCTAACAAGTTCTTGGTTTCTTAAACAGGGTTTTTGATGTGTGAACTTTTAGTTTACGTATTTTTAAATATAAAGCATTTCTTCTGACCATTTTATTTTCAGTGGTGGTTGTATTTATTTTTTAAGTACTACACTAGATGCATGCTTTTTACGCTGATAGATAGGTTGACATTTATGTGATGAATGATTCACGCTGAACTTTTATGTTTTCTGGAAATGATGAACATGAAAATGGATGGGTTTAGAATAATACGTTTCCTACATAGGTGCCACTAATAATTCATACGTTTCATCCCTAAACCAAGAATAGTAATGGAGACAACCCAACTTAAAATTATTAAGAAAAATATTATTCGAAATAGGAAAGTACTATGGCCTCTTCTCGAGTTGGTTAGAGATAGAAACTAAATTTCGAATGGGAAACAATTTTATCATAACTGTCTACGATATATTCTCTCATAAAATAAGGAAACTAACCATATTGGTTACACATCAAAAATTTGGAAAGAAAAAAAGAAAAACACCAAAAATCTTTTGTTTGGCGGGCGATGAAAATGAATTTTACTGGGCGGGATGATTTCAAAAGGAAAATCAATTCCCGCCTGATGGTTTGGTTAAATTCCAAAAAGAAAAAGAAAAATGAGTTCGATCTACTTTTTCAGTTTTTATTACTCGATTCGTTCTCTCTTTGAAATCATAATTCTGTTACTATCTCTAATCTTTACAAGGAGCCTACCTCTTCAGACTCGATCTTTGTTGTTGGTATTAATTCTACAACCCATTATCAAATGAATATTAAATTGATGTTAGATTTTTTATTCGATCTCATGGAATCAGATGTTAGATTTTATAGGTTTACTAGCTAAAGAATGATTAGGGTTTTTATTCTATTGCATCTTATAGGTTTACTAGTTAAAGCATGATTAGGGTTTTTATTCTATTTTTACTATCTCTAATCTTTACAAGGAACCTACCCTTCAGACTCGATCTTTATTGTTGGTATTATTTCTACAACCCATTATCGAGTGAATATTAAACTGATGTTAGATTTTTTGTTCGATCTCATGGAATCAGATGTTAGATCTTATAGGTTTACTAGATAAAGCATGATTAGGGTTTTTATTCGGCTGTATCAAAGAATAAGTTAATGACAATCACGGGTTGTACGATGAGATGTGATTTCATTTTGTTACAACAATACTGTTTTAGGCTTAAGTTACATGCACGAACTATTATAAGATTTAGGTAAGGATGTTTCTTTCATGTTACTTAGTTAGGCTTTACTAGTTAGTTAGGTTTTACAAAACTTAGCGATGCTAATTGTTTTCTCGGGTTTTTGTTATTGTTTGGTTTGCATTTGGATATAACTCTATTTTGATCGACGATGTTGTGTCAATCATATATATATAAGGCTTCTCAATATTTAATCATTTGAGTCTCTGTTACTTGGCGAGCCTGTAACGTCTGCATTTTAAGTTGCCACTTTTAATGATACCATGTTGCTGGTTGGCTAATTTGACTATCATCTTCAAGCTAAAAATGGATAATCATTATGTAGTGCTTTAGTACTCTTGGCTTTTGTAACAAAAAGTTATATAAGACCGTTTAACCGGTACCTTTCGCTTCGTGTATAACACAATATTCATGAGGATATTTTGTGTGTTGCATTGATGTTTTAGCCCCAATTTACATGCATCAATGAGTTCATGTTTTTTTTTTCATATAATAGAAAATAGGTGTAACACATGTTGCCTATCCTGTGAGGTTTAGCTAATATTTTCCAAAATAAGCGCAAATTCCTAACTGAGATGCACGTACCTACACAGCTTTTGTCATGGCAGAAGATGATTACAACGTGCCCCCAGAGGAGGACCAATGGGATGATGAGGTGGATTCTGATGGTGGCATAAAATTGAATTCAGTAGTTACCTAGGCTATTTGGCCCGTGATATGGTTGGCATAAAGCATTTATCTTGGAAGGAAGTCCCTGCAACAGCAAAACAAAATATGTGGGAGGAAATTCTGGTATGCATATGTGGTTATCAATTCGTCGTTTTTGTTGTCGAACTGTGAGTCTGTGATGAACATACATTAGTTTTTATTGCAGTTTCATTATGAGGTGCCCCATGAATATAAGCGAGCGGTCATGAAGCGTCTAGATGTTCATCTGCGGGACTTCAGAAGGAAACTGTACAATAATCATGTAAAACCCTTCCTGGAAAGACCGAACAAACTAAAAACTTTCCCCACAAAGTACGAAACGGTAATGGACCAAGAAGACTGGGACGAGTACCTTAAGTATGTACTAGAATCACCTATATTTAAGGTATGGAATACACATTACTTTTTCTAATTTATGTTTCGTTCTTATTGTCTATCCCAGCATACTAATGAAATTATTTTTATTTCCTCTGCAAGAAAAATTTGGAGAAGGGAAAAGAGGAAATATCACAATCCAAGTTCCCACATCGGACGAGACGAGGACGATACGCGGGATTAAAACTAAAATTAGTAAGTCTGTTGTCTTAAACCAGTTACATGATCTTAAGACCATATGTCTGAAATATGATATCAACTATATGAATCACGGATGTTAGGGTATATTTTGGAGAACCTTGTCTATTTGTTACCTATTCAATTCATCAGTGTCTTCGCATTCACGGTGGAATTTGGTATATTTGTTACCCGAATATGGTCTAAGAAGCAGTCTCATAATCTTATGCAGAACTCTACCAGTAATTCCCAACCAAATCCTTCAATATCTCTAGAGACGTCGTGCACATCTATGGCAGAACCTCTGGCTAAGACATCTAATGGAGTATGTTTTTTTTTGATTTTTTTTTCTTCGTAAATCTATATTGCTAATCCTAGCATCTTATTTTTATATGATGTTCATATGCCGTATCTCCGCAGAAAGCAAAATACGACTTTTGGAATGGATCTAGGGAAAACGTCGTTGCTAGAGGCAGTATTTTACCTATGGTGCCTAACCAGAAAATGCATGGACAAGAGCTTCATGAACACTGTTATGCTGCCAATATTCTGGAGGTCATAGATCCATCATTCGTGTTAACAGAACCAAGTGGTGAGTTTAAATTATTAGGGGAAGCTAAAGATGGTTTTGTGGCATGGACGAAAGATAACTGTTCCATCTCTGATGACAAGGTTAGTTTCTTAGCTCGTTTGCTTTGTTAATCAAGTATATATATTGTTTTACATAAATCGTGTATTCAGTTTGATTAAAGAATAAGTATGAGATAGAAATATATTAACACCTAAATGGAACATGAATGCCAGTGTAAATTAGAAAACTGATATTTGGTTACAGATTTTATTATGGGCGTCAGTTGTGAAAAATGGCGCGGCCTCCAGTGAAGTTGGATTTATTACATTGTTGGAAAAATGACTTTTGTCTGTCTCTTGTTGAGAATTCACATGACAGAGGAATTCTCCTTGGATTTAGAATATATATATAATACATTTAATCTCTTGCTGCAGGAAACTCCACAGCATGGAAAACTGGACAGTGATAAACTGAATGAGGAGCACCTAGCAGTCAATCCACATTCGGGGAGTCATGCATGCAGCCTCTGAAAAGCTTTCTCAGAAGACTAAAAAGGCGCAGAGAAGGTTATATGCACCAACTGTGCAGAAGGCATACCAACTTTCAGATGGGAAACAGAGGAAGACAAGGTTTGGCGTGTCGAGAATGTCACAACCTGACACCACCATCAAAAAAGTTGAAGAAAGACTGATGATTTTTGGATAAATGCTCTTTAATATTTTTTTTTGAAAACTGTTAGACCAAAGCTCAACATTTTTTACTGTGTTATTAATAATAATATGAATTTTTGGCATATATGAATTTCAGATTTAACCACAATTTATAAAGTATAAGAGAATTTGGATAGTGTTAGGTGGATGGTTTAGATGCGTCATATCTGAACGGCTTAGAGGCGTCACACGCGTAATACACACGCTTCGAGATTAATTGGCGTGGCTAAACATAACATAAAGACACATTAAGCATACATAAATTGGCGTGGCTAAATATCACATATATGGCGTGTCTATAGGATATCCAATGAACGACACACAACGCTACATGTGGATGGTAATCAATGGTTCCTAATACAACCACGTGGATGAAGGTTATTGAAATTGGCGTGGCTAAAACATAACATATAGACACATTAAACCTATATGAGGTGTGTCTATAGGATACCCAATGAACGGCTCACAACGTTACATGTGGATGGTATCCAACAGTTCCTAACACAACCACATGGATGAAGGTTATTGAAATTGGCGTGGCTAAAACATAACATATGGCCGCGTTAAACCTATATGGGGCGTGTCTATAGGATATCCAATGAAGGGCTCACAACGTTACATGTGGACGGTATCCAACGGTTCATAACGCAACCACGTGGATGAAGGTAAGTGAAATTGGCGTGGCTAAAACATAACATATGGCCACGTTAAACCTATATGGGGCGTGTCTATAAGATATCCAATGAACGGCTCACAAATTTACATGTGGATGGTATCCAACGGTTCATAACACAGCCACGTGGATGAAGCTAAGTGAAATTGGCGTGGCTAAAACAGAACATATAACCACGTTAAACCTATATGGCGTGTCTATCGGAAAACCAATTGCTACGCCTAAAAGCAATTTGCGTGTCTAAAGTAAACCAAATAGCCACGCCAAAAATCAATTTGCGTTTCTAAAGTGAACCAAATAGCCACGCCAAAAACCAATTTGTGTGTCTATAGTAAATCAAATAGCCACGTCAAAACAATGTATGGGGCGTGTCTATAGGATATCCAATGAACGACTCACAACGTTACATGTGGATGGTATCCAACGGTTCATAACACAGCCACGTGGATGAAGGTAAGTGAAATTGGCGTGGCTAAAACAGAACATATAACCACGTTAAACCTATATGGTGTGTCTATCGGAAAACCAATGGCTACGCCTAAAAGAAATTTGCGTGTCTAAAGTGAATCAAATAGCCACGCCAAAAAGAAATTTGCGTGTCTAAAGTGAACCAAATAGCCACGCCAAGAAGAAATGTGTGTGTCTATAGTGAATCAAATAGCCACGCCAAAACAATAAATCGCATGTCTGTAGAGTACCAGTACTTAAGTTTTTGGGACACTATATAGCAATGCCTATATGGCTCTGGCGTGTCTATTTCATGCAGAAATAGACACGCAAGGAAGGCGTGGCTATATGCTGCATAAAGCGACGCCATCATACCTAAAACCACACGAGAAAAAGCCACGCCAATTCCAAACCAAATTGGCGTGTCAAAACCCCTATGGACACGCCAATTTGGCGTGGCAAAAGGGTATGTGTGTACCAGTGTTAGTTGGGAAATTACTTCCCGGTGTTTGTTGTTGTCTCATGAAAAACCTTGCCGAGCAACAAAACCCTGTGGGAAAAAGTAACCTCGGTGAAGGAAAAGAGCTCAACACACCATTAGATGCTCCCCCCTGATGTCAGAAAATTTTCATTAGTCTAATGCAGTCAAAACGAGTTTATCACACTTTACTTTGGTGACTTGGATGTTTATAGAACCATGTTGTCGATTCTGGAAGTTATGTTGCTTAACGGACTATCGTATTTCATTTCTTTGATTCAGATATTTTCAACAATATCAACACGATCTTTATGTCTTCAACGTTCAACATACTTGATGCTTTTAGTATTGTCTCGCTAAAAACCTTGTCGAGTAACAAAACCCTTTGGGAAAACTATTCTCGATCGAAGGGAAAAAGAGTACAACACAGCTTCAATTTCGAAGTAAATTATGTCGACATCATACCCTTGGATCCTCCCCCTGATGTCGGCATCTCTCCCTAATTACTTTCAGAGTTGTTACAGATAGTTCCTTTAGTCATGTACTTTTCGAAACTGAATATCGGTAATGACTTAGAAAATAGTCTACCATATCTCCCCCTGATTACTTTCGTTGGAGAATAGATTATTGTTCCTTCATAATCAACAACCTTTGGATTGCAGTACCTTTAACATTCCTTTTTATGTCTTTGGAGGGATAAAACAAACTCATGTGAATGGTTACTTTTAAATACATGATTACATTCATTGTACCATTCCAAAGACGTTGTGTTGGCGCTGAGCTATATCTAGCTAACAAGTTCCCTGTGGATGAAAAATTTTATCGAGTACATTATTATACTAAGTACAAAAATGCGTCTATTGTACTTAGATATGGGAATTTCATCTCCCAACAAATCTTCATCATCTTCCTTTAGACGAAATGGTCACTTACTTACATTTGAACCTCGACTAATCATGGGAGTGCTACCAGGATGCATGTCTTTGTTAAATTGCCTGATAATGGACATATGCAAACTGGTGGAATAATATACCACAAGCTCGGTCTTCCAGTTCAGAACATAGATAAGATCGATATTTCCCACGATTTTCATCTCAAATTCATATTTTAAATAGCTTGTAAGATCTCTTATTCCATTAAGAGTACTTATCATGTCCATACCGTCGACATGAATAGCTATAATTCTGATTCAGGAACTTATTTAATACACATGGTACGAAACCTTACTTGTTTATCCCTTCCCAATCAAATAGTCACTTAGACGGGTATACCACATCCGCCTGATTGTTTAAATCAATAAGTGAGTGTTCCAGTGTAACTGCAAACACACTCTGTGGTTTAGAGTCATTCGACTTGGGAAGCGAAAGGCCATCATGCACTTTTGCAAATATCTTCTATCTCTTGATTCTTTCAGAGATACATAATAACCACATAAATATGTTGCATTTCAAGTCCTTTTGAAGTTACTAAGCTAACTAAGTATAGAAACGATATAACGTTCATTACAAGAGGACAATTCCAGGGTTTTGTGAGAAACCTCGCGCCACAAGGAGAGTCTTTATAGTTTAAGACTGCTTTCTTCTCATTATGCTTTGTGACAAATTAATCATGTATGTCCAATAGGCTTTACACTTGGTTGGTTAGCACTACCACACCAAATACCTATATATTTGTCAAAGAACCAAGTTCTACCTGGATTGTATAGGCCAAATACGCTCTTTGTTGAAATTAAGCAACAAGGAGCTTGGTTCGATCTCATCTTGCTTTATTTCCTTAAGCAAATGTATATGAAATTAATCATCAATATGCTTGCATGATCTTTCCAGTGACTCGTGCGCATTCTCATAATCCATTTGGGATGTCATTGTTCTCTGGAATCATTAAACTTTGGAGCGTCCTCCAGTTTGATTCGTGGACATATTCAGAGATAATGTTATGAGATGATTTATGATGATATAAATAATTTTTGCCTTATTCACCTACTTCCTTTCTAGGTGAGCATTAATCGAACCTGGTGGTCTCTCCATCTTCCTTTATGGAGCCACGGCCTCAACTACACTTCCACCAAGTGTAGTTGCAACACCTTAGTCTATGGTGTACCCCATACTGAGGATTTCTAACCTTGCAGGAATATTTTCAACTGGTATGTGTGATCTTGTCACTTTAGCGACATCAGTGTGTATTCTGAAAATCGATTATTCTTTGTCACTTCACATTTACATTTGTGGAGTACAAGAATCAATATGAGACACAGTTGGAACACACCACGAAAATTCCTGTAGTTCCCGTAGAAAATAGTTTTTCTAATCTCCCCCTAACGACGGGAAGACTGTCTCACTAAAGTGATAACCCGCAAATCTAGCGGTAAGAGACCTCCTTCCAAAAGGTTTAAAATGCAGATAATTGTTGGGAACTCATTTTCAACATAACTACTTAACAGTTTTGAAGACCCATCATAGTACGATGTGGAGTCGTAATGACACATATATAGTGCATCCAAAAAATGCGTAAGAACACGAATGTCAGGCTTAAATCCAGTTACCAACTGGTAGGCATAAAAGGTTGACTAATATTGGGTTCTAAAAACGAATTAAGTAAGATGCGTGTAATATTGCATATCCCCAAAGCAATAAAAGATAGGTTGGTACGCACAACTTATTCCTTAGGCACCATCTGTAACCTTTGATGGTAGCCTCTGCAAGACCATTGGGTAGAAGATGTTCTATATTGATCCTATTAAAAATGCAATATTCATCAAGTCCTTTTGATGTAAATTCTCTACCATTAATAAGGGTGGTGAGCCTTTGCACTTTGTATTGTGTAATATGTGCTAGGAGTTTTTAAACGCAAATTTCTTTGGAACTATAACTAGTCCAAAATGTCAAAACATTCACCAGAGCCATAAGTCACTTTAATGGTGCGCACTCTGCATGAATATTTTTCTAAATTTCACCTTGTTATCTTTGTAATATGGATTGTTTACCATTTGTATCTTAGGATGGTCTCGATCCTGTTTTACTGAAGACTTTGTAAAATGAGTGATATGCTCTCTTACTTAAAAGAATAATGGGAGGGAGGAGGGGGTTGTGCATCTGGTACTTTAGAAAACACTTATTGAGAGATATGTCGTTATTTCGCATTCTGTCAATCTTTTTCCCTTTGTCTCGTCCACTCAAACACAACGATGTACGTGTGAGTCCTTTCAAAACGAAACATCATGTCACAAGCAAAGTGCCTTTATGGTTATTTTGTATGAGTCAATTTCCAACATTTCATCGTCGAAGTCAATATGGATTTAGTAATCCAAATACTATAGTGATTTACATTTCACTAGATTGACTCATTAGTTTCTCTAAAATACATTTCCTTCCAAATACATTAGAGACTGTAAAAGATGCAATCAATAACATTCTCATCACTGTGAGGTTCCACATGATATCCATTTAATTACATGGGTTTCTTTAGAATTAAACAAGGTGTGATTATCTCTCGGTACATGTAGAGATTTTGTGACGTCTTTGTTCTATCTCAAAAAACAAATTTTGAGCAGTGCTTTGCTCGATGATCCAATCCTCGTAGTCACATTATAAGAAAATAGTTTAACAACTAGTTTAAATTCCTTAAGCTAGTGGAAGAAAAACAACTATGAGTTAGACACTTGGGTCTTAAGAGTTATAATAAGTGGTGTGGCCTTATAACGTAATAAAAGTGGAATTCAACTCAAGTACTTTAGAGTGAATATATATTATGTGTCACCCAATATATCTCAAGTGCTTTAGAGAATTTATGTCTCGTGTTTTCATTCCATAAGTGCAGACATTGGATCTAGTTCAACTGAATAAGATAGTCAATTGGTCAGGCAAAGTTCTTGTTTCCGTCAAAGTTGATGTGAAAATTGGTTGCTACTATGTTACACACATTATATTGTATATACCAACACCTATAACTAGGTGCATTTCCAACTCTTGCATTTATAATGGAAGCTAAGATTACATTTTTAGCTTCATCCCATGATATATATGTCCCTTTTCTCATGCTTTATATGAGTCATTACGTCTAACCCTTATTACTTCATGGATCTTTCCATTTTCAGTTTTTCTACATTTAGCTTAATTCGAGAAATTTTGCTACAACAAGAGAACTATCTTTAGTTATATATTCAAACTAAAGTAAGTGGTTGACATGTGTAGTGAGGTTCTCTTGTTGTCATACTTCAACAATGTACTGGTTCATTAGTATCATGGATGAAGTAAAGAAATGGAAATTTTCTGACTCATATAATCTTTTGTGAGTTCTTCCACAAAAAATGGAATATATGTGATTTTATTTGAACGTATATTTTGAAACTACCGACTCTTTAATAGTCGAGCAAGTGGATTACATCCCACAGAACATTCAAATTTTTGGGGAGAAAATATCATGTACGCAATAATATTGCTAAAGTACTTCTGAACCTCAAATGAATACACTGTAATCGAGTTGGTACAACCAATTGAACAATATACCACATTCAACTATAACCAATATCATATTCAAAAGAACAAAATAATATTAAGACCAAAATTCTTAATGATCGATACCAACAATCATATTTTAAATTGACCAATTATATGATGTGGACTTATCTTAAGACAAAAATAAATAAAACTAGGCATATTCTAAAATCAAATAAGTAGGCCTAGCAAGTACTCAACGTAAAAACGCACATTATATTATAGTTACATACCTCGGACTATGGCTCCCGTTGTATATAGCCAGAACGACCTTGATTGCGCACAGGCAGAAAACAAGCTGAAACAGGACAACCAAAAACAGGGGCCAGAACAGGTTGGACCAGACCGGATTGGACCGGGTTGAATGGACCGGGCTGGGTTGACTGGACCGGACATGGTTGGTTGGACCGGACCAGCTGCACTTCTCCTCTTTCTCCTCGAACATACAGTTTACATAAACTGTTCGTTTCCCATTCCAGATCCCACAGAATCTTCACGCCCCAAAACATATAATATTAATATATATTATATATTATAAAACATGATCATATATATATATTATAAAACATGATCATTCCATTTCCATTAATTAATTATAATATAAGGCAGTACCCAAAATTGAAAATTGAAATCACAAAATAGGACAGATTCCAAAAATTGGAATCAAAAATAGGGAAAAGGAGGAAAGAAAAAAAAATAGGACAAAACAGATCCAACTTATCTGATTTGATTCCAGCAATTTCAATATTGACTTGATGTTAATTACAAAACTGCATTGATGTAAATCGTCCATATAGAAAGAAAAAAAATCTACCAATCCAATCTAGCTCTCGTTGTAGCATCGTGTATGAAACGTTTTTCAGTGGAAATAATAGGGAAAAGTAAGAGATAGAGATGGAGAAGAACTTGGTATTGATAAAGAGGCATCAATCTATTACTTACATATGATGTTCTCTTATATACATGAAAGGGAAGACCTATTCATCTAATGGACCGCACATCCATGGGCCATAGGTCCAATAACAAATCCATAGAAATTACATAATTTAAGGGTGCGTTTGGCACGAAAGGAGTCAAGGGTAGAGTTCAATTGTTGGAGTGAATTCTAATTCTAGGTAGTTGAAACTCCATTATACGGTGAAAAATCAAATAACACCTCCCCCATGGAATTTCAAACTCCACCCTTTCAACTCCATTAGTTGACCATATTGACATTTTGGTTTTCTTTTTTCTTTTTATTTTCTTAATTTCAACAATCTTTGATGTCTTATAATTACATTATTTTCTTAGTATTAACTTAATACAAATGGGTAGCTAGCTCAGCTTGTCATCCCCGTTCCTCAAAGGTTGATGCGCTTCAGGAGGTCCCAGGTTCGAGTCCCCGATGGAGCAATATTGTATTGCAAAATTTGACATGGAAGGTAGAGTTAGCTTGTCTCCCTTTCGACATAATCAGCCTCCCTATCCGCTTCGTCTCCCTTGACTGGTTTCTCATGAGGCTCGCTGGTAGGCTAGCACGACAACTTGTTCAACTAATGTAGTAGTACGATGTTGGAGCTTAGCTTGTTAGGCTTCCAACTAGTAGTATTACGTTGTTGGAGCTTAGCTTGTTAGGCTCCCAACTAGTTAATGTAATAATACTCTTTATCTAAAATAAATTAGGTTTTAATAATATTATTTTAAATAAAATTAAAATTTCATTATTAATATACCTCTTATTTTTTAATTAAAAAGTACGACTCCCTCCGTCCCTAATTAGATGACCTATACCATAAATAAGTGGAGTGATAGATTAGTATTATTATAAGAAATATGTAAAATTTGATAGCCATATTTATATTCATTAGATAGGTGTTTTAAAATGCTTTCCGATGATACAAAGTTTACAAAAATCCGTTGTATAGTTTGAGAGATAAATCATTTGAAAATTTACTAGTAAATTTTAACTTGGTCATCTAATTAGGGACAGAGGTAGTATTTTAATTTAAATTAACAATTATAGCTTTTCATTAAAATTATATTTACTCAGAATTATTTTTTGTCTCATATATATCTAAAAAGAAAAGGAGTATATTTTATTAATAAATATAATTTCATATGTCTGAAAGAGATTCCATCTTATGGCAATGTAACCGTGTCAAGCATGCTCAGGACTATCTTTTGGCGTTACCCATTAGTGGGCTTAATCAATGTCTTGGACCTAGACAATTTAGAGCTGTGCTTTGTTATCGATTGGGTATTCCTCTGTTTGTTGAGAATAGTCTGTGCCCAAGTTGTAACAAGTCTATGGATATTTTTGGAGATCACGCGCTTCATTGTGCTAAAGATATTGGATATAAATTTCGTCATGATGTCGTTCGTGATGCTGTCGTAGACATTTGTTACAAGGCTAATGTACCTGCGCATAAGGAGGTTTCCCTGGGTCTTCAGTCAGATGATGGCAAAGATCTAAAACCTGTTGATATCCTTGTTCTCAATTAGGACAATGGGCAAGATGTTTGTATGGATGTTACATGTGTCTCCCCTTTTACTGGTGATGGTATCCGCTCCTTCGCTCCTGGTAAGGCTATTTCTGGTGCGGTTTCACGAAAACGTGCCAAATACTTGGACAAGTGCGCTGCACATGGCTATGGTTTAGAGGTGCTAGCCTTCTCTACCTTAGGGGAGCTCGGCGAGGACACTTTGATTTTTTTTAAGCGTCTTAGGAACTGTTTGGTTAGCAATGACGCTAGTAGTGGCTTTGGTAGTTTCATTTTTTATCGTTTGGGTGTTACGATTCAAAGAGGAGTTGGGGCCCAGCTTATTGCTAGGTTGCCAACCAAAAGCTCTGTGTAAATTATTCTTAACATAAAAAAAAATTAATAAGTATAATTATTAATTATTTAATTATGGTTTTAAAATATTATTTTATATCAAAATATTATTTTATAATTAAAATATCATATAAGAAACCTTTAGAATTACACTTACTTAAAATATTGCTTCCAAATAAAAAAACTTACTTAAATATCAAATAGATAAATATAAATATTTAAATATTTTATTATAAAATCTATTTTTCAAAATATATAACATTAATTTTAAATAAAAATAAAAATAACTTTTTACTAATGGATACTAGTGTTAATATAAAAATAACTTTTTATCCAGGTATGTGGTTTACCTTCTACCTACTGTGTCAATGATACTTCTCCCCTTCCATGCACTCCCTGGCAGTCACTTATTTTGATGCGGTTAAGAAGGAAATCCCAAGCCAATTCTCCATGTCTGCAAGAGATTCCATCTTGTGGCAGTGCAATCGTGTTAAGCATGCTCAGGACTATTTATTGGATGTACCTATCAGTGGTCTCAATCAGTGTATTGGTCCGAGACAGTTTAGACCTGTGCTTTGCTATCGTCTTGGCATCCCACTTTTTGTTGAGAATGGTTTATGTCCAAGTTGTAACAAATCCATGGACATTTTTGGCGACCATGCGCTCCACTGTGCTAAGGATATTGGCCCTATATTTCGACATGATGTTGTTCGTGATATAGTTGCTGATATTTGTTACAAAGCCAGTGTGCCTGCTCGCAAGGAGGCTTCTCTTGGTTTTCTGACGAATGAAGACAAAGATGTGAAACCTGCTGAGATTCTCGTGCTCAATTGGGAAAATGGACAGGATGTTTGTATAGATGTCACAGGGGTCTCGCCCTTCACTGGTGAAGGAATTCGCGCATTCGTCCCAGGAAAACTATAGCTTATGCCGTCTCCCGAAAACACACTAAATACATGGACAAGTGTGTTTCACATGGATATGGTTTCGGGGTCCTTGCCTTCTCTACTTTTGGGGAACTTGGTGAGGACACTTTATGTTTTTTCAAGCGTCTGAAAAACTGTTTGGTCAGTAATGACGCAAGTAGTGGTTTTGATAGTTTTATTTTCCAAAGATTAGGCATAGCTATTCAAAAAGGTGTTGGAGCCCAGCTTGTTGCTAGGCTGCTAACAAAAAGCTTTGTGTAAATTTTTTTATTCCTTTTTATATTAACTTTCAAATCTTTTGTGTTAATATTAAAATATTATTTTTTGTTATAAACGTGTAATTATGTTAAGAATATCTAGGATGAATTTCGTTTATTACTGGGATGCCCTTATGTCTAGTAGCCCTATAAATAGAGGTTATAATGTTTGTCTATGATCTAATAATAATTCTTCTTTCTCTCTTTACTTTGTGTCTTCTTCTCCCCTTTCTATATTTTAGAATATGTTATCACGCACGTTGCTCCACCAATATAAGCAAAAGAAGATTACCTATGATCTAAATCTAACCTTATCTTTTGGTTTAATTTGTTTTTCTTCTCCAGTTGATTAATGGGATTTTAACTAATCTTTTTGTTGGCCTATTCGAGGTTGGCACTGTGAACTAATCTTACCGGATCACATGAACTAAAAAGATAACAATCACTTAATGGTTGTACACCCAACGTTGATTCAGCTTTGGAGTTCGATGTTCAATGCACAAGCACATCAAGAAGAAAAGGGGTTTTAGACGCGTGCTATATCGGTTTGTATTAACGTGCAAACATTATGGATTTTTTTTTTAATTCGTTGATTTTACATGTAGAAATTAACGTTTACTTCCATTTCTACTGGGTTTTGGACGCTCTAATCCTGGCCTCTAAGGCCTAGTACTAACTAATCCAAATTTTCAAACTCGCGTACAATTTAGTCCATAATTATACGAGTCAGTCCAGATTTTAGCCGATCTAGAAATTACCATGTTTTCTTATTACCATAACTATCCTTTTCATTTTTTCGTATTCATTTCAGGCTTAAATTTTTTTTTGGAGAGACGACGATTTTCAGAGAGGAAATTTGAGAAAGAAGAACAATATATGAACTCCATTGAAACGAAACATAAATCTCTTAACCTTCGATGGCGGCAGTTGAAGCATAAGGAAAGCAGGTATAAACAAGTGTTATGCCGTGACTGCTAAGCATAAACCAGGTTAAGATCTTAGACAATATTACGTTGTTCACGATCTTCACCTTCAAGTTCGACAGAAATCTCATTAGTTAAATCGTCTTGAAGATCACCGTAATGATCTTAATTCTAGAGGTAATTTAACATCACTGCCTAACCTAATTACAATTTTTTCGGTCAAATTAGAGTTCCTTTTGCTTAATGGATGTGGTTTTGTGTTAGTTTTAGGTACATTTTTACTTGTTCTACACTGAATTTATTGTCGATTTCCCTTTTTTATCTTCAATTTTGACTGAATTAGGGTTCTGATAGTTTAATATTTTATCCTTTGATTAATGTTGAATTATGTCTGATTATTAAGTTTAGAGTGTTAGTATAGGACATTATGGGTGTTGCTTTTATTAAAGGAAGGAAGATTTCAGAATTTCATGAGTAGGGAGGAGTTTTAGAGTATTTGGGATGAAATTTTGTCTTACGAAGTGTGTGTATTTACGACAGCGAGGATGCTCAAAAAAGAGTTGCAGTTGGTGGAAGTTATGGGGAAATCAAAGGTGTTTTGGTAAGGTAAGTTGTAAGTTGAGATTTTTTATGTTTTTTTTTTTTGTTTTGATTTGACGATGTTTTAAACTTCCGGCAGCAGGCGTGTGAGCTCATAAACAATTGTAGTTCATCCTAATTATTAGAAGCATCACCACAATTTGCTTCCAGATTTATGAAAGTTAAATTTTTATTAATCTCCCTGCAGTGAGTCATGTCGACCTCTATGAGATTTAAATCCGATGAGAGAACCATATATAGTATGGAGCGGCTTCCAGACCCAAGGTATTTCCTCTTTTAATTTCTTTTATAAAAATCTTTGTTCAACTAGCTAGTCTACATTTTTTTATGTAAGGTTAATCTTATAAAAATAAAACTGCCATAAAAAATAGGGAAAAGTTTAGATAGTTACTTAACTTTCACTAGAGGAAATAAGAGAAGATATTGCTATGATCTATTCAGGTCTTTTGGATTGATTTTTGTTGCAATTTGAAACGTAAGTGCTTGCTGCTGGTGTACAAACTATTCAGTTAAGCTTCCTTTAGACTTTTCATTCATACAAAACGTAGGTATCAAATTAATGTGATGGTGAAAAAACTTAGCTAGTCTTAGAAAATCTAAATGGTATGTTGTGAACAGGTGATGCATGTATGTATTCAATCAAAAGTGCATGCTTATGTTGATAACGCTTGATTGTTGCTTGATGGTTATGTTATGTATGGGAGTTAGGAAGATTTTTTTGAACCAAGGGAGTTAGGAAGATGAATGGTGTTTTACTCTATTTTGTTTTAAATCTTATTTTGGTTGAGTTTGTTTTGGTAGAATTCTTTGTAGCACGTTTGGAATGCTTGATACATTTTTTGGCCTAGCTCGTTGGATCTTCAGTAGGTTAGACTGATCTGGTCTAGTCTATGAAGCTAATAATATTGATCCCCGACTTGATGTCAAAATAGCGTATCTTATAGATCCAGGAGATATGACCATGTGGGTTATGTCACGTCTTACATATAGTGTACGTACTTCTATTCATGGTTGAGAAAAAACAAGGTTTATTTTGCTGGTAAGTATAATAAATATAGTATTCATACGATAAAAAGGTAGTGGCCAGTTCTTTGTTTGGTCGTACACATAAATATATCTCGCATATTCGGAAAATGATGTGTCTATATGTTTGATTTTACTGGTTAGCTTGGGTCGGAAGTAGATGATTGCATTATTCAAAGTGAAAAGTTCTCTGGTAATTGTGATATCTAGAGTTGTAATTTATCTCAGGTTGTATGTAGTCGCGATTGACCACTCTGCATTTTATTATAAAGTTTCCTTTTCATAGGCCATTTGCACTTGATCCCGAAAGTAAGAACTAACGGTGTATTTTCTTGTACACCGTATATGGGTGCACATAAAAGTGCACCTCTTTTTGTGCTTGGTATACGGGGTGTATATGCTTGTACACCAGTTATTCGAAGCTTTTCGAAAATATTTGACATATGAAGTCTTAGCTAGATTTTTTAATTCTAGGTGATCGATCTCTGAAACGAAGACGAGTATTTAGGCTTAGTTGCTCATCTCAATTGACGATTCAGCTGGATTATTTGAAGTGTTTCAACAATTTTTGAAACACTGAATCTTAGTTAGATTTTCTTATTCTAGTTCTTATTTTAGGGACTAGATGGCAGAAGAGGAGGAAAAATGAAAGTTTAGTAATGGAAGAAGCTGAAACTTTGTAGCAGGATCTAAAGAGATGGAAAAGCTTATCAACGGAATTCTTGAAAAATTTGAGCGATTGACTCAACAGGTAGTAGTAATCTTCATTTTCGCCTGTTTGTTCATAATTATGCCTTAATTTGTTGTTATTCAGATGTTTATGTCATTTCAATTCAATTTCTTCTCTCTAGATTTAATTAATAGATGCTTGAAGTAGGAAAAACACTTTTCAAAGGTCTTAGTAACAAATTTGAAGAGCGTATTAATGCATAAGATAATTGAAGATTTAGAGAGCTCTTTTGATGATTTTGTGAGATTTGATTTTAAGATACTAATTTCACTGTTATGTACAATTCACATGGAATAGATTGACAAATGACATGATGAGATCAGGGAACGAGGTCACTAGGCACAATAAATGGAGAAGCAAACACTAGTTTTTGCATGAATTTTTTTAAAGGTCAGAATTATTGTATCTTTCTTTGTTTTTTTTATTTCTGATTCGATTTTGTTTTTTAATTTTTTGGTTTTGATTGTTTTGATCCCTATTTTGTGCACAGTAGTGATCAAAAAGCACTTCAAAAGTTAACTGTGGATGTGATTTGGAATCAAAACAGGTTGAGGAACTTTTTTTAGTTATATTTTTGTAATTGTTAGTGCTTTATTTAGTGTTGTGCACTATTGCATGTGTAATTCCCAATTAATGCAATGACACGTGTTCCATGGGGTACACTTGAAAGTGTTGGTGACCATAAAATGTCGGGATGTTTTCTTTACTAGTTTATGCACATTTTTTTTTTGAATTATTAATGTGTACATATTTGTACACATGTTGATTATTTAGGTGTACATAGTTGTACACATGTTATTCATTTTGATGTCTAAGAAATTAGGGAAAGCACTAATGTGTACATAATTGTATACACATCTTATGTTATTTAGGTGTACATAGTTATATTGATTATCTAGGTGTACATAGTTGTAAACTTGCGTGACTATATTTTATGTATACAAACCAAAAATTGGGAAAAGCACTAATGTGGGCAGATGTTGGATTTTTTTATAGGTAAATGTAAGCTTTGAAATTCAATCTCCAAAACTGAAATTTGACTATTGTATTGTTCACAGGGTTCTAGCAGATTGAAGGTGCTGCTTTTAAGTTGTTCGAGTGTAGGATCAGAATTTCGCGACAACGGTACGCTCGCGAAATCCTTAACAAACGCATTACAAAAATGTCGCAGAGCACTTTGAGAAACGATACAATAGGTGATATTAGCTTAAACATAAGAAAAATGTAATAACTTTGCGAAGATTAGAAGATCTGCGAAATTAACATTTGTAAGCTTGCGATATCATCGCAAGCCAGATCCGAAATTAGGGGAAATCTTAGCTGCATATGAGCTGTCACCCACTAGGTAGAATCCTATATAAAGAGAAAGGAAAGAGAGAGAAAGGAGATAGATAATCAGAAAGAGAGACACACTTTAGGAGAGGATACATTCTGTAGAGAGAGAAAGTAAAATTGGTTGTATTATTATTATCTCCTTCTTCTTCCTCCTTCAAGAACCTAGAGCTCCAAATACTCATTAATGGAGTCTCCATGTAATCAAGATGTAATTACAAATAATCATAGTAAAACCTAACCCCGTGGATGTAGATCAAATTGATCGAACCACGTAAATCTTGGTCTTATTTTCTATTTTCATTATCTTTATCTTTATTTTCATATCAAATAAGTTTAGATCTAGAAATCATAGTCATGATAATACAAGGGGTGTGTTGTAGGATTTCCTGCAACTACATAATGGCGCTAGAAACAGGGAACGAGTAAAGGATTTATCCTTCCTGTAACTTGTTGATTCAAGAAATTTTCATGAAGATTAGATATTGTTCATATTTTTCTAGATCTACAAAATTTAGGTTCAAAAATGGAAATTTTATGGAAGAAATCACACTTTCAGGGAGTAAACATCATCAACAATTCAAAGACATGAAAAGAGTGAGAGAAAAAATTAGTTGTTGTGGTGAAATT
This sequence comes from Papaver somniferum, assembly GCF_003573695.1. NCBI lineage: Eukaryota > Viridiplantae > Streptophyta > Magnoliopsida > Ranunculales > Papaveraceae > Papaver > Papaver somniferum. Next base: position 117,383,355 of record NC_039362.1, read on the forward strand.
TAAGGAGAAATGGAAGTTTCGGTGGAAGATTTTCATGTTTAGGAGAAGAAGGCAAATGTGAAAGAAGTTAAGGAAGGAAGAAGAAAAGATAAGAGGCAGATGCTGCAATTTCTATCACAAACAGAAATTCGCACAAATGGTTTGAGCTGGAGCGAGTAAGCGATAGGTCACGGGTTCGAATTTCGCAGAGACACATATTTTTCATTTTCTTCTCATTTTCATGGGAGAATAAAAGAATAAGAGAAAAACATTGTGCATTTATTTCGCAAAGAGATTCTTGAATAGTTGGTCAAGAGAACAATATGTACGTTCGTGGTTGCAAGTTCGAACTTCCCTGCGAGCATAGTTTTCTTCTTTTTACAGATAGCAAAAAAATGAATAATTTCGCAATATTGTTTCATTAGTTCGCAAACAAGAGGTAGCACAGTCGGTCAAGCTTCGCTAGAGTGAGTTGTAAGACTCGAGTTCGAATCCCTCATCAAGCTTAATTTTTCGCACATTTTTGAAATCCTAAAGGCGAAGAAATGGAATAAAGTACAGCATTGTGTGTTTCTTTCGCAAGCAACAAGTAGTGCAGATGGTCAGAGAAGGAGTATGCAAACTAGAGGACATGGGTTCGATTCTCCCTGCGACCAAATAATTTGTGCTTCGCAAATATTCATTTCGCAGAGTTGATATTTGATTACTTCGCACAGTCTTTGATTATTTCGCAAGAGAGGGTTAGCACAGTTGGTCAGGAGGCATGAATGCAAGCAGCAGGTCGCGGGATCAATTCTTGCTTCTCGCATGTTTATTTTTATTATGCGAAATTTATACAGAATTGCTTCTTACACAGTTGGAATTTGATTACTTCGCAAGAACTTTGATTATTTCGCAAAAGAGGCTTAGCACAGTTGGTATGGTGCGAGAAAATCCAAGAAGCAGATCAAGGGTTCAAGTCTCACTTCTCACACTTCATTTTGCTGCGCGAAATTCATACATTTCAAGGCATTTATTCACTTCTTTGACAACAACAACGACTCACATGAAAGATAAGTACCACTTCCTTGAACATTTTACTTTATACTAAGAACGAATAAAAAGATATTTGATTTGATTTACAAAAAAGCGATTCAATTGCACGATTACAAAGATTTCAAGATTTCAAAGATTATAAAGATTACTAAGATTTCAAGATTACAAAGACTTCAAAATTACAAAGATTGCGAGATTTCAAAATTACAGAAAACTGAGAAAATTTAATTTATATGTTTCTCTAGAATATTTCTTTTACAGAGAATAAAAAGATTTTTGATTTGATTTACAAAATGCGAAACAATCGCAGAATTACAAAGATTTCACAATTACAAAGATTTCAGAATTATAATGTATTAGAATTTCTCTTGAATATTTACTTTGCTTCAAATGATATGATATTATGAGAATGAAAGAATGAATGAAAGAATAAAAGAACAAAGAAACGCGAAAATTTCGCAAGAGACAATCTAAGATCCATAAAAATCTAAGATTAGAATGGGGCGAACCTTTATGGCGTACACCCTAGTTCGCGAATAAAATTTCGCAAGAGGCAAATATAAGACCTAAAGTACGTCATAGAAGGGGGTACCTGTAGCATGACTCAGGGAAAAGTTTACACCGCCCCTGGAACCTAAGTCATGGAGATTTAGGGTCAATAAATCCCATCCGGGAGAGGCACCTTGGACTCTCAGCCTAAGCATATGACTTAGGTTGGGAGACTAAGGTAATAAGGACTCTCCCAAGGAGTGCAGAATCTGATCAAGGCGCCGAGGTACACGGTTGAGTCAAGAGTGCCAGGGGAGTTTGAAGCGTCCTTGCCATTCTTGACAAGTCTTGGCTTATACTTCACTCGGCCCGAAGAAAACCCCACTTAGGGTGCAGTCTCGTAACCATAAGCCCTATAGGTAAAAGGGATAAGAGGCTGCGAAAACAACTGATTGTTGTTAAGACCGGATGGGAGGAGCTAACCTTGTATGGTAGAAGTACGCCTCCTTGAAGGGGAAACCATGGGGGAGATAAGGGCGGAACCCTCCATTAGGGAGCTGATAAGTGTCTTAAGACGCAAATGTCATGAGGCTTTTTACTCGCAAGGGTATTAAGGATTGTCATATTTGTGCAACAATCCTGAAGAGGCAATAATACTAGAGAAAAATATAAGACGAGATCAATGGTTCATTACATGAAAGTGTGAAGACATCCTACGATTTCGTCGCAAGACGGCAATGTCATGGGGTTTATTTTCGCAAGAATATTTAGGCCTGTCATATTGTCGCAACAATCCTGAAGAGGCAATAATACAAAATAAAAACTTAAGGCAAGATCAATGGGTTTTTGCATGAAAGTACAAAGACGTCCTGCGATTTTGTCGAAATGACAATAGGTGGAAAAATAAGACCTTTAACTAGGAAGGCAAAATAAGACCACATAAGAAAATGAGTAAGCAAGTAAGCTTGCGAGAATGATTATATGTAAGCAAACAAGCTTGCGAATATGTACATGGAAATGAAACTGAGGCAGTGAAAATGCCGCAGACTTGATATTATGATCATACTGTTATGAGATACTAATAGTGCAGGAAAAAGGAAAGATGAAACACAAGTAAGAACTTGTGAGGAACAATAACTACATGAAGATGAATGCATACACTAAAGAAAAAGCCAGAGAAATGGAGAATGGAGGCAATTTAAAGCTACATCAATTTTAACGTGCAAAATGAGCTAAGTAACGCAAAAATTAGCTATACATTGCAATAGATAAGCATTTTCATCATACAAACATCATACTCGCATCATAAAAGCATTGCATAAGCATTTCATAATTTAATCATCACATAAGCATTATATTCGCACAAGTACTTTACAAAACTGTACGGAATAATATTGCAGAACTTCGCAATAATATCGCAGAATTTCGCAGAATTATTCAGAATTTCGTAGGATTATTCAGAATTTCGTAGGATTATTCAGAATTTCGCAGAATATGTCAGAATTTCGTAGGATTATTCAGAATTTCGCAGAATGTGTCAGAATTTTGCAGAATGTGATTATTTCGCAGAATGTGATTATTCCGAACGATATTATCATTTCGCTCAATTATTTCGCACAATTATAAGCAACTTGAAGAGATTATACTATCGCATGAGCACAAAACATGAGACAGAGGCAATATGAGAATGAAGAAACAATTCGCACATTCAACATTTTCTCAAAGATTCTACCCTCATAGATAAAGAACAGAGGCAACTATGGATTACCAAGAAAACATTTTATGTTCTTTATCTTCTCGGCAAGAATCACCAAAAATGGAGTAATAATTTCGCATGAATAGAGGCAATACTTATTATTCTTATTCAAGGACGGATACTTCTTACATTTCGAGAATTGAATATTTCTTATACTTCATCAAGGATACTTCATGCTTCTTATACTTCTTCAAGGATACTTCATACTTCACATACTTCAAAAGATGATACTTCTTATTTACTTCGCAACATTCCGGAACTTCACAAAAGAATAGAGGAAAGTACGTACTTTTCAAATCCAGTATTCTTTCGCTCGTTCCTTCATCAACAAAGATCAAAGATTACTCCAACAACACGTATCTCTCTCCAACAACTACAACAATGGATTTTTTCCTGAAGATCGCTCTTCAAGCAATATTCAAGAAAAAAGAGGCAAGATGTAGGATCAGAATTTCGCGACAACGATACGCTCGCGAAATTCTTAACAACGCATTATAAAAATGTCACAGAGCACTTTGAGAAACGATACAATAGGTGATATTAGCTTAAACATAAGAAAAATGTAATAACTTTGCGAAGATTAGAAGATCTGCGAAATTAACATTTGTAAGCTTGCGATATCATCACAAGCCAAATCCGAAATTAGGGGAAATCTTAGCTGCATATGAGCTGTCACCCACTAGGTAGAATCCTATATAAAAAGAAAGGCAAGAGAGAGAAAGGAGATAGATAATCAGAAAGAGAGACACACTTTAGGAGAGGATACATTCTGTAGAGAGAGAAAGTAGAATTGGTTGTATTATTATTATCTCCTTCTTCTTCCTCCTTCAAGAACCTAGAGCTCCAAATACTCATTAATGGAGTCTCCATGTAATCAAGATGTAATTACAAATAATCATAGTAAAACCTAACCCCGTGGATGTAGATCAAATTGATCGAACCACGTAAATCTTGGTCTTATTTTCTATTTTCATTATATTTATCTTTATTTTCATATCAAATAAGTTTAGATCTATAAATCATAGTCATGATAATACAAGGGGTGTGTTGTAGGATTTCCTGCAACTACATCGAGGAAATTCCCAACAGAGTTTTCGGTTTCACAGTACTCGGTTAGTGTTCTTCATCTATGTTTCTTCTTGGTTTAACTTTAAGTGTCGATAAACTGGTTCAAGTTGTTACATACGAAAATGTGTTTGCTTAGTATAGGAATTTCACATGTGATATATTTTAGTTAAACGTGTGACGTTAGAAGTTGTGTACCTTACAACCTTAAACAACACATTAATGCACTTAAAAAAGTATGTTGATTTCTTGCATTAAATTGAAGTGACACTACAGGTAAGTGAGATGATTACATATACTTCATGATCACAATACCTTATTACCTTATTAAACCGAAATTACATGTGTACATATTTGTACACCTATAATATAAATGTACATTCACATGTGACAGAAATTATATGTGTACATAATAGCCCATTTTAGGAATCTTAATCAAATTTCAGTCAGGGATGGAGGGAAGTGGGTGCAAGTGGGGTCACTTGCACCCACCAAGTTTTGAATTTTAATGGAGAAACGCTTTGGATTGTTCACATTTTTATGCATTGTGGGTGCAAAAAGATATTTGCTTCGGCTTTTCTATCTGACTCGCGAAGGAAAATAAAAGAAATGGACTTGAAGACGACATTGGCATGCGAATTTAGGTGCAGGAACCATTGTCGTTGTGGAAGTGACACGAGATATTCAAGTCATTTTAACATGCAACGTTTTTATTGCTGGCTACTGACATCAATGTGCAGGATTTCTTCGCCAAAACTGATGTATTTATAATAGTATTTTTTATGCTATCGCGGAAGTGTGCAAATATGCATATTGATCAAAAAAATAAATTTTACGAATGTCGAAACAAAAAATTATTCGACCCCATAGCATATATGTCCTGGCTCCGTCCCTGATTTCAGTGAACAGTATTTTTTCATTTTTTTGGATGTCGAATCATTGATACTACGATTCACTGAATATTGGTTATGATAGAAATTACATATGTACATACTAGTACACCTATAATATATAAGTGTATATTTTTGTACATATGTGACAGAAATTATATGTGTACAAAACAGCGCACCTGTAATGCCAGTGTACATTTTTGTGCACTTTTTAACACAGGTGTACTGTATGTGTGCACCAAGGTGTGTGAATTTGAACTTGAGTATAGTATTATGCACCACCAGTTCATATTGTTGTGTGAACTTGAACTTGATAGAACCGTACTATTGTTTTTCAGTAGTAAGATTTCCTAGTTCCAGGTTTAGTTTTGTTCTTCCACTTAATCCTTGTTTTTCTGAGATTGAGACTTGAATCTGGCTTCATCTATTTTGTAGTTTAATTGTTATTGAAATATAAATGTAAAATGTACTTGATTTGGTTTGTTGGATTTTTGTAGGTGTGTGCACCATTATACACCATTTTACATTCTCAATAATATATATGATCTGTTTTTATTGTATGGATGTTGCATTAGTTGGATTTTTTAGGCGTGCACATAGTTGTACACTATTGTAATGTATGGTATGTTTTGTGGGAATGGATATTAGATTTTTGTAGCTCTGTATATAACTATACAATATTGTGCTCTCTCGAAAATATAAAAAAACTAATTCCTGATAAAACCCTAAGTTGTTGTTTATCGATATCATGAGATGATTTTAATAGCATGCTTGCTATAAGTTCAGGTACTTTTCGACAGAGCTTAAGAAAGTGGAGAAGAACAATAAGCGGGTTTTGTAGATGGAAGATTTTCTGGATTTTCTGATTTTCATAGCATGTTTGCTATGTGTTAGGTTTTAGTAACATGCTTGTTAGTTGTGCTTACGTGGATGATTCATGTTATATGCGGTGGACAAACTGGTGCACCTTGTCTTGTCTTTGGATTTTTCTGGAATTTTGTAAATGTACGCCTATTTATACATCAATATAAACTAAGATTTTAAAAAAATGGGAATTATATAGTCATATGGGTACTCTTTTTGTAGCTCTCGTAAAGAGCTTTCCGAATATATAAAGTTTGCGAATTTTGGATAAATGGCTCGGAAAATAAATTATTTTTTAATTATTTAAGATTGGTGACATCATCATGAGTCACTTTAGACTAAACTGCAAATATATGGACTAAACTGTAAATCAGGAAGGTTATATGTGTATTTACCATATTTTAAATAAGTTTTGGACTAAACTGTTCCTAGTTAACTCGGGATGTACTAATCCATAACTTTTGGCGCGGTTTTGGACTAAACCGTTTTTTTCCCATTTTACATTAGCACTCATGCTAATATGTTCGTTATTTTTTCTTCTTCTTATGTTTTATGTTTTGATGAGCGTAACTTTTAAGTGTTGTACCTGACATGATCATTAACTTATGATAATTAATAGGGAAAAGCCACTTTTACTAGAGGAAAAGTTGGTTTTAGTCTCGGCTATTTGACTGCGGGTCAATATTGGGTGGATTTAATATAAGCTTTTCATTGTCATAAAAATGTCTTTTTAGTTTGGTATGTCACCATTTCTAAACTAACCGTATACATCATACTCATCCCATAACCCTAATATTTTGTATTCGTATTAACACACCCTGGCCACTGGATTAGATTAATAATTTGATCTCCAGTGTAAAGTACCAATATGGAAGTGAACTTTATATGTGTAGAGGATAAGTAACATGATCTAATCCAGAAATAGTAGAAAAAAATGAATAATTTGAGGTAATTAAATTGTTTATCCGATCAGCTCTTTTTCCTTTCTCCATGGATTGGATTAGTTTACTGATTAGATATGCCACTTACAATATTTTGTATATATGTTAAGGTTCTTGACTTTTGTATATCTGTTAAGGTTCTTGATCATAGAAATGAGGGTCCAGTTGTATATATCAGATGCGATGAAGTTGGACCGAACTATGCAGTCATTCAAAAAAGAGGTTCCGGTTGTAGATGATAGGGTTGATTCTTCTCATTTCCATGTCGTACAGGGAAATAACTATGAACACTATCGCTTCTCTATGTATTGTTGCGGATCATCACTTTACCCTTATAAGTGCAAATATATATCACTTACACTTATAAGCCTACACAACAAGAGAGAGCATGACAGGGGAAGTTAAATCCAAAAAACATTAGAGAAGTGATCAGGAGAAAATTCATTATTAATACACCCAATATTGACCCTAGGTCAACTATCCTAGACCGAGTCAACTCCCTTTAATAAAAGTAGCTTTCCCCTTATTAATTATCTAACTTATTGAATCATTTTGATTCGTCATATTTGGCATCTGATTATATATTTACGTGATTCATTTATCCTATAAATATGGTATGAATAATGTGGTCATTTTTCTGCGATCAATTTTATACCTTTTTTGCACCAATCATTAATAAAAAAAATTGATTGAGGTGTACTTAAAATTAATTGGGTGATCAATTTTCTGAACATATTCGGGTTTTCTTTCTTCTCTTATTTTCTTCAAAGAGAAAGAAAAGAAAAAACATCTATCAAAAGATGGATTGCAGTTTCTATTCCCCTAATGAAACAGTAGTCACCGAAGAAAAAAATTGGTATTTTCTTTCTTCTCTAATATTTCATAGAGAATGAAAAAAAAAAAAGAAAAAGAAATCCATCGTAAAATGGTTTACAGTTCATATTCCTTTAATGAAACTGTAATCACCGAAATTGGTGTTATCACAATTTAATTATCTTTATGGTAACTAATCACGTGCATGGTTGAAAACCTACGGCCAGTTGATATTGGTATCTTTGTCTTTTAAACATGGATCATGTGATTTATCTACATAGTTTCTATTTTTCTTTTTACAAGAAACCATTTGTCAACCACAAAGTGAGTTTTTCCTATGCGATGGATAAAACGACAATATTTTTTTTATACTTTGTCAATTAAATTTTAGTAAATTGTACAAACCAATTGATATTGGTTTTTCCCATCTCTTTTCTATAAGAGATTTAAAATTGGCATTCTAAGAATTTTTAGACAATCTGGGTTATTGATTTCTATTACTTCAAGGAAATCTTCGTCAATCAAAAAGTAGTTTTCATTACAAAGAATACGATAATGATTTCTTTATTTTTCTCAAAAGAATCTTTTAAACTAATTAATTCATAATTGGATTTGATTTTATCCGTCGATCATACATGGATTTGATATTGTTATTATTACGGTATAAGCTCATTGCAAACACCAATTGCTGAATTCCCGAGGGATGTTGTGCAAATTTTCTTCTTCCTAATACTATCTCCTAAATTAAGACCGTTCAACTTAATGTTGAAATACGGTAGGACATAAAAGATCAATGGGTGCGCACCCGACTTCTTAACCTATATCATTAGTCCTTGTAGTGACTAAACTGGTTTTTAAATAATTTCTTTCGATACAGAAAGTGTCTATAATATCATTTTAAGGTGAATGATTATCTCCTTGGCCCTATAGGTCACGAATTTATTTTTTGGAGAATTATTTACATATTTTTGGTTGTAACCATTAAAATCTATTGTTGATGTTAAATTTGTATGTCAAGTAGACTACAATTTTTAAGGACATTTTCTTATGGCTTTTGGAGTCATTATCTACAGTCCAACTGATATTATTTTTAAAATCCAAAATATATTATGAGTATATGTCCTTGAATTAATCGGATAATACTCTAATAAATTTATTTTTGTATATGAGATGATACAATTATGGATATTGGATAAATCTCCTAATTTTATACTTCTTTCTCTTTCCTCTCGTCACCTAGGACGATTTTTCCTTCATCGTCATGATGATTCTATCCTCGCCATAAGGACGATTTTTTCTCTCTTTCTCTTAGTTTTTCATTGGTCCTCTGTGTTGTTCTGTGCGTTTACTTTCTCAGCCAAGAATTTTGTTTCCTTCTAGTCATTGTTTTACTCTCCTTTGTCTCTCACTATACTTCACACTTTCTTCCCTTTTTAGTCTCCATCTCTGTCATGGCATCATCATCAACCACGACTAGGGGAGAATCGTATTGTGATGATTTAGCAGATCGTATGGCCGCTCTCCTACAGGAGGACGAAATCCCTATTCAGGTGCCTGAAGATTTAAGTGAGTCGGAGAATGAAATCAGATATGCCATGATTATCAAAACGATAACAGGAAGGGATTATGGACTATCCATTCTCTACAATCTATTGATTCGTTCATGGAGACCAACAGGGGAAATTGAAATTACTGCTTTTGGTGGTGCTATGTATATGGTGAAATTTTGTTGCGAATATATATTTAAAACATAAATTGAATTCCCAATAAAAATATTTTTAATAGCAATTAAGTTTTTCATAAAAGAAAAATTAGTTTTGACTGTTACATATTTGTGGTTTTTAATGGTGTTAACTCCACCATAATTACATGTTTAATAACATTTAGATGTTTTGAAACTCTTGACTAAAAATCAGAATTTTGGTTGGAAAAACAAAATGAGAGATGAATGTTTTCTAATGTTTTAAGCTTTTTGATGAAAATAATTGGGAGAGTTGTAGAAGCCTTTTTCTTATGTGAAATTTTTCTATTATTTCGCTTGAATTTATTAGAAGATGAATTTTTGTGAGAAAGAAAAAACAAGTGTGTGATCATCCTTAGTTTTTCTAAAGAGTTTCTGAGCAAGAATGAAGTGTAGAAGTTTCACATCCTCTCAGCGTGCAAGAGCGATTGTGTAAGAGATTGATCTCGGATGTTTTATCCTGGGGACGACGCGTCATTGAAGAACTGCTTGCACAATCTTGGGAAGAGCCGCGAAACGTCTTAAAGAAAGCGACCTAGTCCGCGACTCAGCCATAATATAATTTTGTTTGTATTTTTTGATTGTTTTGCAGGCATATTTCAGCAATTGTTCCAACAATTTTAAGACGTATTATTCTGCCATGGATACCAAAAGAAACCAATTTCTCAAACGCGATAAGTATAATTGTTTTATTTTGTTTGACAGAATTATAACCAGTATATTTTTTCTTTAACGATTGAACATGATACTTGAGATTTTAGGTAACCTGATACCTAGAGTTAATTTTATGTCTAATATTAACGGACTAGGAATAACATGATTAAATATTTTTCTTTGTAAACAGTTGACATAGAAAATATTGTTGATGTTAAACGAATGTTTATAACATGTTGTAGAGTCTTATTTTTATCTCCTACACGAAAATTAATTGGGTCTTGAAATTTTAACCGGGTGTATTACACATCAATCATCCACGTCAAATTTCAGAATTTTTGGACTCCAGAAACTATTTTTAAATCATTTTACAAAAACTGCATAATATATCTGAAAAATTCTGCGGGCAGAAAATTAGTCCTGATTAAATCAACTTTTCCTTATCTTTGTGTAGAAAATTTGAATCTGTGTGTCACAGGAAACTTGTAGACAGGGTCGGGCCTGATAGGGAAGCAGGCAAAGCTCCACTTGCAGGCAACACAAGCCCAAGGGAAACAAAAAGCCTTGTAATAATAAGGGGTTTTACTCAAAAAATAATAATTATGGACTGAATTGTTAGTCACATTAAATTGAAGGGCTTAAAATAAATTATCTGAATAATCGAACTTTCTTTCTCTTCACCTCTACGGCTCTACAGTCTACTGCACCCATTCTTCCCAGATCACGGCGCACTAGAGTTTTTTTTTTGTTTTCATTTTTTTTCTTATAAAACCCATAAAAACAATCAATTGAAAGTCTGGAATCTGGATTGATGCCCTAATTGAACGTTTCTACAAGGATAAAAGGTATTGTTGCTTTTCTTTTTTGCCCTAAAAATACGTGTAGGTTAAAGACATTAAAACAAACTTTCTAAGTTTTTATTTTAATTATTAATATCAGAAACCATTGATGATCTTACTAGTTGAATTTGTGCCAAAAAAAATATCTATAGGGGCAAAAAAAAAAAGTTCACTTCGGGGCAAATTTTCTCCAAGAACGACCCTGTTGTAGATCAGGGACTTATCTTCAAAACCCATTTTGAAATTTCCTATTTGGATATTTAGTTTGAGAGATTTGGGAATTTCAGAATCATTGTGTATGTTTGTCCAAAATAGTAGACGTGATACTTGATATTAGAGATGTAAGAACTATATTAAAATCATGTTTTGATTTTATACTTGATACTCGTAATGAAAAAGAATATCATTGATAGCAATCAAACTAAGCACCCCACATGTTTGATAATATGCTTAATAGAAAGTTATAAGTATATGTATGATGTTATAACTATATAACTTTGAATCTTTGTTTGACAATTAAGAGAAACTTGGAGTACTATATTAGTTGATTTTCAAGTAATTATGTAAGTGCATACCTTACTTATTTTTTGGTTTCAAATGCTCACATGTACATGATTGTGACAGGTGAAAATTCACTTACTTGAGAAAGTTTTTATTTCCCAATGAAATAAAAATTGCGGGAAATTAATCGATGTGAGGAGCAATTAGGTTGTTGATTTCTTTGTTGGTGCGCAAAGAATGGACAATGGTTTATAACCAGTTGAGCTTTAAAAGCAATTGAGGTATGTTTGATGAACTATTTGTAGTTATTGTAGTGATCAAATTATAGCATTCTAAATTGAATAAATTAATCAATCTTAGAATAAATTTTAAGGAAACAAGATATTCAAAATTATTATATATGACAATAAACATGTGACTCATATAAGTTTGGAACTTATGAGATGGAATTTTATACTAACCCAAAACCGAAATTAGAAACCTAGTCAAAACTAATGTGAATATCAACTCTCACCAAGAAATGAACATAATATTAATTATGGATTTATTTGTTATTCTTGCACGACACTGCAAGGATATCAAATGTTATTAACAACACTTTTCAAGCTAAGTTAATGTGAATTGTGGATACGGTAAGAGGTTGGTATGTACTGGTGTTTTACACCATGTTTGTTTGTTTTGATATGTTATGGTTCAAAAGATGAACCAAATCGTTTGAAAGAAAGTGGTGTTGAGATATACTCACATCACTAGGATTTTCGGTATTGGTACGATCTTAAAGTTTAATTTGAGTAGAACAATCTTGTTAAAGATGTTCATATTTCCGAAATGAGAAAGAATTCTAGTTTCCGCCTATCTTGTTATTAACAAGATTGAGATTAGAATTTGTTGAATTTGATCATTGCACTACTACAAATGATAGGTTATGGATAAAATGTTTGAATATAATATTGCAATTTTACCATAACATGAATTGAATTATGAGTATTTGAAATATGATGTTTTTTCCTGCTTTAAAGAAACCAAGGAGTTAGTGATGAATATGAGCATGTTATATTTTCTTATAAACTTGGTGAACTTTTTGAGTAACATCTATGTAATCTTACCTAACTCATAAAAGCATGTACAATTTCAAATCTTACGCAACTTGCAATGATATTAGATGAAATTAAGTATTTGAGAATTTTATAAAGATGCTTCGAGTAACTTGTCTTGATATCAAATATGATTTTTGAGTAGTGAATTAGGCAATGTTACTTTCAAGAAAATTGTTCGAATTTTTTCTCTACATTGTGCAAAACGTTTTGGGTTAGATCAATGGTTTACTAGTTTTTCACAATTTTTGGGATCTTTGGATATTCTTCTAAAATTCTTGTTTGAGTCAAAAAAAATAGTGGGGGTTCCATACCCTATATTTTAACAGCTTTAGTTTAACATAGAGGAACTAGAAAAATGAAGATGAACGATCCTAGAAAAGCATATTTATAGTGAGACTAAAATTTAGTTATGAATATATTGTTTCTTATAATTTGAAAGAGAACTTCTCATAGAAAGTAACTTTGTTCTTCAAAAATTTAATTTTTGGAAAAATAAATTCGCGAGCCTTTTGTTTTTAGACAAGAAACAGAAAATCATTGACACTTGCATTCATGTTGCTAAATTAACTTACATGCTTGTTTTCTTGATGTTGTTTCCACGATGAATGATTTTTTATAGTCATAAGTAGAAATATATACTTTTGTGTAAGTTAAAGATGAGAATCTATGTAAACCAAGCATGGAAAACTGTGTAGTTTCTACAATAAAAGAAATCATATAAGTTAGATAAGTTATCATTTATATTCTGAAAACAACTTTAAAACAATTTAAAAAAATCGTTTACTTGATTCATTCAAATGAATTCAGAATTGATGAAAATGAAATGCACAATACTCTTTGTTTTGTTTGCATAAGTGATTTATTGAATTTTTATTCTAACTTACAGGATGAAAATGAAATTGAGAACATGCTTAGTTTACTATTTGACATGAAAGACTTGAGTGAAGATGGTGTATGTTTTTGAAATGAATTTTCTTTTCTTTCTTTGGATCTATTTTATTTCCATGAAAATAGAATTTTAAAAGAGATAGAAATATATATAGTCCGAATATAAACTAGTTTTCACTCATTTGATTTAGTGCTAATGCTTTTGAGATTGTGTGTGATTGCACTAGACATGAGTATGGTAGCTCAGTATGTTTCTTTGCTACGTGATTGACGACTATATATAAATATTTTTTGTAGTGGGGGTTTAATATATCTCTTCCATAGTGGGGGTTTTATATTCAGATTTACCAATCCTAGTATGGAAAACTGGTAAAATTTTGAAAAGGTTATGAGGTGTTCCAAACACACCTTACACCTAGAAATACATTATCTAAATGGTTACCGCAATTCTTTAAGGATATTGCGAAGCTGATTGGAATCTTTTCAGATGAGTCCTCTAAGGGTTGGAGAGATTCGATCCTCTAATAGATAGAGGAACAGACATATTAATCCAATGCGATATCACCGCGGATATTGCAAGAATTGAAAATGTAACGACAACTATAAGAGTTGATATTATGAGAATGGATTATATAGTGTCTAAAAAGAGTTTTTATTAGTCCTTTGACGAAAGGATTGATAAGAAGATGTGAATACATCTTAGGGATGAGGTTGATGCCCATTGAGATTGAGTCATCTGTGATGGATACCCAAACTAGAAATAGGTTCAAAGGGACTAGACGAAGTCATAGATGATAGCATCATTGAGTTTGAGTTATTTATGATGCGGTTACCAACCTATAACTCAAGGTCTCAAAAGTAGGTTCAAAAGGGTAATCGTTACCTATGGAGTGAGATCCCAAATATAGGTTCAAATGGGACACCAAGTCATATATAATATAGAGATGCGAGAATCATGCTTTTGAAGAATTCATCCCACGACATGATATCCTGAAGCGGGTAGAGGTTGAGTTTAATTTTTAATTTTTAATTTTAATCTCTTAATGATGTTTATATCTCTATTTAGAGTGGGGTACTTTCAGGAGTACTCCTGATAAACTCACCTATGTGAATGTGAAAGTGTGGCCGCTTTATATGAGAATATGGGCAGTAATCTAGATCATTCATTAAACTGGGATACAAGCGCAGGGTCGTAATGTGTTGGCTTTAGACTTTACACTAGTATAATCGTGTGTGTTAAGCAATCTTTTTATCTCCTAGAGTTCAAGACTTATGTTCACTCTATGGTCAGATTTTAAGAGATCCTATTAACACTACGTAAAGGTTCAAGTCGCGAGATACCTTTGCTTATGCACAACTCTGTACGTTCTTGCTCAATGTTTTAAAAATATAAATGGGGGATTGTTGGGAATATATATTTAAAACATAAACTGAATTCCCAATAAAAATGTTTTTAATAGCAATTAAGTTTTTCATAAAAGAAAAATTAATTTTGACCGTTACATATTTGTGGTTTTTAATGGTGTTAACTCCACCATAATTACATGTTTAATAACATTTAAATGTTTAGAAACTCTTGACTAAAACTCAGAATTTTGGTTGGAAAAATAAAATGAGAGATGAATGTTCTCTAATGTTTTAAGTTTTTTGATGAAAATAATTGGGAGAGTTGTAGAAGCCTTTTTCTTATGTGAAAGTTTTCTATTATGTCGCTTGAGTTTATTAGAAGATGAATTTTTGTGAGAAAGAAAAAACAAGTGTGTGATCATCCTTAGTTTTTCTAAAGAGTTTCTGAGCAAGAATGAAGTGTAGAAGTTTCACATCCTCTCAACGTGCAAGAGCGATTGTGTAAGAGATTGATCTCGAATGTTTTATCCTGGGGACGACGCGTCATTGAAGAACTGCTTGCACAATCTTGGACAGAGCCGCGAAACGTCTTAAAGAAAGCGACCTAGTCCGCGACTCAACCATAATATAATTTTACTTGTATTTTTTGATTCTTTTGCAGGCATATTTCAGCAATTGTTCCAACAAATTTGAATTGGGGTGTGACTACAATACGGTTATCACAAAAGCTCCGTGGTCAATCAACGAAGATCTCCTCCTCTTGGAAATTTATGATCCAGATAAGTTACCACATGAATATGAGTTCAAATTTGCAGATTTTTACATTCAAGTTCATGGTCTTCCATTGGGTGCTCAAAAGAAAAAAATTCTGGACTTTATTGGATCGCAAATCGGAACGCCTTATCCAATACCAGTAGGGGAACAAGCAAAATGGGGAAAATTTGCAAGAGTTAGAGTCAGAATTGATACAACAAAGGCAATTAGATAGACTCTAAACATTACCCTCCCCTCGAAGAAGGAATGCAAAGTTCAATTAAAGTATGAAAAACTTCCCCGTGTTTGTTTTTTTTGTGCCAAATTTGGTCACATTATGAGACAATGTCCTGATTTGTCAAAAGAATGTGAACAAATGGGTTTTGATAGTCCTGAATCCTTCATGGAGAAGATGCAAGATCTGAAGTTAGCTCGTTTAACAGAGGATATTAATGCCAATTTCCGACCTAGAATTCATCAGTTCAGTGAAGTGACCGGAAACCAAAACCAAACTACCGGAACCGTTCAAATCCCTCCAAAATTTCCGCCTTCAATCATGCCCACTCCCATACCCAATCAATCAATACCCACCACTTCAGCCCTCAATCAAGTTGCCAACCTAAATTCCAACAACAAAACGGCAAAACTAATAATTACAGCCGTTTCAAACTCACCCGATACCTCAGCCATAAACACCTCAGTAATCAATACCCACACCACCCAGAATTTGGATCGTATATCTTCCTCCCCAACAGATATCACTCCAAAGTCAATATCAGAATCTTTGAAAAAAAATCTGACCGTTACAAACCCACTAGCTAAGTCCATCCGTGCAATTGAGTCAAGAACCCAAGCAAAAATAACTAATCCACCAAAACTTAATCCAATCACCATCTCCACCCCCATCAGAAAAACCACACCCCACAAATTATTTCCACCCAAATCGAAATTGGCAAATTCGATTCTGTTCACTCCCCAATAACAGAAGTTCATAATCATCCAGCAACCAATACCCTTACCTCATCCTCTGCTAACCCTTTTGAGCTTGTAAAGAAACCTAGATACTGGAAAAGACATGCCAGAACTACCAAAAGTTCTGATTTTTGTGAACATTCTGGCAGCAAAAGACAAATCACTCCAATGGATTGTGATCCCCTACAAAAAAGGATTCAACTCAATGAAACTGATGAACAGGCTGTGGCGACTTGCCTTGAAAAGTCGCAAGTCCAATGTTAGTACAATCATGGAACTGTCACGGATTAGGGAATGAGGCGACAGTTCTACATTGAACTCATTCCTGCGCAGTTGTAACCCCTCAATCCCTTTTCTCTTGTAAACAAGGCTGAATGAGACTAACGGAAAGAGGGCTTTCAACTCTCTTAATTTTCGCCACTTTGAATTCATTCCATCTCAAGGCAGAAGTGGAGGTCTTGCTATCCTTTGGCAAGACAATGTCGACCTGGAAGTAATTTTAATCTCCCAGAATCTTATGCACTGCAGCATTGGTCCAAAACTCACCATCCCGAAATGGCACCTTCTTTGCACTTATGGCCCTCCAGCACATCATTTGAGAGATAAATTTTGAGAATGTCAAATTTAATTGCTACTATCACTGATCCATGGTGCATGATAGGAGATTTTAATGTTTTAATGCATCACTATGAGACGCATGGTGGATCCCCTGACAATGATATAAGTTGTAATGAGTTCAGAAAGTTAACAAGAGAAAGGGACATTCTCGATCTTGGTTTTGCAGGCCCGACCTTCACTTGGTCCAATAATGCAAGACAAATCGCTCCCATCTTTGAAAGACTAGATAGAGCGTTATGCAACTCTGACTGGAGAATCACTTTCCCTGATGCTGCTGTGTTACACCTTCCGAGAATATCTAGTGATCATGCACCCATTGTTCTCAACACCATGAGAAGACCGCCAAAAAGAAAAACTAACCACAAGTTTGAATATTATTGGACTGAACATCTACAATTCAAAGAAGTCATTCAGAGAGAATGGGAAGCTGCTTCTGGTAACATGGTGGGGAAACTTAATTCTTTGGGAAAAGGTTTAATGAAATGGAGCAGAAAATATTTTGGAGATACAAGGAGAGAAATTGAATGTGAGAAACAGAAATTGGTCGATTTGCAAGCTACATCACACATGGCTAATACTAGAGAAGAAGAAAAAGCTATTTGCCTGAAGATAGCTAGTCTGGAAAAACGAGATAGAATGTTTTGGCAACAGCGGAACAAGTCGAAATGGATCCCATCCATTGACAAAAATACCCAGGTATTCCATGTCTCTGTCATACATAGAAGAAGTAGAAAAAAAATATTTGCTATTAAAGATAGCGATGGTAATTGGGTATCTAAGCATGATAAAATCAAAAAAAAATTAGTCTCTCATTTCCAAAACATGTTCTCCAGAGATTTTGACGTTAACCCCTGCTCTTTTCCTATTGATAACTCTAATAGAATTTCTCAAAAAGATTGTAGGAAGATTAGTGTCATTCCCACTGCTGATGAAGTCTTTAATGTCCTAAAGAAAATGGGATCGTCAAAATCCCATGGTCCTGACGGCTTTCCAGCTCTCTTTTATAAGAAATGCTGGGAAGTGGTGGAGGAGGAGGTTGTTGCTCTCATCCAGAATTGTTTTAGATATTCTAGCATACCGCCAGATCTGAATCACACTTACATTGCTTTAATCCCAAAGAAAAATAATCAGAAACTGCTGCTGATTACATGCCCATAGCTCTTTGTAACGTTCTTTATAAGGTGGTCGCAAAAATCATTACTACTAGATTAAGGCCTCATCTTGACCATCTAATTGAGAAAACACAATCAGCTTTTGTGCCAGGGAGACAAATACTTGATAGTATTGTGATTGCAAAGGAATTACTCCATTCAATGCATTCATCTAACTCCGCATTAGGATCATTTTCTCTCAAGCTTGATATGAATAAAGCTTACGATAGAGTGGATTGGTCTTTCTTGAACCAAGCTTTGATGGGATTTGGCATTACTGGTAGAACTAATGATTTGATTATGAGCTGTGTTAATTCTGTGTCTTTTTCTGTTCTTCTAAATGGGCAGCCTCAAGGTTTTTTCATGGGTGAGAGAGGAATTCGTCAAGAATGTCCTTTATCTCCATTTATTTTATAATTTGTTCTCACACTTTATCTAGCATCATTAACAGAATGGAGGGGAATGGATTGTATAATGGCTACAGACTTAACAAATGGGCTCCCACTGTCAGCCACATTATGTTTGCTGATGTAATGCTCTTTGGCACTATCAACAAAAACACAATAAATTCTATCTCGGCAATTCTGCAGCAATACTATTGTGTTTCCGGGCAGGTGGTGAACCATTCAAAATCGCCTATCTATTTCAGCAAAAAGGTAGATGAAGATCAGCAAGAAGAAATATTTACAATTCTGGGAGTGAGCAAAATGAACAAGGATGACAAGTATCTTGGCGTGAAAATTCTTCAACAAGGAAATAGTGTGTCTAATTTTGAGTTTCTCATAGATAAATTTGATAACAAACTGTCAGGGTGGAAAAGGAAATCGATATCTCATGCAGGGAGGCATACTCTGATTATCTCAGTTCTGGCGCTCATCCCAGTGTTTTACATGGCAACCTCTATAATTCCAAAGACCATTTTGAACAAGCTGACTCAAATTATCAGAGACTTCTGGTGGGACATTCTAGGGAATCAAGGAGGATGCATTTTCTTAAATGAGAACGGTTTAATATGTCAAAGGAGAAATGTGGACTTGGAATCAGGATTCTTTCCGATTTGAATGAACCTCAAGTGGCAAAATTATCCTGGAGATTCCTAAATGATCAAGATTCTATTTGGTGCAAGATTCTGAAAGTAAAATATCTAAGAGAAGGTAGCTTTTGGAATAAAAAACAACAACAAAAGTACACCAACACTTGGGCTGCGATGTTGGAGAGCAGGAAAAACTTGAAGAAAGGATGTATCTGTCTTATTGGAAATGAAAACAACATAAACATATGGTTAGATCTTTGGATTCCGACCATCCCAAACAAGAAGTCTTACATTATGTAACTTAATCTCTAGTGGTGCTCTTATTGTTTACTGAGGTTTCATCAGTACTCAAGATTTTGAAGCATGTCTCAAGAGACTTGTCTGCAACCACTTCCTGTTTTTCAAGTTCTTCAATTAGAACCTTGAGTTCAGCAAGAAGTGTTCTTGTTTCATCAATTCTTTATTTGAGCCAATCTTGATGTTGAACTGGCATTATGAGATTGGTTCTCAGTTCTTCAAAACCTTTGATATAGTGAATCATACTATCAGAACGAATCCACTTGGTTTCGGTTGGATCTTGAAAGTTGTAAGCCAACAAACATGACTCATCTTGAGATCCATTCGAACTATCTGAATCATAATCAGACATGACTTTTGATATGTTTTTCTTCTTCCTTTGTGTATTGATTCCTTGACAATCCTTAACCTGTTGAGCTTCCTCCTTATTAGCCTTTGTGAAACTGCGAGTTACTGGAGGCATGCTCGGTTATTTAAACAGGGATTAATCAGGGTTTGTTAATACAAGCAAGAGATTGTTTCCCTTAAGAAGAAACAAATTTTCGAGTTTGGACGCTTATGGAATACCGAAAATATACACAAAATATATTTTGTTTCCATTATCCGAACTTCTCATGCTGGAAGGTTTATTAAAATTCGAAATATTTTTGGAAGATCATGTTAAACATGAACAATATTTTAGACAGACATGGATTCGCAGCTATCCATAAATTGTCACAGATTTTTCTGATAAACAGACACAAACATTGTGCTCTTGTTTTATGTGCTTTTCCCGTCCAAAGTTATGAGCACAAATAGGATGAGTTTGCACATTCTCAACACAACTAAGTTGTATTGGAGCAAGCTTTTTCTATCTTACCGCGTGTATCAGAAACATAGTTCATATTTTTCTTTGGGAATTTCTGCCCAAGATATTTTCTCCCAAGAAGGTGATTATTTCTTGATCTAACAATATCATCATTAGGAGAAACTGTACTGACGTGAAATTTTTTTGACATTGATAAATCTCTCTTAATTTTATCAATGAGATTTTCATAAGATTTTCTCATTCTAAGGATTTCTTTATGATGCACATCAGCATGATTGTCTGGAACAATTATTGGAAATTCATGATTGTTTCCACTGGCAGAGATTCTCTCTTTTCCTTTCTTCTGGAGTCGTTCTTTATCAAAACAAGAACTGTTTCGATATGGGTGAGGAGGAACCTTTTTCCAGAAGCGATTATCAACTCTTACTTATGATTCTTTTGAGTTGACTTTATCGAGATGGGGTAAAATCCGTCTTTCTACTAAGGAATAATCGTTCAATTTTTTAAGACAAGAAACTTCCTTCAATATTTTTACCACTGTATTCTGAAGAAGTATAAGTTTCCTATCAAGTGACTGAAAGTTTTATTCCTTAAGATCATGAACATGGAATCGATTCAAAGTTTCCTTTGGAAAAGATTTCGTCTGATCATCAGTAGATATAGAAGTTGGTTTGTCATCCTCTTCTGACTGGATGTAGTTAGGAAAACTACCATCATCATGATCTGTTTCGGATGTAGTTAGTAAGAAATGTTATAGGCTTTAGGAGTTTTACCAAATTTATCAGCATCTTTTTTTCCATCAGAGAATGACTCAGATGTACTCTTGATTTTCGTAACTCCTGGAACATGGGTCAACGAATTGGTAACATCTTCAACTTTTGAGTATTTATACTCTTGCATAACGTTAACTGAATCAGACATAGATTCAATTCTTATAGGTTGGATCGCACCAAACACAGATTGGTAGATCTTTTCGTGTTTTCCTGCTCTGATACCAATTGAAAAGACGAGGGTACCCAAATATACCTCAATCTAAAACTTTTCCACCTATAAGTCTTTTCTCCGAAAGTGATTGTCTATGGACTGAGTTGAGACAATATAACGAATCGATTCACACTTCGTGTGATCGTCTATGGATACGAGATCGAGACAATACGACAACAACATAACTTGCTTGATTGACTATGGATACAAGATCAAGACAATACAACAACGAAGTATGATTACATGATAATAGGTTCGAACTTAACCAAACACGATAGGATTGATATCAAGTAATTATGAATTAATGTTTGTGTATTTTACTTCTAATTACAATAAATCAATTATAATTGCGGAAATAGAAAAGTAAAAGACACGGCAAGATTTTGTTATCGAGGAAACCGCAAATTCAGAAAAACCCCGGGACCTTGTCCAGAATTGAATCTAAACCAACTACGTATAGTTGAGACCAAGTAACTAAACCTATAGTTCACCTAGTTTCCTCAGTATCCCCGCGCCTCCAACTTCCAATAAGTCACGCACTTGGAACAATTCCTTTGGTTCGTATTCCAAACAGTAAAGGAACAACAAATTTGTTCGGTAACAACTCTTTTCAATCAACGTGATATGAGTTTGACAAAAGGCTCTTCCGTTTAACCAATATACTCCTTTGTCGGGTTCTTATATTTATCTATTCAACAACTACCAAAGTAATTGTTCAGAATATGCAACCAACACTATGAATCACAAAGAAATGTATTGATGCCGATCTACGAAACTAATCAATCCAATCTATCAAAACATAAACCGATTATAGTTGGATCCCCGGCCGATCAAGTTTTGTGCACACCAAAGATTATGAACTCAAATAAGAAATCTTCTTTATCTTCAAATCTTCTTAGTTCTTCAATAAACACCTGCACACAAACAACTTGAATCTCTTGTAATCAATCACACACAGAACGGAGTCTGTTAACGATGGATTATCATAAGACGTCTTTAGATCTACAAATAGTCTAAAGATCCACATCGATACTTCGATCTTGTTTGAGTGAATCTTATATCAGAAGAGAAGATTCTCAAGCATAAACAACTAGGTGCAATCAAAGTTTAACAACCATTAGTCAATCAAATCAATCAAAAACTAATAATAAACTGCAATTATCTAGTTTCCCACCAACGGTACTCGTAGAGCTTCTCAATCCCAAAGAAGTCTTTAAAACGAGCGGCCGTAAGATATTTTTCCTAATTAGGGTACTTTCCACTCCGAATAGACGGCTCCACCAGTAATAACACAACTAGGTAGTTTTGCTGGCTCTGAGGATTAGTTTGCTCGAAATGCAAACTTCAATATTTATAGGACAAGGAAGTTTGGACACCAAGGAATTTCCAAAACCGAATATTCTCAAAGATATGCAATAAAGCCAAAATCGGTTTTCATAATTCCTGGAAATGCTCTGTCCAAATATTGACCGAACTCTAAGTAGAAAATCTCCAATTAGTAAATGCACATTACCAATTTTTATTTTCTAAAGATATGCATTTAATTGCTGGAAATTAAAAGATTCTCAATTTATTTCGATCCGGGATTCTCCTTTAGTTATTAAGGAATATCTTTGAACAATAATAGATAAGAATTATTGCACATATTCAAAGTATGTCGACATTTTACTTTAAAAATCATTTTTCATATTTACAATCTTGGAACCGATTTTCCACACTTCCAAACAAGTTTAGAATTGGTTCATCTGATTTCCAAGAACTGTGTGATTGATCAAAAACATTCAATCACCATTCATGGGTTTAACGGTTCTACCAAACAAAAAGTTCGGTTCTACCTACAAGTGTCTACTAGGATCAGTTACACTAGTTTCCATAAAATAGCTAACTAAGTACCAGGATCGGTTACCACTATCTCATGGTATTACTTGTGATATGTTGCACAATTTATAGGATCGGTTACGCCAATTACTAAAACTTGTTAACCTACTACAAGGATCGATTACACATCTTGTGATTATTCCCACCAAGTTCTAGGATCGGTTACCCAATGACTAGGAATGGTCACACCAATTACAAATATCGATCATACCATCTAAGGTGATTACTTAAGATTGGTTTCACTAATAAAAGTCATGCTGATACATAATCCAGGCATTGTGAATAGTTTTACCAAGATACATAAACAAGTGATGAGAAGTTATACTAAGCACACACATATTGGTAATCCAAAGATTTGCAATGAATAACAATACCAATAAGCCTAGCGATTTCCCTTTCGATTCACAAAACAAGTTTATGAATTGTACTTCCTTTAAACGAATGCAAAACATTGTTTCCAAGGACGGAATCTTCACCCATACCCATACATAGTCACAATAGCATTCACACGATTATGTTGATGTCTTATATACGAAGTTCAAAAGATAGGCGTTATACTTCGTATATAATTCCTTAATACTACGTCTAACTAGAGTATAATCATTCACAGCTTTGCAGTTATGTTTTCAATATAGCACGACTTGAAAGATACGTTAGGAATGAAACAGTTCAAGTCAAAATATTACTAACCTCAAAAGGAAGGATAATGTCGTTGATGTAGCTCGTTACTTCTTCACATTCTTCAAGTCTTCGAGTAATACTTGTAAGTCTCATAACTTAATAACTTTCTAGCTAACCTATATGAAGTTGACTCTAGTAAATAATTAAGCGACTCTTTAAATGAGTTTTGGTTCACTAAAATATGACAATCAAACTTGACATACCAACGCTTGGTGGGTTCAACCGACAATGCTCTAACAATCTCCCAGTTTCTCAATTTTAGTGGCAAAACTCTTACATCATATGGATAACAAATTACAAGAATTCATTATACATACGCTTGATTCCAAGTTTCAACAACATAATAACCTCTATGTATTCAATCCATAAATGTCGTTTGTGACATTATAATAACAAAGCTAATACTCCCCCTAAAGGTGAGATAGGTAGATTTTCAATCCACACATCTTTGTTATTCCTCTTGTAGTCCATATAACTACAAATCATCATATGATATGTTTCTCCCCCTTACTCCATGCTCTACTCTTTCGTTAGATATAACGTTTTAGCACCATTGTCCTTTCCTTAGTGAATCACATCACTTGTTTACTCCATATATTTCTCCCCTTTTTTGTCACAAAATGACAAAAGTACGAGCAAATAAAGGACAAACCCAAAGGATCTTACAAATCTAAAAGACTTGCATAAACTATAAGAGTTAAGCACGAAGGTTTCACATACCATTTTAAATAACCAATATCAAAACCGAAATAGCTGTCATCCACTATGTATTTCCTTATAAATAGTCATTCAATTGTAAAGAAAAGGGGGAGATCTTTTTTGAGTGAGAAGCAAGTAAATAGGAGAGAGAAAATTTAGAGCAGTGGTCATTCTTGATTCCTTTATCTTTTCTTGTAAGATTGTTTAAAGATTCATCAATAAAATTAGGATTGTTAATCTAAAAATGAGTTGAATGTTAATGAAATCCTATGAGGGGTGTAGTGTAGGATTTCCTGCAACTGCATAATGGCGCTAGAAACAGGGAGGGGTTGAAGATTGAAGATTGTTCTAGAAAAAGTTTAATATTAATATTGTGAATTATTAGAATTGAAACTAATTGGTGAAAAAACTTACATAATCTCTTACAATTTGTTAGTATTGAAAGAATGGCTAGAAGGAGAAATGTATCGGAACAACCGACAACTGCTAGAAGAAGAAGTAAAAGACTTGCTGGAAGGAAGAGAAGTGAAATGGGAGAATCTACCAGAAGGAGAAATAATGGAGAAAATCAAGTTCAACCGCCAGTTCAGCAAACACCGGTACAAAATGGAACAACAGATTATGATAGAGTGAGTGTATACACTTGGCGATCAAATTCAGCAGAAGAAGTAGAAGAAGAACAGCAAACCAGGAACCATAGACAGGAAGAGAGAAATCAAGAAGTAGATGAAGGAATAATTCATTAAGATGAGGAAATTGGAGTGTTAGAAACGTTAAGACGAAGAATACATGAAGAAAGAAGAGCTGAGGCAGAAGAACGTGCAAATCTAACAAGGAAAAATCACGAATTGAGGATGGAAAATATGAGACTACAAAGTAGAAGATCGATAAGTACTACAAGATCATATTCAAGATCGACTAGAAGAGATATGAGGCGAAACTCACCCACAGTTAATGCTGGAAATAATATTCGAGAAGAAATACCAAATCCTAATGAAGAACATCGCGAAGATAGAGAAAGGACTGATGATCGTTATGTTCCACAAAATGAAACTTTTGATGATAGGAAAAATGATAGAAATCAAGAAAATGGACAACGTCAGGAACGAAATAATCAAGATGGCGAAGGGAATCGAGAGGAAAGAAGAAGAATTTTACATGAGAGAGAAGCTCAAAGAAATCAACAAACGATTGAAGAAGAAATTGAAAGACACTATGCTGAACAAGCACGTTTAACTTGCGAACGTGAAAGATTGAGAGCGGAAATGGAAGAAAAAGAGCTTCAGGAGGCAATTCGCCAGAATAATCATGACAATCGAGAAAGAAGGCGTACACAAAACCAGAATAACGGTAATCTCAATGAAGAGTATGATAGAGTACAGAGGAGGGCTGAAAGACAGCGAATGGAATTGACAAGAAATGAACAAAATCATGGAGGGGAAAATGAGAGACATCATCATATACGAATTCAAGATAGAGATGAGGAAGAGAACCGCAGGAGAAGACGAGATGAGGATGATGAAGAAGAAATGCAAAATTTCGCGAGAGAAGAAAGACATGAACGCAGAAGAAGGGAGGCGAAATTAAAAAGACCAATGGATCAAAATTCAGGCGTAAATGAACAAATCTTAAAAGAATTGGAAGAAATGAGAGGAATGCTAAATAATAGAGGAGAAGTAGGCAGAAGACAATTAGATGAAGCTATAGAAGAAGCTGCGAAAACTCCATTTACAAGAGAAGTACAACTAGGAGGAATACCTCCGAAATGCAATTTGCCGCATTAACCAACATTTTGATGGAACAACTTGTGCAATTCAACACATTAAAGCCTATGAGGTGCATGTTGCAGTGGGAAAATCATGATGCCGTATTGTGCAAGTATTTTGCATCCAGTCTAACAGGAGAGGCGTTAAAATGGTTCGAAGGTTACCAAAAAATACAATAACATCTTTCAATCATTTGCAGACCACATTCTTGGGGGCATATATAAGTAACAATTCTTCGCGACCTGGTATTGAAGATGTGTTTGGATTAAAACAAAGGATTGGCGAAAGTTGAAGCATCTACCAAAAGGTGGAGACTATGTGTAGTGAGATGGCTGGCCGTGTGGATGAGAGATATCTTATCTTCATTTATCAATGCTATGTTCGCAACCAATCTATTATATCCAAATTTTCAGAGTCAAGAACATCACAATGACTGAACTGCGAGAACTTCAGGAAGAGTATATTGCTCTAGAGGAAAGGCAAAATGAAATGGAATCATACCCAGTTGCGAACACCAATTCACAAGCAGCGAATGCAAGCTTATTACCTAAACTAATAAACACAGTGGCGAGCACTTCGCAAGTACAACAAGAAAAGGTTACGGGCAACAATCAACAGAAACTGGTGGCTATGGGAAGCCGAGATCAAGAGGAGTATGAAAGAGAAAGAAATTTCTACAATCGTGGTGGAAATAATAAGATTCAAAGACTTGATCAGCCGCAAGAAACTTATGGAGGTCAAAGACAAAATTATAATAGAGGACAAGGAGGTCACAAGTAGTATGGGAAAATCAAGATGCCACCTCTGAATGCAAGTGTGGAGAAAATATGGGAAGCTATAATTTTGATGGAGAATATACCAACACCATGGAACATGGGAACGGAACCACCTCAAAGCCGCAGAAGTCATGAGTTCTGTTCTTATCATCATTTTCACGGACATACTACAAATGATTGCAGAAATATAAAGAGAATTATTCTGAGAATGATAGATCAAGGAAAACTAAACCACTTTCTGGTAGGACCCCACAATCTCAACCATTACTGCCACCACCACCAGAGCATCACAGAGTAAACACGGTGAAAGAGAAGGAAACGTTCTTCGTAGAAGTTGGTGCAAAAGCAAAGAATCTATTCTGTCACTCTATCGTACATTCATACAAGACAATTGAAGATTTTCATGACAATGTTTTGAGTAGAGTGTTCGCAAGAGACAATGATGGAAGAGAAATTATGAACATTGCGAAAATCTCGCCACTAGAGGAATGGCAGAAACAGACTATTTCTTTTACCGCAGAAGAAGTCCCGAAGGTGGAGAGTACATGACAATCCATTGGTGGTAAAATTAGAAATTAATCCAAAACCGAAAGAAGATGAAGATGATGAAGCTGAAGACTCATGGGAATTAATAGGATTCTAATCGATACCGGAAGCTCTGTGAACATCTTATTCTATCATACTTATAAAACCATGGGAGAGATGATGATCTTATACCATCAACATATAAGATATATGGTTTTAATGGTACTGCCAACAAGCCTAAAGGGGAGGTTACTATGCGAATTCCATTGAAGGGAATATCTTCTGAAATCCTGTTCTGTGTTGTTGACGTAGAGTCACCCTACAATGCATTAATTGGTCGACCTTGGCTACATGGGATTCTAGGTGTAGCTTCAACTTTCCACCAGTGCATCAAATTCCCTCACCCCAGCGGTGTAGGAATCATAAAAGGATTGGGTTGAAGGAAAGAAATGTTACGAAACTGAGGTAGAATCCTGCGAAGGAAGAGCAAACAAGAAGGAAAGTTGGCGACGCAAAATCAAAGAGACACAAAGAAGTGAGAGATTGATGGTGGATGCAATCGAACGAAAAGAAGAAGAAATGTTGCGAAACTAATGCTAGCTCAGAATAAGAAATGGTGAACATACCACTACCAAGGAAGCAGTAGCAGAAATAACAAAGACAGAGAATGGCAAAGGTAATAAAAATAAGAAGTGTATGAATGATTGATTTGTTGCGACACTCTCGCAACAAATAAAATTCTCAAAATACATTTTACTGAATGATAAAATGAGATTGAGAATGCAAATACGATATGATGATGTGCGAGAATCTCGCAGAGATAATGAATTCTACAAAAGACAATCAGAGAACAATGACAAAAGAGAAAGGGGCGAACCTTTATGGCGTACACCCTAGTTCGCGAATACAATTTCGCAAGAGGCAAATGTAAGACCTAAAGTACGTCATATAAGGGGGTACCTGTTGCATGGCTCAGGGAAAGGCTACACCGCCCCGGAACCTGAGTCATGGAGATTTGGGGTCAATAAAGCCCATCCGGGAGAGGCACCTTGGATTCTCAACTTAAGCATATGACTTAGGTTGGGCGACTAAGGTAATAAGGACTCTCCCAAGGAGTGCAGAATCTGACCAAGGCGCCGAGGTACACGGTTGAGTCAAGAGTGCCAGGGGTCTGGAGCGTACCTTGCCATTCTTGACAAGTCTTGGCTTATACTGCACTCGGCCCGAAGAAAACCCCACTTAGGGTGCAGTCTCGTAACCATAAGCCCTATAGGTAAAAGGGATAAGAGGCTGCGAAAACAACTGGTTGTTGTTAAGACCGGATGGGAGGAGCCAACCTTGTATGGTAGAGGTACGCCTCCTTGAAGGGGCAACCAGGGGGAGATAAGGGCGGCACCCTCCATTAGGGAGCTGATAAGTGTCTTAAGACGCAAATGTCATGAGGCTTTTTACTCGCAAGGGTATTAAGGCTTGTCATATTTGTGCGACAATCCTGAAGAGGCAATAATACTAAAGAAAGATAAGACGAGATCAATGGGTTTTCGCATGAAAGTGCGAAGACGTCCTGCGATTTCGTCGCAAGACGACAATGTCATGGGGCTTTATTTTCGCAAGAAATTTAGGCCTGTCATATTGTCGCAATTCCTGAAGAGGCAATAATACAAAGAAAAAGTTAAGGCAAGATCAATGGGTTTTTGCATGAAAGTGCAAGGACGTCCTGCGATTTTTCGCAATGACAAGAGGTGGCATAATAAGACCTTTAACTAGGAAGGAAAATAAGACCACACAGAATGAGATTTTGAAAAGAATCAAAATTCACTTCGCATATGATTGCGAAATTATACATAAACAACTGCGAAGTTGAGGCACAAAATAAGAAAATCTGCAAAATCTCTCATTTGGATACAAATAACAGAGGCAAGTATGGGAATGAATGAAATTAGAAAATGTTATTTGTCTCCACATGATAGATTTACAAAAATTCAAAAATTAATGATTATGTTGATTAAACATATTGCAAGGAAGAATTGTTTTAATGAATGCAGGTCGAAATGAAAGAAACTCATATATTAAGGAATATGGGAACCAAAAGAATTATCAAATATACAAAAAGAAGGAATAAATGTACAAGTATTACAGAAGATCAAATAAAGAAACAAAGACTACTTCTTAGTTGATCCTTCATCATCTTCATCAGACTTATTCTCTTCTTCGTCAGCATCAAAACCTTTATATCTATCAGAACCTTCATCACTATCAGATTCTTCATCATCAGCTCGCTATCAGAGATGATCAGACTAGTAATGTTCTTTGGGATCTCCTCCAAGAGACAAGGATAATCCAAATGAGGAATATTATGGTCATCACAAACCATTTGAATAGTTTGATTGGGAAAATGCATAGCGTCGTTCTTAAAGTTCGCAACGGTGATCTTGGTTTGATTCTTTAGTCTAGAATATTTGTCGTTGCGAGAAGAAAGATTCTTTGCGAGTTCCTCTTTTTCAGCTTCAAGTTCCTCAACTCTTTGGCGATATCTACTTTCAGATCCTTCGAAGCAAATAACAATTAATCAGTAACTTGGTAAAAACTCGTGAAAGACCAAAGATCAATAAAGGAAAACATTTAATGACCTTCTCTCTCAGAAATCATATCTCTAATCAAGGATGTATGCTCAACTTGGAGACTAACATTTACACCTAAATATTTTCTGGCGTTATCCAAGATTGTCGCGGCCCAAGCGAACTCATCATCACTATTTATAAGAAGACGAGAACGAACTTGGTTTTCTCTCTCGCTAAGCACAACATTTTGACGATTGGCTTCATCTCGTTCAAGTTGAACCTCAAGAAGAGTCTCTCGGAATTTCGCCAAAGCTTTAACACCTTGATCAGAGATACGATCTTTGTCATCTATAAGTTTGCTAATCTTGGTTCTTAATTCATTGATCTTCTCTTTAGAATTGAGATAAAAACGTTTAAATTGGTTGGCTAAACCTAAACTAGATCTATGATCAATCTCTAAGAGGCGAAATTTGGATTTAAGTTCATTCAAAGGCAGAGATGAAAAATTATCGTTAGAGAAACTATTCAAAGATTTATTAAGATGTTCAAGAAGAGTGTCATTATCTAGGGCATCGGGAAATGAACGAAGAAGAACGGCTTCATCAGAAAGACCATAAATTTCTGCAAAAAGGATTAATCAAATAAGATAAGACAATAGGATGAATGAATGAAAGGAAAGGAGAAAAATTGCATACCATAGAGATGATCATTAGCTTTTTTAAGAGTAGAAATTTTGTTCCTTTGCGAAGAAGTGTCAATTTCCAGTTGTTTGTTCTTCTCGCGAAGACCTTTAACTTCAGCTTCTAATTGTTCGTTCTTCTCACGAAGACCCTTAGCTTCAATTTTCAGTTCTTCATTCTTCTTACAAAATTGAAGATTCTTCATTTCAAGAATTTCGCGTATCCTCTCCAAATCTGAGGCAACAGCGAAAGAAGCTTTTCCAGCCTGCGAGAAAATATAAAAAGCATTAAAATAAAAAGATATTTTGAGTTACAATAATGAAGAAGTAAAAAGACGAAAGCATACCAGACTATTAATAGAATGCAAGAAGTTGGGAGTCACCGATCTAGAAACTCCGCGAAGAGAACTATCAGCATCCAATAAAGGAACATCGCAAATCGTGGCGAGAGCTTTGCAGGTATTAGAGAGTTGACTATCCCCCATTCCTTGACAAGAATCAGAAAAAATGCCAGAGAGCTTAGCCATAGAAGATTCAGATGAAGAATCTTCATTTGCAGCAGGGTCATCATTATCCTCATCATCCTCATCACTCTCGGAGTTTTCATGAGAAGGAGTATTTGAAGAAGAGGAAGAACGGATTTTTCTCTTCTTTGAAGGAGGAGCAGTTGGTTTTTCCCTGCGAAGAGCACTTTGCCTTTATCACTAGTCTTCGCAACATTGACAGGCTCTTCTATATCAGCAAAAACCTTCAAATACAGATAGAAGTAAGAAATAGAGGCAACAATTTATTTTTTAAAATCATAAGAGAATATTTCTTACATCATTTGTGTATGAGCGAAGAGCTAACAAGGTATTAGCCTTCCCAGTCCTGTGGTAGCTATCTTTCAGTTTCTGGATCTATAGAATGTCGCAAGAATCAGTGAATAAAAGAATAAAGATAAATAAAGAAATGTAAAGTGGGCGAAACTGGAAGAAACATACCTCTTTCTTTTTCTCGGCCCAAGAGAATACCCAAGGTTGATAAGTAGCGAGATTCTCAGGAAGAACATTTGACCCAGCAATGTAAGGTCCTTTCAGCATCAAGGGAAAAACACACTATTTATCATCTTTGGATTGGTGAATGGTTGTGTTCTTACTAGAGTGCCAATCAATATCTTGCATGAGTATTTTATCTTCATCAATATTATCTTTCCTTTTCAAGCGAATGCCCCAGCGAGTATTCTCTTTCTTCATGGATATTAATTCATAATTTTCGAAGAAATTCACTACTGTGTACTTCTCAGCGATTATCTCCAAGTATGCGAATTTAGGATCCCTAAGTTCTTTAGGATAAAGAGATCCTTTACTAGCACCACGGTTAGCGAACTTCAGCATCATACGGATACAATCCCCACTCAATTGGAAGATAGCTCGCGAAAATCCCGGGTGAGCGAGAATTTCATAGAACAAAGGAATATCTGGGTCATAAAGAGGAATGGGGATACCTGCGAGAATTTGACCCAGCGAAACTATGATTGATTGATCATCACAATATTGATCAGAGAAAAGTTTGATAGAAAGAATTGACTTGGCACTTTCACCAGGAATGGTAGAAAGTGTAAAACCTTTCTCGGCAAGATATTTTTGAACTTCCTTTAAGTTTTCTCATGTTTTTGACCGCTTTGAGGCATATCTGAATATAGAGTATGGGAATGGATGAAAAGTAAGAAGATTGAAGAGGGGAGAATTACAGTAGCAGAACTTACGGAAGAACAATAGAATTGCAGAGATAAGAGAGTAAAAAGAGAAGAGAAAGTAAAAAGAAAATGGAAAGAAGAGTAAGAAGAATATATATAGAAGATTTTTTTTTACTCGAAGAAATAAACACCATTAATGCGAAAAGATGTGAGCGGTTGAAAAGTAGCGGTTACAGAAGACGTGTCAAGAAATAGATGGAAGAAAGGATACGTGTGATAAATGCAGAATATGAATAGATGGACAGCTGCGGCATTCCTCACATCGTTCTCTACTTCGCAGAGAAGATATGAGAAGAGGCAAGATGTAGGATCAGAATCTCGCAGCAATAATGCCTCAGCGAAATTATTAACAACACAACAGTGTCACAGAACAACTTCAGAAACGATATAATAAATGACATCAGCCAAATCATGAGAAAAGTGTGACGATCCTGCGAAAATAAGGAGGTTTGCGAAATTGATATTTATAAGGTTGCGAGAATGTCACAAGTCATATCCGAAAATAAAGGACAGATTAGCTGTCATCCACTATGTATTTCCCTATTAACAATCATTCAGTTGTAAATAAAAGGGGGAGATCTTTTTTGAGTGAGAAGCAAGTAAATAGGAGAGAGAAAATTTAGAGCAGTGGTCATTCTTGATTCCTTTATCTTTTCTTGTAAGATTGTTTAAAGATTCATCAATAAAATTAGGATTATTAATCTAAAAATGAGTTGAATGTCAATGAAATCCTATGAGGGGTGTAGTGTAGGATTTCCTGCAACTACATTCGGATTAGGATAGAAAAGTGTGGTTGAGCTCAAGGACTTCATGGTGATTCATCATACAACGACGAAGATCTACTCAAGGAACCGTGGAACTTCATCAACAAAAAGGTATGTGGAGACTTGAACTTATCTATCACTCAAAAGTCTATCTATTCTACCTCCTACTTCTTATGAGACAAAAATTCGTATGCTATATAGACTAGATCATACACATTTGACATTTCGAGCTGAGTATTCACTACTTATCTTTTTCTCGAAATCGTGTGTTGGTAAAGCGTTTCGCTTTGATCAAGTTTATCTTCACCTAGTGACGAAAGTCATGAAAAGTTTCAATTACTTTGAGAATTGCTCTGACGTGAAATTGTCTGTGAATAACGGCTATATAACGTCCTCTGAGAATGTCTCAATCATTGGAATGAGAGTTTAGATTACATAACCATGTATTCCTTAATCCGAAGTTTTCGAACATTGTTGATTGAGAGAAACCGAAGGAATTGGTTTTGCCAAGTCCGAGAACCTAGTCCGCGAACTCAGTCTGCGAAATGACGGAAGTTCTCTTACCGAGAATTTCTGCTAGGATTTTCCAAAAACTCGTTTGCGTGTTTAGTCCGCGAACTGGCGGAAGTCTCTTTGCCAAGATTTTCTGCTGAGTTTAGAAAACTCTGCTGGTTTCTTTAAGTCCGCGAACTTGTTTGTGAGCTTAAGTGGTTATGATCTAAAGATGTTCTCTGAACATGAAACTTAAATTACTAAGGAATGCTTTATGCAAACCGTGGATATAAAGTACATGAGACGATTCATCGAATCGAATCATCTTTGTTTCAATTGTGTCTTGTGTGGTTACATAAGATCTCATAGAAATTGAACAACTATCTAACTAGTTCATTTAGGTTTGAGTGACTGTACATACACGTGTACACTTATTTGGTTCACAAGTAGTTAACCAACCATATGAGCACTTTCATATTAACCGTATTCATCTTTCTCATAACTAGTTCAAATGACTCATAAGAACTAGTTCAAGAGTTGTTCAATTGCTTAAATCTTTATACTTAGACACAATTGAAACAAAACCGGTTTGATTCATTTGAATCAATTCATGAACAATATAGCCACGGTTTGCAAAGATTGCATTCCTTATTGATTTATTGTTTAAGTTCATGAAACTACCGATTTGAGAAAAAACCAGCTTGGGTACGCGTACGGATATGCGTACCTTATCTACCGGATTTGAGTTGGATTTTGGTTTCCAAACTCAGCAGAATTTTTCGGGTAGAAAAGTTCCGCCAGTACGCGTACGGGTACGCGTACCTAAGGTGACTGGTTCATGAGTTCGTAAACTCCAAACTCAGCAGAATTTTCCGGGAGGAAAAGTTCCGCCAGTACGCGTACGGGTACGCGTACCTAACCCGTCTCCTTCACCAATACCGTGTGCACACATATGCACACACTTGGTTTCCGGTACATGGATTTATACACTAATGTGCGAACACACTATATATGCTTATATCCATAGTTGGTTACGTAATCTCAACTCTACATTTCAATCATTGAAACATTCTTCTATAATGTTATAATAGTCGCTATACATAAAGAATCGACTATCGTCATCAAAGCTATTTTCAAGATTGAAACGTCATCATGACTTTCGTCACGAGTAAAGATAAAAATGGGTAAAGCAAAAGCTTACCAACACTTATTTCAAGAAAAAGATAGGCGAGTAAACTCGGCTCGAAATAGCAAATGTGTATGTATGAAAACAATCATACTTATACGACTTTTGTCTCAAGAGTAGGAGATAGAGTAGATAGACTTTTGAGTGACGGATGAGTTCAAGTCTTCACATACCTTTTGGTCGGATGAAGTTCCACTGGTTCCTTGAGTAGTTCTTTGTCTTCGTAAGATAATCGCCATGGAGTCTGGAGCTCAACTATTCCTAACTATCCTAAACCGAGACTTAGTCATAAGTATACTAGAAATCAAGACATATAGTTTTGATCACTAATATTGAAAAACATACTTGAGATAGAAACGCATGCGAGTTCGACCGAGCAATGCTCTAACAATCTCCCCCTTTGTCAATATTAGTGACAAAACTATCAATACATATGGATTACAAAATAGATAAAAACTTTGTAGCTTCTCGTCCACATGCTTGATCTCCTTGGTGCTTAAAAATTACTCGAAAACTTCGTCTTTTCCAAGTACTCCCATGATTCCATAGATGTTCAATTCAGTATCATAGTTGTTGAAGTTCCGTAGCCATAACAATGAGAAAACAAAAGCTCTCGATCATTGTTATACAATGTCATAGTATTATTTATAGCATCAAAGTTCTTATATCACAACTTCGACAACAATACTATGGTGATATGTATCACTCGTCCTTAGTTAATACTTTCGTCTCAACATGAAAACCACTCCCCCTTACATTATGACCCGTAAAACACGTAAATCATATGTATTTGTAGTGTGAACTACATATTAATTCTCCACCTTTTTGTCAATAAAATTGGCAAAGGTACGAAAACGGGATCCTAATGAAATTTTCACGAAGAGGCTTCAAGACAAAAGAAAAGTACATATCAACTTATTTAGATGCAATCATAAAGCCGAAGCTAAATGCATTCATCAAGGAGTTCATAAATATATAAGATAACCCCTAAATAATTCCACAGCCGCACTCCCCACAAATATATGGAAATTAAGTGAAAGTTCAAAAGAACTCTCCCCCATTTGATGTCATTCCCGAGAGAACAACAAGAGTGATCTTACTTTTACAAGAAAAGAAGGATTTTATTGGACACCAAAAACCATAATGAAATGATTTTCTATATCCAAAATTCTCAATTAAACTAACCACAAGTAAACCGATGATCAATTTAATCGGAATACACAATCAAATTAAACACAAAAGTGATCAATTTGATTGAACATGCTCGACATAAGAGAACTTAAGGATCTACGACTAAGTTAACCATAAAAGAATGATTAACTCAATCGTTTTATGCTCAACAGAAGAAAACCTTATGGAGCATTGCAGTATACACATAAAATATGGATCAGGGAAAGATCAATACTGCGGCATATACAAAGATTCATTCTATCTTCATCACTATTTGCACAATGACATATAATAGACATAATCCTTGTAAACAAAATATTTTAACCTATCTTCCGTCAATAATTGACATAATAGGCTTAACTTTTTTTGTCAAAAGTTCGTCGATCTTGTATCAATACATGCATATCGACATATAACCGAGATAACTTTTGACAATATATGGGACAATAATAGTTCACGGACGCAATCACACATATCCCATAACATATTGCCATATATAAAACCGTAAATATTAAAATTGCAATCATCATCTTCCAAAACTACTTTAGAATTTAAATAAATTAATCTAAAAACATGAAGATGAAAACGTTGGACATAACTATGTGTACTCACAATAATGGCTATTCCAAACTCTAGTTATCCTTCTTAAACAAAAACAAGAATAAGAATTCTCTTAAGAAGTTTCATAGAAAAATCTATTGGCTAAAAAGAAAAACAAGGTGAAGATACTGTGTCAACCGAACTATCATCAGTTAGCCAATTTGGGATCCTCATGAGTTTTGAGATCCTTGAGCTTGTGATCAACATCATCCTTTGTATCTTCAGAGAGGATATCCTTGTTTGGAAGATCCTTTGCATGATTTTTCATGAGAACAAGGTCAGGATTAACCTTTTTCAACTTAGATCTTACCATATCAAGACACTTTATTGCATTAACAAGTTGTTGAACGTCAAGAACCATATCAGCTGGAACCTTCTCCCCAATATATAAGTAGGAAGCAGGAGATTGAGGAAAAGATCCTTCAACTTCAACAAAGGTTCCTTTCTTTTTATCGAACTCGAAATACACCGCATTATCAACGAAGTCTTCAGGTAAATCCCAAGAACATGAAGAAGAAGCCATTGATAATAGGAAGCATAAAGTGAGATATCTCAACTCAATAGGAAGGGTATATAAACGATTTTGAAAGGGCTTAGGGTTTACAAGATTGGTTTGTGAGGACCCAAAAACAAACGTGAACTTATTGAAAAGAGGTCCACATAACCGTAAGTAAAAAGGCTATAATGAAGATAGACTACACAGTACCTGAAAAGTGTTGCCAAGATGCAGTGCACAGTTTGTTGATGATTCCTTTATATCCTTTAGGTTATCATCCATCTGTTCAAATCTGCAATCTTCACTTGAAACAGGATTCTCATTATTCAAACTTCCAGAAGAACATACTGGAAACAAATGATTCAAGAAGAAAAAAGGAGTAGTAGGGTGTAGATGGTGGATTTTTGACAAGGGCTAAAATCGTAAACTCATAATTATACGAAGCTATGATCCAACAATCAGACGTGAGTATTGAGACACGGGTCTCTCACCGAATTCTCAACGGAGAGTACTTTCTCTCAGAGTACATGTAGATATGTAGTCTCACGACTGGACAACGGCATATCTCATGAATACTGAACACTTTCAGTGATTATTTCTATATAGTATCACGAGATGGACGGCTCCTAGACATCTTGCTCTGCTAGTATAGAGCGATAATGTCTTCAGGAACAAACAACGAGTTTACCCTGACTATATAAAGGATATGACTTACCGACAAGCTCATATCGGGATAATTAATGCTCCTAGACAGCTTGCTCTGCTAGTATAGAGCCACAAAGTTAATTATTCCTAATTAAGATTAATTCTGCCGTGACATTCACTACTGAATTCCAGAATAATCTATTATTGCTCCTATTCCATGGTCGAATCCACGACTGGTCCCATGCAATGGCAATAACAATTGCTCCTATTCCATGGTCGGATCCACGACTGGTCCCATGGAATGGCAATAAACAATTGTTCTGATTCTATGATCGAATCCACGGCTTGATCTCATAGAATAGCAATAACTATATTATCTCATTACTCCGATTTCATGATCGAATCCACAACTGGTCTCATAAATGGTAATATATAAATCTTAATTACTCCGATTCTATGGTCGAATATACGATCCCATGGAATGGTAATGCTCACTTTATTATTCTTCGTAGTCGAATCCTCAGCTGATCTTATAAATTAATAATAAACATCTTATTGCTCAGTTTTGTGAATTATTCTCCACCGAATTCCACAATTAGTAATAAATAATCAACAACCGGGCGTCTGAGCTACCTCTAATTAAGCCCCGATTCAAATGGTGAAGGTGTATTCAACGACAATACACTAACAGTCACCGCACGAACGAGTATTTCAAAAATACAACGAAACGATGAACTATGCAAAATAGAGAAGAAAATAATAAATAATTAAAAATATTGACCAGGGTGCTGGGAACACGGACACACGACCGACCGACCGTGTCGTGGTCAATCCCACGCCAGTTTTATATTTGTAATGCATTTTTATTATTTTCCATGATTTGATGAAAATTCTCTCATTTTATCAAATCTCCTTCGTCTCGAGGAAACTCCTCGGTTTCATGGTACTTCCATAAAGCCATAAAAAATAATATAAAATTAAGGAAAGGAGTGTGGGGCGTGACCATTGACCAACCGGCCATGCCTTGGTCCCAACCGGCCCCACACCCCATGGTTCCTTATTATTTTATTATTATTATTATTATTTCTCTAATTTCATGAAAAAACTCCTTGATTTCATGGTATTTTTGCACAAACCATCATATAATAATAAATAAAATAAAATTATGAAAAACTTGTGGGACTGGGCCACTAGCCGGCCGGCCATGCCCTAGCCGGTCCCTCACGCCCTTTGCTTTATTATTTTATTATTATTTATCCTATTTTTCCTTGAATTCATCAAATTCCTTGATTTTATGGTATTTCTCTCAAATTAGGAAAAATTCCCTCAAATCATCAAAAATACCTAAAAAATATTAAAAAAAATTATGAAAAACTCATGGGACCGGTCCATAGCCGGACGGCCATGCCTCCATAGTCCCACACGCCCGTGTTTTTATTATTTTAATATTTTGCTTCCATGAACTCATGAAAACTCCTTCAATTCATGGAAACTCCCTAAATTCATCAAATTTCTCAAAATTCATGAATTTTTCATAAAATCATCAAAATATTATAAAATTAAGGAAAAGGCACCACGGGACCGTGGTCATGACCGGCCGACCATGCCTTGACCACGGCGGTCCCACGCCTCCTCATTCCTTATTTTATAATTATTTTTCATCATTTCATGGTGTTTTCCTCAGTTTCGTCAAAACCCTAATTTTGGCATATTTTCTCGAATGGATGCTCAGTTGCACGCCAGAAAATATCAA
Source organism: Papaver somniferum (assembly GCF_003573695.1). Classification (NCBI taxonomy): domain Eukaryota; kingdom Viridiplantae; phylum Streptophyta; class Magnoliopsida; order Ranunculales; family Papaveraceae; genus Papaver; species Papaver somniferum. The sequence goes on from NC_039362.1 coordinate 117,423,279, forward strand.
AATTCTCAGGACTGAGACACGGACGCCTTGGGGACACGAGAACGCTATCTTGACCGACCAAGATTGGCTCTTTGGCTCACGGAAGCCGGTCCCATCAATTTTCACAGTTTTGACCTAATTTGCACAATTGCTCGTATTAGGTCCAAAACTCTTCCAAACACTTTGGATTTTCATGAAGTGATCGTCAGGCGGTCACGTGAAAACCCAGGGCCGGTTTCATGACTCCATGGTCGGTCCCTCGCCTCGTCATAATTAATTAGGTTTTCTCACCTAAGGCTCAGACGAGCATTTTCGAATAAATGATTAAACCAGCATTTGATCATTCTTTCACCAACAAATCGTCAACTCTTCAGTAGTTCTTTGTATTTGCTCACGTGGGCATATGGACACTACATGGTTGATCCACGGTCCCATGTAGTCGCTCCCTCCTTCATCTCATGGTTAAAATTCTGACGAACCATGAATTGATCATCAATTGATCAAATTAGGGTTTCTGAATCCAAGGATCATCATTCCAGATTCCAACCTTAATAATTTTACGACGACCTCATGGTCATTAATTTTATTAATTATGCTCGGTTCAACGACTAGTATTCTAATTAATATTTTTGGTACGCTGCCAATAATCCATCAAATGAGCAACACATGCTCAGACGATCAAATATTCAACAATTCATCACATGAGCAGCACTTGCTCAGATGATAAATATTTGCTCAAACCAAGGAATATAGGTTCAACAATCAATATTCAACGATCCATCGAATGAGCAATACTTGCTCGCTTCATCGTAAGAACTATACCTCTGTCTCATGACATGTCCAACTCATGAGTTTCAGAACATCATGTTCAACTCAGCAACTACATGGACTCGTCGTCCCATCAAACCACGAAGTCATCAATTGACTAACATACCACGAGACGTCAATCGTGTCACTTTTGGGGGATATCACTTAGGGTTTTGGTCTGGCGGTCTACGGCACGTGTGTTCAAACACACGATGGAATGTGAGCAAGTCGTGCAATCAGTTGAAGGAATTCACGAAGTAGTGGGTGGAAAATCGACCAAGTCTCCACACGTTGAGCAACTGGTTTCAAACACGATCTCCACTTCCCCACTCCTTGATTCCATCAACTGTCACACTTCATGGGGTCATGGTGTCTAAAATTTCAGCAATATAAATAAGTCTCTGAATCATGATTGAGGGATCGGCATCAACAGTATCATCAATCTCACATCTCATTGACAACACGAGATCATCAACTCATCAATTGAGCAACTACTCTCAATTGAGCAATTCCAATCATTCAGAGCTTATCATATTCAGAATTCACACACCCACAATCTTTGATTACCATTGATTCCACACATTTCCCAGCTTCCCTCCTACAGATCAACCCATCCTCTCTTGTGACCGAATTTACTCTGGAACGGTCATTGTCTTGATTTAGTCCGGAGTACTACAGATTGATCTCTCGAATCTAAAGCACCCCCTTTGCAGCGGTGCATCTGTGTGAGGTTTAACATTTTGCTCGGTTCGAGGAGTCTCCTCCGTACGGTCGTCTCCTCAATTCCTTAAAAACCAGCAAATCGTTTTTCCCCATCTACATAGGGGAATACTACAAAACTTTTACTGAAACAATTTATAAATTACCCTGAATACACATCATATCAACACATTACTTACCCCATTTCAAGTTATATACATATGGGGAGGAGCAATCATTTTATCAAGTGGCGGGATATGCAGAGAAATTCTCATGCATTTTTCCGGGTTGATATTTATGCCATGTACCAGATATATAATCATAGTAATGATGATACCCAGGGTTACTATAATTATTCGAATCCTTTTCTCAAGGAATGACTTTTTCTGACACTTAGAGTCTACATTTAACTCACTGGAAGTCTTTTTATCTACTTCTAATGAGTTGGTAGAGGAGAAAGTTCGTACATCATGTGAACATGATTTGATGGGTACAAAACTTTTGTCAGAACAATTCCTTTCCTCAATCGAATGAAGTTTTTCTAAGAGTTTGAAAACACTTTCAAACGCTCTAGATAGATCTTGGTCAATTGATCCATTCTGGAAATATTCCTCAAAAAGATTAAGAGTAAATCTAGTGAGATTCCATAACTTTGAGCGTTGACTACATTTTTTTAACCATCTTTTCTTAGAAGAACTTTTAGTTTTTCCTTTGGACCGTTTTTCACCGTCTAGAATCTTAGATGGAATATGATTATTATGAGTGACCATAGGTCTAGAAAATAATAATATTTGAATAGCCTTTAAGGGACTCTGGTGTGCATTACAGATGCCACGAGCAAGTCTCCCAAAAAGATATCCCATAGGGATGAAATTTTGAGGATCGGATAAACACAAACTTATAAGGTTTCACGTGTTTGCCTGCTCTGATACCAATTGAAAAAGCGGGGGTCTAACAACCACACCCAATATTTCGATTAGCAATCTGTATGGACTTACTCCAATATACTTTCTAGAGAATCAACTAGACAGTCAGACTCAACCTAGAGAAAAGTATATCGAGGAGTTAATATCATTCTCTTGATTTGATTTTACTCTAGAAAATAGAAATCTGCGAGTCTTTATAAAATACAAGGATAATAAACTTGGATGGTACCAAAGATCAATATCCAAGGATCAATCAATTTCCAATCAACAACCAAAGGTTGGATTTCACAATTGACCGATACAAACGCACAACCTTTGATATTTCAATTATATAACAAAATATAATGCGGAATAGAAATAACACAGACACCCGAAATTTTGTTAACGAGGAAACCGCAAATGCAGAAAAATCCCGGGACCTAGTCCAGATTGAACACCACACTGTATTAAGCCGCTACAGACACTATCCTACTATAAACTAACTTCGGTCCCGACTGTAGTTGAACCCTAATCAATATCACACTGATTCAAGGTACAGTTGCGCTCCTTATGTCTCTGATCCCAGTAGGATACTGCGCACTTGATTCCCTTAGCTGATCTCACCCACAACCAAGAGTTGCTACGACCCAAAGTCGAAGACTTTAATAAAAAAATCTGTATCACATAGAAAAGTCTACGATGATAGATAAATCTGTCTCCCACAGATAAACCTAAAATTTTTGTTCCGTCTTTCGATAAAATCATGGTGAACAGGAACCAATCGATAACCTGGACTTATATTCCCGAAGAACAGCCTAGAATTATCAATCACCTCACAATAATCTAAATCGTATGGTAGCGAAACTAGATATTGCGAAATCACAAACGATAAGACGAAGATGTTTGTGATTTCTTTTTATCTTTCCCTATCAGAGATATAATCTCAAGACAATCTTACAGTTGAACTCGTACGATAGAAAATGGCAAGATCAGATCGCTCAACTACAAGAGAAGTAGTTTCGTCTGGCTTCACAATCCCAATGAAGTCTTCAAGTCGTTAACCGACAGGGTCTCGAGAAGAAACCTACGGTTAAAGGCGAAACGACTCTAGCAACCCAACTAGTATCACATAGGAGGTGTGGGATTAGTTTTTCCAATTGCTAGATGTCTCCTTTATATAGTTTTCAAATCAGGGTTTGCAATCCAAGTTACCTTGGTAACAAAGCATTCAATATTCACCGTTAGATGAAAAACCTGATTTATCCAAGCTAATATCTTTCAACCATTAGATCGAAACTTAGCTTTTCACACACAAATGAAATGTATTCATTTAGGTGTGAGTGACCGTACCTAAACATGTACACTTAGTTGGTTCACGAATAGTTAACCAATGGTTAGCCATATGAGCATTTTTATATTAACCGTATTCATCTTTCTCATAACTAGTTCAAATGAGTCATAAGAACTAGTTCAAGAGTTGTTCAATTACTTATATCTTTATACATAGACGCAATTGAAACAAAATCGGTTTGATTCATTTGAATCAATTCATGAACAATATAGCCACGGTTTACAAAGATTGCATTCCTTATTGATTTATTGTTTAAGTTCATGAAACTACCGATTTGAGAAATAACCAGCTTGGGTACGCGTACGGGTATGCGTACCTTATCTACCGGATTTGAGTTGGCTTTTGATTTCCAAACTCAGCAGAATTTTTCGGGTAGAAAAATTCCGCCAGTACGGGTAAGCGTACCCAAGGTGACTGGTTCATGAGTTCATGAACTCCAAACTCAATAGAATTTTTCGGGGGGAAAAGATCCACGCAGTACGGGTACGCATACCTAACCCGTCTCCTTCACCAATAACGTATGCACACATATGCACACACTTGGTTTCCGGTACATGGATTTATACACTAATGTGAAAACACACTATATATGCTTATATCCATAGTTGGTTACGTAATCTCAACTCTACATTTCAATCATTGAAACATTCTTCTATAATGTTATAATAGTCGTTAGACATAAAGAATCGACTATCGTCATCAAAGCTATTTTTCAAGATTGAAACGTCATCATGACTTTCGTCACGGGTAAAGATAAAAATGGTTAAAGCAAAACCTTACCAACACTTATTTCGAGAAAAAGATAGGCGAGTAAACTCGGCTCGAAATAGCAAATGTGTATGTATGAAAACAATCATACTTATACGAATTTTGTCTCAAGAGTAGGAGATAGATTAGATAGACTTTGAGTGACAGATGAGTTCAAGTCTCTACATACCTTTTGGTCGGATGAAGTTCCACTGGTTCCTTGAGTAGTTCTTCGTCTTCCTAAGATAATCGCCATGGAGTCTGGAGCTCAACTATTCCTAACTATCCTAGACCGAGACTTGGTCATAAGTATACTAGAAATCAAGACATATAGTTTTGATCACTAATATTGAAAAACATGCTTGAGATAGCAATGCATGCGAGTTCGACCGAGCAATGCTCTAACAATCTCCCCCTTTGTCAATTTTAGTGACAAAACTATCAATACATATGGATTACAAAATAGATAAAAACTTTGTAGCTTCTCGTCCACATGCTTGATCTCCTTAGTGCTTCAACATTACTCGAAAACTTCGTCTTTTCCAAGTACTCCCGTGATTCTATAGATGTTCAATTTAGCATCATAGTTGTTGAAGTTCCGTAGCCATAACTATGAGAAAACAAAAGCTCCAGATCATTGTTATACAGCGTCATAGTATTATTACACAGCATCAAGGTTCTTATATCAAAACTTCAACAACAATACTATGGTGATATGTATCACTCCCACATAGTCAATACTTTCGTATCAACATGAAAACCACTCCCCCTTACATAATGACCCGTAAAACACGTAAATCATATGTATTTGTAGTGTGAACTACATATTAATTCTCCCCCTTTTTGTCAATAAAATTGGCAAAGGTACGAAAACGGGATCCTAATGAAATTTCCACGAAGACGCTTCAAGACCAAAGAAAAGTACATATCAACTTATTTAGATGCAATCATAAAGCCGAAGCTAAATGCATTCATCAAGGAGTTTATAAAGATACAAGATAACCCCTAAATAATTCCACAGCCGCACTCCCCACAAAGATATGGAAATTAAGCGCAAGTTCAAAAGAACTCTCCCCCATTTGATGTCATTCCCGAGAGAACAACAAGAGCGATCTTACTTTTACAAGAAAAGAAGGATTTTATTGGACACCAAAAACCATAATGAAATGATTTTCTATATCAAAAATTCTCAATTAAACTAACCACAAGTAAACCGATGATCAATTTAATCGGAATACACAATCAAATTAAACACAAAAGTGATCAATTTAATTGAACATGCTCGACATAAGAGAACTTACGGAGCTACGACTAAGTTAACCATAAAAGATTGATTAACTCAATCGTTTTATGCTCAACACAAGAAAACCTTATGGAGCATTGCAGTATACACATAAAATATGGATCAAGGAAAGATCAATACTGCGGCATATACAAAGATTCGCTCTATCTTCATCACTATTTGCACAATGACATATAATAGACATAATCCTTGTAAACAAAAGATTTTAACCTATCTTCCGTCAATAATTGATATAATAGGCTTAACTTTTTTTTGTCAAAAGTTCGTCGATCTTGTATCAATACATGCATGTCGACATATAACCGAGATAACTTTTGACAATATATGGGACAATAATAGTTCACGGACGCAATCACACGTATCCCATAACATATTGCCATATGTAAAACCGTAAAGATTAAAATTGCAATCATCATCTTCCAAAACAACTTTAGAATTTAAATAAATTAATCTAAAAACATGAAGATGAAAACGTTGGACTAACTATGTGTACTCACAATAATGGCTATTCCGAACTCTAGTTATCCTTCTTAAACAAAAACAAGAATAAAAATTCTCTTAAGAAGTTTCCTAGAAAAATCTATTGGCTAAAAAGCAAAACAAGGTTTAGATACTGTGTCAACCGAACACGAACTATCATCAGTTAGCCAATTTGGGATCCTCATGAGTTTTGAGATCCTTGAGCTTGTGATCCACAGCATCCTCTGTATCTTCAGAGAGGATATCCTTGTTTGTAAGATCCTTTGCATGATTTTTCATGAGAACAAGGTCAGGATTAACCTTTTTCAACTCAGATCTTACTATATCAAGACACTTTATTGCATTTACAAGTTGTTGAACGTCAAGAACCACATCAGCTGGAACCTTCTCCCCAATATATAAGTAGGAAGCAGGAGATTGAGGAAAAGATCCTTCAACTTCAACAAAGGTTCCTTTCTTTTTATCGAACTCGAAATACACCGCATTATCAACGAAGTCTTCAGGTAAATCCCAAGAACATGAAGAAGAAGCCATTGATAATAGGAAGCATAGAGTGAGATATCTCAACTCAATAGGAAGGGTATATAAATGATTTTGAAAGGGCTTAGGGTTTACAAGATTGGTTTGTGAGAATCCAAAAACAAACGTGAACTTATTGAAAAGAGGTCCACATAACCCTAAGTAAAAAGGCTATAATGAAGATAGACTACACAATACCTGAAAAGTGTTGCCAAGATGCAGTGCACAGTTTGTTGATGATTCCTTTATATCCTTTAGGTTGTCATCCATTTGTTCAAATCTGCAATCTTCACTTGAAACAGGATTCTCGTTATTCAAACTTCCATAAAAACATACTGGAAACAAATGATTCAAGAAGAAAAAAGGAGTAGTAGGGGAATACTACAAAACTTTTACTGAAACAGTTTATAAATTACCCTGAATACACATCATATCAACAAATTACTTGCCCCCATTTCAAGTTATATACATATGGGGAGGAGCAATCATTTTATCAAGTGGCAGGATATGCAGAGAAATTCTCATGCATTTTTCCGGGTTGATATTTATGCCGTGTACCAGATATATAATCATAGTAATGATGATACTCAGGGTTACTATAATTATTTCGAATCCTTTTCTTAAGGAATGACTTTTTCTGACACTTAGAGTCTACATTTAACTCACTGGAAGTCTTGTTATCAACTTCTAATGAGTTGGTAGAGGAGCAAGTTCGTACATCATGTGAACATGATTTGATGGGTACAAAATTTTTGTCAGAACAATTCCTTTCCTCAATCGAATGAAGTTTTTCTAAGAGTTTAAAAACACTTTCAAACGCTCTAGATAGATCTTGGTCAATTGATCCATTATGGAAATATTCCTCAAAAAGATTAAGAGTAAATCTAGTGAGATTCCATAACTTTGAGCGTTGACTACATTTTTTTAACCATCTTTTCTTATAAGAACTTTTAGTTTTCCCTTTGGACCGTTTTTCACCGTCTAGAATCTTAGATGGAATATGATTATTATGAGTGACCATAGGTCTAAAAAATAATAATCTTTGAACAGCCTTTAAGGGACTCTGGTGTGTGTTACAGATGCCACGAGCAAGTCTCCCAAAAAGGTTTCCCATAGGGATGGAATTTTCAGGATCTAACAAAAACAAACTTATAAGGTTTCACGAGTTTGCCTGCTCTGATACCAATTGAAAAAGCGGGGTTCTAACAACCACACCCAATATTTCGATTAGAAATATGTATGGACTTACTCCAATATACTTTCTAGAGAATAAACTAGACAGTCAGACTCAACCTAGAGAAAAGTATATCGAGGAGTTAATATCATTCTCTTGATTTGATTTTACTCTAGAAAATAGAAATCTGCGAGTCTTTATAAAATACAAGGATAATAAACTTGGATGGTACCAAAGATCAATATCCAAGGATCAATCAATTTCCAATCAACAACCAAAGGTTGGATTTCACAATTGACCGATACAAACACACAACCTGTGATATTTCAATTATATAACAAAATATAATGCAGAATAGAAATAACACAGACACCCGAAATTTTGTTAACGAGGAAACCGCAAATGCAGAAAAACCCCGGGACCTAGTCCAGATTGAACACCACACTGTATTAAGCCGCTACAGACACTATCCTACTACAAACTAACTTCGGTTCGGACTCTAGTTGAACCCTAATGAATATCACACTGATTCAAGGTACAGTTGCGCTCCTTATGTCTCTGATCCCAGCAGGATACTGCGCACTTGATTCCCTTAGCTGATCTCACCCACAACCAAGAGTTGCTACGACCCAAAGTCGAAGACTTTAATAAACAAATTTGTATCACACAGAAAAGTCTACGATGATAGATAAATCTTTCTACTACAGATAAACCTAAGAGTTTTGTTCCGTCTTTTGATAAGATCAAGGTGAACAGGAACTAATCGATAACCCGGACTTATATTCCCGAAGAACATCCTAGAATTATTAATCACCTCACAATAATATAAATCGTATGGTAGCGAAACTAGATATTGCGAAATCACAAACGATGAGACGAAGATGTTTGTGATTTCTTTTTATCTTGCCCTATCGGAGATATAATCTCAAGCCAATCTTACAATTGAACTCGTACGATAGAAAATGGCAAGATCAGATCGCTAAACTACAAGAGAAGTAGTTTCGTCTAGCTTCACAATCCCAATGAAGTCTTCAAGTCGTTAACCGACAGGGTCTCGAGAAGAAACCTACGGTTAAGGCGAAACGACTCTAGCAACCCAACTAGTATCACATAGGAGGTGTGGGGATTAGTTTTTCCAATTTCTAGATGTCTCCTTTATATAGTTTTCAAATCAGGGTTTGCAATCCAAGTTACCTTGGTAGCAAAGCATTCAATATTCACCGTTAAATGAAAAACATGATTTATCCAAGCTAATATCTTTCAACCATTAGATCGAAAATTAGATTGTCACACACAAATGAAATGTATTCATTTAGGTTTGAGTGACCGTAGCTAAACATGTACACTTAGTTGGTTCACAAATATTTAACCAATGGTTAGCCACATTAGCACTTTCATACTAACTGTATTCATATTTCTCATAACTAGTTCAAATGACTCATAAGAACTAGTTAAAGAGTTGTTCAATTACTTAGATTTTTATACATAGACACAATTGAAACAAAATCGGTTTGATTCATTTGAATCAATTCATGAACAATATAGCCACAGTTTACAAAGCTTGCATTCCTTATTGATTTATTGTTTAAGTTCATGAAACTACCGATTTGAGAAATAACCAGCTTGGGTACGCGTACGGGTATGCGTACCTTATCTACCGGATTTGAGTTGGCTTTTGATTTCCAAACTCAGCAGAATTTTTCGGGTAGAAAAGTTCCGCCAGTACGGGTAAGCGTACCTAAGGTGACTGGTTTATGAGTTCGTAAACTCCAAACTCAGTAGAATTTTCCGGGAGGAAAAGTTCCGCACAGTACGCGTACGGCTACGCGTACCTAACTCGTCTCCTTCACCAATACCGTATGCACACATATGCACACACTTGGTTTCTGGTACATGGATTTATACACTAATGTGCGAACATACTATATATGCTTATATCCATAGTTGGTTACGTAATATCAACTCTACATTTCAATCATTGAAACATTCTTCTATAATGTTATAATAGTCGTTAGACATAAAGAATCGACTATCGTCATCAAAGCTATTTTTCAAGATTGAAACGTCATCATGACTTTCGTCACGGGTAAAGATAAAAATGGTTAAAGCAAAAGCTTACCAACACTTATTTTGAGAAAAAGATAGGCGAGTAAACTCGGCTCGAATTAACAAATGTGTATGTATGAAAACTATCATACTTATACGATTTTTGTCTCAAGAGTAGGAGATAGAGTAGATAGACTTTGAGTGACAGATGAGTTCAAGTCTCTACATACCTTTTGGTCGGATGAAGTTCCACTGGTTCCTTGAGTAGTTCTTCGTTTTCGTAAGATAATCGCCATGGAGTCTGGAGCTCAACTATTCATAACTATCCTAGACCGAGACGTAGTCATAAGTATACTAGAAATCAAGACATATAGTTTTGATCACTAAAATTGAAAAACATGCTTGAGATAGCAATGCATGCGAGTTCGAACGAGCAATGCTCTAACAATCTCCCCCTTTGTCAATTTTAGTGACAAAACTATCAATACATATGGATTACAAAATAGATAAAAACTTTGTAGCTTCTCGTTCACATGCTTGATCTCCTTAGTGCTTCAACATTACTCGAAAACTTCTTCTTGTCCAAGTATTCCCGTGATTCCATAGATGTTCAATTCAGCATCATAGTTGTTGAAGTTCCGTAGCCATAACAATGAGAAAACGAAAGCTCCCGATCATTGTTATACAGTGTCATAGTATTATTACACAGCATCAAAGTTCTTATATCACAACTTCGACAACAATACTATGGTGAAATGTATCACTCCCCCTTAGTCAATACTTTCGTCTCAACATGAAAACCACTCCCCCTTACATAATGACCCGTAAAACACGTAAATCATATGTATTTGTAGTGTGAACTACATATTAATTCTCCCCCTTTTTGTCAATAAAATTGGCAAAGGTACGAAAACGGGATCCTAATGAAATTTCCACGAAGACGCTTCAAGACCAAAGAAAAGTACATATCAACTTATTTAGATGCATTCATAAAGCCGAAGCTAAATGCATTCATCAAGGAGTTTATAAAGATACAAGATAACCCCTAAATAATTCCACAGCCGCACTCCCCACAAAGATATGGAAATTAAGCGCAAGTTCGAAAGAACTCTCCCCATTTGATGTCATTCCCGAGAGAACAACAAGAACGACCTTACTTTTACAAGAAAAGAAGGATTTTATTAGACACCAAAAACCATAATGAAATGATTTTCCATATCCAAAATTCTCAATTAAACTAACCACAAGTAAACCCATGATCAATTTAATCGGAATACACAATCAAATTAAACACAAAAGTGATCAATTTAATTAACCATACTCGACATAAGAGAACTTACGGATCTACGACTAAGTTAACCATAAAAGAATGATTAACTCAATCGTTTTATGCTCAACACAAGAAAACCTTATGGAGCATTGCAGTATACACATAAAATATGGATCATGGAAAGATCAATACCGCGGCATATACAAAGATTCATTCTATCTTTATCACTATTTGCACAATGCCATATAATAGACATAATCCTTGTAAACAAAAGATTTTAACCTATCTTCCGTCAATAATTGACATAATAGGCTTAACTTTTTTTTTGTCAAAAGTTCTTCGATCTTGTATCAATACATGCATGTCGACATATAACCCCAATCAATCTCACACTGATCCAAGGTACAACTGCGATCCTTACGTCTCTGACCCCAGCAGGATACTACGCACTTGATTCCCTTAGCTGATCTCACCCACAACTAAGAGTTGATACGACCCAAAGTCGAAGACTTTAATAAACAAATCTGTGTCACACAGAAAAGTCTATGGTAATAGATAAATCTGTCTCCCACAGAAATACCTACGAGTTTTGTTCCGTCTTTTGATAAATCAAGGTGAACAGGAACCAAATGATAACCCAGACTTATATTCCCGAAGAACAGCCTAGTATCATCAATTACCTCACAATAATCTTAATCGACTAACAAAAGAAGATATTGTGGAATCACAAACGATGAGACGAAGATGTTTGTGACTTCTTTTATATCTTGCTTATCGGAGAAATCAATCTCAAGCCAATCCTTACGATGGTACTTAGTACGATAGAAACATCAAGATAAGATCACATAATGACGAGAAAGTAGTATCGGTCTGGCTTCACAATCCCAATGAAGTCTTCAAGTCGTTAACCTACAGGGTCTTGGTAGAAACTTAAGGTTAAAGGAGAATCGACTCTAGCTAATACAACTAGTATCACACAGGAGGTGTGGGGATTAGGTTTCCCAGTTGCTAAATTTATCCCTTATATAGTCTTTCAAATCAGGGTTTGCAATCAATGTTAGCTTAGTAACAACGCATTCAATATTCACCGTTAGATGAAAACCTGATAAGATTCAAGCTAATATCTTTCAACCGTTAGATCGAGACTTAGCTTGTTACACACAATTGAAATGCACGTTTATCTAGGTTTGTGTACCGTACCTAAACATGTACATCTAGTTGGTTCAACAGTAGTTAACCAAATGGTTAGCCATATGAGCACTTTCATATCAACCATATTCTTCTTTACCGCAACTAGTTCAAATGACTCAAATGAACTAGTTAGAGAGTTGTTCAATTGCTTATATCTTTATAATAGACACAATTGAAACAAAAACGATTTGATTCACTCGAATCGATTCATGAACTTTATATCCACGGTTTGCAAACTTGCATTCCTTAGTTTATATAAGTTTAAGTTCACGAATAATTGTTTTTAGAAGATAACCAACTTAAATACGCGGACTTAAGTACCCGTGATAAGTTTGTTTTCAATTCACAAACTCCAGCAGAAATTCTCGGGATGAGAACCTCCGACAGTACGCGGACTGGGTACGCAGACTGGGTACGCTGACTCTAGTTCCGGTTTTCCTGAGCAGCAAAGTACGCATACTTTGGTGCAAGGAATAAGGACTTATACATGTATGAGTTACCACACAATGCTTATATCCAACCATACTTATATAATCTAAACTCTCATTTCAATCATTGAAACATTCTTAGAGGACGTTATATAGTTGTTGTTCACAAACCATTTTTCGTCAAAGCCATTTTCAAGTGATTGAAACTTAACATGACTTTTGTCACTAGTAAAGATGAACTTGACCAAAGCGAAAGCTTACCAACACATATTTCGAGAAATAGATAAGCGAGATAAACTCGGCTCGAAATAGCAAATGTGTATAATCAAAGTCTATATAGCAAAACGACTTTTGTCTCAAGATAGGAGTTAGAGTAGATAGACTTTTGGGTGATAGATAAGTTCAAGTCTCCACATACCTTTTAGTCGATGAAGTTCCACCAGTTCCTTGAGTAGTTCTTCGTCTTTGTATGATGATCGCCTTGGAGTCTTGAGCTCAACTACACTTTCTATCCTAGTCCGAGACTTAGATATAAGTAGACTAGAAATCAAGACTTATAGTTTTGATCACTAACATTGATAAACATGCTTGAGATAGCAATGCATGCGAGTTCGACCGAGCAGTGCTCTAACACAATTCTAAACTTGTTTGGAAGTGTTGTAGAACCGATTCCAAGATGCAAATCCATGTAAATACGAAATAAGGATTTGCAGTGTAAAGATGTCAATATGCTTTGAACACGAGCAGTAACTCTTATCATTTATTGTTCAAAGATATTCCTTTTTACTCAAGGTGATCCTGTGCCGAAAAAAATTATGAATCTTTTAATCAAGGTTTTTGGTTTTGTATGCTTTAGATACCAGCAATTAATGCATAGCTATAGAGAATAAAAATTAATAATGTGCATTTATTAATTGGAGTTTTTCAATGAGAGATTTCGGAAAATATTGGACCAACATTTATTAGAATTAGGAAAACTAAATTTGGTCATTCACTGCATATCTTGAGAATATTTTCGGATTTGGAAATTCCTTGGTGTCCAAACATCCTTGGTCTGTAAATACCTAAGTTTTCATTTCTAGCAAACTATCCTAAGATCCAGGAAAACTTCATTTCTTGTTGTTTCTGGTGGAGCCGTCTATCCGGAGAGGAAAGTATCCTAATTAGGTGAAATCTCGTACGACCGCTCGTTTAAAGATTTCCGTGGGATCAAGAAGCTCTAGGAGTACTGTTGGTGGAAAACAAGATAATTGCAGTGTTATTAGTTTTCGATTTGATTTGATTGACTAACGGTTGTTGAAACTTTGATTGCACCTAGTTTTTTTATTCTTGAGAATCTTCTCTTCTGATATAATATTCACTCAGACAAGATCAAAGTATCGATGGGAACTTTAGAATTGTTTTTAGATCTAAAGACATCTTGTGATAATCCATTGTTAACAGACTCCGTTCTGTGTGTGATTGATCACAAGAGGAATCAAGTGTTTTTGTGTAGGTATTTGAAGGTAATAGAAGATTTGAAGATGAAGAATAATACTTATTAGTTTTCGTATCTTGTGGATATAGTGCACAAACATAGGTCGGATGGGATCCAATTAGAATGAGTTCATCTTTGATATATCCGATTGATTAGTTGTGTGAGATCGGCGTTCTCTATATTTCTCTTTGATATCTATACTGATTGAGTGAAAATCTAGACTTGACTATTTCGGTAGTTATTGGATCGATTGATCTAACCAGACAAAGGAGTTTATTAGAATAAACATAAGAGCCTTTGTCAACGACTCATTTTATCTTTAGAAAGATTGATTAGAGTGGTTATCAAACAGATTCTTCTTTTTCTATACGATCCAAAGGACTTGCTATTCACGTGCGTGATTCTATAAGTCGAAGGCGCAGGGATACTGAGGAAACTAAGTAGCTAGGGTAGTCTGCTTGGTCTCAACTATATGAAGTTGGTATTTGATTTTGTATAGCGACTTAATTCTGAGAGCAACCAAAACTGGACTAGGTCCCGGGTTTTTATGCATTTGCGGTTTCTTCGCTAAAAAAATCTTGTTGTGTCTTTTACTTTGTTTTCAGCATTATAATTGTTATTATAATTAAGTAAAATACACAAGTACGTTAACTCCGTAATACTTGATATTGATCCTATAGAGTTTTGTTAGAGCACTGCTCGGTCGAACTCGCAAGCATTGCTATCTCAAGCTTGTTTGTCAAGTTTAGTTGTCAAAACTATAAGTCTTGATTTCTAGTATACTTATAGCTATGTCTCGCATTAGGATAAAATGTGTAGTTGAGCTTTAGACTTCACGACGTTCATCGATTGAAGACGAAGAACTACTAAGGGGATCCTGTGGAACTTCATCAACAAAATGTATGTGGAGACTTGAACTCATCTATCACTCGGAAGTCTATTTCTATTCTATCTTATATTGAGACAAAAGTCGTATAGCTATATAGATGTTACATTATACACATTTGATATTTCGAGATGAATTTAACTCGCTTACATATTTCTCGAAATATATGTTGGTAAGATTTCGCTTTAACCAAGTTCATCTTTTATTCTTGACGGAAGTCAAAAGATGATCATGTGAAAATCGCCTGGTAACATCTTACATGATTTCTGTGAGACAGTCATTTGATGTAGACTTGTCATGTTTCGTATTGATCATTTGATCACTTGAAAATTACTTTGAATCTAATAGTTTATGTGAGACAGCTATTCTCGTCTTCCAAGAATGTTTAAATGATTGAATGGGGTATAGAACTATTAACCTTTGATTGGATATAGCACAGTATGCGTACTTGTATGCTAACTATTGCAAGTGTATTCCAAGTCCAGGAATTTAGTATGCATACCCGTATGCATACTGATTCAACAGTTGAAGTTCGGGAACTATAATATGCCTGATTCAACTGAGTTCGGTCATGAATGACAGTATGCGTACCCATTTGCATACTGGCGAACAAGACCAAGTCCGGGAACTTAGGTATGCGTACCCTATGCATACAAGGGGTTATTTTGTTTTTGGTATTGTCCAACTTTTGAGTTTGGTCTAATATTTGTCCAGATTGGTGTGTGGTACTTGAAAATAACGTTGACCCACGTTGACTCGTGACTTCTATTTAGAATTGATTAATTGACTGAAATTACTATAATACCCTTCGGTTTAAACCAAAAGGGAGTAGCACTCGACTCATCTTTTTTCCTTTATCTTCTTTCTTTCTCTCCGGCGATTCAGAGATTTGAATTATGGTGAGAGTTTTTTTTTTTTAAGCCCGGAAGAGATTAATCAAGCCGAGATAGAAGATATTCATTGAACATATCTTCTTATCCAAATAGAAATTCATCTATATGTTCTTATCCAAATAGAAATTAGGGTTCTTGGGGGCGAAATTACAGAAATTAGGGTTCTTGGGGATGAGATTAAAGATGGGTGTTGAGTTAATTGAACATATTAGGTTGAAATTTCAGATGAAGTTAAGTCTCATGAAATGAATTGAAATATCAGTGAGATAGGGTTTGGTTTTGAGGATTTTGGCTAAATAGAGGCAGAAGAAAAGATTCTGGTAAGAGGAGGTTTTCGTTGTGAATGGAATTTCAAGTGTTGGTATACTGAATTGCTAGTTGGGATGTAGGGAGTTAACGATGATGTTAATGAAATTCTGCCCAGTTCTGGGTTTAATGAATGGTGGTTTTGTCGATTCATTTCTTCCATTGTTGAGAGAGATTAGAAGACAATTTAAAGGGTACAGATTGAAAGAGCGTTTGAGAGAAATCACAATTGGAATTAATTGGGAGGCGTTTGATGCAAATCTGTATTGTTCTTGGCATCTCAATTTGGCAGCAACAAAACATGGAAGTGGTTGTTTCTAATGGCTGATTCAATTAAAGTCAGTGGTGGTGTTGCTGGTATATCAAATCGATTTAAATGATATTTTTCAACTGAGAAATAATGAACATCATCAGCAATTGAATTTGACAGCTCTCGTATGAATAGGGGTCGAAATTGTGTTGATTTTCTCACTTGCATGCTGAATTATTAGTTGGCAGTGATGGATTATATACGAACTGGTGCAATCGGTAGTGGCTGGAACGGACAAAAGAATGGAGTTGGCTTAAGAGATTTGGACAGACTGAAAATCGTTAAGAGTTGTTGCTGCCGATGAACAGATGCAAAGAAGATGGCATTGGTTATCGTCGAGTTTTGTGTGAAGTGGTTGCCGTTAGTTAGCACACGAGATGAGGAGAATGCACTGTGAATGTCAGGGAAGTTAGGAGGAGTAAGTGTTTATGCCGGTTGTGACGTCTGGGAAGATGATTGAAGTGATTCTTTTGAGAGATGTGTGCTTAATGGTGGATGAAATATATATTAGATCGTGATCGTAGGCTAACGAGTTTATTAAAGCCGTCGGATCTAATGTAGATATTAGAAAAGTGAAGGGTATTATAGTAAACTCATCTAATAATTACATTTTTATCATTTTTTTAAAATTATTTATTAATTCCTTTAACATAATTCAATACATAACAGAGTCAACGCGGGTCAACGTTATGTTCAAGTACCAAACACCAAGTTGGAAAAATGTTAGACCAAACTCAAAAGCTGGACAAAACCTGAGTACCAAAAACAAAATAACCCATGTTTCGTGTTGATCATTTGATCACTTGAAAATTGATTTGAATCTAATAGTTTGTGTGAGACAGCTATTCTCGTCTTCCAAGAATGTTTCAATGATTGAATGAGGTTTAGAACTATTAACCTTTGATTGGATAAACACAATATGCGTACTTGTATGCTAACTATTGCAAGTGTATTCCAAGTCCGGGAATTTAGTATGCATACCCGTATGCATACTGATTCAACAGTTGAAGTCTGGGAACTATAGTATGCCTGATTCAACTGAGTTCCGTCATGAATGACAGTATGCGTACCCATTTGCATACTGGCGAACAAGAACAAGTCCTAGAACTTAGGTATGCGTACCCGTTTGCATACCTGAGTGGGTTAAGTTCTAAAATCGGTTATGTATGTTTACATACTCATGAACAAATACATTTATATAAGAAGGAATACAATCTTTGCAAACCGTGGCTATAAAGTTCATGAATTGATTCGAGTGAATCAAAACCGGTTTTTCTTCAATTGTGTCTTGTATACTTCTATGAGAATGTAAACAATTGAACAACTCTATAACTAGTTTCATTTGAACTAGTTGTGATCAAGATGAACAAGGTTGATAAGAAAGTGTTCATATGGCTAACTTTGGTTAACTATTGTTGATCCAACCAAGTGTACATGTTTAGGTACAGTTACCCACATCTAAATGAAGGCACATTTCATTTGTGTGTAACAAGCTAAGACAATCTAACGGTTGAAAGATATTAGCTTGACTCTAATCAGGTTTTCATCTAACGGTGAATATTGAATGCTTTGTTACCATGGTAGCATTGATTGCATACCCTGATTTGAAGACTATATAAGGGAGAACTCTAGCAACTGGGAAACCTAATCTCCACACCTACTGTGTGATACTAGTTGCGACTAGAGTCGATTCTCCTTTAACCTATGTTTTTCCTAAAACCATTATAGGTTAACGACTTGAAGACTTCATTGGGATTCTGAGGCCAGACCCAACTATTTTCTCTGTAGTTGTGTGTTCTGGTCTTACTTGTTTTATCGTATTGAGTACTATCTTCTCTCGGATTTGCTCGAGATTTATCTCCGATAGGTAAGATAAAAAGTAATCACAAAGCTCTTCCTCTCATTCTTTGTGATTCCACAGTATCTTGTTCCGCTACCATACGGTTAATATCATTGTGAGGTGATTGATATTACTAGGCCGTTCTTCGGGAATATAAGTCCGGTGTATCAATTGGTTCCTGTTCACCTTGATTTATTAAAAAACTGAACAAAAACTCGTAGGTATTTTTGTGAGAGATAAATTTATCTATTCAATAGAATTTTCAGTGTGAGACATATTTGTTTATCAAGTCTTTGACTTTGGGTCGTAGCCACTCTTAGTTGTGGGTGAGATCAGCTAAGGGAATCAAGTGCGTAGAGTCCTGCTGGGATTCAGAGGCGTAAGGAATGAGACTGTACCTTAATCAGTGTGAGATTGGTTAGGGGTAAACTACATTCCAGTCCGAAATTAACTTGTAGTAGGCTAGAGTCTGTAGCGGCTTAATACAGTGTGGCGTTCAAATCTGGACTAGGTCCTGCGGTTTTTTTGCATTTGCGGTTTCCTCATTAACAAAACTTCTGGTGTCTGTGTTATTTCTTTTCGGCATTATATTTTCTATATAATTGAAACATCAAAGGTTGTGCGTAGTTCAATCAATTTGTGAATCCAACCTTTGGTTGTTGACTGAAATAGATTGACGCTTGGATATTGGTCTTTGGTACCATCCAAGTTATTTTTCTTATTAATCCGTATCACAGATTTCTATCTGTTCGATTGCAGATTGATTTGAGAAATTGAGATATAACTCTTTGATATATTTTCCTTGATTGAGTCTGACTGTCTAGTTGATTCTCTTGGAAATATATTGGAGTTAGTCCATACAGATTGCCTAAACGAAATATTGGGTGTGTTTGTTAGACCCCCGCTTTTTCAAGTTTCGGTTTTCAGGACCTATATCAAGTACACACTGTTAGAGCATTGCTCGGTCGAATTCGCAAGCGTTACTATCTCAAGCTTGTTTGTCAAATTTAGTTGTCAAAACTATATGTCTTGATTTCTAGTCTACTTATAGCTAAAGTCTTGGACTAGTATAGTTAAGTGTAGTTGAGCTCCAGACTCCAACGCGATCATCATATGAAGACGAAGAACTACTCAAGGAACCAGTGGAACTTCATCGACTAAAAGGTATGTGGAGACTTGAACTTATCTATCACTCAAAAGTCTATCTACTCTATCTCCTACTCTTGAGACAAAAGTCGTATAAGTATATAGATTTCAATTATACACATTTGCTTTTTGAGACGAGTTCAACTCACCTATCAATTTCTCGAAATATGTGTTGGTAAGCTTTCGCTTTATCCAAGTTCATCTTTATTCGTGACGAAAGTCATGTTGACATTTCAATATCTTGAAAATCGCTTTGATGAAAAATAGTTTGTGAATAACAACTATATAACATCCTCTAAGAATGTTTCAATGATTGAAGTGTAGAGTTGAGATTATGTAACCATCTTTGGATATAAGCATATATAGCGTGTTCACACATTAGTGTATAAATCCATGAACCGGGAACCAAGTGTATGCATATGTGTGTGTACGAAATTGGTGAAGGAGACAGGTTAAGTATGCGTACCCGTACGCATACTGGCGGAAATTCACGTCCGTGAATATCTGTTGAGTTTGGGAATTGACAAACTCTTAACCAGTCACCTTAAGTATGCATACCCGTAAGCATACTGACGGAAGTTTTCTACCCGAGAATTTCTGCTGAGGTTGGAAACAAAACCAACTCAAATCTGGTTGCTGAGGTACGCATACCCGTATGCATACTTAAGCTGGTTACTTTACCAAATCGGTTAGTTCATGAACTTAAACATTAAGGAATGCAATCTTTGCAAACCGTGGCTATAATGTTCATGAATCGATTCAAAATAATCAAATCGATTTTGTTTCAATTGTGTCTTCAAAAGATCTAAGCAATTGAACAACTCTTTAACTAGTTCATTTGAGTCATTTGAACTAGTTGTGGTAAAGAAGAATATGGATGATATGAAAGTGCTAATATGGCTAACTATTTGGTTAACTGTTGTGAACCAACTAAGTGTACATGTTTAGGTACGGTTACTCAAACCTAAATGAAATACATTTCATTTGTGTATAACAAGCTAAGATTCGATCAAACGGTTGAAAGATATTAGCTTGAATCTAATCAGGTTTTCATCTAATGGTGGATATTGAATGCTTTGTTACTAATCTAACATTGATTGCAAACCCTGATTTGAAAACTATATAAAGGAGAACTCTAGCAACTGGGAAACCTAATCCCCACACCTCTTGTGTGATACTAGTTGTGTTAGCTAGGGTCGATTCTCCTTTAACCTTAGGTTTCTTCTCGAGACCCTGTAGGTTAACGACTAAAAGACTTCATTGGGATTGTGAAGCCAGACCGGACCAATTTTCTTGTAGTTGTGTGATCTGATATTTTTGTATCTATCGTACGAGTACAATCGTAAGATTGGCTTGAGATAGATATCTCCGATAGGAAAGATAGAAAAGAAGTCACAAACATCTTCGTTTCATCGTTTGTGATTCCACAATATCTTGTTTCACTAGTCAATTAAGATTATTGTGAGGTCATCGATAATTCTAGGCTGTTCTTCGAGAATATAAGTCCGGGTTATCGATTGGTTCCTTTTCAGCTTGATTTATCAAAAGACGGAACAAAACTCGTAGGTATTTCTGTAGGAAACATATTTATCTATTACCGTATATTTTTCTGTGTGATACAAATTTGTTTATTAAAGTATTCGACTTTGGGTCGTAGCGACTCTTAGTTGTGGGTGAGATCAGCTAAGGGAATCAAGTGCGTAGTATCCTGCTGGGATCAGAGACGTAAGGAGCGCAACTGTACCTTGGATCAGTGTGATATTGATTGAGGTTCAACTACAGTCCAGACCGAAGTTAGTTTGTAGTAGGATAGTGTCTGTAGTGGCTTAATACAGTGTGTGTTCAATATAGACTAGGTCCCAGGGTTTTTTTGCATTTGCGGTTTCCCCGTTAACAAAACTTCTGATGTCTGTGTTATTTCTTTTCCGCATTATATTTTGTTATATAATAGAAATATCACAGGTTGTGTGTTAAATCAATCAATTGGGAAATCCGACCTTTGGTTGGTTGATTGAAATTGATTGATCCTTGAACATTGGTCTTTGGTACGGTTCAAGTTAATTTCTCTTGTATTCAATTAGACTCGCAGATTTCTATTTTCTTGAGTAAGTATTGAATCGAGAAACTGAGATATAACTCTTTGATATACTTTTTATTAAGATTGAGTCTGACTGTCTATTTGATTCTCTTAAAAGTATATTGGATTTAGTATATATAGATTGCTAATCAAAATATTTGGTGAGGCTGTTAGACCCCCGCTTTTTCAATTTGTATAAGAGAAGGCAAACACGTTTCAGACCTCAAAAGTCTGTGGTTGTAGCGATCTGACTATATGGACAGAAACGTATGTATAAACGCTTCACCAGAAATAAAATCTAATCTTAAAAAATGTTCTTCAAAACTTCCTATTCTCCAAAAAAGGTTGGATGAACAAATCCAGATCAACTCTGATCTTATTGCAGAAATTGCATTGTATAAGGATTTGAAGTCTGTCAAAATTTCTTCTATGGATCTGAATAACTCCGTCTACTCTTCTCTGAAGAATTGTAGTCAGTCAAGTGATAAACAAGGTTTAGACTTTGTGAAACTTGGTGAGAGTAAGAATTTCTCAAACAAGATTATTGATGCTAGCCCGTGTATATTTCAACATACGTGTACACTCTTCCGGAACAGTTTAAAGGTTGCAAATATTCTTCATAAGAAAACTGAACAAATGTTTACTTCTCTAGAAAAGTGTAAAAAACTAACAAGAAATCCTAAATGGGAAAGTAGTGTTAGTATGGGTGCCTTTGCTTTAAAATCAACATTGCCCTTTTAATGGTTTCTTGACAGTGGATGCAGCAGACATATGACTGGTGATCTTTCGTGGTTTGTATCTTCAAGCGACTTTGAAGGAGGACCGGTAACTTTCAGAGATGAGAGTTGTTGCTACATAAGCAAGAAGGGTACGATCAAGCTTCCTGGCGTTCCTGAAATTCATGATGTAGTGTACGTTAAAGGTATGACTGCAAATCTTCTTTCTATCAGTCAAATCTGCGACAAAGCCCATAAAGTTGTGTTCAATGCAAATGGATGTGACATTGTAGAAAAAACTGGGAAAATAATTTTTCAGGGTACTCTTGGCAAAAATAACTGTTATCTTCTTGATACTCAGTTTAGCAACTGTTACAATTTGACTAAGGTGAAATCTACACATCTTTGGCATGAGCGTCTTGGTCACATCAATTATCGTCTTCTAACTAAGATCATTAACAAAGAACTTGTTAGAGGCGTTCCCAAAATCAATGCAAATATTGATGGTGTATGTGGTGCCTGTCAAAAGGGTAAGCCAACGAAAGTTCACCATAAATCATCTCGAGATATTCTCACTAAAGCTCCACTTGATTTAATTCATATGGATCTCTTCGGACCTATTCAACAACCTACTGTTGCAGGAAAGAAGTATGCTTTAGTTATGGTAGAAGATTACACCAGATTCACATGGGTAGCTGAAAAAGCGGGGGTCTAACAACACCACCCAATATTTCGCTTAGCAATCTGTATGGACTAACTCCGAAATACTTTGCTAGAGAATCAACTAGACAGTCAGACTCAATCTAGATAAAAGTATCTCAAGGAGTTAATATCTCTCTCTTGATTTGATTTTTACTCAAGCTAAAATCAATAGCGAGTCTTTATCAAATACAAGGAATAACTTGGACGGTACCAAAGACCAATGTCCAAGGATCAGTCAATATCAATCAACAACCAAAGGTTTGATTTCCAATTGATGATCATGAACGCACAACCTGTATTATTTCAATTATATAAAATATAATGCGGAAAAGAAATAACACAGACACCAGAAGTTTTGTTAACGAGGAAACCGCAAATGCAGAAAAATCCTGGGACCTAGTCCAGATTGAATACACACTGTATTAAGCCGCTACAGACACTAGCCTACTACAAGCTAACTTCGGACTAGAGTATAGTTGAACCCCAATCAGTCTCCCACCGATCCAAGGTACAGTTGTACTCCTGCGCCTCTGATCCCAGCAGGATACCGCGCACTTGATTCCCTTAGCTGATCTCACCCACAACCAAGAGTTGCTGCAACCCAAAATCGCATACTTGATAATAAACAAATCTGTCTCACACAGAAAAGTCTATCAAAGGATAAATCTGTCTCCCACAGATAAACCCTATTTTTTGTTCCGTCTTAAGAAATGAAATCAAGGTGAACAGGAACCAATTGATAATCCGGTCTTATATTCCCGATGAACAGCCTAGATTAATCAATCACCTCTCTACAATCCTTCATGACTACACAGGCGGTTTGTCGAGGAATCACAAACAGTGAGACGAAGATGTTTGTGACTTCTTTATCTTGCCTATCGGAGAACTCTCACGATCTCAATCCAATCAAAGATTGTACTCGTACGATAGAGGATGCAAGATCAGATCACACAACTACGATAAAAGTACTATCGGTCTGGCTTCACAATCCCAATGAAGTCTTTAAGTCGTTAACCTGGTTTTAGAGAAGAAAACCAAAGGTTAAAGGAGAATCGACTCTAGCGAGCGCACTAGTATCACACAGACGTGTGGAGATTAGTTTTGCACAATGCTAGATGTCTCCTTTATATAACCTTCAAATCAGGGTTTTACCCTAGTTACAAAGCAATCCATATTCACTGTTAGATGAAAACCTGATTTATATTCAAGCTAATATTTCTCAACCGTTAGATCGAAAACTTAGATTGTCACACACACTTGGGTAGACGTTTACTGGGTTTGTGAAAACTATGCCCAAACGCGTACGTGTATGTTGGTTCAACATAGTAACCCAAAAGTTAACCATATGAGCATTTCATATTAACCTTGTTCTTCTTCACCATAACTAGTTCAATTGACTCAAATGAACTAGTTAAAGAGTTGTTCAATTGCTATGAGATCTTATGTAACTACACAAGACACAATTGAAACAAAGATGATTCGATTGAATTGGCTCATGAACTTTATATCCACGGTTTGCATAAAGAATTCCTTAGTAATTTAAGTTTCATGTTCAGAGCACATCTTTAGATCATAACCTCTTAAGCTCATAAACAAGTTCGCGGACTTAAGACAATCGGTTGAGTTTTCCAAACTCATCAGAAAATCTCGGCAAAGAAACTTTCGCCAGTTCGCAGACTAGGTTCGCGGAATGAGTTCTTGGTCTTACAGGCAAACGATTTTTTCGAAAATCCCAGCAGAAATTCTCAGTACAAGAACTTCCGTCAGTTCGCGGACTGGGTTCGCGGACTTGGCAAAGCCAATTCCTCCGGTTTCTCTCAATCAAAAAAGTTCAAAAACTTCGGATTAAGGAATACATGGTTATGTAATCTAAACTCTCATTCCAATCATTGGGACATTCTCAGAGGACGTTATATAGCCATTATTCACAGACCGTTTCACGTCAGAGCAATTCTCAAAGTAATTGAAACTTTTCATGACTTTCGTCACTAGGTGAAGATAAACTTGATCAAAGCGAAACGCTTTACCAACACATGATTTCGAGATATAGATAGGCGAGATATACTCGACTCGAAATATCAAATGTGTATGATCCAGTCTATATAGCATACGAATTTTGTCTCATAAGAAGGAGGAGATAGAAGAGATAGACTTTTGAGTGATAGATAAGTTCAAGTCTCCACATACCTTTTTTTTGATGAAGTTCCACGGTTCCTTCGGTAAATCTTCGTCGTTGTATGATGAATCGCCATGAAGTCCTTGAGCTCAACTACACTTTTCTATCCTAGTCCGAGACTTAGCTATGTAGGCTAGAAATCAAGACTTATAGTTTTGATCACTAACATTGACAAACATGCTTGAGATAGCAACACATGCGAGGTCGACCGAGCTATGCTCTAACAATCTCCCCCTTTGTCAATTTTAGTGACAAAACTATTAATACATATGGAATACATAAAAGATAAACTTTAGTGGCTCCTATTCATAGTCTAATCTTCAACGTTCCCTGAAATCTTCATCCTTCCAAGTACTCCAATGATCCCAAAGGTTGTAAGTTTAGCATCACCGTTGTTGAAGATACGTAGCTATAACAATGAGAGAAATCGAGATTCTCGATCATTATTATATACTGTCATAGTATAATTATGTAACATCAAAGTCCAATTGTATCACGACTTTAACAATAATACTATGGATATATGTATCACTCCCCCTTAGTCAATACTCCATCTCGATCATGGAAACCACTCCCCCTTACACAATGATCCAAAAACCATATGTATTTGTAGTGTGAACTACAATATTTCTCCCCCTTTTTGTCAATAAAATTAGCAAAGGTACAAGAACGGGATCATAATGAAATTTCCACAAGAGACATTCATAGACTAAAAGAAAAATACATACCAACTTAATTTAGTTGCAATCATAAAGCCGAAGCTAGATGCATTCATCAAGGAGTTTTAAGATACAAGATAACCCCTACAAAATTCCACAGCCGCACACCCCGCAAGATATTACCATTAAGCACAAGTTCAAAAGAAATCTCCCCCATTTGATGTCATTCCCGGAAGAACAACAAGAGCGACCTTAATTTCGAAAGAAAAGAAGGATTTTTTAATTGGACACCGAAAACCATGGAAATGATTTTCTATATCCAAAACTCAACCAAATTAATCACAAGTAAACTCATGATTAATTAAATCGGAATACGCAACTAAATCAAACCGCAAAAGTGATCAATTAAAAACGGGGGTGTTCGAGGTGTTAGCAACGGGAGCATCAGCTTGTTTCTCTGGGGGAACAGACGAGCTGTCGCTGCCCACTTTAATACGCTTAATAGATCCGTCGCCACTAGGAACGACGTGCCTAGCACCGTCCATATCGGGCTTCGGAGCCTCCTTCCGCTTCTTACCCATATCCTAACACCGATAGCAATGCGTCAAAACAGAAAAACAAAGCGACACATAATAATAATGGAAGAGGAGAGGAGAGAAAGAAAACTAACCTCGGGAATTGACGAGCCTAGTGGAGTATCGGTAACCTTAGGATGAGACGCGGAGGAACTAGAAGAGGAATCAGAGTCACTAGTGGAACCTGACAAGGGAGAGATAACCACCATCGCGAAATACCGACTTATATTTATAAGAAAAAATAAGAGAGAGGAGGAAGGCAAAGAGAAAGGAATAACAAAAAGAAAGACACGTATTAAATAAGAAACTAACAGTAGAATCATTAACGTCTAACACCACGTGGGATGAGGACCCACCAAAAACTGACCGGCTAGACCCAGAAGGACTCATTGACTGCAGAACGGCACTGGGAGACACCGGAAGTTCACCCCTGCCACGAACGGTTTCATCCATAAGAGGATGAATCGACGATACGTGAAGGCGCGGCGATACCCAGCCAGCCCATGAAGGAAGGCTAACTCCCAAATCTCTCAACTGGTCTACAAATAAAGAAGTTGGACTGTTGCTCGCATTCCTCGGGGGATGCGACGCGCTCCTCCGATGGCTTTGACGAGGCTGAAAAGGCGCAGTATTAGCAGAGGAACAAGGACGCGGAACAGAAGACTGATTCGCCTCCCGCCTTGCCTTTTTCTTCAAACTGCTCTTCGTCCAATCACACTCAGGTATATTTAAGTATTCCTCCATCATGTAAGAAGGGGCTTTCCACCCTAGGCGATTGGAAGGAGGGGCTCCCTGGGGAAGTGATTTCCGCCATCCATCTCAATCAAAATAAAGTGTGGAAACATAATGATGGGTAACAGGAAAATTCAAGGCGAAGGAAATAACGAGTACCTGGGGCGCTGAAGGACCGACAGACGCCTTCACATTCAGCCGGGGGGTTTTCGATCGGAGAACGACCCCTTCTTTGGATTCACAGGTTCATAACCTTCGGACGGGGCCCAAGAAGTCACCACAGGATCCGAGCGACCTTTGTTAGCGGGAACAAGGCGATGTCAGCAGCCACGACATCGTCAAGCTTGATCCGGCCAGACGCATGGAGTTCCCGAAGGTCTTGGACAGTCAGATCACGAGGAGGAGATGATTCACGCAAAAGAAAGTTTAGAGCCCGACGCCTTAAAAAATCATGATACTCGTGAGCCATTTCAGTAACCGCCAAAGGCCGCACGGAGATGGGCTGCTTGAACGAAAAATTGATCCCTCGATCAGACAAACGAGTCGGCCCTTTGAAGACGTAACGATTGAAGCTAGGACAATGTCCTTAGCGTTAGAACTGTCTGGAGGAGGGAACCTATGAGGGACCCCTTGATCGAACCCCACTTTCCGAGCTGCGCGATCAGGATTATACGATAACGATAAACTTACCGGCATAGAAACCAGAAAGATAACCGGGTAACACAGCCATCGCCGAATCAAAATCTGCTTCCGATAAGGGCTTTGAATAATCCAATTCTGTGTCAAAAGGAGCGAGAAAATCATAATGCGCCGGACCTGAACGACCATGTTGGTAGGGGAATGGTTCAAAATCCTTGGCTACATCCAAATCCCTGCCTAAATCTCCCTTCGGTATCTTCCCCTTCAAGTTCCATAGAGCCATTCGTGGATAGCCATAAACAACAGGAAGTCTCTTAACTGAACCGTCATCATGCTTAATATCTTCTTCACGATGAACGGAGAGGTCGTTTGGCTCTGGCGCGTAGGGAGGAACATGTTCCCAGTACCAAACCTGCATGAAGGAAGCTGGGATGTAGGTCTCAATCTTATGAGATGAACCTACCGTCTGGAGATCTCGACATAACAGATCAAGATGGCGGTACAAGCCACCCAAGAACATCGGCGCGAGTGGAAAAGAAACCCCACACTGCCGTCGGCACAAGCTCACCTTTAATGGTATCCTGGGGACTGTATTCGAATACATCATGACAAATCCAAAATAAGATGAAAGCGGCTAACTCCACGCGGGGATCTTCCTCCTTGCGTTTACAGGGGAGCACTTTTTTATCAACGATCTGGGGGGCCCAATACTTCAACCAGAGAGAAAAATAAGTACGACGGTTAACCTTGATGACCTACTGGGAATCAGTTTCTGGTGGATCGGACGAGCCATGGGCTGCCTCATACGCGCGAAAAGAGCTGGACATCAGTCGATCACCGGATGAACGTTTAGGAGGCGCCTTCTTCTTTTCTACCCATTTGGCTTTCCTTTTCTTGGCGGACGATGGCGTCTCCTTTTCATGGGCGGCTTCCTCACCTTTAGCCTGTTCCGGGGGCGCTTGGGTCTTTTGAACCAGTTCACGACGAGAATCGTCTTTGCATTTCAGCAGATAAGTACACAATTCCTTGTCTTCATCATTTAGCGCTCCGAAAACGTCCGCCTCCTCATATGAGTGACTACCATGAATCGGCAACCCCGTAAGGGCGACGACGTCCTCCAAAACGATGGTAGCTTCTCCCCATGTTGTGAAAAGGGTATGAACAGGAGGAGCCCAACGACAGAAGAGCCGCGTTACATCGCGGATGCACCTGTTTACCTCCCGCTTAAGAGACGAGTGTATAGCTTCCTCGATGCCGACCTTCTGAAGTGCAGCGATATGGTCAGGGTTGGAACACATACGAGCCGCCCAATGTGGCCATACCGGATGAGTCTTAGACTTGGAACGAATATCTATAGGGGGAAGGTTGTAATCTCCACAATGAATGGCCATCCGCGGAACAGTCTTGAACGCAAAAGCATCCATGATCTGCGATTCAGGTTGCATAATGATGAGTCCTAAAAAGTGCATATTTCTATATATTTTTCTTGGCATTTAACTCATCTTTTGTGCATTAATTCTACATTTTATCCCATATTCTGTATTTTCTTTGTTTTCAAGAATAAATATTTTTATTAACTAATTTTGCATTTTTAGGTAATAAATAAAGTTTGGATGAATAGCGGAGCGGAAAAGAGCAGAAAAGTGGTGAAAATCCGGGAGAAATTACACAAGGAAACCGCGAAGAATGTTGTGCACAAGACCAGAAGGATGAAAATGGGCTCACAAAGGAAGAAATTGTTCTTAAAGAAGAAGTGGGCTCAAGATTGTTTAAGCCCAAACACATTTCCTAAACCCAAACCCATTTTCTAAGCCTAAAATCAGTACCCAAACCCGTTTCCCTTCTTAACCGTCAGATTGGATCCATTCCATCATCCAACGGTCGCTTCATCACAGTTCATCAAACTCTGAAGCTCTTATCTAACACTACAGCACCTAACTCCATCTGGATCCATCAGTTTTGTTGTGTCTCACAATCCTACGGTCGCTGCAAGCATTGCCATCTCAGCCGATAGATTCGATCCAGATGTGTCGATCCAACGCTTTAAATCACTGGACATCGAATTCTGATACATCCGCTCAACACCCTAGTACCTAACCCTATTCCTACCCAACCAAACACCCCCCTCACTCTTTTCCATCGACTCCATCTTCTCTTTCTCCCCTCACCTCCTCTGCAACCTCCATGTCCGCCACCATCTCCTCCACCTGCTATCCCAACTGCTTCGCCATCACCACCATAATTACCACAGCGTCGAACAATGATAACCCATCATTGTTCCCCTCTCCCTAGTCCGTCTACTTTACTTATTCCACACATTTTCAACCGAAACCCTAAAGTGTGAAATAGGTAAATTAGGTCGATCTAGAGGCAAATTGAAGGTATGGGAAGCAAGAGAAGACTAATTCTAAGCATGGGTCGAAGTTTGATTGGAGTCAGAGATTAGGTAAATTTCTAATTTTAATTTCTAAAACCCTAATTTTTCTGATTTGGGAAATTTTTGGGGGAAATCAATTGAATGTTAAATTGAGGTATGGGATAGTCTATTAGGGTTGTTATCAACATTAGGTAGGATTATTGTGATTTAATTTTGATTTTCACCAAACCCTAATGGGGACTATTTTGGTCCTGTTTTGGGGGAATTGATTGTAACTATAAATAGATGTGTTGGTGATGTAATTGGGGTATGCCTGGACTAGCCAGTGCTTCACCCAAGAGGACTGGAATAGCCAGTGCCTCAAGGGTTAGTTTTTATTTTAAATGATGTTGTAAACTTCAATTGTTTTTATCCTATCCATGCTTTGATCTTTTTGTGCTTGAATTTTCTAGGATTGAATATCCTTATAGGTTGTTAAAACACTAAGCAAGCTTCTCTGCGGGTAGTTGCAGTGTGAGAGCCCCAACTATCACAAGGTTTAGAATTCATCTTAGTGCCTTTAGCCTCCTTTCTAGACCAACCCGTATATGAACAGCCGACTTTGAACCGCAACTGTCATCTAGTTATTCAGAAAGCCTAGAAGCTGACTGATAACTAACAAGGGATAAGAACATAGCTGGAGGACCTGCCTTTGTTTCTTTATCACTGCCCTTGGTGATTATAGATTTTTCGTGGTTGTAATAATAGTGGTTATAAAATAGGGTTCTTTTCAGACTTGTGAAAGCAGATTTTTTTAGATTTAATAAAAATTATATACACAAAAATATTAACAATGGTGCAAGAGGTACTGGGACTAAAGATTCGGTCATTTTTCATTTTCAAGTGGTTCAGAAATTAATTCTAGGCAATTATAATTTAAAACAAAATGAAGATTAACTCTATTCTTTGCCAAAGTAGATTTTATAAAATATTACTTGTATTTCTTAAGCATGGCATATCAAAAATCCCTAGGACTAAGCATAAACCATCAAATGAAATCACAAATAATTAATTAAAATCTTAATTCAATTAAAATTGGTGCAAAAAGTAAATATAGAATTAAATAAAATTACCCCAAGTATGAAGTTTGGCCTCCTCCGTCGTCCCAGTGTTGGGGTTTATCTCATCATAGTAAAAATGCTCTCAAAATATTTCATTGATGCTCAAAAGTGTTTTACAATGAAGAAAAAAGATAAGTAAATGTTCTAAAACAGATTCTGCGACCACAGAAGGCGTCCAAATAACGACAAATCTGAGGTGCTGTTGTCGCTGAAATGCTACGACCCAAACCTACGACCCACGGATGTGAGTCATTTTCACTGTTGATAAACGACTGCTTCTGCGAGTCCGTTCTTCGTGTTCTTGGTGTTCTTCATCAGCAGCAGCAGCAGCAGCAGAGTTTGATCAACTCTGATTTCTGCGTCTGTGCTCTCCTCTCTTCTCCCAACTCTCGACAGCCTCTCTGTAGCACATTAGGAACATATTTATACGTAATTGAACCATTGAATCTCCTCCATTAATCCAAAAAATCTTCCCATTACTCGGCAGTGAATGAAAATATTCCCGATATTTTTTTCTTTAATTCTCTGATTTGTTACGGATTATTCCATGTTTTATCTCTTCTCACGCGTCATCTTGAGCTGTAGGGATTGTTTCCAGCCAATAAAATCAACCCATGCACGTCTCTTCCATCCAAGAATTCCAAGAATAGAATATTTTTCTTATTTTAGAATATCTTCCCTGATTTGATTACCACCGGTTATCTAACCAATTTTGACGACCGAATCCAACACCCATACCAGCTCTATAGGCCCTAGGAACAAACCCATTTAATTTGGGCCATTGAATCTCCTTTAATCCCGTCCAAACTTCCAACCCTAAATCTGCCAGTTGATAACAATTTTTTCCCGCCAATTTTGTTTTTTTGAATTTGGGAAGAAGATGTCCTCCCCCTAACCAGAACTTGTGTGCGAATAGCAGCTGCCTTGGGGTGACCTGGGGGTGCCCTTAGTAATTAGGTTACCCCTTATCCAAAAGCGAGAGTCCGAATAACACTTGTCCTCCGGGTGACAAAATCAACTTTTCGAGCAGAATTTTCCAAAAATGTTTATTTCCAAAAAATACCTACAAATACATAAAAATAACAAAATTATTACAAAATCGAGTGCCAACAATATATAGTATTGAGATCAAATTAGACACAAAAATGTGTCTATCAAATACCCCCAAACTTATTATTTGCTAGTCCTCGAGCAAAATTTATTCTTGAAAAGTGACCGAGTTAATCTCGGGTGGGTTTATCAGAGGTGTACCCACAAAAACCAATACTCCAGACCCCAGCTATCTACGCAGAACCTTGGAAAGCACTAAAGAACCTCCTTGGTTGGCATACAATTATTGACTTTAAGAGGAAGAACCCTGATGCGAAATTCCAATTGCTGTACACGAGTTTGCACTCAAGCATACTAAAATTCATATAAGTGACAGAGCTCTACTAAGATAGTTTCACGATGGACATCATACTCGGAGTCAGACTAATCACATGAAAAGATTAAGAAGATGGAAAAAGAAAAATGTAGATGGTTGAAAAGTGAACGGTGTTTCCCATATCTGTCTGAAGGCCTCTGCCAAGGTGAACCTAACCTAAATGACTGAGATACCGGTCTGACTAATATTAACACACTGGCATATACAAGGGAACCAGTGGTCAATAACTTAAATCTAGATCAACAAACTGGCAAATACAAGGGAACCAGCAGTTGACTACACATAACAATAACCATTTTTTTTTTTTTTTTAACTTAACGGCATGAATAGATCTTTTGGATCCAAGTGCATGCTTCTTGTCAGCAGATTACACGATAGTTCCCACGGGTCCTGCATTCCACGCTTGCTTAGGCGACGGAAACAGGGAGAACACACGCATATTGCTATCCAAGTGTTAATACTTATTCCGATTGGTCTAACTGGTCCGGTCTTTTTTTTTTTTTTTTTTTTTTTTGAAAAAGGTAACTCAGTCACTCTATTTCACCCTAGCAAAGGTAACAACTTGAATCGTGTGCCCCACCAAATCACTTGAAACAAAAGAAAACTAAAAATAGAAAGTGAAAAGGACTCGACAAGATGGCGAAACTATCATGTTATTTCTAACACCTGAGCTCTGTGCTTTTATGAATAGACTCTATAGATGTTTCCATCTAGTCAGATTGGTTCCTCAACTCCTAAAACAAAAATGTTTCCATCCACTTAGATTGGTTAGTGCTATCCTTAATACGCATAAATTTCTAGGCTCTGGAGTTTATTTATTGCAACTAAAAAGTTTCTCCCATACCCCCAAACTTAAATCTAACATTGTCCTCAATGTTCTAAAGATGAAACTAAAAGCATGAACAAGGAGAAATTGTTACCACTTGAAGCAAAAGAGATAAGGAAGGATATTACCATGTCGCAAGAATATTGGGTTACCTCCCAAGAAGTGCTAAGTTTAAAGTCTTCAGCCAGACGTAGGAAAGGTTTAGTCAACTCGAACCGTATAAAAGTAGCCGGAATAACTGTGGGTCTTTAAAACCAAAAAGAGCTGACAAAAGGAAACTGCAGTGAACCAACGAAATGAACAACACTAGCATGCCCTTACCTAGTTTCTGGATAACTATCGCTAATTGCGGTTCAGGTTCAGGTTCTATGAAAGGATCTTGATAGAAATTTTCATTGGATGCACTTCCTCATAGCTGGATCCAACATTCAGGTTAAAAGTCTGGAAAAACTCAATTAAAATAATAACAACCTGAATAAATGGGGATCCTTAAGTCAATCAGATTGACTTACAGCTGACCACAAAGAGAGTGGTGGTCTTCCTTAACAAATGTCGATTCTAATTTCCTAAGCATTAGGTTTAGTCTCACAACTTAATATTCGACACATTTGAATTCTATATGTTCCCACATTGGAAGAAAACTATTTGGTGGGAAAACAAAATCAATCTTGGTATTATTGCCTGGGTTAACCACATCAACCAGAGGATGGGTTTCTAACATTTGAGACTCTTGTTGGATATCATTAGGTTCTGGAAAACGATTATGAAGATAATCTGTAAGATGGTTGAGGCATTGATGTCAAGTCCCAAGTGAGGGACCTTACTAAGAGTTAAAGCACATGGAGAATGATACTCACCCCCAAACTTAGAGTTTTCGGCGTCTCTAGATAGACTGGTCATAACCTCCCTAATTTCTAGGTCGGCAATTGATTTTTCTAAGTCAGGTTCATCCTCGCTAATCTCTACGAGTTCATCTAAGACTATTGTTTCTAAATCGTTTGACTCGATCTCAAGATAAACTGGTTCCTCTAAACCATCATCGGTTTCGTAAACAGGACATACTACATCGTCTGAAACGGGGGTATCTCTAGTCAAATCCTCGTCCTTTTGAATAGGTGAATAATTTTTAAAATTATTAGGATCTGAACCAGAAATAATATAATCATTATAAGGCTCAACTGGGGTAACAAATTCCTGATCACTATTCCCACATATTTCAGATTCTTCATCATCACTATCCTCATCATCATGATACAATTTTTGAAATTCAAGAATTCTCAATCTTTGTTCCAAACTACATGGTCTATGTTTATAATATTTCTCATAGATCGTTAGAGGTGATTCCTCAATAAAAGTTGGAGTATCCATATATCGCTGCCCACGCATATATTCACCAAGAGTCATTTCCGAAGACGTCTCTTGATAACGAGAATTTCTAGACATATATTCTCGCAACGTCATCGCAGGTGGCGTCTCCTCAAAAGGATTCATCACCGAAGAAATATAAACTACAGAGGGATTCTATACAATCACAAACAAGGCCGACTCGACTCCACCAAAGCAAACCTAAAGATTTCTAGCAAACAAAAAGCATGATGGCTCCACTTAGATTGTTTCTAGACCAGCTTCTATCTTTCGAAAGGGAATTCGTTGCAATTTGAGCAAACCCCTCTGGAATCAATCCGAGTCAAAGTAAGTTGAATTGAGGCGAGGGAAGCTCAGTGGAGCTTTGATACCCAAGGCCTCACCGCTATCACAAGGCGGCGCAGTCACGCATTCAACCCACAGAAACCATCATGAACTTTGGAGTGTGCTTAAAGAGCAACCAATATTTTTCGAACGAGTTTCCTATTAAGCTCGTTACCCTATCGGTCTCGTTCTATTCCAAATTTTAAGCTTGGGTTCGCGTTAGGTTTCGTTTTCCTAAGGCGGGCAAGAAGGAACGGTGATGAAATCCGAACCCTTATCTTGTTTAGGCCAGGCCTTGCCCTTTACTAGGAAAATAAAGACAGTCCGGTTCGTCCTCAAACAATTATCACCTTAAGGCAGACAGTAACCCGCTTGCAGGAGATTCGCGGGTGTTTCGATTGGACTTACCTCCCGTACCAGACGGGCGATGAACCGTTGTCGTCGACTCGGGCCACGACTCCTATGCCGTGTGCGAACCCGAGGGGCCGAGACGATATAGTAATCGTCGTCCTTCCTGCAACAGTTTATTAATTTTTTTTTTTTAATTATAACCCTTCCGTAGGGTTTTAAAAAATGTCCAAAGTCCAGAATAAAGTCCAAAAAAATCCAAATAAAAAAAATTACAGTTTTCCTCACACACTCTAAAAAAAAAAAATTAAAAATTAAATCCTAAAATTGTCCTTTTTTCTTTCTTTTCGCTTTTCGCTTTAAGCTTTTTCCTCTCCAAGTCCTTAGTGCTCCACTTCGAACCTGTAAATCAAAGACAAAAAGACAAAGTAAAAAGGAACAAATAAAAAAAATAAAAAAAAAATAAAAAAAAATAAACCTAAAAATTCTACCTAAGCACAAATCCGCGTCGGCGGCGCCATGATTATAGATTTTTCGTGGTTGTAATAATAGGTTCAAAGGGTTCTTTCAGACTTGTGAAGGATTTTTAGATTTATAAAAATTATATACACAAATATTAACAAATTGGTAAGAGGTACTGGGACTAAAGATTCGGCCATTTTTCATTTTCAAGTGGTTCAGAAATTAATTCTAGGCAATTATAATTTAAAACAAAATGAAGATTAACTCTATTCTTTGCCAAAGTAGATTTTATAAAATATTACTTGTATTTCTTAAGCATGGCATATCAAAAATCCCTAGGACTAAGCATAAACCATCAAATGAAATCACAATAATTAATTAAAATCTTAATTCAATTAAAATTGGTGCAAAAAGTAAATAGAATTAAATAAAATTACCCCAAGTATGAAGTTTGGCCTCCTCCGTCGTCCCAGTGTTGGGGTTTATCTCCATAGTAAAAATGCTCTCAAAATATTTCATTGATGCTCAAAAGTGTTTTACAAGAAAAAGATAAGTAAATGTTCTAAAACAGGATTCTGCGACCCACAGAAGGCGTCCAATCAACGACAAATGAGCTGTTGTCGCTGAAATGCTACGACCCAAACCTACGACCCACGGATGTGAGTCATTTTCACTGTTGATAAACGACTGCTTCTGCGAGTCCGTTCTTCGTGTTCTTGGTGTTCTTCATCAGCAGCAGCAGCAGCAGCAGCAGAGTTTGATCAACTCTTGATTTCTGCGTCTGTGGCTCTCCTCTCTTCTCCCAACTCTAGACAGCCTCTCTGTAGCACATTAGGAACATATTTATACGTAATTGAACCATTGAATCTCCTCCATTAATCCAAAAAATCTTCCCATTACTCGGCAGTGAATGAAAATATTCCCGATATTTTTTTCTTTAATTCTCTGATTTGTTACGGATTATTCCATGTTTTATCTCTTCTCACGCGTCATACTTGAGCTGTAGGGATTGTTTCCAGCCAATAAAATCAACCCATGCACGTCTCTTCCATCCAAGAATTCCAAGAATAGAATATTTTTCTTATTTTAGAATATCTTCCCTGATTTGATTACCACCGGTTATCTAACCAATTTTGACCGAATCCAACACCCATACCAGCTCTATATAGGCCCTAGGAACAAACCCATTTAATTTGGGCCATTGAATCTCCTTTAATCCCGTCCAAACTTCCAACCCTAAATCTGCCAGTTGATAACAATTTTTTCCCGCCAATTTTGTTTTTTTGAATTTGGGAAGAAGATGTCCTCCCCCTAACCAGAACTTGTGTGCGAATAGCAGCTGCCTTGGGGGTGACCTGGGGGTGACCCTTAGTAATTAGGTTACCCCTTATCCAAAAGCGAGAGTCCGAATAACACTTGTCCTCCGGGTGACAAAATCAACTTTTCGAGCAGAATTTTCCAAAAATGTTTATTTCCAAAAAATACCTACAAATACATAAAAATAACAAAATTATTACAAAATCGAGTGCCAACAATATATAGTATTGAGATCAAATTAGACACAAAAATGTGTCTATCACTTGGCTCACAGCCTTGGTTTGTTTATCTTTGTTTCAATGTTTCTTATTCACTGCCACTGAATTTCACTTTCTTTGTTCTCTGTCACTGTTACCTCATTGCTTTAGTTACTGCCTTGTTAATTTAGATAACTAGCTTAAAAACTTCAACTATACACCCTAGTCTTTGTGGTTCGACCCTACCTTGCACACTCACTACAACAGACCCTGTGCACTTGCAGATATCATTTCTGTGACTCTTTTAGAGAGCCACCAAGTTTTTGGCGCCGCTGCCGGGGACTTGGCGTTGTGTGGTTGTTGTTCTTTTTATCTTACTTTGCTGTTTTGTTTTTTTTGTGTAACTTAGCTGCTGTGTAGTGTAACTTAGTGTAACTTATCTGCATTGCATACTGTCATGTCATACTTGCATATCATTGCATAATTTTCATAACTTAGGAGCATTTCATCTTGCATTTGCATATTCATCCTGCATCATCTGTTTTCTTGCATCTTAGTAGCTCTGTAACCTGCTGTGTAGTGCAAGCATTTCTGGCCATTTTTATCTTGTAGCAGTTGCATATCTTGCTCTCAAGTTATTGAAACTTCTGGAACTAAGAACTTGGTTGAGTGACAGGTACTGCTGAACCTGTGCTGCTGCTGGTGCTGCTACTAATTGGTGCTGAGCCTCTGGTGCTCTTGCTGTTGTTGCTGCAGCTGTGCTGCTACTTTCTTCTTCTCCCTGCTGTTGCTGAAGCTGTTGCCCCTCCTGCTGCTTCTGCTTGCACTGCCTCTGTTGCTGCTGGTGCTCCTGTGCTTGCTGCGTCACTCTTTGCTGTTGCATCTTCTTTCCTGCAACTTTCTTGCTTGTGCACTAAGTGCATTGCTTTTGCTCTTCTCTGCACTGTTGCATTCTCCTACTTGTTGCTGCTGCTCTGCTGCGCTTGCTGCTGCTGTGCAATTGTTGCTTTGAACCAGGCTCTTGCACTGAATTGTAGCTGCTGGCTAGCCCTTGCTTGCTAGATAGCTAGCTGAATCTGCCCCTGCTGTTGCTGAAGCTGTTGCCCCTCCTGGTGCTGCTGCTGCTTGCACTGCCTCTGCTGTTGCTGGTGAACTGGTGGAACTGAGGCTGTTACTTTCCCCTGTTGCTTCCTGTTGCTGCTAACTGCTGCTTCCTTCTGCACCTGTTGCTGTGTTGCTAAGGCTGAAACTTGCTGAACCAAAGCTGCAGCTAGAACCCAAGCCAAACTGGTCTGTAATACAAGCCAAAGAAGAAAGACCAAAGCCCAACTGGGCTTCAACAAGAGCTTAGGATGATCAAAAGCCCAACTGGGCTTTTGCAACCAAACTGAACAGCTGGACTGTGCTTCACAGGTAAGCCTAAACCCATTAAAAGAACCCAA
Organism: Papaver somniferum; assembly: GCF_003573695.1. NCBI lineage: Eukaryota > Viridiplantae > Streptophyta > Magnoliopsida > Ranunculales > Papaveraceae > Papaver > Papaver somniferum. Next base: position 117,462,496 of record NC_039362.1, read on the forward strand.
ACTGTGGGTTTCCATTTTTCTTGTGGGCTTGTAATATTAAACCCAACATTTGGGCTTATATTTTCTGTTGGGTTTGTAATTAATTTCTTGTGGGCTTGTTTGTTTAATTTCTTGTGGGCTTGTGGTTTTAGATTGATTTGGGCCTGTTGTTTTAATTAAAAAAAAACTGAACTTTTGAAGTTGGGCCTCATATTTTAGTTAGTAGCTAGCCAAAGCCCAACTGAATTTCTGGGACTGTGGGCTTAACATCCATTTGAAAACTAAACATTTGCACTGTGGGCTTGACCCAAAAACAGAAAACGTTTTCAAAGCCCAGTTGGGCCTCGACCTTTGGCTATTTAAGAGCCCAAATTTCAAATTGTTACCTGGGCTTGTTTCTGAACTGTGGGCCTGAACCAAACTTCGAGTGGGCCAAAATTCCAAAAACCAACAGTGAGCTTTACTCACCAGCAGTGGGCCTGTTTTTTTTCAAAAACGTAGTTGGGCTTCGCAAAACCCAACAGTGGGCTTGGTCTCCTTATCCCATTAAAAACCAAAAAATTTCTTTTTCCCTAAAAAACCAAATTTTATTCCAGCAACCCATTAAAACCAAAAGGCCTTTCTCCCGATTTTAAAACCAAATTTTTCTTTTCAAAACCCATTAAAAACCAAATGTCTCCCGACAAAACCAAATTTTTCCCAAAAAGTCCAATCCCATTAAAAACCAAATTTTCTTGTATATAATCCAGTAGATAAAAATTTTAAAAATCCTTTTGTTCTTTTTGTATATATTTTGCTAATCCAATATGATCTCGGCTGACATATGTTGGATTCTTGCCTTGAATAACGGAGTTCTAATCTTGCTTTCGCCGAAATCGGGTATTCTCTTTCCTTTTTCTCTACTCAACATGATCCTCTTCACATGTTGTATTATAATTTTGTTCATATTTTGAAACATTGAGGACAATGTGTAGTTTAAGTTTGGGGGTATAGAGTAGATACCACGATCACATGTTATAATTGAAAACAAGAACTCCTTCTTTTTGAAAAAATTAAAAAATTGAAAAAAAAATAAAAAATAAAAAATCATAAAAATGGAGCTCATTTACCTTGAAATGTTGACTCTTGTGCAAATATGTAAATTTTAGGAGTCTTAGTCTAGATATTTAGGCACCCTGATTCTAGCACAATTCACATGTGATAAGAAACTTGCACGCGCACGATCTACCAATACATGTATAGCCTCGATATTCAAGGTGTTTGATAGGAAGTTAGATTGCTAATCACTTTAGAATACTGAATGAGACTTGACTAGCTTGTTCTTTGGTTGGCTGGGATAGAAGTTGGAGGATACGTTAAGAAAAGCAACCATAGAATTTGACCGGATGCATTCGATAAGGGCCACCTCTTGCTAAGAGTCATGTAATTATGTTTTTCTTTTTGTTCATGTATCAAAAGTGTCACTGTGTTGTAAAGATCAAAGTTATTTCTTAAAAAAAAAAAAAAAAAAAAAAAAAAAAAAAAAAGAAAAAAAAAATTCAGAAAAATCAAAAAAAAATATATCAGAAAAAAATAAATAAATAAATAAATAAAAAAATAAATATCAAGTATTCCATGTTTTGTCATGTTAAAGACAATAGTTCTCTCTTGTTCCAAAAATAAAAGAGAGTAATCAATGTAAATAAGAGTCATGTAAAGAGTCATCTTTTTGTTGTAAATAGTCTTGTAATAAGCAAGGAGGGTGCAGCCATCGATGTATAACGCGGGTAAACTGATATATCACCAACTCATTGGGTGAACATTCACAATTCTCGTAAATCCGGACAACTAGCTTGGCTTAGAATTCGGTTCTTAGCCTAAAAACTATCTCTTGGTGATTAGTAGTCATAACTTCAGGTCATTCTAGAAACATGTGTAGATACACTTTACACTCTTATCACGTGTCTTTATTTGTTATCAGTGCTAGGATTGTGCCTTTGATAGCTAGATTGACATCTCCATTTTGCTGTGAGCTTAAACTGTCTTGCACATGTCACATTTGATGGAATATGAGCTTATATTTTGTCCTAGAACTTTGTAGGTACGTTCTAAGCAAACCTTCACGAGACTTCACTCGTCCACTAGGGACACTTAGTGGTTTAAAAGGCTTAGTGCATATGCTAAATGCATTCGAGAGACCAGCGACAGTGGTATAGGTAGGATTTCCTTAGTTTTGTTTTACTTGAGGACAAGTAAAATTCAGGTTTGGGGGTATTTGATGAGTCCTAAAAAGTGCATATTTCTATATATTTTTCTTGGCATTTAACTCATCTTTTGTGCATTAATTCTACATTTTATCCCATATTTTGTATTTTCTTTGTTTTCAAGAATAAATATTTTTATTAACTAATTTTGCATTTTTAGGTAATAAATAAAGTTTGGATGAATAGCGGAGCGGAAAAGAGCAGAAAAGTGGTGAAAAGCCGGGAGAAATTACACAAGGAAACCGCGAAGAATGTTGTGCACAAGACCAGAAGGATGAAAATGGGCTCACAAAGGAAGAAATTGTTCTTAAAGAAGAAGTGGGCTCAAGATTGTTTAAGCCCAAACACATTTCCTAAACCCAAACCCATTTTCTAAGCCTAAAATCAATACCCAAACCCGTTTCCCCTCTTAACCGTCAGATTGGATCCATTCCATCATCCAACGGTCGCTTCATCACAGTGCATCAAACTCTGAAGCTCCTGTCTAACACTACAGCACCTAACTCCATCTGGAGCCATCAGTTTTGTTGTGTCTCACAATCCTACGGTCGCTGCAAGCATTGCCATCTCAGCCGATAGATTGGATCCAGATGTGTCGATCCAACGCTTTAACTCACTGGACATCGAATTCTGATACATCCTCTCAACACCCTAGTACCTAACCCTATTCCTACCCAACCAAACACCCCCCTCACTCTTTTCCATCGACTCCATCTTCTCTTTCTCCCCTCACCTCCTCTGCAACCTCCATGTCCGCCACCATCTCCTCCACCTGCTATCCCAACTGCTCCGCCATCACCACCATAATTACCACAGCGTCGAACAATGATAACCCATCATTGTTCCCCTCTCCCTAGTCCGTCTACTTTACTTATTCCATACATTTTCAACCGAAACCCTAAAGTGTGAAATAGGTAAATTAGGTCGATCTAGAGGCAAATTGAAGGTATGGGAAGCAAGAGAAGACTAATTCTAAGCATGGGTCGAAGTTTGATTGGAGTCAGAGATTAGGTAAATTTCTAATTTTAATTTCTAAAACCCTAATTTTTCTGATTTGGGAAATTTTTGGGGGAAATCAATTGAATGTTAAATTGAGGTATGGGATAGTCTATTAGGGTTGTTATCAACATTAGGTAGGATTATTGTGATTTAATTTTGATTTTCACCAAACCCTAATGTGGACTGTTTTGGTCCTGTTTTGGGGGAATTGATTGTAACTATAAATAGATGTGTTGGTGATGTAATTGGGGTATGCCTGGACTAGCCAGTGCTTCACCCAAGAGGACTGGAATAGCCAGTGCCTCAAGGGTTAGTTTTTATTTTAAATGATGTTGTAAACTTCAATTGTTTTTATCCTATCCATGCTTTGATCTTGTTGTGCTTGAATTGTCTTGGATTGAATATCCTTATAGGTTGTTAAAACACTAAGCAAACTTCTCTGCGGGTAGTTGCAGTGTGAGAGCCCCAACTATCACAAGGTTTAGAATTCATCTTAGTGCCTTTAGCCTCCTTTCTAGACCAACCCTTAGATGAACAACCGGTTTTGAACCGCAACTGTCATCTAGTTATTCAGAATGCCTAGAAGCTGACTGATAACTAACAAGGGACAAGAACATAGCTGGAGGACCTGCCTTTGTTTCTTTATCACTGCCCTTGGCTCACAGCCTTGGTTTGTTTATCTTTGTTTCAATGTTTCTTATTCACTGCCACTGAATTTCACTTTCTTTGTTCTCTGTCACTGTTACCTCATTGCTTTAGTTACTGCCTTGTTAATTTAGATAACTAGCTTAAAAACTTCAACTATACACCCTAGTCTCTGTGGTTCGACCCTGCCTTGCACACTCACTACAACAGACCCTGTGCACTTGCAGGTATCATTTCTGTGACTCTTTTAGAGAGCCACCACATAAGCCATCCAGGAGCAGCGGGGTAAGGAAGCACTGGAGGATTTAAAAGGCGAGAAACAAAAATATCTTCTAGAGGAAAAACGCGCTTACCTCCGCGGAATTCTCTTAACCTCAGCGCGTGTTTTAAAGCAGGACCACCCGTAAACTCGGCGATCGTATATAACCTACCATCCGCTGGGGCGGGCAAAATGACCTCTTCCCGATCAGGATGCTCTGCCTCTTCAGAGACCGCGATGTTAGACTATTCGGATTCATTGATTTCGTCAGACGACGATCCGGTAGAAGAACTACTAGACATGGCGAGTGTATGGGTGCGTTTAGAAGGAGGGAAGAAAGAAAGGTATTTAAGGAGAAATAGATTGACAGCTCTATATATATGGGGCTTCAAGGTTGAACGTGACCGTTATGAATGGGGAATAGTAACCGTCAGAAACTGAAAAAAAAGAGAGGTTTTGCACGATGGGGAGTCGAAATGTCGCCCACAATCACAGATTCAATAAGATGACGAAGTCTGCTGAGGAAACAGGGAGGCGCCCAAAAGAAAGATTCTTTGACTATTGGATTATCCGATAATTAATCCAATAGTCAGGGGACTAATGTTGATACATGAAAAAATACCCCCTTAACGGGTTAGAGGTTACCCTAAGAACAAAGATAAGCTTGGGTTATGGTGTGGGGACTTGGGGACTAAACCCAAGTCCAAGTAGAAAATACCCATGAAAATGGGAGGACAATGGAGGAATTAATGAAGAAGGAGAGGGTTATGTTAAAGAATGGCATTAAGGGTAATTAAGAGGTGTTAAGACATGCGTCATGATGTAATAAAGAGAGGGGCTTTTAGTAAAGCCTATAAAAGAAAGGACAAGGTACAATGGAAAGGCAACTCTCTCTCCTACCATATTTGGAATTGTGAGGTCATTTGGTGTGGCTAGGAAGGGTAGGACCAGAATCAAATTCACCTCTCGACAAGTATAGTCATGCTTGTAGTTTCAATCATGTTTGATACAAAAAAAAATTGTATGCAGTTAGATTTTTAGATTTTTAGGTTGTTGGTAGATCGTTTGATGTTTTTTCGTTGATGTTTAGTTTCATGGTCGAAAAATCTTTGAACTTTAGTTTTTATGGGATCAACTACTGTTGTTGATCTCATTTATGGGGATCAACTCCTGTTGTTGATCCCATTTTGGGATCAACTCCTGTTGTTGAAAGCATTTTTTATGGGATCAACTACTGACTCTTATATTTGTTGATATAATTTCTTTGGATTAGTATAGTCATGCTTGTAGTTTAAATCATGTTTGTTAAAAAAAAATAGTTTAATTTCTTTCTGGTTTGTGTATTGTTATTCAACTAATGTTAGTGGTGGTGTTGTTAGATTTTATAGTTGTAAGGTTCTTTAAATGTTGAATTTGTGGTGCAATGGTAGCATGATTGACTCCACGTCAGATGGTTGTTGCAGGACAAAGATGGTTGTTGCAGAGATTTTTGATTCACTTCTCTTGCACGGAAGGGCTTGATGTATTGAAGTTGATTTACTACAACGTTTTTTGCATCTTTTTTAGGTTTCATACTAGTTGGATGTTTCTTTTATTTATGCTTTTTAGTTTGTACTTGTTATGTTTGTAGTGACATACATTCTGATTTATTTTTTATGAATGTTTTTCTTGTGTTTCTTAAGGATATGTCAGTTTGCAAGCAGGTTTATTGGTTTTTATAGGAAACAGACTCATATAAATGGTGTCAACTCCAACTGTTGATCCCATTTTTGTGGATCAACTTCCATTGTTGATCCCTCTTAACGGGATCAACTTCAATTGTTGACCCCACTTAAAGGGATCAACTTTGTTTGTTGACACTATAATCTGGAAAAATTGTTCCTGAGTTCCAAATTTTTGGGTCAACGTCCATTGTTGATCCCACTTCCATTGTTCACACAACTGAACTGAGATATTTTCTAGTTATTTGTTCTGAATTTCGTTGGCGATGGCAGTGGCGGCGGGGACGGTGGTGGCGGCAGCAACGGCAACGGTGGCGGTGGCAACAACGACGACGGTGGTGGCGGCAACAACGGTGACATCATCGACAATGGTGGTGGTGGTGGAATATCAGTGACGGTGGTGGTGGTGTTGTAATGGTGGTGGTGGTGGTGGTGGAGTTGTGGTGGCGGCGATGCTGGTAGTAGTGGAATGGTGGTGGTGGTGGTGGCACCTGTGAAATTATAGAGAAAGAAATTTGGTAAGGGATAAGGTTTTTAAATGAAAAATAATATTATAAGTGAGGGTATTAAGGTAATCTATATTTTAAGGGATAAGGTTTTTTAAATGATTGGGGTATATTTATTGTTGTATAAGGATATTTTTGTTGAGTGTCAAAACTAAAGGTATTTAATTAATATACCCATTGGGGAACACTCATAGTTAAGTGAAGCTGGATTTCAAGAATACATAGCACAGTTTGGATAACTTTGCCTATGTAAGTGGTGGTCCAGATTCATCATTGAAAAAGATAAATTTATGGACGTGGTTGTCCAGACCAAACCCTTCTTTCGCACGTGTGTGTTAGTATCGAGAGTGAGGAATGAGTAACGTACGCCCAATCGTTCGCTCTCGGTCTCTCAATGCCAAAATCCTCCACCCTTAAATTTTTCATTCATCCACCGCTGCAAAAACCTGATATATTCAATTCCTTCATCTTCCCACCTTAATAATTAAACATAGACACGCACATTCCATTTTTGATTATTATTTGTTAATCATGGGGTTATCCTCCATTATTTTGAGTTTTGATTCACTTCCCGAGGAAGATCCGATTTTTTTTTGAACAGAACTCAAATTACGGGTATGATTTTGTGAGTTTTAGTTCTCAGATTCCCCGAACATCCGAATTTGATTCATTATTTGTATGAAATTTGTGTTTTTATTTAAATTTCGATTTGGTGTTTTTATTTACAGGAATCTCACTGATTGCATATAAAATTTCTAAATCAATTGGATGATTTCATGATGAATTATATCCTGGATTTCTTAATCTCCACAGTACTAAGAGAATTGGGTTCACTGCAAGGATTTCAAGTGTAGATTAATCAGGTTTCTTTTGTGAATTAAGTTTTCGAGAAATTAAGTAGTTGTTTTAAACATCCTGAAACTATGTTTCGCTATTTATGAATGTTTGAAATGGACGTCCACACGGCCTGAATTCAATTTTAGACTATTGCTAAATTTGATTATCGTAATGGATGGTCATTCTATCTTTTTAATCTCAGATTTCAAACACCTGTTAAATAAGGTGAATCAATAAACCCTTTCATTAGGAAACTGAATTTATGCCACATGACATAGGACATAAACCGACGAAAGGAACCAATTTTCAATCCTTGACGATTTTATTGGGATCATTAAAACCTCTTTTGCTTCTATTTAATCCTCATTCTTATCGACTTTAAATTTTATCGATGTCTCAAATTTCATTGGATGCATTCATGAAAGCCGGGTTTGAATCTACAAATTTGTTTCATCGTTGGATTTTAATTTGTTTGGCCTTTGTTTGTTTGTTGTCATTACGAATTTGAGGGTTAGATTGTTTGTTTTATTAGGTTGTCTTCAATTGCAGATTTACCGTAGATGTTTTTTTTGGAGAGTCGAACTATTTAGGGCTTAATTTGCAGTTTATTATTTCGGGATTCAAAGCAATTTAGCATGTTTCTTTTATATCTAGAAATTTATCATGCATGGTAGTTTGTTCTTCAAACTCATGTTTTTTAATATACTACTTTGCAATCCAAACCATTTCAAAATGGTTGAAAAAGTAATAAAGTTTTTTTTTAATCTGTACTGAAGATCACTTCGCACCGATGAGTCCATGTCCCCTTTGTAAGTTTCAAACGCCCAATTTACATCTTTTTAGTACATGATTTCTATGGAATTTAGATACTTCGTTACTTTTCCAGCGTGATCATTTTTAGGATAGTGTTACAGGGTTATAAGTGGAGTTCTAAGCAGCATGTGTATTTTTATGTAAGCAGTTGGACCCGGTGCAGTTGATTCAGAGGATAAAAAGGAAAGAAATATGTACAATAAGTCAATGTTTGTCCCTTTATGTCCCATTAAAATTTAATGTTTGACCAGCTTTTTCGGTCCATGATGTGCAGCTCATCTAACCATCCATCAGTCTTATCCTTTATCTGCTTTTTGGAGGTTACTTCACATTGTTCCGTCATAATTTTTACCTTATATAAGTTTTTTATTCTCTTTCACATCACATTCAGTTGGTTAATTTTTGTTATGTTCTCATCTACTTGCAAAAAATTATGGGTTACATCCTCTGCCAAATATAGTCGTTCATATCCATGTAATTGATTTTGTGCTTGTAGGGTAAGCAAAGGAGACAACTTTTCCACTTTCAGGAGTGTCATTTTGATGTCCCTTAATCGGATTTATGTTTCATTATCCTTATTAAAGTAATTGGTAACTCCTATTGTCCATGTCCTCCCATGTGTGAAGAATAAAATCCTAATTTTAGTTGGTACATCTAAACCTTACGATCCCTCTATTTTTTGTCTTCGAGTATCCATGCGTTCTTTGGCGGCTCATTCCAACAATCTTCTCTCTATATTGTACCTGGATTTTAAAATCATATCTATATTCACCCCTTACGTATGGGACTTGGTTATTGAAAAAGCGTGGTACAACAACCTCACCCAATATTTCGATTAGCAATCTGTATAGACAAACTCTAATATACTTTCAAGAAAATCAACTAGACTCAATCTTAATAAAGTATATCAAAGAGTTATATCTCTCTTTCTCGATTCAATTCTTACTCAAGCAAATAGAAATCCGCGAGTCTGATTGAATACAAATGAAATCACTTGAACGGTACCAAAGACATCATCATCATCTATGTTCCTTTCAATATTAGCCATTAAAGGACCTTGAATAGAAGGATTATCTCAATTAGTTATATTGGGCTGGTTTCTAGCTCTTTTGGTATTCCTGTTATCCTCATCAGCTCCAATGTCTTCAGTGTTGTCACCAAAATGGATATATTCATTGATATGTTCTTTTGCTTCTCTTTTCGGTTCTTTCGTAGCTGACTTTTCCTTGTTGATGAAATGTTGTTCATATTCCTCCATTGTCATAGCTCTTTCCTTCAATAACTTAGCTACCTCTTCACAAGATTCATCATAATGATCAACAATATAACACTGAGTACATAAGTTATGTGGTTGTTTAACCCACTGATATCTTATCCAAAATGGTTCCCCTGCATTCGAATTCCACCATTCACCTCTCTTGAGAGGAGACTTCAGATCAACTTCAATACGTGCAATTATCATATTTCCGTACCTAGGCCTATAGTTTTTTGGATCCGTGGATATCTTCCTACCCAAGTCTTCGATGGCTTCAGTAACAACAACTACATGATGGTGTTCCAATAACAAACCCTTGAATTGGACATTCCATTCTTGTTTTGTGAACAAATAGTCATTGTAAGTCGTCTCTGTAGTATACACTTGCAAAGGAAGCAACCACTTACGAACATTCCATGGAGATTTCTTGATGACATCCTTCATGTCTTTTTGAGAGTTGAACTTAAAGACATAGAGATTTTTTCCTACTACTCTGACTTCTCTATTCTTATAGTTCTTCCGAAGAATATTTAGTTCTTCCTTTACTTTCGATGGCTCAACATCTTCATCTTCTTCATATCTTATCAAGAGATTTCCTATCAAACTATTTGACCATGATTCAGCCGCTTCATTGAGATTCCTTGCACTACCGATAACTCCTGTATTTCTTATGATATTATCTTTGCCCATTTTTCCAGTGATTTCAACAAGCTGGTTACCACTGCTAGCTTCCATTGATATAGCTATAAAAAATGTTTTAGGGTTTGACTGAAGTTTCTTGTGAAAACAACTCCACCAATTATCCCTTCTTATAGGTTTGATTAAAGAATATATGGGTATCTCGGATATATTTTGTTTCCTTAAAAAGAGAAAAGAATAATGCCGCAGAATTGAAAAATATTTTTTGTTAGGTTTTAACTGCATGTAGCCCGAAGAAAGATGCATGTAACTAGAATCACGTGAGAGTTTAGGGGGAAATTTTTGATTTTGAAATTTTTATCGGTGGATCGGTTGATGAAACGGCGTTCACCTCTGGTCGAACATCAATTCAAATACTTGACTAGGAACTTGACAAAAAGACTCATACTGTGTAATACTTATATCGGATACTATTGTGATTTGTAAAACTGCTGAATAGAGTAGAAAGTGTGATTGCAACACTGCTTCAATCGACATATTGTCTTGAGGATTATGCATAGATGAACACAAAGAACCAAAACCGGATGTAACCCATTTAAATCAAGAGAATCCTCCAATAACAAAATTAATAGTCCATTAAAATAGAAAACCAAAAGAGAAAATAACAAATATCCAAATCATATAAAAAGAGAAAGCAGATTAAAAGATTCTATAACCAAATACACAGAAAAAATATGAAGTTTTAGTGATAATATCATTTTATTTGTATATAAAAAGATTTAAAACAACCAATTAAGTCTATGCTTAAGAAAAACTAAGAAGCATTTATGAAAATCAATCAGATCAAACAAAAGGAAAAGTAATAAAATCGAAGATCAAAGCTTTAGATCATGAAGAAATTCGAAGAACTAGAGAGAAAAAGAAAAATTGAGTTAACTCAGTGTTAGCAAATTGTTTATTTTGTTAGCAATATATAAAGAATTAAAAAATTACAAACTTTTGGAAGGTAACCTAGCGACAAGCTAGGATCCCACTCCCTTTTGAATAACAATGCCTAATCTATGAAAAATAAAGCTACCAAAACCAGTACTAGCGTCATTACTAGCTAAACAATTCTTCAGATGCTTGAAAAAACATAAAGTATCCTCACCAAGTTCTCCTAAGGTAGAGAAAGCTAAAACACCCATACCATAACCATGCGATGAACACTTGTCCAAGTATTTAGTGTGTTTTCGCGAAACAACACTAGAAATATCTTTACCTGGAACGAAAGAGCGAATGCCTTCACTTGTGAAGGGAGAGACCCATGTAACATCCATGCAAACATCTTGACCATTATCCCAATTAAGAACGAGGACAAATGGATAGATAGAGGGAGACTTCAAGATTTATTCCCGGTCATTTTCAAGGCTGTCAAGGTGAAGGATGCCTCAATAGCTAATATGATTGTGAACAATAGTTGGAATTGTGAATTCAGGAAGCCTTTGAACGCAAATGAGAAGCTAGAATGGGACATGATAAGACGTGACTGTTACCTAGTACCGGTGCTAGTGGAAGCGGAGGATGAAGTGGATATTATGGAGAATTTTAGTGCTAAGAAGTGTTACGAGGTTTTGACAGGATCCTATCCTCCTTGCAACTTTGATTCTCACTTATGGAAGCACAATATCCCAAATAAGGTAAGCTTTATTCTTTGGGAAAGTTTTCATGATTCAATCCCCACTAGAGACATGTTAGTCCATCGTGGTATGAGCATTCAAAGTGACTTGTGTGTCTTGTGTAACGATGACAAAGAAACATCTGATCACATGTTTCTTCATTGTTCTTATTCTTTGTTAGGATTTTCTTATGGAATCACTGACAACCGCGGAATAACGGACCTTGAGATATTATGATGAATAATAAGTAAACCAAGCACAAGCAACTTTAATAATACCAGAAAAATAAATCAACTCACAAGACACAAGATTTCTAGTGGTTCGACCAATACATACAACTTGTATATATTGTCTACGTCCACTTTGAGCCGCACCAACTCAAATCCACTATGAAGAAAAACGATTACAACGTCGTGTGAATCCCATCAAACCCTTGGTTACACCGCAACAATTACCCGAGATAATAACCTTGTCTCTTGTTCCTCACAAATATGCTATCACAACGAAACCCTATCTTTTTACCTTAAAAGATATACAAGAAAATCTCTCATCGATCTCTTAATCGTTTTCTACACAATACAATTCTACAAGGCCTAATTACCTATTCATATAGGTTACAAACTTGGCCACTAAGAATCCTAGCCGGTTTAGAAAACCCCTTCCCTAAATAACCACGGCTAACTTTAGGAAATAATTAATTAGTCTTCAATAACTAACAATCTCCCACTTTGAAGACTTATTAATTGTCTTCCATTCTTCAACTTTAGATTAACGGTGCTAAAACATCTTCCTTGTTAGTGCGGCTCCCCTCCCAGATCCTCATTCTGAGAGACCAACTAAAGCCTTGCAGAGCTTTAGCTTGTTTGATGTAACTCCCTTGGTAAACATATCCGTCGGATTCTTCGAACCAAGAATCTTCTCGAGCTTCAACTCTCCTTCTTCTAAGAGATCCCGAATGAAATGATAACGTATATCTATATGCTTCGTCCTAGCATGATAGGATGAGTATTTGGCTAAATGTATAGCACTTTGACCGTCGCTAAACAGAATATTATCTCGTTGTTCCTTTCCCAACTCATCTAACAAACCTCGTAACCAAATCATCTCCTTGCTCGCTTCTGTTACTGATACGTACTCCGCTTTCGCAGTAGACAATGTCACCAACTTCTGTAACCGTGAGTTCCAACTCACTGCAGCTGACCCCATAGTATAAACATAACCGGTCGTACTTCGCTTTTTATCTACATCACCTGCAAAGTCTGCATCCACATAACCCCTCAAGGTAGAACCACCTTTTCTATAACACAATGGTACGTTTGTGTTACCTCTCAAATACCTGAGAATCCACTTCACAGCTTCCCCAATGTTGTTTTCCTGGGTTGCTTGCATATATACTCACTACTCCCACTGCATGTGCAATATCCGGTCTCGTGCACACCATAGCATACATTAGACTCCCAATAGTCGAAGAATATGGTACGTTAGCCATGTACTCCTTTTCTTCATCTGTCTTCACACGCTGCATACTTGAAAGACGAATTTGACTTCCAAGTGGAGAACTAACTGGTTTAGCATTCTCCATATTGAACCTTTTCAACACTCGTGAAAAACGGGGGTCTAACAACACCACCCAATAATTCGCTTAGCAATCTGTATGGACTAACTCCAATATACTTTACTAGAGAATCAACTAGACAGTCAGACTCAATCTAGAATAAAGTATATCAAGGAGTTAATATCTCTCTCTTGTTTTTGATATTACTCAAGCTAAAAATAATAGCGAGTCTTTATCAAATACAAGGAATAACTTGGACGCTACCAAAGACCAATATCCAAGTGTTAATCAATGAAATCAACAACCACAAGGTCGGATCTCTAATTGATTAAACTTTAACGCACAACCTGTATTATTTCAATTATAAAGATAAACAATATAATGCGAAAAATGAAATAACACAGACACCAGAAATTTTGTTAACGAGGAAACCGCAAATGCAGAATAACCCCGGGACCTAGTCCAGATTGAATACATACTGTATTAAGCCGCTACAGACACTAGCCTACTCCAAGCTTTCTTCGGGCTGGACTATAGTTGAACCCCAATCAGTCTCTGATCCCAGCAGGATATTACGCACTTGTACTCCCTACGCCTCTGATCCCAGCAGGATATTACGCACTTGATTCCCTTAGCTGATCTCACCCACAACTAAGAGTTGCTGCAACCCAAAATCGCAGACTTGATAATAAACAAATCTGTCTCACACAGAAAAGTCTATCAAAGGATAAATTTGTCTCCCATAGAAGAACCCTAGGTTTTTGTTCCGTATTATGATATGAAATCAAGGTGAACAGGAACCAATTGATAATCCGGTCTTATATTCCCGAAGAACATCCTAGATTAATCAATCACCTCACAATAGTCTTACTTGTATAAACAAGAGGACGTCGAGGAATCACAAAAAATGAGACGAAGATGTTTGTGACTTCTTTATCTTGCCTATCGGAGAACTCTCACGATCTCAAGCCAATCAATAAGATTGTACTCGTACGATAGAAGATGCAAGATCATGTAGTTGCAGGAAATCCTGCACTACACCCCTCATATGATTTCATTGTTCATCAACCCATTTTTAGGTTTATACTCTTAATTTTATTGATTAATTCTTGAATGTTCTTACAAGAAAGATAAAGAAGTCAAAAATGATCTATGCTCTGAACTTTCTCTCTCCTATTTACTTGTTTCTTACTCAAAAAAGATCTCTCCCCCTCTTTACAACTCGAACGACTATTTATAAGAAAATACATAGTGGATGACAGCTAATCTGTCCTTTATTTTCGGGTATGGTTTGCGACATTCTCGCAACCTTACAAAAATTCATTTCGCAAACTCTCTAATTTTCGCAGAACTGTCATATCTTTCTCGTGATCTTTGCTGACATCATTTATTTTATCATTCCTGAAATTGTTCTGCGACGCTATTGTGTTGTGTCATTGATAATTTCGCTGAAACATTGTCGTTGCGAGATTCTGATCCTAAATATTGCCTCTTCTCATATCTTCTCTTCAAAGTAGAGAATGATGTGAGAAATGCCGCAGCTGCTTATCTTTTCATATTATGCATTTATCACACGTATTCTTTCTTCCATTTATTTCTCGACACGTCTTTTGTAACCGCTGCTTTTCAACCGCTCACGTCTCTTCGTCTTAATGGTGTTTATTTCTTTGAGTAAAAAATCTCCTTTATATACTCTTCTTACCCCCTTTTTCCACTTTTCTTTTTACTTTCTCTTTTATTTTTATTCTCTCATCTCTACAACTCTGTTATTCTTCTGCAAATTCTGCTGCTGTAATTTTTTCTTCCTTCAATCATTTTAGTATCTATACATTCTCATACTCTATATTCAAACATGGCTCCCAGTGGTCATAGATATGAGAAGAATTTACAAGATGTTCAAAAAGATCTTGTTGATAAAGGTTTCACACTCTCCACCATTCCTGGTGAGAATGCCAAATCAATTCTTTCTGTCAAGCTTTTCTCTGATCAATATTGTGATGATCAATCAATCATAATTTCGCTAGGTCAGATTCTCGCAGGTCTCCCTATTCCTCTTTATAACCCAGATCTTCCTTTATTTTATGAAATTCTCGCTCATTCGGGATTTTCTCGAGCCATCTTCCAACTGAGTGGGGACTGCATCCGTCTGATGCTAGAATTCACTAATCGTGGTGATGGTAGAGGATCTATTTACTCCAAAGAACTTAGGGATCCAAAATTCGCAAACCTAGAGATAGTTGCTGAGAAGTATACAGTGGCGAATTTCTTTGAGAACTACGAACTTATCTCAATGAAGAAAGAGAATATTCGCTGGGGTGTTCGCTTAAAAAGGAAAGATAAAATTGATGAAGCTAAAATTCTTATGCAAGATATTTATTGGCATTCTGGTAAAAACATAACTCCTCGCCAATCCAAAGATGATAAATGGTGTGTTTTTCCTTTAATGCTAAAGGGACCCTACATTGTTGGGTCAAATGTTCTTCCTGCGAATCTCGCTGCATATCAACCTTGGGTTTTCTCTTGTCCCGAGAAGGAGAAAGAGGTATGTTTCTCCCCTTTAACTCATTTTGTATTTCTTTATTGATTTTTATCATTCTGTTCGCTAACTCTTGCGACATTTCGCAGATCCAAAAACTGAAGGATAGTTATAACAGGACTGGGAAATCTAGTACTTTGTTAGCTCTTCGCTCATACACAGATGAGGTAAGAAATTTTCTCTTATGATTTCAAATAGTACCGTTACTTCCATGCTTCCATTTCTTATTTCTATCTGTATGCGAAGATTATTGCTGAAGTAGAAGAATCTGCTGATGCTGCGAAGATTGGTGATAAAGGTAAAAGTTCCCTTCGTACGGAAAAATCAACTTGTCCTCCTCCAAAGAAAAGGAAAGTTCGTTCTTATTCTCCTTCAAATGTTCCTCCTAACGAAAATTTTGAAAGTGATAAGGATGATGAGGATAACGATGATCTTACTGCAACTGAAGATTCTCCACCCGAATCCTCTATGGCTAAGCTTTCTGGCCTCTTTTCTGATTCTCTACAAGGAATGGGAGATATCCAATTCGCAAATACTTGCAAAGCTCTCGCTACCCTTTGCGATGTCCCTTTACTAGATGGTGATAGCTCTTTTTGTGGAGTTTCTAGATCAGTGACTCCCGACTTCTTGCATTCTCTCAATAGTCTGGTATACTTTTATCCTTTTACTTCTTCATTGTTATAACTCAAAATTTCTTTCTACATTAATATTTTTTATATCTTTTCGCAGGCTGGAAAAGCTTCTTTTGCTGTTGCCTCAGATTTAGAGAGAAGACGTGAAAATCTTGAAAAGAAGAATCTTCAATTTCGCAAAAAGAATGAAGAATTGGAAGCTGAAGTTAAAGGTCTTCGCGAGAAAATATACAATTTGAAATTGATTCTTCTTCGTATAAGAATAAAATCTCTAGTCTTCAGCAAGCTAATAATCAGCTTTATGGTATGTTACTTTTCTCTTTTCCCTTTATTCATTCATCCTGTTGTTTTATCTTATTTAAATGATCCTTTTTGCAGACATTTATGGTCTTTCTGATGAAGCTACCCTTCTTCGCTCATTTCCTGATACCTTGGACAATGATACCCTTCTTGAACGTCTTAACAATTCCTTAAATAGCTTCCCAAATGATACAATTTCATCTCTTTCTCTAAATGAACTTAGATCTAATTTTCGCCTCTTAGAAATTGATCATAGATCCAGTTTAGGCTTAGCCAACAGATTTAAGCGTCTCCTTTTTTATTCCAAAGTGAAAACCATTGAGTTAAGAACTAAAATTAGCGGTCTCATAGATGATAAGGATCGTATCTCTGATCAAGGTGCCAAGGCTTTGGCAAAATTCCAAGAGGCTCTCCTTGAAGTTCAACTTGAGCGATATGAAGCTAACCGCAAGAATATTGAACTCTGCGAAAGGAAAAATCAAATTCGTTCTCGTCTTCTCATAAGTAGTGAGGACGAATTTGTTTGGGCGTCGGAAATTTTAGATGATGCTAGAAAAGATTTAGGCGTAAATGTTAGTCTCCAAGTTGAACATACAGCCTTGATTAGAGATATGATTTCTGACAGAGAAGGTTGCTTATTGCTCTTCTTTACTAATCTTTTGCTCCTTATGAATTTTCATCAAGTTAATAATTGATTGTCTTTTGTTCGCAGATTTTGAGAATAAATATCATGAAAAGATTGAAGAACTTGAAGCTGAAAAGGAGGAACTCGCAAAGAATCTTTCTTCTCGCAACGACAAGTATTCTAGATTAAAGAATCAAATCAAGATCACTGTTGCGAATTTTAAGAATGACGCTATGCATTTTCGCAATCAAACCATCCAAATGGTTTGTGATGATCATAATATCCCACATTCTGATTATCCTTGTCTTTTAGAAGAAATCCCACAGAATACTCCCAGTTTGATTATCTCTGATAGCGAAGCTGACGATGAAGAATCTGATAGTGATGGAAGTTCTGATGGTGATGAAGATTCTGACGCAGACAAAGAAGGAAACAAGTCTGATGAAGATAATGAAGGATTAACCAAGAAATAGTCTTTACTTCTTTCTTTGATTCTTTGTAATACTTGTACATTTATTTCTTTTTTCTATATATTTGTGTTTCTTTCATTTTGACCTGCATAAATTAAAACAATTCTTCTTTGCAATACAGTTAATCAATATAATCATTAATTCTTGAATCTTTGAATAAACCTATCATATGGAAGCAAATAACATTTTCTAATTTCATACATTCCCATCCTTTCCTCTGTTATTTGAATCCAAATGAGAGATTTCATAAAGTTTTTCTTATTGTATAACTTCGCAACCTTTTGCGAAATGAATTTTGTTTCTTTCCAAAATCTCATTCATGTGTGGTCTTATTTTGCCTTCCTAATTAAAGGTCTTATTATGCCACCTCTTGTCATTGCGACAAAATCGCAGGACGTCCTTGCACTTTCATGCAAAAACCCGTTGATCTTTCCTTAACTTTTTCTTTTGTATTATGGCCTCTTCAGGAATGTTGCGACAAAATCGCAGGACGTCTTCGCACTTTCATGTGAAAACCCATTGATCTCGTCTTATCTTTTTATTTTGTATTATTGCCTCTTCAGGATTGTTGCACAAATATGACAATCCTTAATATCCTTGCGAATAAAAATCCTTATGACATTTGCGTCTTAAGACACTTATCAGCTCCCTAATGGAGGGTGCCTCCCTTATCTCCCCCCTGGTTGACACTTCAAGGAGGCGTACTTCTACCATACAAGGTTAGCTCCTCCCATCCAGTCTTAACAACAACCAGTTGTTTTCGCAGTCTCTTATCCCTTTTACCTATAGGGTTTATGGTTACGAGACTGCACCCTAAGTGGGGTTTTTTTTCAGGCCGAGTGCAGTATAAGTCAAGACTTGTCAAGAATGGCAAGGACGCTTCAAACGCCCCCGGTACTCTTGACTCAACCGTGTACCTCGGCGCCTTGATCAGATCTGCACTCCTTGGGAGAGTCCTTATTACCTTAGTCGCCCAACCTAAGTCATATGCTTAAGCTGAGAATCCAAGGTGCCTCTCCTGGATGGGCTTCATTGACCCCAAATCTCCATGACTCAGGTTCCGGTGGCGGTGTAGCCTTTCCCTAAGTCATGCAATAGGTACCCCCTTATATGACGTACTTTAGGTCTTACATTTTCCTCTTGCGAAATTGTATTCGCGAACTAGGGTGTACGCCATAAAGGTTCGCCTCTTTCTCTTTTGTCATTCTTCTCTGATTATTTTCTGTAAAATTCATTATCTCTGCGAGAGTCTCGCAAATCATTATACTGTATCTGAATTTCGCAATCTCAATTTTATTGTTCAATCAAATGTATTTTTGAGAATTTTACTTATTGCGAGATTATTGCAACAACTTAATCATTCATACATTTCTTGTTTTTATTACCTTTACCATCCTCTGTTTCTTTATTATTTTCTGTTACTGCTTCTTGTTTTCATACATTTTTATTCTGAGCTAGTATTAATTTCGCAGCATCTCTTCTCCTTTCATTTCGATTGTATCCACCATTAACCTCTCACTTCTTTGTATATCTTTGATTTTGTGTCGCCAGTTTTCCTTCTTGTTTGCTCTTCCTTCGCAAGATTCTATCTCAGTTTCGTAACATCTTTTTCCTCGACCCAATCTCCCTTTATGATTCCTACACCATTGGGGTGAGGGAATTTGATGCATTGGTGGAAAGTTGAAGCTACACCTAGAATCCCATGTAGCCAAGGTCGACCAATTAACGCATTGTAAGGTGATTCTACGTCAACGACACAGAATGAAATTTCAGAAGATATTCCCTTCAATGTAATTCGTATAGTAACCTCCCCTTTAGGCTTGTTAGCAGTACCATTAAAACCATATATCTTATATGTTGATGGTATAAGATCATCATCTCTTCCACCCATGGTTTTATAAGTGTGATAAAATAAGATGTTCACAGAGCTTCCAGTATCGACTAGAATTCTATTGATTGCCCATGAATCTTCAGCTTCATCATCCTCATCTTCTTTCGGTTTTGGATTAATTTCTAATTTTATTACCAATGGATTGTCGTGCACCTCTTCTCCTTCGGAAATTTCTTCTGCGGTAAAAGAAATGATCTGCTTCTGCCATTCCTCTAGTGGCGAAATTTTCGCAATATTCATAATTTCTCTTCCATCATTATCTCTTGCGAACACCCTACTCAAAACATTATCATAAAAGTCTTCAATTGTCTTATATGAATGTACGATAGAGTGACAGAATAGATTTTTTGCTTTTGCACCAACTTCTATTGATCTATCATTCTCAAAATAATTCTCTTTACATTTCTGCAATCGTTTGTGGTATGTCCATGAAAATGATGATAAGAACAAAATTCATGACTCCTATGGTTTGGAGGTGGTTCCGTTCCCATATTCCATGGTGTTGGTATATTATCCATCAAGATTATAGCTTACCATATCTTCTCCACACTTGCATTTAGAGGTGGCATCTTGATTTCTTCCCATACTACCTTGTGACCTCCTTGTCCTCTATTAAAGTTTGGTCTTTGACCTCCATAAGTTTCTTGCGGTTGATCAAGTCTTTGAATCTTGTTATTTCCTCCACGATTGTAGAAATTTATTTCTCTTTCATACTCTTCTTGATATCGGCTCCCCATAGCTACCAATTTCTGCTAATTGTTACTTGTCACCTTCTCTTGTTGTACTTGCGAAGTATTCGCTGTTTGTGAGCTGGTGTTCGCAACTGGATATGATTTCATTTCATTTTGTCGTTCCTCTAGAGCAATGTATTCTTCTTGAAGTTCTCGCAATTCAGTCATTGTAATCGTATTCTTGACTCTGAAAATTTGGACATACAACAGGTTTGTTGCAAACATAGCATTGATAAATGATAATATGAGATATCTCTCATCTATACGTCCAGCCATTTCGCTACACATAGTTCTCCATCTTTTAGTCAAGTGTTTCAAACTTTCGCCAATCCTTTGTTTTAATCCAAACACATCTTCTATACCAGGTCGTGAGGAATTATTACTTATATATGCTCCCAAGAATGTGGTCTGCAAATGATTGAAGGAGGTTATTGTATTCTTTGGTAAACCTTCAAACCATTTTAACGCTTCTCCTGTTAAGCTGGATGCGAAATATTTGCACAATACCGCATCATGATTTTCCCATTGTAACATGCATCTCACATAAGCTTTAATGTGTTGAATTGCACAAGTTGTTCCATCGAAAATGCTGGTTAATGCGGGCAAATTGCATTTCGGTGGTATTCCTCCTAATTGTACTTCCCTTGTAAATGGAGTTTTCGTAGCTTCTTCTATTGCTTCATCCAATTGTCTTCTACCTACTTCTACTATGTTATTTAGCATTCCTCTCATTTTTTCTAATTCTTTCAAGATTTGTTTATTTACACCTGAATCTTGACCCATTGGTCTCTTTAATTTTGCTTCTCTTCTTCTGCGTTCATGTCTATCTTCTCTTGCGAAATTTTGTATCTCTTCTTCATTATCCTCATCTCGTCTTCTTCTGCGATTCTCTTCCTCATCCCTATCTTGAATTCGCAAATGATGATGTCTTTCATTTTCCCTTCCATAATTTTGTTCATTTCTTATCAATTCAATTCGCTGTCTTTCAGCCATTCTTCTTACTCTATCATACTCCTCATTGAGATTATCGTCATTCCGGTTTTGTGTACGCCTTCTTTCTCGATTGTCATGATTGTTCTGGCGAATTGTCTCCTGAAGCTCTTGTTCTTCCATTTCCGCTCTCAATCTTTCACGTTCGCAGATTAAACGTGCTTGTTCAGCATTATGTCTTTCAATTTCTTCTTCAATTGTCTGTTGATTTCTTTGAGTTTCTCTCACATGTAAAATTCTTCTTCCTTCCTCTTGATTTCCTTCGCCATCTTGGTTATTTTGTCTCTGATTTTGCCCGTTCTCTTGATTTCCTCCAATTTACCCATCATCAAAATTTTCATTTTGTGGAATGTAACGATCATCAATTCTTTCTCTATTTTCGCGATATTTTTCATTAGGATTTGATATTTATTCTTGAATATTATTTCCAACATTGATTGCGGGTGAATTTCGCCTCATTTCTCTTCTAGTCGATCTTGAATATGATTTTGTAATACTTCTCGATCTTCTATTCTGTAGCCTTATATTATCCATCCTTAACTCGTGATTTTGCCTTGTTAAATTTGCACGTTCTTCTGCCTCAACTCTTCTTTCTTCATGTATTCTTCGTCTCAATGTTTCTGACGCTCCAATTTCCTCACCTCCATGAATTATTCCTTCATATGCTTCTTGATTTCTCTCTTCCTATCTATAATTTCTATTTTGTTGCTCTTCTTCTATTTCTTCTGATGAATTCGATCGTCAAGTATGTATGCTCACCCTGTCATAATCTGTATTCCTCTCTTGAACTAGTATTTGTTGAATTGGCGATTGAATTTGATTTTCTCTATTATTTCTCATTCTAGTAGATTCTCCCATTTCACTTCTTTCTCTTCCAGCAATTCTTTTGCTTCTTCTAATATTAGTCGGTTGTTCGGATGTATTTCTTCTTCTAGCCATTTTTTCAATGCTAACAGTATTGCAAGAAATTATGAAAAATTCTTAATCAATTACTTTAAATTTTCACAAATCTCAATATCAATCTTTAGCTTTTTCTAGAATAATCTTCATTTCCTCCCTGTTTCTAGCGCCATTATGTAGTTGCAGGAAATCCTACACTACACCCCTCATATGATTTCATTGTTGATCAACCCATTTTTAGGTTCATACTCTTAATTTTATTGATTAAATCTTGAATGTTCTTACAAGAAAGATAAAGAAGTCAAAAATGATCTCTGCTCTGAACTTTCTCTCTCCTATTTACTTGTTTCTTACTCAAAAAAGATCTCTCCCCCTCTTTACAACTCGAACGACTATTTATAAGAAAATACATAGTGGATGACAGCTAATCTGTCCTTTATTTTCGGGTATGGTTTGCGACATTCTCGCAACCTTACAAAAATTCATTTCGCAAACTCTCTAATTTTCGCAGAACTGTCATATCTTTCTCGTGATCTTTGCTGACATCATTTATTTTATCATTCCTGAAATTGTTCTGCGACGCTATTGTGCTGTGTCATTGATAATTTCGCTGAAACGTTGTCGTTGCGAGATTCTGATCCTACAGATCAGATCACACAACTACGATAAAAGTAGTATCGGTCTGGCTTCACAATCCCAATGAAGTCTTTAAGTCGTTATCCTGGTATTAGAGAAGAAAACCAAAGGTTGGAGGAGAATCGACTCTAGGGAGCACACTAGTATCACACAAACGTGTGGGGATTAGTTTTTCCCAATGCTAGATGTCTCCTATATATAGTCTTCAAATCAGGGTTTTTCCTTAGGTACAAAGCAATCAATATTCACCGTTAGAAGAAAACCTGATTTAGATTCAAGATAATATTTCTCAACCGTTAGATCGAAAACTTAGCTTGTCACACACACTTGAGATATACGTTTACTGGGTTTGTGAAAACCGTGCCCAAACGTGTACGTGTATGTTGGTTCAACATAGTAACCCAAAAGGTTAACCATATGAGCATTTCATATTAACCTTGTTCTTCTTCACCTCAAATAGTTCAATTGACTCAAATGAACTAGTCAGAGAGTTGTTCAATTGCTATGAGATCTTATGTAACTACACAAGACACAATTGAGACAAAGATGATTCGATTCGATTGAATCAACTCATGAACTTTATAGCCACGGTTTGCATACTGCATTCCTTAGTAATTTAAGTTTCATGTTCAGAGCACATCTTTAGATCATAACCCACTCAAGCTCGCAAACAAGTTCGCAGACTTAAGACAACCAACAGAGTTTTCCAAACTCAGCAGAGAATCTCGGCAAGGAGACTTCCGCCAGTTCGCGGACTAGGTTCACGGACTGAGTTCGCGGACTTGAACTTCACGAACGAATTTGGAATCCCAGCAGAAATTCTCGGCAAAGAACTTCCGTCAGTTCGCGGACTGAGTTCGTAAACTGAGTTCGCGGACTTGAAACATTATGACTTTCGTCACTAGGTGAAGATAAACCCGATCAAAGCGAAATGCTTTACCAACACATGATTTCGATATATAGATAGGCGGGATATATTCGGATCGAAATATCAAATGTGTATGATCCAGTCTATGTAGCATACGACTTTTGTTTCATAAGAAGTAGGAGATAAAATAGATAGACTTTTGAGTGATTGATAAGTTCAAGTCTCCACATACCTTTTTGTTGATGAAGTTCCACGGTTCCTTGAGTAGATATTCGTCGTTGTATGATGAATCTCCATGAAGTCCTTGAGCTCACTACATTTTTTTATCCTAGTCCGAGACTTAGCTATGTAGACTAGAAATCAAGACTCATAGTTTTGATCACTAACATTGACAAACATGCTTGATATAGCAACGCATGTGAGGTCGACCGAGCTATGCTCTAACAATCTCCCCCTTTGTCAATTTTAGTGACAAAACTATTAATACATATGGAATACAAAAAAGATAAACTTTAGTGGCTCCTATTCCATATTCTAATCTTCAACGTTCCCTGAAATCTTCGTCCTTCCAAGTACTCCAATGATCCCAAAGGTTGTAAGTTTAGCATCACCGTTGTTGAAGATCCGTAGCTATAACAATGAGAGAAATCGAGATTCTCGATCATCGTTATACAGTGACATAGTATTATTATGTAACATCAAATTCCAATTGCATCACGACTTTAACAATAATACTACCGTGATATGTATCACTCCCCCTTAGTCAATACTCCATCTCACATGGAAACCACTCCCCCTTACACAATGATCCGAAAACCATATGTATATGTAGTAGAACTACACATTAATTCTCCCCCTTTTTGTCAATAAAATTGGCAAAGTGATGAGTTCCAAATATTGTATACATTTGCAGCTTTTTATTGGCGTTTAACTCATCATTTGTACACTAACGCTCCATTTTATCCCATATTCTGTGTTTTCGTTGTTTTCAAGAATAAATACTTTTCTCAATTAATTTTGCATTTTTAGGTACTAAATAAAACCTGGTTAACTCACGGAGCGAAAAAAGCAAAGAAACGGCAAAGACTCTCGCAGAAAGGCAGCGAAGAATGATGTTTGCAAGAGCCGGATCAACTAGAAGTGGGCTTGAAGAGGAAGAATTTTCCTTAAAGAAGATATGGGCTTGGCATACCCAAGGACCAAAACCCTTACCCAAATCCATTTCCAATATCCATACCCATTTCCATGAGAGCCGTCAGATTGGATCCACCACATCATACCACGGTCGCCTCATCATCGTGCATCAAACTCTGAAGCTCCTGTCAAACATCATAGTACCTAACTCCCATCTAAGCCGTCAGTTTTGATGTATCACACATTCAATGGTCGCTTCACGCCTGTTTTCCTCATGCCGTTCGATCCAATCCAGATGTGATCATCCAACGTCTTTTATTCGTTGTGCATCAAACTTGATGTTCCGTTCAACACCATAGCAGAAAACACTATCACCCTCAAACAAACACCCCCTTCTCCCAAACTGTCGACTGCATCTCCCCCAAAAACTCCATCTTCCCCGACCTGCTATTGTCCGTTTCCTTCTCCACCATACCTTCTCTGCCACCATCGAAACCACTACCACAACCACCCAACAACTCGCACCATCTCTCTACCTAGCCTAGGTGTTTCATCAAATTCACATCCCACTGACCTAGGGTGTGGAGTTGATGAGACGACTCGAGTTAGGGTTCACAGTTCACAAAGAAGAGCAGCAAAAGCAGCAGAACAAGTGGGAAGAACAGAAGAAGGTATGGGTCGAGGTGAAATCGCAAGTGGGTACGTCAAATTGAAAATCCCCAAATCAAATTTTAGGTTTTCAAAAATTAGGGTTTAGAAATTTGGGGATTCTGCACTATAAATAGAACATGGTGTTTGTAATATGAGGGATATGCCTGGACTAGCCAGTGTACCACCAAGAGGCCTGGAATAGCCAGGACCTCAACTGTTAGTGTTGTTTCAATTTCAAAATTCAGCTCTGTTAATGTCAAATTCAGTTAATACTGTGTTCATTATGCTTTAGTTATTTTGCTTAGGTTTCAATGAAACCCTAACTTGTTGTTGTGCATTGCATTCTGATGTCACTGCTTTTGAATGTTAATAATGCTCATGAAAGATCAAACTTAGTGCTGCATCATATTGCTCTTACATGGTATGTCATGCATACCTTGTAGTTAGGTTCACACTATGATGGTGGAACTACGACTTATATCAAACCAGATTATCATTGATCTTTAGACTAATTGTGCTTTAGCTAGACAATTAGTACTTAGGAGATATGCCTTAGTTGTGTTAGGTCTTTCTAGTGGGGAAACCCCTCAGATATAGGGCAGACTAGGATCTTACCCCTTATCTGCTATAGGGACAAGAATGGTGCAGTCAGTGGAAGGCATAGTACAAGATTAGTGGTGGATTTTCTAACCTCGGTTCACTCATCTCTCTGTTTAACTTGCTTACTTCCTGTGTTACTGCCTCTTTTTGTTGTTGTTGCTCTTACTTTTACTGTCTTGCATTTTACTTCACCACTTGTTTACTGCCTTGCCTTTGGTTACTGCCTTTGTTCTCTGTTAAGCTTAGAAAACAGTTTAGGAACTTCTCTAGCTTCAAACACACACACTAGTCCATGTTGGATCGACCCGTATTTGCACATTCTACAACACGACATCGTGCACTAGCGGTTTAACATGTAGGCTTTATCTTGCTTTTATTTTCTGTCATCTTTCCTAGCCTACCAAGTTTTTGGCGCCGTGCCGGGTACTTGGCTGCTGTGTGGTTGAAGCTTTGTGTATCTTGCTTTGGTGTTTTCTGTTTTCCTTGCTGTTCATCTTAGTTTTTCTGTACTTACATCTTAGCTAACTTATTGTGCATTTAGTGTAAGCATATTTGCTATTTTTCCTGTAACTGCATTTTAGTTTCTCATCTGTAGCTGCACCTGCATCTCATACTCTTTGCTCACTGTTTGCTCTTGATCTTGATCTTTACTTTCCTGTTCTTGCTGTACATTCCCTTGTCTTGCTGTTTCTTGCATCCTATTTGCATTATATCATCTTGCAGTCTTCACTGCATCATTTTCTTGTATCTATTCATCTGCATCTTCTCTGCTCTAGTAGCATTTGCATTTTGCATCTTCACTACATATTGTTCTTGCATTTATCTTTGCATACTGTTCTGCATCATAACTTGCATCTTTCAATTAATCTCACTGCCTCCTGAATTCACATAATCTCTGCCTTCTTGCTGTGCATCTCATTGCATTTCACCGAACTTGCAATTTTTGCTGTTGTTGTGGTGTTGTGGAGCTGGTGTTGCTGCTGCTGCTCTTGGTTGTGCTGCTGCTGCTGTTGTGCTGCTGCTGGTGCTGTTGTTGCTGTGAACCAAAGCCCAACTGGGCTGTGCTAAAAAGAGTAAGCCTAAACCCAATAACTGTGTGGGCTTGCTTTAAAAACTGAAATTCTGGGCCTTGTAAATTGATTCTGGAACTCTTGAACCCAAGTGCACTTTGTTTCTGAACTCTGGGCTTGAACCCAACTCAGAATTTGTAAAACGTTTTTAAGCCCAAATGGGCCTCGTATTTTGGCTAACTGAGAGCCCAAAAATCAAATACCCAGCTGGGCCTCGTGCATTTCTGAGCTTGGTTCACTGAACTCGTTAGTTGGGCCGTGTACTCAAATCTCTAGGCCGTTCGCTGGGCTTGTCCCACAGAAAATTTGAACCAGTTAGCTGGGCCTCATCCCATTAAAACCAAAAGGAGTTTTCAAAACCCAACTAAAAACCAAATTGCATTCTCCCACCAATGTGGGCTTGCTCCTAACAACAAAACCAAATTTTTCTCCCAACTCAAAACCAAATTCTTGCTCCACCAATGTGGGCTTGCTCCCAATTTTAAAACCAAATTTGCTCCCAATAACCAAAAATTTTCTCCCACATTCAAACCAAATTTTCTTTTCAAATCCTAACAAAACCAAAGTTTTTATCTCCCAATTAAAACCAAAAGTTTTCTCCCATTCAAAAACCAAAATTTTTCTCCCTCTTTTTAACCAAAAATCCCAAATAGGCTTTACCTTTAAAGCCTAAAAACCAAAATTTTGAAACCCATAACTGAAAAGTGTGGGCCTTATTTCTGTATTTGAATTGTGTGATTGTTTGATAAACATAACATGTCTGGATTTTGGTCTGCCACTGGGAATAAATCTATTAAAGAAGCTTACGGGCAAGATTCACCTTATGAGCCCCCCACAGACCATGATGTCAATAGTTATAGGGATTATTATTATGGACCTTCTGTAGGTCATGAACCTCAATATGCAAACCCTAATGACTATTCACACATGTATCATCCACCATTGAGTGAAAATGAACATCTAGACAATATACAACTCACACATTCGTCACTTGTGAATCAGTTAGAGGCTCGGATCACTGCTTTAGAAATGCAAACACATGAGAAATTTATAGCATCTAGTTCACATAGACGACCTGAAATCTATGCATGTACCTTATGTGGTGGTTTAGACCACCCTGATAAATATTGCTATATTTTGCATGATTATAGGAAATTTAGAGAATCCCATGAAAATCCAAATTATGAAATGCCCACAAATTGTGAGGTTGGTAGTCATTGGGACCATAATCAATCCTTTGAGGGTTGCGATCAATCTTTTATAAACCCTAATGACCATGCACACATGTACCATTCACCACAATTTGAACATGAAGAATTTTGTACTCCCATGAATTTAGACTCCACTACATAAGCTTTCAGACTCAGTGAGCAATACTTTGCTAGATCTACATCACGAATTCAGGCATATTTAGATCAGATTTTGCTTCACCTACAAAAGGAGGAAATTCATGAGGAAATGTATGTTGTCCCTAATGAAGTGTCTAGTCCCATTCATGTAAATGATGTTGAATATGAACCTAATTTAGAGGAACATGAATCGACTAATGACACCACCACTGTTAATGAGGACCAATATGCATGTTACCATGAAGATGATTATGATGATAATGATGTTATGTTAGAAGAACATGAAAATATTGTGGAACCTTTTGGTTCAATAACATATGGCTTCTCTCCCTCGACCTTCATGAATGTTGTTTCTTCTAATACTCATAGCAAATCATATGATTTTGATATTGATATGGTACTTGTACAATTGTTCTTCGAAGATGAGCATGACATAGGAATAGTTGAATCTTCTGTAGACACTAATGTTAATATGCATGAAAACAAATTTGATGTGTCTGATTCCTTGCCTAAGTCAGAAAATGTTATTTCTTCCGATGTTGATTTGAGTACTACGGACAATCATGATACCGATTTAGGTATTGATGTTTTGTTCGATGAATGTGAACATGATTTACCAATTTCTGATTTAGGGGAAGTATGTGTTGGTACTATTGATCTTATCCATGAAAATAACTTAGAAGTACCAACTTTCTTACCTAAATCGCATATCGAGATTATTCCACCCAATCTAGATATGGTTTGTCACAAAATTTTTAAACCAACTAATCTGAGAGTCCCTAATCTAGGATTGGAACTGTGTGCTTCCTAAGTCCTCTTGGACTATTTTTCTGCCAAATATAACATCTTTAAAGAACCACAGTTGGAATTAATTTCTCTGACCATCCCAAACAAAGTCCATTTTGAGTTAGACCTTGTGAATCCCGCACCCCTAAAATGGAAAGGTTTTGTGCTTAAAAGTAAACCTGCTGAAAATTACAGGTTTGGGGGTGATTCATCCGGTTTTTCACTCTCGCTCTCATTTCAGTCCAATTTTAGTTGTTTGAAACTGTCTATGTTTCAACACTTTGTCTTTTGGGTTGATTCTCAACTTTTTAGACTATATGTATATAGTGAATTGTTTGTATATAATCTGGTAGGTAATGTTTAGTGGAATCATATGTTTCTTGTATATATTGTGCTAACCCAATGTGAATTCAGTTGAGTTACTGTTGGGTTTTGCCTTGAATAATGGAGTTAAAAACTTGCTTTCGCCAATATCCGGTAATCTCTTTCCTTTTTCTACACTTAGCATCGTTCTCATGGTATGTGTTATAATCATGTTTATCTTTTGAAACATTGAGGACAATGTTTAGTTTAGGTTTGGGGGTGAAAAGTAGATACTTTGATAACATGCTATAATTGAAAACAAAACTCTTTCTTTTTGAAAAAAAAAAAATGAAACAAAAATGAAAAAATCAAAATAAAAAATTAAAAAATTGAAAAAAAACATAAAAATGGAGCTCATTTACCTTGAAATGTTGACTCTTGTGCATGTATGTAAACATAAGGATTCTTAGTCTAGATATTTAGGCACCCTGATTCTAGCACAATTCACATAGTGATAAGAAACTTGCACGCGCACGATCTACCAATACATGTATAGCCTCATCCTTGAGGTGTTCTATCGGAAGTCACGATTGCCAATCACTTTAGAATACTGAACGAAACTTGACTAGCTTGTTCTTTGGTTGGTTGGGATAGAAGGTGGAGGTTACATTAAGAAAGACAACCATCGAATTTAACTGGGTGCATCAAAAAGGGCTACCTCTTGCAAAGTGTCTTGTAATTTTTTGTTTCTTTTTTCTTGTGTCAAAAGAGTTACCATGTTGTAAATAATGCTCTCAAAAAAAAAAATAAAAAAAAATCAAGTATTTATCAATTCCATCCTCTCTTGTTCCAAAAATAAAAGAGAGTAGTCAAGGTAAATAAGAGTCATGTAAAGAGTCATTTTTTTGTTTTTGTGTTATAAGCAAGGAAGGGTGTATGCCATTGATGTACAACGCGAGTAATTGTGAAATACCTCCAACTCATTCACAATTCTCGTAAAGTCCGGACAGCTAGCTAGATTTCGACCTCGGTTCTTAGCCTGAGAAACTATCTCTTGGTGATTAGTAGTCATAACATCCGATCTTTCTTTACACATGTGTAGATACACTTTACACTCTTATCACATGTCTTTATTTGTTATCAGTGCTAGGATTGTGCCTTTGATAGCTAGATTGACATCTCCATTTTGCTGTGAGCTTAAACTGTCTTGCACATGTCACATTTCATGGAATCTGAGCTTATATTTTGTCCTAGAACTTTGTAGGTACGTTCTAAGCAAACCTTCACGAGACTTCAACTCGTCCACTAGGGACACTTAGTGGTTTAAAAGGCTTATTGCATTCGCTAAATGCAATCGAGAAACCAGCGACAGCGGTATAGGTAGGATTTCCTTAGTTTTGTTTTACTCGAGGAAAAGTAAAATTCAGGTTTGGGGGTATTTGATGAGTCCAAATATTGTATATATTTGCACCTTTTTATTGGCATTTAACTCATCATTTGTGCACTAACGCTCCATTTTATCCCATATTTTGTGTTTTCGTTGTTTTCAAGAATAAATACTTTTCTCAATTAATTTTGCATTTTTAGGTACTAAATAAAGCCTGGTTAACTCACGGAGCGAAAAGAGCAAAGAAACGGCAAAGACTCCCGCAGAAAGGCAGCGAAGAATGATGTTTGCAAGAGCCGGATCAACTAGAAGTGGGCTTGAAGAGGAAGAATTGTCCTTAAAGAAGATATGGGCTTGGCATACCCAAGGACCAAAACCCTTACCCAAATTCATTTCCAATATCCATACCCATTTCCATGAGAGCCGTCAGATTGGATCCACCACATCATCCCACGGTCGCCTCATCATCGTGCATCAAACTCTGAAGCTCCTGTCAAACATCATAGTACCTAACTCCCATCTAAGCCATCAGTTTTGATGTATCACACATTCAATGGTCGCTTCACGCCTGTTTCCCTCATGTCGTTCGATCCAATCCAGATGTGATCATCCAACGTCTTTTATTCGCTGTGCATCAAACTTTATGTTCCGCTCAACACCATAGCAGAAAACACTATCACCCTCAAACAAACACCCCCTTCTCCCCAAACTGTCGACTGCATCTCCCCCAAAAACTCCATCTTCCCCGACCTGCTATTGTCCGTTTCCTTCTCCACCATACCTTCTCTGCCACCATCGAAACCACTACCACAACCACCCAACAACTCCACCATCTCTCTACCTAGCCTAGGTGTTTCATCAAATTCACATCCCACTGACCTAGGGTGTGGAGTTGATGAGAAGACTCGAGTTAGGGTTCACAGTTCACAAAGAAGAGCAGCAAAAGCAGCAGAACAAGTGGGAAGAACATAAGAAGGTATAGGTCGAGGTGAAATCGCAAGTGGGTACGTCAAATTGAAAATCCCCAAATCAAATTTTAGGTTTTCAAAAATTAGGGTTTAGAAATTTTGGGATTCTGCACTATAAATAGAATATGGTGTTTGTAATGTGAGGGATATGCCTGGACTATCCAGTGTACCACCAAGAAGCCTGGAATAGCCAGGACCTCAACTGTTAGTGTTGTTTCAATTTCAATTCAGCTCTGTTAATGTCAAATTCAGTTAATACTGTGTTCATTATGCTTTAGTTATTTTGCTTAGGTTTTAATGAAACCCTAACTTGTTGTTGTGCATTGCATTCTGATGGCACTGCTTTTGAATGTTAATAATGCTCATGAAAGATCAAACTTAGTGTTGTATCATATTGCTCTCACATGGTATGTCATGCATACCTTGTAGTTAGGTTCACACTATGATGGTGGAACTACAACTTATATCAAACCAAATTATCATTGATCTTTAGACTAATTGTGCTTTAGCTAGACAATTAGTACTTAGGAGATATGCCTTAGTTGTGTTAGGTCTTTCTAGTGGGGAAACCCCTCAGATATAGGGCAGACTAGGATCTTACCCCTTATCTGCTATAGGGACAAGAATGGTGCAGTCAGTGGAAGGCATAGTACAAGATTAGTGGTGGATTTGCTAACCTCAGTTCACTCATCTCTCTGTTTAACTTGCTTACTGCCTGTGTTACTGCCTCTTTTTGTTGTTGTTGCTCTTACTTTTACTGTCTTGCATTTTACTTCACCACTTGTTTACTGCCTTGCCTTTGGTTACTGCCTTTGTTCTCTGTTAAGCTTAGAAAACAGTTTAGGAACTTCTCTAGCTTCAAACACACACACTAGTCCCTGTTGGATCGACCCGTATTTGCACATTCTACAACACGACACCGTGCACTTGCGGTTTAACATGTAGGATTTATCTTGCTTTTATTTTATGTCATCTTTCCTAGCCTACAACAAAGGTACAAGAACGGGATCCTAATGAAATTTCCGAGAAGAGACGTTTCATAGACTAAAAGAAAAAAATACATACCAACTTAATTTAGATGCAATCATAAAGCCGAAGCTAAATGC
This sequence comes from Papaver somniferum, assembly GCF_003573695.1. Classification (NCBI taxonomy): domain Eukaryota; kingdom Viridiplantae; phylum Streptophyta; class Magnoliopsida; order Ranunculales; family Papaveraceae; genus Papaver; species Papaver somniferum. The sequence continues at coordinate 117,495,538 of NC_039362.1, forward strand.
ATTCATCAAGGAGTTTTAAGATACAAGATAACCCTTATAAAATTCCACAGCCGCACACCCCGCAAGATATTACCGTTAAGCACAAGTTCAAAAGAACTCTCCCCCATTTGATGTCATTCCCGAAAGAACAACAAGAGCGACCTTAATTTCGAAAGAAAATAAGGATTTTTAAATGGACACCAAAAACCATAGGAATGATTTTCTATATCCAAAACTCAATCAAATTAATAACAAGTAAACCCATGATTAATTTAATTGGAATACACAACTAAATCAAACCACAAAGTGATCAATTTAATTGATTGTGCTCAACATAAGTAAACTTACGGATCTACGACTAAGGTAATCATACAGAGATGACTAACTTAATCGTTCACATACTCAACATAAGGAAAACCTTACGGAATATACGACTACATTAACCAATAGAACATGATTAGTATAGCCGTTCATATACTCAACAAAAGGACTTGTGGAATATATGAAAACTCAACTAGACTAATTATAAGAGAACCTATAATTAATCTAAATGGAAAACACAACCAAACTAATCACAGAAGTAATCAATTTAATTGTCAAAAGTTTTTCTCAACAAAAGAAGACTTTCGGAGAAAATAACTAAATAACCAACCAAGATGATTAATTTAGTTCTAAATGCAAAACATAACGTACCTTACGGAACAATCAACCAAGCTAATAAAAAATAATCAACTTAGTTGTATCGTGCTCAACATAAGACACACAATAGAGCCTTCACGGTAATACAAAAAGATGGATCAATGAAGATCAATACCGCTATTTGCATAACGACATAATAGACTTTATCCTTGTCACACAAAAGATTTTAGCCTATTTTCCATCAAATAAATGACTGCATAGGTATACTTTTTGTATTTGTCAAAAGTCCATTCGTCCTTTCATCAATACGATTACCGATTTATGAACGACTTTACTTTGGACAACATATGGGACCTTCAAGTTCACGGACGAAAACAATACATATCCCATAAAAATATTGCAATACTTCAAAATCAAACAGATTAATACTGCAATAACATCATCCTCCAAATATTTTTAGAATTTAAAACCAATAAACCTAAAAAATAACATAAGAAGATCAAAATAAAAGGTTCCACCTATTTTCCACCCTCACTTTTCCTATTTACCACTCTCATCAAAATTTCTGAACTAATTCTACTTTTCAATTCTATTTTTTCCTATTTACCACCTAAGAAAGTCAAATTAAATCTGACTATAACTATCACCACTCTAATTTGTCTTCTTCCCCATGGATCTCTGTTTTAGTTAACCCACTAAAATTAATTATTAACCCTAAATTAGAATTTTGTTCCATTAGTACACTTACATTTAAATTTATCATAATTTCTTTAACTTTTATCATTTATCGTTTAAATTATAATTATATTCAATTACTCTTATCACTTTTTGTCTCCGAATTGTTTGCCTTGCATCAATCAAGACCAAGTAATTCATATTACTACTACTGATGCTAATGGAAAACCCAACACAAATTTCATGAAGACAATATACCACGGGGATTCAAACTTTCCAAAAGTTCATAAAACTTGAAAATCATTCGTTAATGTTTCCCTTGTCTTCCTTGTGATCCAGTTTCATTTTAATCAAACCATTTTCTTTCTTCACCAAGTAATTAAAACCTAGATGTGCCATTCTAGCTAACTTAGAACGGTATTCTTCTTTTGGCAAATTTAGTTCACGGTATTAAAATTAACTACATTTGAATTAATTGAATCCGTCCTTAAAACAAAATTCTTAAACAATAACCAAACATGATGATGATCAGTCATGTACGATATCTGACCTTTAACAAATTTATGGAACTCTAGCCTATTGTCATGTTAAAATCTCTAAACTAACATAGCAAATCAAATAGGTTAATTTTTTCCTCTTATAAACTTGTGATGCATCTCTCTCAACTGGTTTTGGTGGAAGAGGCAGAGTAGAAGAACGGTGGGAGAGATGAAGCAAATTGAAGAAGGTGCCGGTGAAGATTGATCCATAATTTTGGGTTTTATCAAATTTAAGTGCTCTATGTTTTGGTGTAAATAAAAAGTCAAAGATGTGGTATTTTGGATACGTGAAAAAGTATGTGGATGGCAAATAGGATAAGTGGGGGTGGCAATTAATGAGAGTGGCAAATAGGAAAAATAGGGGTGGCAAATAGGTGAAGCCAAACAAAAATAGCTATGTGTAGTGACAATCTTTGCTATTCAAAACACTATTTATTCTTCCAACTAAACCAAAAAGAAGACATACTAGGCATTAATGAAAATGTATTACTTATCACCTTCGTCATCGGACAATTTTCAAGATGCTTGAATTGAATCCAACTCTTCCTTGAGATCGGGACACTTTGTTCCAATCAATGCCACTTGATCTTTTAAGCACTTCACTCTTGCATTTACCTTACACATCCTTGTGAATTTTTTGAATAAGCCTCAAGGTGGTGGGGTCTTCAATATCAAGAGGAGTATCTCTTTGTCGTTTCCGAATATTTTCCCTTATACGTCGGAAGGTACACGGACGAACAAGTTTGGGAACCCCAAGAGAATTTCCAATAAAATCAAGTCCATGATTACGACAAATTTGGCTAATCAAACAAGGATAGCCTAACATCTTGATATGAGAAGTCATCATCATCATTTGAAAGATGATAAAACCACAAATATCAAGACTTGTATTACCGGATACAAGGAGTAGACCGATTCCGCAAACTCATAACTCCACCATGAATTTTCAATTGTGGAGGAGCAAAGGTTAGGAATGCCAAGTTTTCCAAAAGCTACTAAAGCAACACTAAGATCATTAGTAGGAAACTTCCCTTGGCTCCAAACAATCTTCTTTCCACAAAGTCCAATAGAGATATCATCATATGATGGACGTTCATCACTTGGTTTAGGTAACCGTACGTTGCCCAATGGTATTTCGGTAATCTTTGAAATCAATTCTCTATTAACAATAAACCTTTTTCTATTTACCATGGATTTGAATTCCATCTTGTTAAAATCAACATCATGAATGTTGGCATAGAAAATCCTTGTTAAGGAATCAAAACCTTCACCAAGGCCATTAAAGATATTACCAAGATTGAATTTTTTAAAGCATACCAAATCCTCTTCATGCCCACTAGAGAAATCCAATTTCTTTTCTAGAATGAACCCTTTTGAAGCAATCTTATCAAACATTATAGCACAAGAATCATCCACAAACCTAATTCTAAGAGAGTTTTGATCACAAAGAGAATTCAAGCTAGAGGATTTTGAGCTTTTAGAACTCCTTTTCATGCTCCTAGAAATCATCATAAAGAGATACACAAGAGGAGATTACTTACTTGAAGAGAACCTCAAACACCCTTCCTTTTGATTTCTTCAAAGAAGCTTTAATGGTGGAGAAGCACAAACCCTAGTTCACGTACGCGGACGGAAGATGAGGAAGGAGAAAGTTCGTGGACCACATACATATATATCCCTCATTCATGGGCTTGGGTTGTACACGAACCGTGACCCACAAGACTTAAGGGATTTTCTTAGCCCTTTCCACATTATAGGTATGCAACCAACATACATGTGGAAGATAACAGAAGTAATAGAAAGCTAACCAATCAACGACACAACTGTACACAACTCAATCCATTTCTTACCCCACTTCAAGATATATACAAATGGGTAAATCCAGTCTTGTTACCAAGAGGCATAATGCATAGAGAAATTCTCATGCAGATCTTCTGGTTTATATGTGTGAACAGTCCATGTAGTATAATCAAAGTAATGATGATAGTCAGGGCATCTAGAGATTTCTATCCTTCGTTTATTCTGGCTAGAAGAAGGATTCTTCCGATTTCTGGGTTGTACAGTATTAACATATTTAACACATACGAAACCCTTTTCGGACTGATTCTTAGACGTAACAGAACTGAGTTTTTCTAAGAATTCAAAAACGCCTTCGAACGCTTTGAACCGATCTTTATCAATCGATCATTTACGATAGTATTCCTCAAAAATATCAAGAGTTAATCTAGTGAGGTTCCATATCCTTGAGCATGTTGAACGTTTTCTCAGTTTTTCCTCCTTTTTATTTTTTCCTTCTGATTGCTTCTTAACATCTAAATCTCCACTTTTAGATGAAGTAAGATTATCATGAGAAACCAGAGGTTTTAACCATAACAATCTTTGAATAATCTTTAGGAAATTCTGGCGTGCGTTACAGATGCCAGGAGCAAGTTTTCAAAGAAATTTCCCATATGGAAATTTATAAGGAACGAACAAACACAAACTTATTAGATTTACCATGTTTGCCTTCTCTGATACCAATTGAAAAGGCGGGGGTCTAACAACACCACCCAATATTTCGCTTAGCAATTTGTATGGACTAACTCCAATATACTTTACTAGAGAATCAACTAGACAATCAGACTCAATCTAGAATAAAGTATATCAAGGAGTTAATATCTCTCTCTTGTTTTTGATATTACTCAAGCTAAAAACAATAGCGAGTCTTTATCAAATACAAGGAATAACTTGGACAGTACCAAAGACCAATATCCAAGTGTTAATCAATGAAATCAACAACCACAAGGTCGGATCTCTAATCGATTAGACTTTAACGCACAACCTGTATTATTTCAATTATAAAGATAAACAATATAATGCGGAAAATGAAATAACACAGACACCAGAAATTTTGTTAACGAGGAAACCGCAAATGTAGAAAAACCCCGGGACCTAGTCCAGATGGAATACACACTGTATTAAGCCGCTACAGACACTAGCCTACTCCAAGCTAACTTCGGACTGGACTATAGTGGAACCCCAATCAGTCTCCCACCGATCCAAGGTACAGTTTTAATCCCTACGCCTCTGATCCCATCAGGATACTACACACTTGATTCCCTTAGCTGATCTCACCCACAACCAAGAGTTGCTGCAACCCAAAATCGCAGACTTGATAATAAACAAATCTGTCTCACACAGAAAAGTCTATCAAAGGATAAATTTGTCTCCCACAGAAGAACCCTAGGTTTTTGTTCCGTCTTATGATATGAAATCAAGGTGAACAGGAACCAATTCATAATCCGGTCTTATATTCCCGAATAACAGCCTAGATTAATCAATCACCTCACAACAGTCTTACTTGTATAAACAAGAGGACGTCGAGGAATCATAAACAGTGAGACGAAGATGTTTGTGACTTCTTTATCTTGCCTATCGGAGAACTCTCACGATCTCAAGCTAATCAATAAGATTGTACTCGTACGATACAAGATGCAAGGTCAGATCACACAACTACGATAAAAGTAGTATCGGTCTGGCTTCACAATCCCAATGAAGTCTTTAAGTAGTTAACCTGGTTTTAGAGAAGAAAACCAAAGGTTAGAGGAGAATTGACTCTAGCGAGCGCACTAGTATCACACAGACGTGTGGGGATTAGTTTTGCCCAACGCTAGATGTCTCCTATATATAGTCTTCAAATCAGGGTTTTGCCTTAGGTACAAAGCAATCAATATTCACCGTTAGATGAAAACCTGGTTTAGATTCAAGCTAATATTTTTCAACCGTTAGATCGAAAACTTAGCTTGTCACACACACTTGAGATATACGTTTACTGGGTTTGTGAAAACCGTGCCCAAACGTGTACGTGTATGTTGGTTCAACATAGTAACCCAAAAGGTTAACCATATGAGCATTTCATTTTAACCTTGTTCTTCTTCACCATAACTAGTTCAATTGACTCAAATGAACTAGTTAGAGAGTTGTTCAATTGCTATGAGATCTTATGTAACTATACAAGACACAATTGAAACAAAGATGATTCGATTCGATTGAATCGGCTCATGAACTTTATAGCCACGGTTTGCATACTGCATTCCTTAGTAATTTAAGTTTCATATTTAGAGCACATCTTTAGATCATAACCCACTCAAGCTCGCAAACAAGCTCGCGGACTTAAGACAACCGACAGAGTTTTCCAAACTCAGCAGAAAATCTCGGCAAGGAGACTTCCGCCAGTTCGCGGACTAGGTTCGCGGACTTGAACTTCACGAACGAATTTGGAATCCCAGCAGAAATTCTCGGCAAAGAACTTCCGTCAGTTCGCGGACTTGGCAAAGCCAATTCCTCCGGTTTCTCTTAATCAAAAAAGTTCGCAAACTTCAGATTAAGGAATAAGACTTATGCACATATGTGTTACCACACAATCCTTATATCCATCATTGGTTATATTGACCTAAACTCTCATTCCAACCATTGAAACATTCTTAGAGGACGTTATACAGTTGTTACACTATTTCTCGTCAAAGTGATTGAAACATTATGACTTTCATCACTAGGTGAAGATAAACCCGATCAAAGCGAAACGCTTTACCAACACATGATTTCGAGATATAGATAGGCGAGATATACTCGTCTCGAAATATCAAATGTGTATGATCCAGTCTATATAGCATACGACTTTTGTCTCATAAGAAGTAGGAGATAGAAGAGATAGACTTTTGAGTGATAGATAAGTTCAAGTCTCCACATACCTTTTTGTTGATGAAGTTCCACGGTTCCTTGAGTAGATCTTCGTCGTTGTATGATGAATCGCCATGAAGTCCTTGAGCTCACTACACTTTTCTATCCGAGACTTAGCTATGTAGAATAGAAATCAAGACTCATAGTTTTGATCACTAACATTGACAAATATGATTGATATAGCAATGCATGCGAGGTCGACTGAGTTATGCTCTAACAACTCGTTCAATATATTCAGCCTGACTAAGCATAAGTACACCCTTAGCTCTGTCTCTTATGATCCTCATACCAAGAATCTGCTTTGCTTCACCAAGATCTTTCATATCAAACTCACTTGCTAATTGTTTCTTCAAATTCTCAACTTCTTGTAGAGATGTTCCGGCAACCAACATATCATCCACATACAGTAATAATATGATGTAGTCAGAACCATACCTTTCGAAGTAACAACAATGATCTGCATTACACCGTGAGTAGTCACCTCTATGCATGAAGTTATCAAACTTCTTGTACCACTGTCTCGGGGATTGTTTTAAACCATACAAACTCTTCTTTAGCTTGCACACCATCTCTTCCTTGCTTTTTACTATGAATCCTTCTGGATGCTTCATGTAAATTTCTTCATCTAGGTCACCATAAAGAAAAGCTGTCTTTACATCCAACTCTTCAAGGTAGAGATCTTCAGAATCCACTAGACTTAACACTACTCTGATAGTAGTCATCTTTACAACTGGAGAAAATATCTCGTTGTAGTCAACACCAGGTTTCTGCTGAAAACCTTTCACAACCAACCTCGCCTTGTAGTGAATTTCTCCATTTTCTTCAGATTTCATTCGATAAACCCACTTGTTATGCAACGCCTTCTTACCTCTTGGTAATTTTGCTAAGACCCATGTGCCATTCTCATCAAGTGAATTCATCTCATCTTCCATAGCAAGTTGCCACTTACCCGAATCATCAGCTGATCGATGTCGTATGCGTCAAAAATAATTTCACTTTCTCACTCTACTAATATAAATGAAGTACTTGGTAAGAAAGAGTTCGTTCCCACAGAGAGGCTTTTGTTGTTATAAAATTTCAGTTTCTTAGTAACCAAGGGGGAATTTTTGTTTTAGGAAAGTAATAAAAATAATTGAAAGCAATAAAATATGAAAGTAATCAATAAGAAGAAGATATTGATCACGGGATAGTATCATTCACAAACATGTATTTTCATCAATGACTAGAATTGATATTTTAATCTCTCATTTATTAAAAGTCCTAGGATACCTTGATCGCAAGTATATCCCGCTAATTCTCTGATTTCATCACAACCACATTAAAAGATGCATATGTGAATTCTTCCTAAAAAGCAACCTAAAGTGTAAAAGCACAATTAAGTTTAACTCCCTAAAAACACTAAGTTCTATGGAATAAGACTAATCAAGACAATCAAACGTGTAAAAGCACTAATTCAATTTAACCAAGGTTATGATTCATTTGTGACTAGTAGGATATATCACTACAAGCACTACCCACAATTATGCTACTTAGAATCAGAGATAAACAACTTTTTTGTATTGAAAACCCTAATTTAGCTTTAGAAACGAATGCAAATCATATTGATTCCGGACTCAACCAAACAAACAATCAAATCATATAACAATGTAAACCATGAATCATAAACAATAAAGTATTGAGACAAAACTAATTCATTGAAGCAATATCATGTTGTGAAATCAACTTTATCCCATAACCAATAATAGTTATTTAACTACTCATGGCTTTTGAGTTCATCATAATCAACAATAAAAATGAAGAAGATGAAAAACAAAAATGAAAGCAAATCCTAGTCGCCGCTCTCCTCCAAAGCTCCAAGTAGAAAAATACATGATCCCCAAAAGAAGTAGAAAACTTTCCTTTTTGTAACTTTTCATCTTTCCAAAACTAGGTCTTCAAAGCCCAAAGTCCAATATCAAGATGTCCACCAAGCCCATATGTGAGGAGTACCCAGGTGAAAATATGTCCCAAAAGAAGTCACCGGAAAACTGGTAAAATGGCCGGAACTTGGCCGGAGAAGTATCTCAGGTGGCTGGAGAAGTCAAACCCCACCGGTCAAACGGTTTAACTCGGATCAACTGGGAAGTCAGACCGAGTCGGATGGGCGAGTCAGAATCAGCTGGGCTGAGTTGCCAAGCCATAGTCTTGCACAGGCCAGAACTGTGCATTTTACAACCATTGTGCATCAATCCTTCTTCTGCTCAGCTTCAACTGCAACATCTAATGCAAATCATGCCTGCAATTTCAGCTTAAACATAACATCTCCCCTGCAATCTTCTTGGCTTTGAGACACCAACAGCAACACAATGTCTTTAAATACTAAACACATCTCCTCCCTCTTGTAACAACCACTGTGACCACCTCTGCTGTAGCTCATCATCATCTGCTTCTCTTACCTACAGCAACAGCAGCACCACTTGCCTTCAGCTGCACAACCATTCCATTGTATATGCACCTGCAACTGCATCTTCATAACTGTCTGCAAACTCATTTACTTGCAGTTCCATTCTCTGCAATACAGTCACTGCACCTTTGCAACTCAATTTCTACCAGTCTCAGTACCAACACCACATAACCCAGGACAACATTAGCTTCTCAAACTATTCTCCATCTGATTTCTTCTCCGAGTTCAGTCCATCTTCTTCCTTGCAATGCCAACACAGCTGCAATTCCAGCTTCAGTTGCACCTCCATGAGTTCAGTACCACCATCTTAAGCTGCACCTGTAATTCCAACACCATTCTATGCTCAGTTACATCAGTACAATCCAAGCAACAGTTACAGCTTCGCATCAAGCCTTAAATCATCGCCATCCACCATTGTCATCTCCTGCAGCTGCAAACATCATCATCACGACCAACTCAAGCCATATCTCCTTGGCATCAACCACAAGCACCATTAGTTCAACCTGCAACACAATCCCTGGCAGTAACAGCCCAGCTGCAAGATACATCATATTCAGCTCCTGCTTTGATACTCCAGCTGCTCATCTACTCACAATGCAGCTTCAACTCTCTCTTGCAATTGCAAATCCAATCAGCTCTTCGCTGCCACCATCTCACTGTGTACAGGCCTCCAATACCAATAACCCCTTCATCGCAGCTGCACAATCTTAACCCATGATTCACAGACCCCATCCAGTAGTAGCAACATCATGACCTGTAACTCTATTCAAGCACACAACCCACTTCTGTAGCTTCTTTTCATTGCCTCTGCAACTCAACCTTGATAATCTCCAGCTCTGAAATCAACACAACATTCATTATCTCAGATTCAAGCTTCAAACCCTAACAACTATTTCACAGAACTTTTTGACTATTTCAGATTCAGTTAAGCTTCTCTACTTCTTCTTCTCATCAATTTCATCCTTAACAGCAGATGGGATCTCAACTGAACCCATTCTTCTCATACTCAGTTCATCTCTGACACCACTCCCATTTCTTCTCTTCTTCTCAAATCGAGATCAACCCATCTTCTTATTCATCACCTACAACTCCAGAAGTAAACCATCACCATATTTGAGCAGAAACCCCATTGAAACATCTGGTAAACCCTAATTTTGATTTCTGCTTCTTCTTACTTCTCGGTCTCAAGACTAAACCTGAAATCCCATCTCAAATCTATGGCAGCTCCATCATCTTCTTCTTGTATTTCTCGATCCAGATTCTCGGTTCAAGCAGCAGTCAGCTGCTTTTCTTTCTTCCTCCTCTCTTTCAGGTGAACACAAACTCAAAACCCCCATCTGACTGCAACAACATCTTCAATCTTTTCTCTGTGTTGTTTAAGAATCAATTGCAGCAACAGCTGCTATACCAACTCGAAATCGAACAAAACCCATCTCTTATTCCTTCTTCTCATCTCTGAATTTCATCACATCTTCTCTGTTAATTAAATCTGAATCAAACCCTAGTCCATAACTCTCAATTTAATCATCAACTCCTTATTTTCTTGTTCTTGGCAGCATCAGGATCATTACAACTCTCTCTGTTCTTGATTTTCTCTCTCACTCTCCCTCGATCTGATCTCTCATCAATTTCCTCTCTTTCTCAGACCAATTAGTGTGTGCAGCCATTCTTTTCTGAATTTCATGTAAATGGTAAGAAGAAAACTCGGTTCAGGCCTCAGGGACCAGGGTTGTGTAGTAACCACAATTGATAAAGGCACCCCGCGAGTAGAAGAAGGACCACCCAGTCCATACATGGCTTGTTGGTTTTGGAGAACCGACAGCCTAATTCTCTGCTCAGCTGTCAGTTCTAGGAGACTGACAATTGAATTTCTTGCATAGCTCCTCTCGCACAACCTAGCCTGCTCCAAATATTGCATGTGAATTGACCTTTTTCCCTTTGCGCTTTAAATTGACGTTTTCTTCTTCTTTTACTTCCAAGGACTCCATTGCACCTAATAACTCAAAACTAAATATAAGAGATGCAATTCACAAAGATAATAGCAAAGGAAGCATAAATACTAGATATAAAATTTGGTGTTTCAGACACCTATTATCAGCCGCTAGTGCTTCTTTAATATCTTCAGGTTCACCTCCATCCGTAAGTAATAGATAATTCAGAGCATACCTTGGGTTTGGTTTTGGAGTTCTTGATGATCTTCGTATTTCTTGTGGAACTATAGGTGTAACTCCCACTGCAACAGAAGTCTCTTCACCTTCTACATCTCTGCCATCAGCAACACCGTGCCCTTCTTGTAACACACTTTTTCCAGAAACATCATCAATATCGATATACAACTCCTTATCGACGTTGTTTGATCCGACATCTTCAACTTGTGTTTTATTCCTGTCCTTGTACATCTCATTCTCATTAAAAGTTACGTCTCTACTTCTAATAACTTTGTGACCCTCGTAGTCCCAAAGTTTATACCCAAAAGCGTCATTTCCGTAACCAAGAAATATACACTTCTTTGCTTGAGCACCTATCTTAGACCTCTCACCGGGACTAAGATGAACATAACCAACACAACCAAAAACTTTCAAATATGAAAGATTTACCTTTTTGTCGGTCCAAACCTCCTCTGGTATCTTCATATCTAATGGACTACTAGGTGTCCTATTGATTAGATAAGCAGTCGTCTCCGTTGCATGTGCCCAGAAGGTCTCGGGCAAACCAAATTGCAACCTCATGCACCTAGCACGTGTATTCAACGTCCAATTCATACGTTCTGCTACTCCATTCTCCTGTGGCGTCCTTGGAACTGTCCTCTCCAAACGAATTCCATTTGTAGCACATAACTGTAAGAATTCTGTTTTGTCATACTCACCACCGTTGTCTGACCTTAGACACTTCAACTTCAGACCAATTTATGTTTCAACCAAAGCTTTCCACTTCTTAAACACTTCATACACCTCGAACTTATTCTTCATGAAGTAAAGCCACACATTCCTTCAGTGATCATCAATAAAGGTGACATAATATTGGAACCCGCTGTGAGATGCAATGTCAATTGGTGCCCATACATCAGTATGAACCAAATCAAGTTTCTCACTTCTCAAGGCTCTGCCGCCTCTGCTGAAACTAACCCGTTTTTGCTTTCCAAGAACACAGTCTTCACAAAAACTCATATCAACAGACTTCACCTTAGGTATATCCTCCCGAACATAGAATCTTCATGTTCTTCTCACTCATGTGCCCTAATATTCTATGCCATAAGTTAGTGTCTTCACCACTACTAGCCATTGCTAAAGCAGTTCCATCTGAAGTCCGGTATATAGTACCGACTCTAACTCCACGAGCTAATACCATAACTCCTTTCTTCACTTTCCAATTGTGTTTCGTAAGCACAACTTCGCAGTCGTTATCATAAACTTGGCCCACAGACACCAAGTTCTTCTTCAAATTTGGAACGTGTCGTACATCCTTCAATTTCCATGTCGAACCGTTGACTTCCAAGATTACATCACCCAAACCAATGATGTCGCATGCTTCACCGTCACCTAAGAATACTTGGTCATAGTATCCTTCCTTATAAGAGATCATAATACTCTTATCACCCGTTGCATGGAAAGAAGCTCCCGAGTCTATAATCCAAGACTCATCTTGCTTGTCCTCAGAGAGTAGTAGAAAACCTTCCGTAATCACCTTCTTGTTATCAACAAGGACCTTCACCGGTTCCGCAGCTGCAACTACGTTTACCTCTTCTTGATTACTTTTGTTTCCGCCATTATTAGCACCTTTATTTTCCGGACAATCGCGCTTGTAGTGTCATACTTTATTACACGCCCAACACTCAACAACACCTCTAGGCCGGGATTGAGATCTCCCCCTAGATTTCCCTCTAGACTTCCATCTGGATTTGTTGTTGTTGATACTATTTGAACTCCTGCATCTATCTTCTTCCTGCAAACTTAAGGCCGAGCTTGAAGTACTAGAACCATAACCTTGTTCTATTCTTCTCTCCTCTTCAGCGATCAACCTTTGTTGCACATCATCAAGCTTCAACTTCTCGCTCCCTGCAGAATTGCTAATGGTTGTCCTTGCAGTCTCCCAACTCTTTGGTAATGACGACAACAACCGTAAAGCTTGAACTTCATCATCAAAAGTAATACTAACTTTTGAAAGCTGAGAAATAATCGATTTAAACTTCCCAAGATGTGCTGAAATCGATTCGCCTTCTTGCATCTTCAGATTAAATAATTGTTCATACACCATAATCTTCCCCGAGGCTGATGACTTCTGATACAAATTTTCAAGTTTATCCATAAGATCCTTCGTACTAGTTTCCTCTTGTACGTTATTGTAGACTTCCTCCGTTAGACATCTACGGGTCACGGCTACACACTTGCGATCAAGAGTTGTCCATTCATCGTCTTTGCGTACTCCCTTTTTCGCAACTCCACCCAATGGATCAACAATGTCTTTCTCATATAGGTAGTCTTCCATCTGAGACTTCCAAAATGCAAAGTTCTTCCCATTAAAAACTTTAACCCTAGCTACCGTACTTTCGTTATTATCACCCATAACTCCCACTCCAATCGTACTACGATAAACCCTAAATTTCTAACCCGAGCTCTGATACCAGTTGTCAGGACTTTCTTATGAAATCACTGATAACCGCGGAATAACGGATCTTGAGATATTATGATGAATAATAAGTAAACGAAGCATAAGCAACTTTAATAATACGAGAAAGATAAATCAACTCACAAAACACAAGATTTATAGTGGTTCGACCAATACATACAACTTGTATATATTGTCTACGTATACTTTGAGTCGCACCAACTCAAATCCACTATGAAGAAAAACGATTACAACGTCTTGTGAATCCCAGCAAACCCTTGGTTACACCGCAACAATTACCCGAGACAATAACCTTGTCTTTTGTTCCTCACCAATATGCTATCACAACGAAACCCTAGCTTTTTACCATAAAAGCTATACAAGAAAATCTCTCACCGATTTCTTAATCGTTTTCTACACAATACAATTCTACAAAGCCTAATTACCTATTTATATAGGTTACAAACTTGGTCACCAAGAATCCTAGCCGGTTTAGGAAACCCCTTTCCTAAATAACCACGGCTAACTTTAGGAAATAATTAATTAGTCTTCAATAACTAACATTCTTTTGCGATATGGGATTATTTTATCAAGGCGTTTAAGATATCTTGGCCGATTCCAAGAAATTTATTTCAACTATTTGAAGCTTGGACTACTAATGTTTTACAAGGAAGGGGAAATGAGGTGTGGGAGATTATACACTATGTTATTTGTTGGATCTTATGGAAGGAACGAAATGGGAAAGTTTTTGGTGACCGCCAGAAGAGTGTTGAGGAAAATATTGATCTTGTCAAACAACTTGTAGTTTTGTGGTCTTGTGACACTGATTCCTTTAGATTTGTTCCCTCAAGTCTCATATGGAGCAATTGGGAAGCGCTCATGACTGAGTAATTACTTTTTGTAATTGTATTCTCTTTTTCTATTTTTAATATAACCTTCACTTCGAAAAACAAAAAGAACGAGGATATCAGCAGGCCGTAAATCTTTGTCATCATCTGAAAGAAACCCAAGGATAACGTAAAATGTCATGTTCTTTTTCCCATAGTTAACGTTGTTTCCTATTTATTAGTGAGTGTTTGTTGTAAGAATTTTATGCTTGTCCAAATTGTTGAAATATCTTTCCTCATAACATTGTTCTATTAGGTACGTTAGTTTTTCATGAATCTGATCATGGTAAAACCAGACTGAGATCTTTCTTGGGCTAATTTGCCCTGTCATGTTGGTTCATTTCTTATTACACCTCTAAATTTTACGGCATTGAGATTTGGATTTTATGGTTCCACTTCCGTATGGTTGGGAATTTGGTGTAGAAAGATAATAAAAATATGGTGAATTTTCTGTTGAAGGAGAGTACGGGGATTTTTCTGGCACATGTTGGAGACCTTATAACAACAACAGATTATAACTTTTTTTTTGAAGCATGTATATATTAAAAGGAACTAACTAGATATTACACGGGGGAAAGTAATTCCCTAGAGTCACTTAAGAGAATTTGATTAAGAAAAGACGGGTTTGTTTGATCCTATATCGTTGTTGAATAGTTTCCTTCTTCGCTTCTATCTGCTGCGAAGTTTGCTATACCATCCGCTGCTTGGTTGCCTTTTCTATAATTATGTTGAATGTGGCAACAAGGTATGTGGCGCATTCTTTATTTGATTTATGCAATCATTTGTGATATATACCAAGGAGCTTCCGCTGATGATCTGACAAAGTGCATGAGATTCTCCGAGTATGTTTCAATTATCATTTGTGATACAACAGATTATAACTGTTTAATTGCTTTAAGATATTGAAAACAAATTGTTTGTCGTATTTAGGGTGCCAATCACACTGTTACACGTCCAATGCATAGCTGTGTAAGTATGATAATTTATGGTGGCAATCACACTGTTATGAGTCAAATCAAAACTTCACATCCATTGCACTGCCATCCGTTCATTTACTTAGATGTCAAATTACAGCCCAACTTTTCATAGTTAAATGAGTAGGTTCAAACAATTTTCTATTTCTGTTAGTTTGAACTATTGGAAGGTTTAATCTTTCTTGTTAAGTTCCAAATGTACGAAACAAAACAGAAGAAGATAAACAGAATGTTTGAAAATCGGCCATTGTTTATTCACTTAAGCTCAAATTAATTGGCCGGCAAAGTCTGTGAAGAAAATACAAATCAATATGCACTATAGATTATTCCATATAGTGCATCCTAAAAAAGAAAGAAAAAACCTTTCTTTAGCCAAATATTGCTTAAACATAATTAACTTGCATCAAAGAAACTACTCCCTCATTTAGTTTAAGTAATACTGTTTAAGCAAGTGAACTCCAAGTTAATTCCACCCATTTTAACTACAAAACTGCCCATTTCTTGTTTCTTGGCCTTGAATCATATGTTCATGAAAATGGCATGACCTGAATCCATATTTCCGGAAAATTTTGAAAAAAAAAATCGTGGCTTTTGTGTTTCTTTTCTCCAGGAACTGATTAAATAGGTGTTTTCGGCAAAGCAATCTTAACATGGGTATATTAAACTTCAGTTCTTGCACATATGAAGTCATATTTGTCATCTTCAATTTCGTTGTAGGCATAAATTTCTTTGCTTATTCTCTGCCTGATCCTACTAGAACAAGCTGTCCTCTTGATTTTCAAGTATCACCTTTTGGTAATATTTCGAGTTGTGACGGAGGTGATTGGGGTGGATTTCTTCCCAGCAATTGCTGCGGAGTTGCTTTCGACGTGTACCTTCACGCATTGGGACAGACAGCAAGTAATTCTGGACAAATTTTCTTGGATGGTGGTGACCAGACAAAGTGTGTGACTTCATTGAAGAGTTTTGATGGTAATGTTACGAGTTGTGGGTTTGAAAGACTTACACGTGGACGTGGTGGTGGCGGTTGTTCGCAGTTTTCTGTTGCAGATGTCGCGAGTAACTTGGGACATGAATCGAAAAGTTTAGAGAATGATTGCACATTTTCGAGTAATGATGAGCAGGACTGGGATCAGGTGTGTAGCAATTGTGTGAGGAGTTGGGAAGATATGAAAGGATCGTCAAAACATAGTGGAGAAGTAGAGAAAACCCAAAGAGATGTTTGTAGGTTTGCTGTATTGATTTCATTAACCAGTAAAAGGATTGCCGATAGAAGATGGGCACAGTCAGTTTATAGATGCCTTGGAGCTCTAGGTAAGTATTTGGGCAGTTGTGCACCATAGTAGTGGCATCAATGGCAAAATTATAGGCAGATTCTCGCTCATTTAGTTTTCTAATTCAAATTTCCTGCAGAAAAACAAGAAACAAATGTTCAGAAGAATATTCACGCAGGTATTTTTTTCTTACATTAATACATGCCGGCCCTTAGCCATTTGGTATTGTGTTTCACTTGTTTGAGCGATCTCATTAATTATGGGAACTGTGTATATGGATAACAGCAATATGGATTCTATTAGGAGGTCTTCTTTGTATTGTGGTACTGATAGTTGTCGCTGCATGCATGCTATGGAAAAGACTAACCAAACCAAACATGTTACCAGGGAAAGCTGGTACGTAACAATCAACAATCAAAATTTGCATCTGCAAGTTCTAGTTTTAAAAGTTCTACATTAATATATTTTGTTTACGTAACAGTGACACCAGCAAAGGAGTTACCTGAGATACCTGGTGGTTGCCAGAGAATTCCAGTCAAGGAGATTATGTCAGCTACAAACAATCTAAATGAGTTAAACTTCATTGGTCAAGGCACAGCAGGTGAGTACATAATTTATATGAAACTCTATTTTCCTGATTAAATCGAAAGCCAAGCACATAAAGTTGGAGGTTTGATCTCACTCACCACACACATTTCTGGTGTAGGGAAGGTCTATAAAGGTGTACTGTCAAATGGTCGGAAAATTGCAGTTAAGCACATAGTCAACGAGGAAAATGTGGAGACATTTGTCAGAGAAGTTACAAGCTTATCGCATGTTAAACATCCAAACCTTGTCTCCTTGTTGGGCTATTGCGAGGAAGAGGATGAATGTTTTCTCGTCTACGAGCTATGCCCAAATGGGAACCTGTCAGAGTGGCTATTTGGTATTCTTTTTTGTGATCTATGAAAAAATTCCGTTTCTGTTTCAATATTCAGTGAGAGCTTCTTGTTTTGAATTCGAATTAGCAAATATCAGGTAAAGATAAAGTACTATCATGGATTCAGAGACTTGAGATTGCAATCGACTGTGCACGAGGTCTTTGGTTTCTCCATACGTATGTAGAGGGTAGCATTATTCATCGTGATATCAAGGTTAGATTTCTATGACATATTTTCCTTTTTGCTTGCCATTTGAGATCCCAATAACCCAATTTCTTTGCAGCCAACCAACATCCTCTTGGGGACGAAATTCGAAGCCAGACTTTCAGACTTCGGTTTGTCAAAGGTGATTGATGCGGGTCAGTCTTATGTGAGCTCAGAAGTGAGAGGAACCTTCGGCTACGTCGATCCTGAATATCAACGGAATCACCGTGTCAATGCAGCTGGTGATGTTTACAGTTTCGGAATCGTTTTACTACAATTACTATCTGGGAAGAGGGTTATTATACTAAACTTGAAAAGACCGATGGCCCTGGATAAAATGGTAAGATAAGCTACTAGCCGTTATGCTTCATGTCACGATTTTTTTTTTTCATACATTGCTAATTCATTATACAAATTTCTAATGCGCTCAGGCAAAGTTTATCACGAAAGGTGGAAATATAGCAGAATTTGCTGATCCTAAAATGAATGGAGAATACTCGAACGAAGCTTTCGAACTCATTCTCAAGTTGGCTCTTTCATGCACTGCACAGAAGCAGCAAAGACCATCTATGGAACAAGTTGCTATAAGACTAGAAAACGCTCTCAATATGTCAATGAGCTCGAAAACTCTTTCACCTTACTCTAAACCACCAATAGCCTATTCTGCACCACCCCGGGTTCGGGTTACAATTCGCTAAGTGGGAACATTTTTCTGTATAATGGATAGACTAGATGACTGAAAAGGGCATATACTAAGTTTAAGATAAATATCTGGATTAGGTGTGATTTGCTAAATTAGTAATGCATGTGATGTTTACCACACTGTTTGGGCATGCATATGAGCTTTGGCTCAACTCAAGTGCAGATCTCCTGAAAATGAGATGTTCGCAGTGTTCGAACTTCTAACCGTGTTGGAGATGTTCTAACTTCTAACTTCTGTAGTGTAGTTCATAGGAAGGAATCTGTTCCGGCCTTTCCCTGCTTATGCACAGGTCTTACCTGCACACAATGGATTGAAAGTTTGCATTGTTTGTAAAACTTAATAGTAATGTACTCTATACTATTTTTCTTTTGAGGGAGGATCCCACATCAGCCAAGAATGGGAAGCATTTCTAGAGTTTGCCAAAACACCATAAATAAGCAGCGAGAAAGGAAAAAACACACAAGCCTTTATTAGTTGACAAGTATAATTCTTTGCATCATAGACGAAAAACATCCCAGACAAGAGAAGCAGGGGATACTAGACTTATAACCAAGCTGGGTTTTTCAAAGAAGTAACCACAGCTTTCACTTGCAAATAGTTATTAAGACTGTAAACTCCCTTCTCTCGGCCATGCCCACTCATCTTGTATCCACCAAAAGGAATTGCCGCATCGAAAACATCGAAGCAATTGATCCATATAGTTCCTGCTCTCAGTGCACGCGTCAGGGTGTTTGCTGTGTCTAGGTTCTGGGTGAAAACTCCTGCAGCCAAACCGTAATTTGTTGCATTCGATCTTTTGATTACCTCGCTAAGATCTCTGTAATTATGGAAAAAGAAAATGATATGTAAGTGAAAGATAAGGAATGTGTTATAAGCAATGAGATGAAATATACTGATGGGTTGAAGCTTACTTGAATTTCAAGATGCTCTGCACAGGTCCAAAGATCTCATCCTTCGCAATCAACATGTTATCCTAATCCCGTAGACGTTTGATTTTGTCAGTTTTGGAAGGCGATTATAGTGGCAAAATAGGACGAATGCTTAAATGTGGTGGAAATAGCATATGATACCTGGACATTTGAGAAGACGGTAGGCTGAATATAGTAACCCTTATCGCCAAATCTTGCACCACCAGTTTCAATGGTTGCCCCACTTTCAACACCAGATTTTATGTAATTCATAACCTTCTCAAATTGCTCTAAATCAATCTGATATATTCATTGGGGAATGCAACAATTCAGTGAAAAATCACAGATAATAAAGGAAACGCCTAACTGAACAAGCTTTTTAAACTGAGCTGATCCGTGTTTCTCTCTCGATTAGTATAGAAACACTCTAGAAGAAATGGTGACAAACTACAAAACCAACCAAGTGGTTTGATCTTTTCAATATGAAACTGTCAAGGTAGAGATAATTCACCTGAGGACCTTGTTCGACACCCTTCTGGAAGGGATCACCAACAACACGTTTCATAGCACGAGCCTTTGATTTCTCTATGAACTCGTCATAAACTTTTTCATGTACAAAAGTACGAGACCCAGCACAGCAGCATTGTCCCTGTAGACAAATCACATTTAGGATCTTGAAATTTGGTAATCCATATCTATGTAAGCTTGTCCCTTGGTTCATGCAAAAATTCCATTAGACAAACGTACCTGGTTAAAGAACAGAGCAAAGTGGGCAGTTTCAACAGCCTTGTCAATGTTGGCATCTTCACATACAATGAATGGAGATTTCCCTCCAAGCTCTAGAGTCACTGGCTTAAGGTTGCTTCTACCAGCCAGTTCAGTAACAATCTTGCCAGTTGCAGTTGATCCTGTGAAAGCAAGCTGCAAAGAAGTCGGCCTTCTATGTTAATACTTGAGAGAACAAACTATTGCGTTTTCTACAAATTTTGATATATATTCTTCCTATGATATAGCAAAACAAACCTTGTCGACATCCATATGACTAGCAAGTGCTGCACCAGCCGTAGGACCAAATCCAGAAATGACATTCAGGACACCCTCAGGAAGGCCGGCCTGCAATGGACAATACAGAAATAAGATTCCTAAAGCATGCAGTAAGAAATGAAGAATAAACTACTGCAAATGAATTAAGAGAACCCACTTCGTGGAGCAGCTTCGCCGCATAGAGAGCAGACAATGGTGTTTGTTCTGCTGTCTTTAGGACAATACTGTTACCAGTAGCTAAAGCAGGTCCGACCTTCCACGCAAACATGAGAAGTGGAAAATTCCATGGAATAATTTGTCCAGCAACTCCAATAGGCTCATGTAGGGTTTGCACATGGTACGGACCATCAGCCTGAACTGTGAGACCATGAATCTTATCCGCCCATCCTGATAGTTTCAAGCAGAAGAAAATCTTAAAACAGTTATCCAAATAAAAATGTGATTACAGTTAACATTAAGTAAAATTTAATTTAACTCACCAGCATAATATCTAAATAGACGTGAGAACATTGGTACTTCAATGTTAGCGGCCTGTGCATGGGGCTTTCCGTTGTCCCATGTCTCAAGTGCTGCAAGTTCATCAGTATGTTTATCGATCAAATCCGCAAAGCGCAAAAGTACCCTTGACCTTTCCTGTAAAGGCAAACAATGTAAAGAATGATAAAACAATCTAATTGTGCTCTTCCATACCCATCATCCAAATTCATGGCTCACAAAAGTAAAGTAGAATTTAAGAAATTAAAATCAAGAATAGTTACATAAGCTGTCATCTTTGGCCATGGGCCCTCATCAAATGCCTTGCGAGCGGCGGCAACCGCCCGATTGATATCTTCAGCATCACCTTCAGCTACATGAGCTATAACATCCCCTGTCCTTGGGTCAAGAGTCGGAAAAGTTTTTCCTGTGGGCAAACAAAGATTGAATTTATGTCTTAATTCTTGATTAATTGAAGAAACAATGACAAAAAGGAATGAAAAATGAAAAAAAAAAAAACCAAACCTGAAGCAGAATTCACAAACTCCCCGTTGATAAGAAGTTTTGTGTAGTTTACTTCAACTGGTGGTTTAATTGGTTCTTCAAGTGCAACGGCAGTACTATATCTACTAACACTTCTTCCCAAGTTGATATTCTTCCCTAAAAAATTATTTATAACAAATTAAAAACTTAACCAGGAAGTCCAAGTAAGTATCTTAATTACTTTTGGACAAGGGAAGATTCAATCGTTTAATTCAGCACAACTTCTAAACTTCTGATACAAACAATAAACATAACAGCCCAGTGGTATGCATATGACATGAATTCATCAAATTTCAATGAAGATATCAACAAGAATAAGAAAAACGTTATCACCAAAAGAACCCCATGATAGATAATCTCAAAAGGAAAGGAATCAAGAAAGTAGTATTGTAGTAACCTTTTAGTGAGGAAAGTACTGAAGCACCAAAGGTTTTAGAGAGAAGGGAAGAAACTTTCCTAGTTGCCATGGCTCTTGCTAGGAACACTATTCTCATTGAGACTGAACTCTGAGATAACTTTTTTTTTTGCTACTGAACTCTGAGATAACTAAAAAGAGAATCAAATACTGATACTATATTAGTGAAAAAAGATGTACAAGTTCAGGGAAATTTCATATGTTATCCCTTTTCTTGCTGTATACTACTACCTCTGTTTCTTTTTAATAGGTTGATTTTGTTTTTAGAGAAATTTAAGAAAATTAAGGGAATTAATCATTGAAAGTGGTCCTCATGACACTTGTCAATAAAAGAAGTGAAGTGAAATGATCCTCATTACACTTGTGCAAAAGAAATAAAGTGAAATGGTCCACATGACACTTGTCATCAAAAAAAGTTAAGAGAACAGTGGTCCCAAAAAATTAAACTAACATTTGACTTTACAAATTAGGAAACCAGCTTATTTTTTTGAAACATTTATCTATAGAAACCAGCCTATTAAAAAGTAAAGGAGGGTGTATTTTGAAAGTTTGTTTCTAAGACTATTTTTAGGAGTTGGTAATAAAAAATGAAGATAAATATTCTGTTTGTTTGGATATCAGTTAATCTGACTGTGATTTCTACTAGGTGAAAGAAGAGTGGAGATGAGAGAGTCACATCAAACTTAATTACTCATTAATTAGTGATGTTGATAAAAATTCACAGCAAAATGAGACTTACTAGCTACCACCGGACAAAGACAACTTGACTGATGAGATAAAAAGACAACAAGACTCGTGATCCATACTCATCCATTTTGGATCAACATGAAATATGCTTCCACCAGAAAAATGAAATCCTGATGTTGCTAGGTCACTCACTATCGATGTATAAAGTACAGTAGGGGTGCTAGAAAATAAGTATCGCCCACTTTTGTTTTTATTTCGTGTTGCTCTTTGCATTCTGCGAACCCCCGTAAAAGATAGTTAATGTATAACCGTAGTACTACTACTAGTACTCGAGTTCAACGGTGGGTACATAAATTTGCAAAGTAATGAAAAGAACAATAGAATCAGAATAACTAATTAATCAAAGATATAGCAGAAAAGACAGTGTTATTATTATTCAACACATGGACAAACCTGCTTTCAAACGCGACAGAATCGAAGTACTAGTTCTTGAGGGGGATCGGAAAAGAAGCGACGAAATTGCTCGGGAAGCCATGATTAGTACCCTAACTAACCTGATCAAGAGTCCAAGACTTTGCTCAAAAGAAAAAGAATATAAGAGTTCATGACTTGGCTCAGTATTTTCGGTGAGTGAAGTCTGGGTCTATGGACTAAAGAAGTAGGAAGAGATGAGTGGAAAGGTTTTACAATTTAATCAGAGTCTAGTTTCTAGTTTTTAAGGAATAGCTTGAGTAAAATATTTATTTCTTTCTTAAACAATCAGCATATGTTGCATTGCATGAATGACCGGTTTCATAACAAGAAAAGAGAACAACTAGAATAATCCAACTAGATAATAACACGGAAAACTTGGAGAAATGCCCAAAACTGAGGGATCATCTTGGAGACATGCCTCGAGTTTTCAAATTCTGAAAAAGCGCCCTATTCTGTTAACTATTCCATCTGAAATGATTGAGTAGTTAATTTGACACGGACGTGACCATTCACGCATGTAAAAGAGCTGATAATTGTCCTTAAAAGGGCAATTCGTATAGAATGAACAAACTTCAACTTTGCTAATTTTGCTCCCATTATGAACTCACCAAACATGAAAAATGAGTGAACAAACCAACAAATTTATTAGTTTTGTTGAGTGTGGACGATGAAGAGACGCGTGTTTGATGTAGAACCACGCGATCCAACTAAATCCACGCGGATTAACAAAATTAGCGGGAGGATCTTTACCAACCGCCCGCGGCTCTTCCCCACCAGCACAGTACAATTTGTGTTTCCCAATAGTATTTTCATCTCACTTTATCATATTTTATCTCACCTAAATCCATAATTTTAAACTTCAACTCTATCCTACAAAAGATTTTATATTAAAAAGAAATACGGAAAATGGGTCATTTGTCCAAATATTTTTAAAACATGGTTCTAATGGACGAGTAAAATTAGTTTGGGTGAAATGGACACTAAAAAAATAGATTACTGTTATAGGGAAAGCCAAATTATTTAAGAGGAAAGCTGACTTTGGTCATAATCTCGTGACTTTTGATTAATGTGGGGGGAAATATAAAAGCTGTCTTCTTCTTCTTCCATTTTTCACGTTTATGGATCACTAAGATGAATGCATTTTGATAAGTTTAAGACCGATACGATATTTAGGCGTTCACCATCGAAAAAACAACCTCAATTTCACATGTTCAATTTTTTCAGTCACCTGCTTAATTTTCTTCATCTTCTTCGCAATTTGGCTTTACTTAAAATAATTAAATGAATAAGAAACTAGACCATTAAAAAAAATGTAGGAAAAAAAAGACAGTGAAAGATGTTTAGATAGCGTGATTAGATTGAAATAGAGACATCAACGAGTTCGAACAGGAAGACTAGAACTAGATCATACGAAAATATCATCGAAACTTGAACTCCCTTTGTATGTGTAGTCTGTACGGTTTTACAGTTACTTGACCAAAATCCAAATAATGACCATGGCTCTTATGTACCATTTATGAAGCGTAGTCAATTGTTGGCCACTGTCCGTTGTAAAGTAACAAATCGAAACTTCAATTTCATGTTTCATGCACACCCACCCAACTGAAAATTGGTGATTTTTGTTCTTGTTGATGTTCTGTTTCATAAACTGAATTTTGATTATTGCGATTCTTTTTTTATTACGCATTGATTAATTATGATATGGGTTTATTAACTTATAAAGTCAACTACATTACAGTACTAGTAAAGTATCATCATGGCTAAGTCAAACATCTTAGGAAGGGGTCTCACAGGCACCATGAATGCGTCAACCGTCGCATCAGCCACTAATGGTCTGGCTTTACAGTGCTCGTACACAGAGAAAACATCAAAGATGATTTTGCAAGTTAAACAATATCTTACTAGTAACGAAAATACGTTTAAATAGCTGAAGGGTTTCTCTATGGAAAGATATTTCATAATTGACATGAATGATTCTTTCCAACGATGGTGGTAGTGTAGCGTAAGACGGAACCAAAGCTTAGGGATGATACCGTGTTATTTCTATTTCCCCCCCTTGTTGACTCTGAGTCAACTTGCTTCGACCGAAGTCAGCTTTGCCCCTATATAATTTGGCTTTCCCTATAACAAAAAACAAAAAAGACCAAGAATGAAACTGGATTCATCCTGGTTTAAACTTGAAAAAAGAGTGAGGATGAAACTGGATGCATCCTGATGTAAATTAAAAATAAGAAAAAACATTTGAAAATGGGTAGGATGAAATTGTTTACATCCTGGCTACTTTTTTAATTTTCGTCCATTTAAAAAGTATCAAATTTTACATGTCTTTTTCACTCAGGAATTGTCATTATTGGGTTAATTGACCAATTTTGTGAAAGAAATATTAGTGGGACCCTAGTGTAGATGGTGAAATTTGGATAAAGGGAAAGAGCGTCATTTCAAGACCATAGACAAACTCAACTCTCACTGGAGAGACTAAAACCTTGGTCCTCAATGCACCCATAGCCACGATTTCTAATATACGTCCCCCGAGACACTGTTGGTCGTGATGCCATGATTCCTAGTGCACATCCTCAACGAGATACTGCTGGTCACGTAGGTTTTGTAGAGCGTAAAACGTCTCCGACACACTTATGAACCAGAACAGCCATTATTCCGGCATGTCTTCGGGAGACGCGGCTGATTGTGATGCCATAATTCCTAGTATACATCCCTGCGAGATATAGCTAGTCATGTAGGCTCTGTAGATGCGTAAAAACATCCCCGACGGACTTATGACCCTGTAAGCACGACTCACCTTATTTGAGATCAAGGAATGATTCCTAGTACATCATCGCGAGATACACTGGTCATGTTTACTCTAGGCTCTAACTCGACTTACCGAGGCTTCAGAATAATTCTCAGGACATCCCCGCGAGATACGGTGGTTATTCTGCCTCTGTCCCTTTCGACAGACTCCTAGAACATCCTTCCAAGATATACTGGTCATGTCGGCCCCATAAATACAGACATAATTGATTCCTAGCACATCTCTGCAAGATACGCTGGTCAAAGACAAGTGAGTCGAAGTCTCGCAGAGACATTATCAGGCGTGAGCCTTTTTTTCTCTCCCCAAACATGTCTCGGCTGACTTCGGAGAGATTCCATCGCCTTGTCCAAGTCTCGAACAAAATCTATTGCGTCAGCCAACTCTCAGATGGTTGAAGACGCGTCGGCCAAATCTCAGACAGCTCCAGACGCGTCATCCAAATCTCAGACAGCTCCAGACGCGTCGACCAAATCTCAGATTGCCCCAGCTGTGTCGGCCAAATCTCTGATTACCTCATCCGAGATGATCCATCTCATCTGAAGAGTCTTATGCAAGTATAAGACTTAGACACAAGCTTTATCTAGGCCTCAGGCCTCTTTTTCAGCGTCTCAAACACACTCACGGCTAGTAATTTGGGCCTGAATTGTGCAATCCTGTCCAAAAACGTGGATAACTTCTTTGAGCTCCGCATGCTCAACAAAGGGACTCACAAGCAATAATACATTCTCCACATGACATATGTGACCGTCCATGAAGAGAGGGAGATCAACCTCAGCTTCTCTTTACACACGATTTCTAAGGCATTTCATGCCTTTTCACGTAAGTCATCCTAGTCACTCTCATAAATCAAGAATATCTCTGTATCTTGACCAGCTCGGGCTAAAGAGAATATTTCTCTCTCTCAACACATAATCACAAAGGCTGACTCAGCTTCACATAAATGAGAGGATATCAATTAGGGTTTTGGTCTGGCGATATACGGCACGTGTGAGAAATACCCGGCTTATTTCTCAACGCAGAAGAGAATAAAGGCGGTGGAATAAAGAGATATACTCAGCCTAGTTTATCTCTATATATTCCCTGAAGAGATGGGAAAAGAGACCTGCACGACAAGCAATCCCTATCTTCATCGACCTGAGATTCGAGAATTCAGCTATAAAAAGGACTTCTATTTCTCCAAGCTAACAAAAAAATTTCTCATAAACTCTCAGAGCAATTCTTTTTCAAACCCTAGAATTATCTGATCTCTCTCTTCATATGCTTCTGTCCCTAAGACCATCCCTAACCTCTTCCTCGTGACTAAAGTAGCCTTTGAACAACCATTGTGCGTGGTTTAGGCATAGACTGTTCGTGCTCAACATCTCGTAATTCACTTTCAGAAACCCTAGAATCCAAACTGACACAAAAATTTCTCATAAACTCTTAGAGCAATTCTTCTTCAAACCCTAAAATTATCTGATCTCTCTCTGCATCTGCTTCCCTACCTAAGACCACTCCTAACCTCTTCCATGTGACTGAAGCAGCCTTTGAACGGCCATTGTGCGTGGTTTAGGAAGAGAATGTTCGTTCTCAACCTCTCGTAATTCACTTTCAGAAACCTAGAATCGAACTTTAGCGTTTCGCCGATTTTAGGTAACTACATTTTGGATACCACAGTGGGAGGTTGCCCACTCAGCTACATATCTCAATCACGGTCACCATTAGGAAGGAAGCCGATTCTACCAATACAAACACAAAAAATGTTCCATTTTTCATCTTGTGTAAATCAATTACATATTTATCCGAGAGAGTTATCCTTACCAGCAGTTGAGACGAGTGTTTGACGTTAATGAATAGGTTAGTGCTTCCCGGATCACACAGATCTCTCCCTGAAAATGCGGGGGTCTAGCAACCACACCCAACAATGCGTTTGGAAATCTGAGAGGACATACACCAATACACTTTCTAGAGAATCAACTAGATGTCAGACTCAATCTAGAGTAATAGTATATCAAAGATTTTAATATCTTTAACTCTTAATTCAATCCTCAATCAGCAAATACAAATCTACGAGCCCGATTGAATATAAGACGAGTTACTTGAACGGTACCAAAGACCAATGTTCAAGTGTCAATCAATGTAAATGAACAACCAAATGTTGGATATTCTAATTGATTGATCTTAACACACAACCTGTGATATTTCAATTATATAACAAAATATAATGCGGAAAAGAAATAACACAGACACCAGAATTTTGTTAATGAGGAAACCGCAAATGCAGAAAAACCCCGGGACCTAGTCCAGATTGAACACCACACTGTATTAAGCCGCTACAGACTCTAGCCTACTACCAATTAACTTGGGGATGGACTGTAGTTGAACCATAATCAATCCCACAATGACTCAAGGTACAGTTGCATTCCTTACGTCTCTGATCCCAGCAAGATACTACGCACTTGATTCCCTTAGTTGATCTTACCCACAACCAAGAGTTGCTACGACCCAAAGTCGAAGACTTGATAAACAAATATGTCTCACACATAAAAGTCTATAGATTGAATAGATATGTGTCCTACAGAAATTCCCAAGAGTTTTTGTTCCGTCTTTTGATAAATCAAGGTGAACATGAACCAATTGATAAACTGGACTTATATTCCCGAAGAACAACCTAGTATTATCAATCACCTCACAATAATCTTATTCGACTAGCGAAACAATATATTGTGGAATCACAAACGATAAGACGAAGATTTTGTGATTACTTTTATCTTTCCTATCGGAGAAATTAATCTCGAGTCAATTATTTCAATTGTACTCAATACGATAGAATTGAGCAAGATCAAAACGCGCAACTACAAAGAAAATAGGTGGGTATGGCTTCACAATCCCAATGAAGTCTTTGAAGTCGTTAACCTACAGGGTCTGGATAGAAACCTAAGGTTAAAGGAGAATCGACTCTAGTTATGCAACTAGTAACACACAAGAGGGGTGGGGATTAGGTTTCCCAGTTGCTAGAGTTCTCCTTTATATAGTTTTCAAATCAGGGTTTTCAATCCAAGTTATCTTGGTAACAAACCATTCAATATTCACCGTTAGATGAAAAACCTGATTCAACCAAGATAATATCTTTCAACCGTCAGATCGAACTTAGCTTGTTACACACAAATGAAATGTAGCCTCATTTAGGTTTATGTAACCGTACCTAAACGTGTACACCAAGTTGGTTCACAAATAATTAACCGGGGTTAGTCATATGATTACTCTCATATCAACCTTATTCATCTTAATCATAACTAGTTCAAATGACTCAAATGAAACTAGTTAAAGAGTTGTTCAATTGCTATATTCTCATAGAATTATACAAGAACAGAATTGAAGCAAAATCGGTTTGATTCACTCGAATCAATCATGAACATTATAGCCACGGTTTGCAAAGATTGTATTCCTTATTATATAAATGTTTATGTTCATGTTTAAAACCGATTTTAGAACTTTAACCTTCAAGTATGCAAACGGGTACGCATATACTTGAAATACCCGTACTAATATTGAGTTACACCGGTACGCAAACGGGTACGCGAACTTCAAATCCCAGCATAAATTCTCGGACATGAATCTGTACGCCAGTACGCAAACGGGTACGCATACTTAGGTTCCCGTATTTCTCAAACCAACAGGTACGCAAATGGGTGCGCATACTATGGTTCCCGGACATTGATTACATATGTGCAAGAGTGCACAACATTACATATCCAATAATGGTTAAGTGTTCTAACTTTTATTTCAATCATTGAAACTTTCTTAGAGGATGATAATAGTCGTTTTCACACACTATTATCATAAGCAATTTTCAAGTTATTGAAATAATCATTACGAAACATTCCAAGACAACACCAAATGATTGTATCACACAAACCATGTAAGATGTTGCTCGGAAATTTTCACATGATATAAGATGAACTTGGTCGAAGCGAAAGCTTTCCAACACATATTTCGATAAATGTGTAAGCGAGTTAAACACAGCTCGAAATCTCAAATGTGTATATATAAAACTATATCGTAATACGACTTATGTCTCAATATAGGAGATAGAGTAGAAATAGACTTTCCAAGTGATAGATGAGTTTAAGTCTCCACATACCTTTTGTCGATGAAGTTTCACAAGCTCCCCTTAGTAGTTCTTCGTCTTCAAATGATGAACGTCGTGAAAACTAAGCTCAACTACACAATTTATGTCCTAGTCCGAGACATCTATAAATAGGCTAGAAATCAGGACTTATTGTTTTGATCACTGACATTGACAAATATGCTTGAGATAGCAACCATGCGAGTTTGACCGATCAGTGATCTAACAATCTCCCCCTTTGTCAATTTTAGTGACAAAACTATCAATACATATATGGATTACAAAATAAATAAAAATTTGTAGTTTCTCATCCAAATGCTTGATCTCCTTGGCATCTTCAACACGACTCGAAAACTTAGTCACTTCCAAGTACTCCATGATTATAAACGTGTTCAACTTAGCATCATAGTTGTTGAAGATCTGTAGCAATAACAATGAGAAAACAAATGCTCTCAATCACTGTTATACAGTGTCATAGTATTATTATACAGCATCAAAGTTCAATTGTATCACAACTTTGACAACAATACTATGGTGATATGTATCATTCCCCCTTAGTCAATATTTCATCTCAACATGAAAACCACTCCCCCTTACATAATGATCTGTAAACCATATGTATTTGTAGTATGAAACTACACATTAATTCTCCCCCTTTTTGTCAATATAAATTGGAAAAGGTACGAAAACTAGTGGGGTCTTCATGAAATTTTCATAGAGATACTTCATGACCAAAAGAGAATAGCATACCAACTTATTTAGATGCAATCATAAAGCCGAAGCTAAATGCATTCATCAAGGAGTTTATAAAGATACAAGATGACCAATCAGACTACCCCTAGCTACTTAGTTCCCTCAGTATCCCTGCGCCTTCGACTTCTAGAGTCATGCACGTGAATAGCAAGTCTTTTGGATCGTATTCCAAACATCAAAGGAAGAATCTGTTTGGTAACCACTCTAATCAATATTGCTAGAAGATATGTGAGTTGTTGACAAAGGCTCTTATGCTTAATCTAATAAACTCCTTTGTCTGGTTAGATCAATCTACCCAATAACAACCGAAATAATCAAGTTTAGATTCGCACTCAATTGATATACATCTCAAAGAGAAACTATAGAGAATTTCCATCTCACGCAACTAATCAATCAGACCTATCAAAGATAAACTGATTCTAGTTAGATCCCAGTCGATCAAGGTTTGTGCTCTAAACCCACAAGATGTGAAAACTAATAAGAATTCTTCTTCGTCTTCAAATCTTCTATTGCCTTCAAATACCTGCACAACAACACTTGAATCCTCTTGTGATCAATCACACACAAAACGGATTCTGTTAACAATGGATTATCATAACGAAAAAGTTATCAGTGATTTATTGAAGTAACACTTATAAGTGTTGTTGTTGTAGTTCATGAATACGTAACACATCACGAATTGTTTCTAACGGTTCACGGGCTTGAGCATGAAAACATGACCAGATGCCTTTTTGGTCAGGTTTTTGATGTTTCCTTATCTAAGCAAGATGGTTATTCTTCCGCACACAATTGATTACCATATTAAAGTGTGTATAATGTTTTTAAACTCCTTCCTAAGTTTAATTGTAATTGATTTTACAAAAATAAAATTTATTCTAATGTAATTATTTATCTATTTATTTATGAAAGAGTTGTAACTTAGGAAAAACTCTCACAATAAGGAGAGTCTTTGTAAAAGGAAATAACTCATGAACTTGCTTAGATTTCAAGCAATCGTTCACTATAAATACAGGGTTCATATAAGCTACACAATTCATCCCTTGGAAATTTGGTGTATGCTTCATAAGGTTGTTTTCCACTATTTCCGTTCTTCGGGAACAAGAGTGAGACAAAAAGGTTTTTTCCTTTTAGTCTAAGAGTCCTAATAAGTTTGTATTTGTAGCGATCTGACCTATGGACATATTATCGAATATGGAACATACATGATTTGATTTTGTTGAAAGTTTGAACGTAATACCTGAGGGAACCATCGCATCTAATTTAATATATAAACATCTACATGAAATTACCTCACCTGAATATACTAGACAAGTTTCTCTTGTTAATGATGTATAAACTGTTGATGACTGGGAAACACGCCTAGGAAAACAATTGGATGAACTTTCTGATGCAGGTGATTCAGATATTTATAGAGATGTAGATGAGTAAATCTCAGAGTATGTCAAGATGTTGAAACCTTTGGCATAGAATAAGGTGACAAATTCTTGTCTCACACCTTTGCTAACAACTCTCTGTCGAGAAAACAAGAAATTAAGAAGGATTTACGGAGGTATTTATGGTCTGAATCACTATGACGAATCGATCTTCAAAGACGTGAAGAAGACCTAAGTATAAAGTCACTTGAATGTGATAATCTTCATGAAAAGGCGAGGGTACCCAAATATACCTCAAGCTAAAACTTTTCCTACCTATAAGTTCTTTCTCCGAAAGTGACTGTCTATGGACTGAGTCGAGACAATACAACTAATCGGTTTACACTTCGTGTGATCGTCTATGGATAAGAGATCGAGACAATACAACAACGGAGTATGTTTACTTGATACAAAGGTTCGGACTTAACCAAACACAATAGGATTTCTTATCAAGTAAATAGGAATTCCGTTTGTGTAATTTACTTTAATTATAATAAGACAATTATAATACGGAAATATAAAGTAAATGACACAACAAGATTTTGTTAACGAGAAAACCGAAAATGTAGAAAAACCCCGGGACCTTGTACAGAATTTGATACTCTCAGGATTAAGCCGCTATATAAAATTACACCAATTTCGTATAGTTGAGACCAAGCAACTAAACCTATAGTTCACCTAGTTCCGTCTGTATTCCCACGCCTCCAACTTATAAATAAGTCACGTACTTGGAACAATTCCTTTGGATCGTATTCCAAACAGTAAAGGAACAACAAATCTGTTTGGTATCAACTCTATTCAACCAAGTGATGTGAGTCGTACAAAGGCTCTTCTGCTTATCATAACATAAACTCATTCGTCAGGTTCTTAGATCTATATTATGTTCAATTACCAAAGGTAATCGTTAAGATTTTGCAACCAATACTTTTAATCACAAAGAATTGTATTGCTGCCGATCTACACACCTAATCAATCCAATCTACCACAAGGATAAAACCGATTATAGTTGGATCCTCTTATACCGAAACAAGTATTGTGCACACCAAAGATTATAAACTTCAAATCAGAAATCTTCAATATCTTTTTTGTCTTCAAATCTTCTTAGATCTTCAATAAACACTTGCACACAACAACTTGAATCTCTTGTGATCAATCACGCACAGAACGGAGTCTGTTAACAATGGATTATCACAAGATCGTCTTTAGCACTAAAAACAGTCTAAAGATCCTTGTCGAAACTTCGATCTAGTTTGAGTGAATCTTATATCAGAAGAGAAGATTCTCAAGAATAAACAAACTAGGTGCAATCAAAGTTCAACCACCATTAGTCAATCAAATCAATCGAAAACACAAGATAAACCGCAATTATCTAGTTTCCCACCAACGGTACTCGTAGAGCTTTTCAATCCCAAAGAAGACTTTAAACTGAGCGGTCGTAAGAGATTTCTCCTAATTAGGTTACTCTCCTCTCCGAATAGGTGGCTACACCAGTAACAACACAACCGAGGAAGTTTGCTGTCGCGAAGGATTAGTTTGCTAGAAATGCAAACTTCGAGTATTTATAGACAAGGAAGTTTGTACACCAAGGAATTTCCAAAACCGAAAATATTCTCAAAGATATTCAATACATTCCAAATTCGGTTTCCATAATTCCTGGAAATGCTCTGTCCAAAATAATGACCGAAAATCTCATTGGAAAATCTCAACTAGTAAATGCACATTACTAATTCTCATTTTCCATATATAAAATTAAAAATCTTAAATAAAAGATTCTTAACTTATTTAATTTCGACCCTGGGATTTTCTTCCTGTAGCTACTAAGGAATAACTTTGAAAAATAAAATATAAACATTATTGTACGTGTTCAAAGTGTGTCGACATCCTTACTTTGTAAGTCCTCTTTCATATATACAACCTTGAAACCGATTTGCCACACTTCCAAACAAGTTTAGAATTGGTTCATCTGACTTTCAAGAACTATGCGATTGATTAAGAAACACTCAATCACAAATCACGGGTTTAACGGTTCTACCAAAACAAGTTTCGGTTCTACCTCCATGTGAGTATTGTGCATAGTCACACTAGCTTCCCAAAATTCGGTTGACTTGGTACTAGGATCGGTTCGCCACATATATATGGTATCTGACTTATATGTGTTGCACATGTCCATAGGATCGGTTCCCCTTTGCCTAAAAAAGTGTTGCACATGTTCATAGGATCGGTTCCCCTTTCTGCTATAAACCTTGCTGCACCCCATACAAGGATCGATTCCCCTTTGTGATGTACTTCACCTCTTCATAGGATCGGTTCCCCTTTACTAGATTCAGTTCAACAAATCATAAACTCGATCATACCTCACAAATGATTACTTAAGATTGGTTTCACTAATAAAAGTCATACCAATACATAAGTCAGGCCTTTGTGAATAGTTTTACCAAGAACACAAACAATTCGTGAGCGGTTATACTAAATCACTCATACTGGATGTTCACAAGATATGCAATGAATAACAATCCCAATAACGCCTGGCGATTTCCTTTTCGATTCATAAACAAGTTTCTGAACTTACTTCCTTAAAACACATGTAAAAACATTGTTTCCTAGGATGAAATCCTCACCTCATACCCATACATAATCACAATAGCGTTTAAACGATTATGTCGATGTCTTATCTACAAATTTTAATGGTTAAGCAATAAACTTCATATTGTATTCCTTAATACTATGTCTATCTAGAGTTCAAACATGCTTCGCAGTTTTGTTTTCAATATGCACGACTTGAAAGATATGTTAGGGAATGAAACAGTTCAAGTCAAATATCACTAACCTCAAGTGGAAGGATGATGTTGTCGTTGTAGCTTCTTACTTCTTAACTTCTTCAAGTCTTCACAATACTTGTAATGTCTCATATCCTAATACTTTCAAGCTAACTTATACGAAGTTGACTCTAGTACATAATCAAGCGATTCTTAAATGAGTTCTGATTCACTAAAATATGACAACCAAACTTGACATACCAACGCTTGGTGGGTTCAACCGAGCTATGCTCTAACACGATCCTAGTGACTAGTGTAACCGATCACAAGTAATACCTTGAGAATATGGTAACCGGTCCTGGTAATTGACGTAACCGATCCTGGTAAGTGATGTAACCGGTCCCAGTAACCATATTAAGGTATAACCGATCCTTGTGTTTGGTAGAACCGTAAACCCATGGTTAGTGTATTGATATTTGATCAATCACATAGTTCTTGGAAGTCAGATGAACCAATTCTAATTTGTTTGGAAGTGTGGTATAATCGGTTCCAAGATTGTAAATATGAAAAAAAAAAAGGATTTACAAAGAAAAAGATGTCGACATACTTTGAACATGTTCAGTAACTCTTATCTTTTATTGTTCAAAGATATTCCTTAATAACTCAAGGAGATCCCAGACCGAAATAAATTAAGAATCTTTTAATTAAGGTTGTTAATTTTATATGCTTTTAATTACCAGCAATTAAATGTATATCTCTGGAAAATAAAAATTGATAATGTGCATTTACTAATTAGAGATTTTCTAGTGATATTTCGGTAATATTGGACAAAGCATTTCCAGGAATTATGAAAACCGATTTGGGTATTTATTGCATATCTTAAGAATAATTCGGTTTTGGAAATTCCTTGGTGTCCAAACTTCCTTGGTCTATAAACACTCAAGTTTGCATTTCGATCAAACCATCCTAAGAGCTAGCAAAACTACCTTGTTGTGTTGTTACTGGTGGAGCCGTCTATTCGGAGAGGAAAGTACTCTAATTAGGCGAAATCTCTTACGACCGCTCGTTTAAAGACTCATGTGGGATCAAGAAGCTCTACGAGTACCGTTGGTGAGAAACTAGATAATTGCAGTATTATTAGTTTTCAAATTGATTTGATTGACTAATGGTTGTTGAACTTTGATTGCACCTAGTTTGTTTATTCTTGAGAATCTTCTCTTCTGATATACGATTCACTCAAACTAGATCGAATTATCGACGGGATCTTTAGAACTGTTTGTAGATCTAAAGACGTCTTGTGATAATCCATTGTTAACAGACTCCGTTTTGTGCGTGATAGATCACAAGAGATTCAAGTTGTGGTGTGCAGGTGCTTATTGAAGATTAAAGAAGATTTGAAGACAAAGAAGATTACTTATTGGTTTCATATCTTTGGTGTGCACAAAACTTGATCGGTTGGATCCTACTATAATCGGTTTATCTTTGATATATTTGATTGATTAGTTGCGTAGATCGTCATCACTATATAGTATCTTGGTATATTCTATATTTGATTGCAAAGTCTAAACTCTGCTACTCTGGTAGTTGTTAAATAGATAGATCTAAACCCGACAAAGGAGTTTAAACAGAAGATCCTTTGTCTAACTCATATCACTGAGATTGAATAGAGTTGTTACCGAACAGATTTGTTGTTCCTTTACTGTTTGGAATAAGAACCAAAGGAATTGTTCCAGTGCGTGCACTTATCGAATGTCGGAAGCGCAAGGATACTGAAGAAAATAGGTGAACTATAGATTTAGTGCTTGTCTCGACTCAGTCCATAGACAATCACTTTCGGTAAGATGACTTATAGGTGGAAAAGTTTAAGATTGTGGTATATTTGGGTACCCTCGTCTTTTCAATATGGTTTTCAGAGCATCATGTGTGTGTGTGTGTGTGTGTGTGTGTGTGTGTGGTGGGGGGGATTATTATCTATATTTTTACCTATTTTGCAAAAGGAGTAAGTATTGACTAGGGGGGAACATATCACCATAGTATTTCTTCGAAGTTATGGTATGATCAAAGTTTGAGGAAGGTAACAATATTATGTTTCTTTATTACAACCAATGAGTAGATTGTGATTACCTCATTCTAATAAAGCTCTTTTTGAGTATGCTCATAAGTTATTATCGCTACGGATATTCAACAACAAAGGTGTTCAACGAACACATGTAGAACCATAGAAGAACTTGAAGTACAAAGAATTCAAGAGCTTGTTGGTCTAAAAAGTTTATTTATTTTGAATCCATATGTATTGAATAGATTTGTCACTAAAATTGACAAAGGGGAGATTGTTAGAGCAATGCTTGGTTGAACCCACAAGTTTTGCTATCACAAGCTTGTTGTCAATGGTAGATGGTCAAAACTATATCTTGATTTCTAGTTTACCAAAGTCAAGTATCGGACTAGGTTAGAATTTTGGTATTTGAGTATCAGACATCACCCTCGAAGATTGAAGACTGGAGATCAAACGAAGACATTTGGAGAACTTCATAAACAAAGGTATGTGGTTATTGATTTCATTTGGGACTATTGTTCAATTTTACCTATCTAATCTATCAACAAGTGCTCACTCTATGGAACAATTCCTATGACGGTAACATGCATTTATGTATGGACTCGGGGATATTTGAGTCATGACTTTAGTGATTATTACATTTATCCCTGAAAAGGTCCTCATGTTGTAGTGAATGAGCATATGAATTCAATAACCCAAGAGTCATTTAATTCCGAGTTATAACGAAGAAGTTATGAGTGATTTATTGAAGTAACACTTATAAGTGTTGTTGATGTTGCAGTTCATGAATAGGAAACATTCCACGAACTATTTGTCACGGTTCACGGACTTGAGCGTGAAAACATGACTAGATGCCTTTTTTGGTCAATTTTTTGATATTTCCTTATCTAATCAAGGTGATCATTCTTCCCCACACAATTGATTACCATATTAAAGTGTGTGTGATGTTTTTAAACTCCTTCCCAAGTTAACTTGTAATTTATTTTACAAAAATACAATTTATGCTAAAGCAATTATTTATCTAATTATTTATGCAGTAGTTGTAACTTAGGAAAGACTCTCAAAATAAGGAGAGTCTTTGTAAAAGAAAATAACTCATGAACTTGCTTATATTTCAAGCAACTGTTTACTATAAATAAAGGGTTCATGTAAGCTACACAATTCATCCCTTGGAAAATTGGTGTGTACTTCATAAGGTTGTTTTCCACTACTTCCGTTCTTCGTGAACAAGAGTGAGACAAAAAGGTCTTTGTCTTGGGGATCACAAAGCCGAGTTGGTAATAATGTCGTTGATAGTTACGCAACTTGTAATATAGGTTAGTCAATAATTATTGTCTATTCTAAGGTCTTTCTCTTCTGATATAAGGCCATTCAAGGATTGTTGATCATATACCCTAGGTTTGATATATTTCAGTTCACTATCGTATACCGTTACTAGTTGGTCGAAATCTGGACTAGAAAGAAAACTTTAATTAAGGTTCTCACAAATTCCTTAAGAAGTTTTAAAAAGATATCTCTAGATTTATTCTAGTTGTTCTTGTTGTAAAATAATTAGGTTTATCTTCCAGTTTTGAAGAGTATAATAATCCATAATATACAAGTTTGTTTTGATATTATTTACCTGGAAATTATTCAAAACAAACACAAGATTTCCAAAACCTTGATTCACATCTAAAGGGAAATCAAACCGGTGTTTTGTGAAAGCAAAATTTCAAAAAGTATCAACGGTGTTATTGCATCTTCTAAAGATAACTAACGTTTTGCTAGAGGATTTTCGAACGTAGATTTTAAAAAGAATTGGTATTTCGCTAGAAGATTTTCGATAGTAGCTTCTGAATAAAATTGGTGTTCTACCAGAAAGTTTTCGAGAGTAGATTTTAAAGAGAATTGGTATTCTGATAGAATATTTACTGGAGAAATTCCTAAAGGGAATTGGTGTTCTACTAGGAGTTCCGTGTAACAACTTGTGTTCAAATCTGGACGATGTCCCGGGGTTTTTCCGCTATTGCGGTTTCCTCGTTAGCAAAATTTCTCCGTGTCTTGCTTTTTTTTTACTTCCGCATTATATTTGTGTTGATATAATTAAAGTAATATCAAGTGATTCAATATTCAACCTAAACAGTTTCTAATACTATATTCGGTTCGTGTATTGTTCTGGTACATGCTAGGTTGTTCTTGGATATTGATTTTGAGATAGTCCAAGAGTTATTATATAAAACCAGGTTCACGGATTTATGATCTAAACTACTGATTGTACAAGAAATATAAACCGTATATACGTATTGTTCAAGGATCATTAAGTTGGTCTACTTACTGTTGTATTAGGTTTTGTCAAGTAGGTCCAAACGGAAAAGTTAGTAGTGTACTTCATACCTCTGCGTTTTGAATCTTTGCTTAGAATCATATTTTGAGATTTTTAACATGACAAACTTGAATCGAAACTTCTTCTTTGTAAATCTACTAGAATTAATACGACACCATCTCAAAAAGATAAAATGGTAAGATAGTGAGTAAAATAGAATGGTACATTCATTTTTCACATACCTGATACAGAAGTTCTCCAAATGTCTTCGTCGATATTTCGTCATCGAGGGTGATGTCTAATATTCAATTATAAAATTCTAACCTAGTCCGAGACTTGACTTAGTAGACTAGAAATCAAGATATAGTTTTGATCATCTAACATTGGAAACAAGCTTGAGATAGCAATACTTGTTGGTTCAGCCGAGCAATGCTCTAGCAAACAATGCTATGCATCAACATAAAACCTATTGAAGTTGAGTGATGTTATCATTATAGGAAATTTCTAAATAAGTATTCTCATAAGTTGTTATCACTATGGATCTTAAATAACAAAGTTGCTGAAACAATCTTATATATGCAGAACCATGGAAGAACTCAAAGAACGAAGAATTCAAGACGATGTTGAAGAAAGAATAAAATCATGCATGATATATTTTTAGATGAAAGATTATTTATTTTTCAATTCATATGTACTGATTGTTTTTTCATTAAAATTTACAAAGGGTGTGATTGTTGGAGCACTGCTCAGTCGAACACGCAAGTTTTACTATCTCAAGATTTTAGTCAATGTTAGTTGCACAAAACTATATCTTGATTTCTGTTAGAGCATAGCTCGGTCGACCTCGCATGCGTTGCTATATCAAGCATGTTTGTAAATGTTAGTGATCAAAACTATGAGTCTTGATTTCTAGTCTACATAGCTAAGTCTCGGACTAGGATAGAAAAGTGTAGTTGAGCTCAAGGACTTCATGGCGATTCATCATACAACGACGAAGATCTACTCAAGGAACCGTGGAACTTCATCAACAAAAAGGTATGTGGAGACTTGAACTTATCTATCACTCAAAAGTCTATCTATTCTATCTCCTACTTCTTATGAGACAAAAGCCGTATGCTATATAGACTGGATCATACACATTTGATATTTCGAGCCGAGTATATCTCGCCTATCTATATCTCAAAATCATGTGTTGGTAAAGCGTTTCGCTTTTGATCAGGTTTATCTTCACCTAGTGACGAAAGTCATAATGTTTCAATCACTTTGAAAATCGCTTTGACGAGAAATAGTGTAACAACTATATAACATCCTCTAAGAATGTTTCAATGGTTGGAATGAGAGTTTAGGTCAATATAACCAATGATGGATATAAGCATTGCGTGGTAACACATATGTGCATAAGTCTTATTCCTTAATCCGAAGTTTGCGAACTTTGTTGATTGAGAGAAGCCGGAGGAATTGGCTTTGCCAAGTCCGCGAACTCAGTCCGCGAACTTACGGAAGTCCTCTTACCGAGAATTTCTACTGGGATTTCCAAAAAATCGTTTGCGTGTTTAGTCCGCGAACTGGCGGAAGTCTCTTTGCCGAGATTTTCTGCTGAGTTTGGAAAAATCTTCCGGT
Organism: Papaver somniferum; assembly: GCF_003573695.1. Lineage (NCBI taxonomy): Eukaryota > Viridiplantae > Streptophyta > Magnoliopsida > Ranunculales > Papaveraceae > Papaver > Papaver somniferum. The sequence goes on from NC_039362.1 coordinate 117,536,460, forward strand.
TTCCTTAAGTCCGCAAACTTGTTTGCGAACTTGAGTGGGTTATGATCTAAAGATGTGCTATGTACATGAAACTTAAATTACTAACTAATGCAGTATGCAAACCGTGGCTATAAAGTTCAAGAGTCGGTTCAATCGAATCGAATCATCTTTGTTTCAATTGTGTCTTGTGTAGTTACATAAGATCTCATAACAATTGAACAACTCTCTAACTAGTTCATTTGAGTCAATTGAACTAGTTATGGTGAAGAAGAACAAGGTTAATATGAAATGCTCATATGGTTAACCTTTTGGGTTACTATGTTGAACCAACATACACGTACACGTTTGGGGCACGGTTTTCACAAACCCAGTAAACGTATATCTCAAGTGTGTGTGACAAGCTAAGTTTTCGATCTAACGGTTGAGAAATATTAGCTTGAATCTAAATCAGGTTTTCATCTAACGGTGAATATTGATTGCTTTGTACCTAAGGCAAAACCCTGATTTGAAGACTATATAAAGGAGACATCTAGCATTGGAGAAAACTAATCCCCACACGTCTGTGTGATACTAGTGCGCTCGCTAGAGTCGATTCTCCTCTAACCTTTGGTTTTCTTCTCTAAAACCAGGTTAACGACTTAAAGACTTCATTGGGATTGTGAAGCCAGACCGATACTACTTTTATCGTAGTTGTGTGATATGATCTTGCATCTTCTATCGTACGAGTACAATCTTATTGATTGGATTGAGATCGTGAGAGTTCTCCGATAGGCAAGATAAAAAAGTCACAAACATCTTCGTCTCACTGTTTGTGATTCCTCGACGTCCTCTTGTTTATACAAGTAAGACTGTTGAGAGGTGATTGATTAATCTAGGATGTTCTTCGGGAATATAAGACTGGATTATCAATTGGTTCCTGTTCACCTTGATTTCATATCATAAGACGGAACAAAAACCTAGGGTTCTTCTGTGGGAGACAGATTTATCCTTTGATAGACTTTTCTGTGTGAGACAGATTTGTTTATTATCAAGTCTGCGATTTTGGGTTGCAACAACTCTTAGTTGTGTGTGAGATCAGCTAAGGGAATCAAGTGTGTAGTGTCCTGCTGGGATCAGAGGCGTAGGGAGTACAACTGTACCTTGAATTAGTGGGAGACTGATTGGGGTTCAACTATAGTTCAGTCCGAAGTTAGCTTGGAGTGGGCTAGTGTCTGTAGCGGCTAATACAGTGTGTATTCAATCTGGACTAGGTCTCGGGGTTTTTCTGCATTTGCGGTTTCCTCGTTAACAAAAATTATGGTGTCTGTGTTATTTCTTTTCCGCATTATATTTTTTATATAATTGAAATAATACATGTTGTGCATTAAAGATCATCAATTGGAAATCCAACCTTTGGTTGTTGATTGATATTGATTGATCCTTGGACATTGGTCTTTGGTACCGTCCAAGTTATCTCTCTTTGATAAAGACTCGCAGATTTCCATTTGCTTGAGTAAAGATCAAATCGAGAGATTGAGATATAAACTCTTTGGTATATCTTTTTATTGATTGAGTCTAACTGTCTAGTTGATTCTCATAAAAATTATATTGGAGTTAGTCCATACAGATTGCTAAGCGAAATATTGGGTGGTGTTGTTAGACCCCCGCTTTTTCAATTGGTATCAGAGCAAGCAAACACGCTAAGACCTCATCAGTCTGTGTTTGTAGCGATCTGACTCTATGGACAGAGGTGTTATCTCTACTAACGTACCACCAATCTTCGATGGCTCAAATTACTTATGGTGGAAAATTGTTATACGAGCCTTCATCCAGTATCGCGATTTTCAATCATAGGTATATGTTGTCAATGGCTATGATGCGCCTGTTGTTGCAACTGGAGACGTAAATGTTCCCGAGAATATTGGTGAATATAATGCTACCGAGATTCTTGCTGCAAATCAGAATTCTGAAGGGTTAAATGTTATCATACATGCCATTGCCCCAAGTCTTCAACACCATGTGTCTAATTGCACTAGGTCTAAATATACTTGGGATATCTTAGAAAGCGTATTTGAAGGTAACTACAGTGAAAAGGAAGCTAGGATTCAAAACCTTAATTCTGATTGGGAAAACCTTCGTATGGCAGATGAAGAGTCATTTGATGAGTTTAATCACAAAGTGTCTGAAATTGTTAAGGCATCTTTTGCATTGGGTAAGACTATTCCTGAAAAGGACATTGTGATGCAAATTCTCAGATCGCTGTCATCTAGATACGAGTCTAAGAAGCATGCCATCGTTGAGGGGAATAACCTCGATAATCTTTTCAGAAACACCTTGGTTGGAAATCTAAAGATCTTTGACCATGAGAATACATCCAAAGTCGGTAAGGATGTTGCCTTTAAAGCACAGAAGAACACTAAATTACTGGTCAAAGGTAAAAGTGTTCATGTCTTTGAGGATGATCAGTCTGAGGATGATATTTCGGATGAAGATCTTGACAAATCAGTCTCCTTGATCACAAGACAGTTTAGGGATCTTCTGATGAAGATAAGTAAACGGTTTTCAAGAGACGAACCTAAGTCATCAGACAAACCTCACGGTCGCGTACCTCCTAAAAATAGGGATGCTGACGAGGCTGATGACGAGAACATGCCTCAGTGCTTTAAGTGTAAGGGTTTTGGCCATTTTGCTAACGAATTCCCAAATCGTAGAAAATACAGTGGGAACAAAGGTCTAGCTGTAACACTTGATGAAATGTCTGAAACTTATGATTCTGATGAAGATAGAAAATCAAGTGTAGGGATTCTTTGTGAAAACATCGATTTTGATACTTGTAGCAATACATATATCAACCTCAATGGGTTCGGAGAAGAAGGAAACCCAATCAAGATGGAAAATTCACTGAATCCGGTAACTGGAAACCCTATCAGTGATGTTTCAGGATCAACCATATGTCTAGCTGCTTGCACATCTCAGATGCCTGAATACTATCCAAGATTGACGTGCTCGTTTTGTTCGATGAAGGGACATGAACTATCAAGGTGTTACAAATATAAGCACCGAATGAGGCATGCAAGCAAACTTCAACAAAGAGCATATCGATTAGCAAGAAAGCTGAAACTTGCTCAGAAGACCGTCGAGGTATGTAGGATTTTATCTTCGTCTAAGAAGTTGGTTTCCAGGGATAGAATAAGACCATTTGAAAAGAAAATATGGTCAAATCGGTTTGATAGACAACGATCAGAGGATTTCTCCCATGACGAAAAAGATGGACAAATCGTTGTTCATTGCAACACAACTTGATTGTGTTGTTAGGAAAATCTTGTCTCATGTGCCTGATCAAAAAGAGACAAGATTGAGTGTTGATCCATGCTTTAGAAATTTTTTTCCTTCTTTTCTAAGATTTGTTATTTTTTGTCTATCAAATAAAAGAAAGGGTTCTTATCGACAATTCTACTCTTTATAGGGTTTTAAAGTTGGGCGTATGCGAACCTGTCAATAGGTTTCGAACCCTACATTCCTTTTTCCCTTTTGACATCCTTTATAAGACTGCTTGTTGAGTTAAGTGATTCCATCACACAAATCCAGTTGTTCATAAATGTTCTCAAAGCACTATGTCATCAGATGGAAAGGATGTCAACATGATTGTTAAGCCATCAATCAAGGAAAAAGAGAAATCTCCTGTTTCTAAGTCCCTGAAAAGAAAAAAAAAAAGGAATACAAGAAAACCCAGGGATGTTCCTTCTAACTCTCAGAAGTTTTCCCATGTTCTTGATGAGTTGAAGTAAATAAGAAGGGAGATTTATGAAATATAGACTTTCGTGTCTAAATCTTTGGAAATTCAGAGGACCCTAATTCGACCTCTTCAGCCAAGACAGTTCGTGGGTATTGACACTTATCTCTGTGAATCTTATGTCCCGATGGCTGTCGATAACAAGGAGTTCGGGAATGATAAAGAATTTCTCAAAGGGATTGTTGCCTAGTATGTCTTCTTTTTGGTTTAGTTGGAAGAATGACCAGCGTTTTGAATAGCGAAGATTGTGATAGCTATTTTTGTTTTCATCTTCTTGTGTTATTTTTTAGGTTTATTGGTTTTAAATTCTAAAAATATTTGGAGGATGATGTTATTGCAGTATTAATCTGTTTGATTTTAAAGTATTGCAATATTTTTATGGGATATGTATTGTTTGCGTCCGTGAACTTGAAGGTCCCATATATTGCAAAAGTAAAATCGTTCATAAATTGGTATTCGTATTGATGAAAGGACGAATGGACTTTTGAAAAATACAAAAGTTATACCTATGCAGTCATTTATTTGACGGAAAAATAGGGTAAAATATTTTGTGTGACAAGGATAAAGTCTATTATGTCATTATGCAAATAGTGATGGAAAGATAAAATAGATCCTTGTATGTATTCCACAGCAATGATCATCACTGATCCATATCTTATGTATTACTGTGAGGCTCTGTAATGTTTCTTATGTCGAGCACGATACAACTAAGTTGATTACTTTGTGATTAGCTTTGTTGGTTGTTCCGTAAGGTACTTTATGTCGAGCATCTTTGAACTAAATTAATCATCTTGGTTGGTTATTTAATTATTTGCTCCGAAAGTTTTCTTTTCTCGAGCAACACTTTTGACAATTAAATTGATTACTTCTGTGATTAGTTTGGTTGTGTTTTCCAATTAGATTAATTATAGGTTCTCTTGTAATTAGTCTAGTTGAGTTTTCGTATATTCCACAAGTCCTTGTGTTGAGTATATGAACGGCTATACTAATCATGCTCTATTGGTTAATGTAGTTGTATATTCCATAAGATTTTCCATATGTTGAGTATGTGAACGATTAAGTTAGTCATCTCCGTATGATTACCTTAGTCGTAGCTCCGTAAGTTTACTTATGTTGAGCACAATCAATTAAATTGATCACTTTTGTGGTTTGGTTTAGTTGCATATTCTTAGATATAGAAAATCATTCCTATGGTTTTTGGTGCTAGATATAGAAAATCATTCTTATAGTCCAGTCCGAAGTTAGCTTGGAGTGGGCTAGTATCTGTAGCGGCTTAATACAGTGTGTATTCAATCTAGACTAGGTCCCGGTGTTTTTCTGCATTTGCGGTTTCCTCGTTAACAAAACTTCTGGTGTCTGTGTTATTTCTTTTCCGCATTATATTTTTTATCTAATTGAAATAATACAGGTTGTGCGTTAAATATCATCAATTGGAAACCCAACCTTTGGTTGTTGATTGATATTGATTGATCCTTGGACATTGGTCTTTGGTGTCGTCCAAGTTATCTCTCTTTGATAAAGACTCGCAGATTTCCATTTGCTTGAGTTAAGATTAAATCGAGAGATTGAGATATAAACTCTTTGATATATCTTTTTATTGATTGAGTCTAACTGTCTAGTTTATTCCCATAAAAAGTATATTGGAGTTAGTCCATACAGATTGCTAAGCGAAATATTGGGTGGTGTTGTTAGACCCCCGCTTTTTCAATTTCTAGTCTACTAAAGTCAAGTCTCGGACTAGGATTTGTTTATCGTAGTTGAGTAACAGACATCACTGAATAATTCTCGAAGATTGAAGGCTGAAGATCAGACGAAAATATTTGGAAAACTTTATTAACAAAGAGGTATGTGAAGACTGAACCATCCTATTTACTCATGACATTACCGTTTTATCTATACGAGACTATGTCGCATGACGTTTAGTAGATTTAATATTTCAAAGAAGAAGTTTCGAGTCAAGATTATCTTGTTAAACATCTTGAAATATGATTCAAGTAATGGATGTTCATAGATCCTTAGTAATTATTAGAGCACTGCTCGGTCGAACTCGCAAGCGTTTCTATCTCAAGCTTGTTTGTCAAGTTTAGTTGCCAAAACTATAAGTCTTTATTTCTAGTCTACTTATAGCTACGTCTCGGATTAGGATAGAATGTGTAGTTGAGATTTAGACTTCACGGGATTGAAGACGAAGAACTACTACGAACTTCATCAACAAAAGGTATGTGGAGACTTGAACTCATCTATCACTCATAAGTCTATTTCTATTTTATCTCCTATTGAGACAAAAATCGTATAGCTATATAGACTTTATATTATACACATTTGATATTTCAAGCTGATTTTAACTCGCTTACATATTTCTCAAAATATGTGTTGGTAAGCTTTCGCTTTAACCAAGTTCATCTTTGTTCTTGACGAAAGTCAAAAGATGATCATGTGAAAATCTATTGGTAACATCTTACATGATTTGTATGAGACAGTCATTTGATGTAGACTCGGATTGTTTCATATTGATCTATTGATCACTTGAAAATTGCTTTGAAGTTAATAGTTTGTGTGAGACAGCTATTCCCGTCTTCCAAGAATGTTTCAATGATTAATATGGAGTTTAGAACGATTAACCATTGATTGGATATAACACAGTATGCGTACTTGTATGCTAATTGTTGCAAGTTATTCAAAGTCCGGGAACCATAGTATGCATACCGTATGTGTACTGGTTTGATAGTTGAAGTCCGGGAACTTAATATGCATACTCGTACGCGTACCGTCTGAAAAGTTCAAGTCGAGGAATTCAACTGAGTTTGGTCACGTATGCCAGTATGCGTAGCGAACCCAGACCAAGTCCGGAACTCTAAGTATGCGTACCTGTTTGCATACTTGAGTGGGTTAAGTTCTAAAATCGGTTTGTTCATGAACAAATACATTTATATATTAAGGAATGCAATCTTTTGCAAACTGTGGCTATAATGTTCATGAATTGCTTCAAGGGAATCAAAATCGATTTTGCTTCAATTGTGTCTTGTATACTTCTATGAGAACATAAACAATTGAACAACTCCATAACTAGTTTCATTTGAGTCATTTGAACTAGTTGTGATTAAGATGAACAAGGTTGATATGAAAGTGTTCATATGGCGAACTTCGGTTAACTATTGTTGAGCCAACTATGTGCACACGTTTGGGTATGGTTACTCATATCTAAATGAAGTCACATTTCATTTGTGTATAACAAGCTAAGTTCGATCTAACGGTTGAAAGATATTAGCTCGACTCTAATCAGGTTTTCATGTAACGGTGAATATTGAATGCTTTGTTACCAAGTTAACATTGATTGCAAACCTTGATTTGAAGACTATATAAGGGAGAACTCTATCAACTGGGAAACCTAATCCCCACACCTCCTGTGTGATACTAGTTGCGACTAGAGTCGATTGTCCTTTAACCTAGGTTTTTCCTAAAACCATTATAGGTTAACGACTTAAAGACTTCATTGGGATTCTGAAGCCAGACCCAATTATTTTCTCTGTAGTTACGTGTTTTGATCTTAATTTGTTCTATCGTGTTGAGTAGTATCTTCTCTAAGATTTGCTCGAGATTTAATCTCTGATAGGTAACATAAAAAGTAGTCACAAACATCTTCGTCTCATCGTTTGTTATTCCAAAACTAGTGGATTGCCCGTGCCATAATGGCACGGGGAACTTTGGGAATAACACAAATTATATTCAAAGCTTAAATCTCCGTAGAAGATGAATTTCATTAATGATTTTTTTTCATTAAACTACACTACATCGTAATCCAAATTTTTTTCCAAAACCATTTTGCGCATAAACCATAATCAGGCTTGATAAGGATTTTTACACTTACATGAAAGGTCTATAAGAAAAAATGTGTCCAACATTTTCCACAGCGCTCATTCACGGCAATCGCTTGCTTTTTGAAGTGGTGATGGCATCTGAACTTCTACAGTGAAGCTCGTCTCAACTGTCAACATTTCAGCTGAGTATTTGGAAAGTGTGCTCACACCTTTGATGCTAATCTAGTGATCTCTGGAGATACTGGCAGTTCACAAATTCTCTTTTACAGAAATATGAATAGCTCGTAAAAATGTGAAATTGTGAAAGTCCACCATATTGTTTTACACGGTTAGCCCAAAATTCATTAGCAGCACAAATGCAAATAGTTTGAAAAGTAAGTTGCATGAAAAGTAAAACAACAACGACAACAGTAAATTCATGCTAGCACTACTCCCATCTTGTTTTATGCCACTCGGGAAGCAACATCAACGCAATTTCTGCCATATAGCATAACCAAGACTGTACTCAATTGACTGTTAAACATTTATTGACATTTTAATATACAGATTTTGCGCCAAGCTTAGAACATAGGCCCATTTGCGAATCAGTAATGGTTAAACCATAAATATTAACCATTAAACACCTCTATTTCAGTGCATAATTATGTGAATACATTCATTAACCAATATGATATTTTAAGCTCAAGCCCAATCATGTACAAGCATACATAACCCATAATATACACAATCAACATCTAAAATGATTACATGCAAGTATCCGCTGAAGATCCATTCAGTGGCAAGGTATCATGTCAAATAGTTTAGTTACAAATAAGTATGCAAAAAAATATGATCAAACTAGTAAAGCATCTTGTCAGATATAGTTAATCACGAACATTATCCACAAAATCTATAACCAAAACATATGAATTATTTCCTGTCAGAATTGTGAATTATGTGCAATTGGATAGAAATAAATACCCAGCATTCAACACTATCCTGTGCAAGTACCAACGGAAGTGCCTGGACAAAAAATCAATGGTCTTTAAATCAATGGTTCTACCCAGTACCTATATAGTAGAAGTTTGCCAGGCTACAAATCAGTACCCGGGAAATTTCTTAATCAGTTAAACAGATACCAATACTCCAAATTGGTATTTCTAACACTAAAATTTAGAAGTAGATATGCTTCGCAGTCAAAAGTGCTAAACTTGTGCAAAGAGAAACTTAGGATTAAAAGCATGGAAAGTAGAACTTGCATTCAATTCATAGAGTCACAGATCCCATTATCACATTTCTAGTTCATTACTAAAATTCTGTTAGGCATTTTTACAAACAACAAATGCTCACAACCTTAAACTTGACTAAATCGTCAATACTACTACATCTAAAATGCAGTATAGCAAAGGGAAACGGACAAAATAAGAATTCAGAAAGCAAAGAAAGAATTGAGCAAAAATTTCAATTAGGGCGTGGAATTGACCCATTGTGAAGTAGTTCTTACCAATGTCTTTGAAGATTCATCGTGTTCCTTGAATATGTAGGTGTAATCAAATTATGAAGATGAGCTTTAGGATCTGTTGAGGAAAAGAAAATTTGATACGAAGTTGTATATGCTGCATGAAAACGAAATTAGTATGAATTGAAATCGAATCGAATCGAAGCTGGTATAAAGATCAATTTTGACAAATCCAATTTCAATTCATGCTAATTTTCTATTTCAATTCCAGTTGAAAGAAGAATAGATGGATATATCAATTTAGGGCATGCAATTGAAAAATAGTATCGAATTACAACAAATATAAGAGAAGGGTGAAAAAATCAACGGGGAAGGAAGATCGGTGGGAGAGTTGAGAAGAGTTGCTGTTACGATTAGATTAGGGCACAAAAATTGATGGGGGGAAATTGCACAAACAACAACAATTCAAATAAGAAGAAGGAGAAGAATAAGAGAGCAAGGAAGTGGTTGTGGTGTTTTTATATAACGGTGGCGATGGTGTTTCCGGTGGAGGTTTGTGTGGGCGAAGATAGATGAAACTGATGGAGGTCTGGTAATGGTGGTGTTGTGTTTCATTGGTTTGGAGATGAGGAATAATCGATATTTTTGTTTAGACAAAAAATAGGAAACCTACTTACCCTTGGAGTTCTCCAGATCTACTAAAATGTGACCGACGTGGAGGCAGAGGAAAGAAAACACGAAGGGGCTTTTTGTTCTATAAAAGAGACCAACCATAGCACCAAATAAATCGTTTTGTGTTATATTATGAATATCTTGTTTCGCTTCCATGCGATTAAGATTATTGTGAGGTGATTGATATTACTATGATGTTTTTCGGGAATATAAGACCGGTGTATCAATTGGTTCCTGTTCACCTTGATTTATAAAAAAATGGAATAAAAACTCGTAGGTATTTCTGTGAGAGACAGATTTATCTATTTAATAGACTTTTCTGTGTGAGACAGATTATCAAGTCTTCGACTTTGGGTCGTAGCAACTCTTAGTTGTGGGTGAGATCAGCTAAGGGAATCAAGTGCGAAGAATCCGGCGTGGTTCAAGATGCGTAAGGAACGCAGCTGTACCTTTATCAATGTGAGATTGGTTAGGGCTCAACTACATTCTAGTCCGAAGTTAACTTGTAGTAGGCTACAGTCTATAGCGGATTAATACAGTGTGGTGTTAAAATCTGGATTAGGTCCCGGGATTTTTCTGCATTTGCGGTTTCCTCGTTAACAAAATTTCAGGTGTCTATGTTATTTCTTTTCGCATTATATTTTTATATAATTGAAATATCACAGGTTGTGCGTAGTTTAATCAATTAGATAATCCAACCATTGGTTTTTGATATAAATTGATCGACGCTTGGATATTGGTCTTTGGTACCATCCAAGTTATTTCTCGTATTAATCCGGCTCACAGATTTCTATCTGTTCGATTGCAGATTGATTGGAGAAATTGAGATATAACTCTTTGATGTATTTTCCTTGATTGAGTCTGACTGTCTAGTTGATTCTCTTGGAAATATATTGGAGTTAGTCCATATAGATTTCCTAAACGAAATATTGGGTGTGGTTGTTAGACCCCAGTTTTTTAATTGGTATCAGAGCAGGCAAACACGTTTAAGTCCTCAGAAGTCTGTGTTTGTAGTAATCTGACTCTATGGACATAAGTGTTATCTCTATAAACGTATCACCAGTCTTCGATGGCTCGAAATACTCATGGTGGAAAATTGTTATGCGTGCTTTTCTACAAGCTTGTGATTTTCAAACATGAGTTCGTATTATTAATGTCTATGATCCTCCGGTTGTTACAGAAGGCGATGTAACTGTTCCAAAGGATATTGGTAGATATGAACCAGACGAGATTCTTGTTGCGAAGTAAAATTATGACGGTTTAAATGCTATCATACATGCCATTACCCAGATCTTCAGCACCATGTGACTACGTGCGCTAAGTCTAAAGAAGCCTGAGATATCTTAGAAACTGTATTCAAAGGAAATTCCTATGATAAAGAAGCTAGGCTTCAAAACCTATGTTCTGATTGGGAAAACCTTCATATGGTTGATGAAGATTCATTTGATGAGTTTAATCACAAAGTGTCTGAAATTGTTAATACATCTTTTGCGTTGGGTAAGACTATTCCTGAAAAGGACATTGTGATTGAAAAAGCGGGGGTCTAACAACACCACCAATATTTCGATTAGCAATCTGTATGGACTAACTCCGAAACACTTTGCTAGAAAATCAACTAGACAGTCAGACTCAATCTAGATAGAAAGTATCTCAAGGAGTTATTATCTCAATCTCTCGATTTGATCTTTACTCAAATATCTCAAGCTTGATAATAAACAGATCTGTCTCACACAGAAAAGTCTATAAAAGGATAAATCTTTCTCCCACAGATCAACCCTAGGTTTTGTTCCGTATTTAGATATAAAATCAAGGTAACAGGAACCAATTGATAATCCAGTCTTATATTCCCGAAGAACAGCCTAGATTAATGAATCACCTCTCTATAATCCTTCCTGACTACACAAGCGGATTGTCGAGGAATCACAAACAGTGAGACGAAGATGTTTGTGACTTATTTATCTTGCCTATCGGAGGACTCTCACGATCTCAAGCCAATCAATCGATTGTACTCGTACGATAGAAGATGCAAGATCAGATCACACAACTACGATAAAGTAGTATCGGTCTAGCTTCACAATCCCAATAAGTCTTTAAGTCGGTAATCTGATTTTAGAGAAGAAAATCAAAGGTTAATGGAGATCGACTCCAGCGGGCACATTAGTAGCACACAGACGTGTGGGGATTAGTTTTGCACAATGCTAGATGTCTCCTTTACATAGCCTTCAAATCAGGGTTTTGCCTTAGTTACAAAGCAATCCATATTCACCGTTAGATGAAAACCTGATTTAGATTCAAGTTAATATTTCTCAACCGTTAGATCGAAAACTTAGCTTGTCACACACACTTGGGTAGACGTTTACTGGGTTCGTGAAAACCATGCCCAAACGTGTACGTGTATGTTGGTTTAACATAGTAACCCAAAAGGTTAACCATATAAGCATTTCATATTAACCTTGTTCTTCTTCACCATAACTAGTTCAATTGACTCAAATGAACTAGTTAAAGAGTTGTTCAATTGCTATGAGATCCTATGTAACTACACAAGACACAATTGAAACAAAGATGATTCGATTCGATTGAATCGGCTCATGAACATTATAGCCACGGTTTGCATAAAGCATTCCTTAGTAATTTAATGTTTCATGTTCAGAGCACATCTTTAGATCATAACATCTTAAGTTCACAAACAAGTTCGCGGACTTAAGTTAATCGGTTGAGTTTTCCAAACTTAGTAGAAATTCTCGGGATGAGAACTTCCGCCAGTTCGCGGACTTACCACACAAACGAGTTTTGGAAAATCCCAGCAGAAATTCTCGGTCGAGAGCTTTCGACAGTTCGCGGACTTGGCAATCCAATTCCACAATCCTCCCGATTTCTCTTGATCAACAAAGTTCGAAAACTTCGGTTCAAGGAATACATGGTTATGTAATCTAAACTCTCATTTCAATCATTGAGACATTCTCAGAGGACTCTATGTAGCCGTTATTCACAGACCGATTCACGTCAGAGCAATTCTCAAAGTGATTGAAACTTTTCATGAATTTCGTCACTAGGTGAAGATAAACTTGATCAAAGCGAAACGATTTACCAACACACGATTTCGAGATAAAATATAAGCAATGAATGCTCAGCTCGAAATGTCAAATGTGTATGATCTAGTCTATATAGCATACGACTTTTGTCTCATAAGAAGTAGGAGATAGAAGAGATAGACTTTTGAGTGATAGATAAGTCCAAGTCTCCACATACCTTTTTTGTTGATGAAGTTCCACGGTTCCTTGTATAGATCTTCGTCGTTGTATGATGAATCGCCATGAAGTCCTTGAGCTCAACTACACTTTTCTATCCTAGTCCGAGACTTAGCTATGTAGGCTAGAAATCAAGACTTATAGTTTTGATCACTAACATTGACAAACATGCTTGAGATAGCAACGCATGCGAGGTTGACCGAGCTATGCTCTAACAGTGATGAAAAATCTCAGATCGTTGCCAGCCAAATACGACTATAAGAAGCATGCCATCGTTGAAGGAAATAACCTTAATACTTTATCCATAAATACTCTTGTTGGGAAGTTAAAGATCTTTGATCATGAGCATATATCCAAATCTGGGAAGGATATTGCTTTCAAACCACAAAAAAAAAACACTAAATTACTTGACAAAAGTAAAACTATTGGAAACTCTGTTGTTGATCCTATTGAGACTGATTCATCATATAAATATCTTGACAACTCAGTTTCGCTGATCACAAGACAGTTTAGGGATCTTCTTTTGAAGAGAAGTAAACGGTTCATCAGAGATAAACCCAGGTCATCAGTCAAACCTCATGACCTTGCTCCTGCTAAAAACAGGGACACCGTCGATAATGATGATGAGGATATGCCATAATGCTTCAAGTGTGAAGGTTTTGGTCATTTTGCTAATGAGTTTCCAAATCGTCGAAAATACACTGGAAACAAAGGTCTTGCTGCAACTCTTAATGAGATGTCTGATCACTATGATTCAGATGAAGATGAAAAATCAAGTGTTTCACTCCTTGGTGAAAATATTGATTTTGATAATTGTAGCAATACGTACATCAATGTTGATATTCTTCCTGGAGAAACTTCGTCAACCACTATGGAGGATAAAATGGAATTTTCCCTGTCTACTGAAAATTCTATTTCACATGTTTCAGGTACCTCATTTTGTTTAGCAGCATGCTCAGCTATGGTGTCTGAACCGTCCTCCACATTGACATGTTCTTATTGTACTTTTACGGGTCATGAACTATCTATGTGTTACAAGTACAAACATAAAATAAGATATGTTAATAAACTTCAACAGAGAGCAAATCGATTAGAAAACAAGCTCAAACTTGTTCAGAAGTCTAATTCACATGAGGTAAGTAAAAAACTCAATTCCTCTCCGAAAAAGTTAATTTCTAAAGAACTAACTAGACCTCTTCGGAAAAGAACAAGGTCTAAACATTCTGTGAAAAAGGGTGTTAAGAATTCCGTACAAGAAGTGTGTGGTTGACAGATTATTGTTCACCCCAACACAACTTAATTGTGTTGAAAGTGCATCTTGTCTCATGTGCCTGACTTCAAAGAGACAAGAGTTTTGCACAGTTCAGGCTTTAGGAAAAGAAAGTTTTTTATTTATTTTTGGTTGCTTTTTATTTTTTGGAATTCTGTTGATCTTTTCATATCCTAAATTGGTATTGAAAAGTGTTTCTTTTTTGATTTAAAAGAGGGCTGAAATCGACAACTCTACCTTTTTTAGGGTTATGAATTGGTCGTACGTGAATCATACTCTGTATATAGGTTCCGTAACCCAACATTCCTTTTTCCTTCCCTGAAAAACTCTTTTTATCACAAGATTACTTGTTGAGCTTTATTTGTGTATTTCTTTCACAATATCATACTTGTATGGAGACCCCAAGCATCATGTCTTCTGATAGAAAAGATGTTAATATGATTGTTAAGCCATCAATCATAAAGGAAAAAGATAAGTCTCCTTCCTCTACAACTTTAAAGAGAAAAAGGACGAATATGAAGAAACCAAGGGTTATCCCCTCTAATTTTCAGAAGTTTTCTGGTGTTCTTGAAGAGTTGAAGGAAACTAGGAAGGAGATTCAGCAAATAAAGGCTATTGTTTTAAGGACTCTTGAGATTCAGAAGGCTCTGGTTCGACATCAGTCAAGAACGTTTATTGGAATTGACTCCTTTCTGCATGAACGTTATGTTTCAATGGCTGTTGACGACAAGGAGTTCGGGGATGATAAATAATTTTTCAGAGGTCTTAGTGTCTAGGAAACTTCTTATCAGAATTCATTCTTGTGTTTTAAGAAGGATAACTAGGGTTTGGAATAACCTATATTGTGATTACACATTGCTATTGCCAACGATTTTCATATTGCAGTGTTTTTAGATTTATTTATTTAAATTCTAAAGTTTATTTGGAATATGTATTAATTTTTATTGGTTTTATATATTGCAATGATTGTTATGGGATATGTGTGTTTGCGTCTGTGAACTATGATTGTCCCATATATGTCAAAAGTTAAGCCTATTCTGTCATTATGCAAATATTGATGGAAGATAGGATGAACTTTTGGTTCCAAATATTAAGTCAATGATATCATTATGAAAAATAGAATGAATCTTTGTATATTCCGCAGTATTGATCTTTCCCTGATCCACTTCTACGTGAAAGTATTGTATGGCTCCGTAAGTTTTCTTATGTTGAGCATTTCCGATCAAATTAATCATGGGTTCTCTTGTGGTTAATTTAATTGAGTTTTCTGGATACAAAGTCATGTTTCATGTGATTTGTTAATGTCCAAAGAAATCATTCTTTTCTTGCAAAAGTAAGGTCGCCCTTGTTGTTCTTTCGGGAATGACATTTTATGGGGGAGAGTTCTTAATTGAACTTGTGCTTAATTGACAAATCTTTGTGGGATATTAGTCTGACTAATATCAACACACTGGCATATACAAGGGAACCAGTGGTCGATAACCTAACTCTAGG
The DNA here is from genome assembly GCF_003573695.1 of Papaver somniferum. Lineage (NCBI taxonomy): Eukaryota > Viridiplantae > Streptophyta > Magnoliopsida > Ranunculales > Papaveraceae > Papaver > Papaver somniferum. The sequence goes on from NC_039362.1 coordinate 117,552,151, forward strand.
TCAACACAACTGGCATATACAAGGGTACCAGTGGTCGACTTTATTGAATTTATTCCTTTTGGTCAAATGGTCTGGTCTCAATATTTTCTCACTTTTTTTTTTTTTTTTTTTTTTTTTTTTTTTTTTCAACTTTTTGGTAACTACCATTTTTTCTCTTTTTTTTTTTTTTTTTTGTATCTCAATCACTCTAATTCACCCTAGCATTGGTAACAACTTGAATCGTGAGCCCCACCTAATCACTTAGAGAAACATAATTTAAAAACAAAATAAAATAAAAATAGAAGTGAAAAGGACTCAACGAGATATGGTGAAACTATCATGTTATTTCTAACACCTGAGCTCTGTGCTTTTATGAATAGACTCTTCTAGATGTTTCCATCTAATCAGATTGGTTCCTCAACTCCTACGATCAAAATGCTTCCATCCACTTAGATTGGTTAGTGCCATCCTAAATAAGCATAAATTTCTAGGCTCTGGAGTTTATTTATTCATACTGCAACTAAAAAGTTTCTCCCATACCCCCAAACTTAAACCTAACATTGTCCTCAATGTTCTAAAGATGAAATTAAAAGCATGAACAAGGAGAAACTGTTACCATTTGAAGTGAAAGAGTTACGGAAGGATATTACCTGGTTGCATGAGATTGGGTTACCTCCCAAGAAGTGCTAAGTTTAAAGTCTTCAGCCAGACTAAGAAAAGTATTAGTCAACTCGAACCGTATAACAGTAGCCGGAATAACTGTGGGTCTTTAACACCAAAAAGAGCTGACAAAAGGAAACTGCAGTGAACCAAGAAAATGTACAAGACTAGCATGCCCTTACCTAGTTTCCTGATTAAGATATATATATCTAATTGTGGTTCAGGTTCTATAAAAGGGTCTAAATATATTTCTTTAGGCTGCAACTCCTCAAAATTGAGATCCGAATTATTAGGTCCTAGAGTCTGTAAATACTTAAATAAGAACTTAGAAGCACAAAATAATAACCTAAATAATTGAGGATCCTCTAAGTCAATCAGGTTTGACTTACATAATTGACCACAGTGAGAGTAGTGGTCATTCTTAAGAAAATGTGTCGATTCTAATATCCTAAAGTAATTAGGTTTAGTCTCAGAACTTAATAATTGACACATTTGAAATTTATACGTTCCCACAATTGTTTGAAAAATATTTGGTGGGAAAACAAAGTCGATCTTAGTATCATAGCCTGGTCTAACCTCATCAACCAGAGGATGGGTTTCTAACAACTGAACTTCCTTATGGACATCACTAGGTTCAGGAAAACGAGTATGAAAGTAATCTTGTAAAATGGTTGAGGCATTGATGTCAAGTCCTAAGTGGGGACTTTCTGAGAGTTAAAGGTAAGGCACTAGGGAAGTGATAATCACCCCCAAACTTAGAGTTTTCAGTTTCTCTAGATAGACCTCTAATTATTTCTTGAATTTCCGTATCTTCAGAGTCCTTAAAATATTCAAGAGATTCTTCTAAGTTATTATCAGGTAGTGCATCTTTACTCATCTCTACGGGTCTATCTTCTTCTTCCAAGACTATTGTTTCTAAGTCGCTAGACTCTAAAACAGTATTTTCGAAATGAACCCGTTCCTCTAAACCACTATCGGCTTCGTAATCAAAAGGAAAAACTACATCGTCTAAAACGGTGGTATCCCTAATCAAATCCTCGTCCTTTTGAATAGGTGAATAATCATAAAAATTATTTGGATTTGAAGTAGAAATAATATAATCACTATAAAGCTCAATTGGATTACTAGATTCCTGATTACTATGCCTACATATTTCAGATTCTTCATCACTACTATCCTCATCATCATAATAGTACGAAGATGATTGAACCTTATCTAAATAAGTAGTGTTACCAATTATAACCTCGTTATCTTGATTATGTGAAAAAGTATCTTCATTCTCAAGGGTATTATTGGATACACTATATTGGCAATTCAAGTTATTTCGAGCAATACTTTCGTTCGTCTCTAACTCAAGTCTACGTGTCGACTCAGCTATCCTCTCAAGGGTCTCTTCCAAAGAAAGTTCCCTTAGTGTAGGATCTAAGTTTTGAGTTAATCTATTGAGGATATCTTCTATAGATTCAGTTGTTGTTGCAGTTCTTTCGTCCATAACTACATTATTCACCTCATCTAATTTATACGTCGATTCAGCTAACTGACGTGATGACTCAGCTAAATTCCTGAGAGTCTCTTCTAGAGAAGGAATAGGAACTGAAGGATCATAATAAGGACTACTTTTCAATAGTTTGATTGTATCCTCTAAAGACGAAGAACTAGTATTATAATCTTCTTGCTCGTATGACTGATGCGCGTGCGGATAGTAATTGGGCTCACCATGGTATGAACCATAACCTTGAAAAGGTTGGCGTCCCCAGTCACTATTCTCACTATGGTCATAATACTGATGATGTCCATAATCAAATTCAGGTCGATATTCATTGTATTGGCTTCTATCATACCAGTTCGACATTCTTAATTGCAGGGGAATTCTACGCAATCACAAACAAGTCCGACTCGACCAAATCAAACCTATAGAATCTAGCAAACAAAAAGCATGATGGCTCCACTTAGATTGTTTTCTAGACCAGCTTCTATTCCTTCGAAAAGGAATTCGTTACAATTTGAGCACACCCCTCTGGAATCAATCCGAGCTAATGTAAGTTGAATCGAGGCGAGGGAAGCTCAGTGGAGCTTTGATACCCAAGGCCTCACCGCTATCACAAGGCGGCGCAGTCACGCATTCAACTCAAGAAACCATCATGAACTTTGAAATGTGCTTAAAGAGCAACCAATATTTTTCGAACGAGTTTCCTATTAAGCTCGTTACCCTATTGGTCTCGTTCTATTCCAAATTTTAAGCTTGGGTTCGCGTTAGGTTTCGTTTTCCTAAGCGGGCAAGAAGGGAACGGTGATGAAATCCGAACCCTTATCTTTTTTAGGCCAGGCCTTGCCCTTTACTAGGAAAATAAAGACAGTCCGGTTCGTCCTCAAACAATTATCACCTTAAGGCAGACAGTAACCCGCTTGCAGGAGATTCGCGGGTGTTTCGATTGGACTTACCTCCCGTACCAGACGGGCGATGAACCGCTGAAGTCGACTCGGGCCACGACTCCTATGTCATGTACGAACCCGAGGGGCCGAGACGATATCGTAATCGTCGTCCTTCCCTGCACACAGTTTATATAATTTTTTTTTCTTATAATACCCTTCCGTAGGGTTAAAAAATAAAAATAAAAAAATAATTGTCCAAAAGTCCAGAATAAAGTCCAAATAAAAAGTCCAAAAATTACAAAAATTATGAAAAATAAAGCCTATTTACAAATTCTAAAAAAAATAAAAAAATAAAAGTTTTATACAAAAAAAAATAATAAAAATTAAATCCTAAAAAAAATTATGTCTTTTTTTTTCTTCTCTTTTAGCTTTTAGCTTTAAGCTTTAAGCTTTTTGTTCCCAAGTCCTTAGTATTCCACTTCGAACCTGTAAATCAAAGACACAAAAAGAAACGTAAAAAGGAACAAATAATAATAAATAATAAAAAAAAATTAAACCTAAAAACAAATCTATATACAAGTCCGCGTCGGCGGCGCCATTTTGTTGTAGTCTTAAATTTGTGGTAAATACGGATTCGTTGCTCGGACTTGAATAGATTTAAAAACAAAAAATATATACAAAATTGTCACAGGATCAAGAGATACTAGGACTCAGGATTCCACCAATTCTTATACTCATGCGAATCAACTATTAATTCTAGACAATTATAGCTTATAATGATAACAAATATCGACTCTTTTCTTTGCCAAAACTAGATTTTGTAAAGTATTAGATGTAAATCATAAGAATGATGCATCAAGAGTTCCTAGACTAAGCATACATCATCAGATAAAATCACAAATAATCAAGAAAAATCATAAAACAACTCATAATAGTGCAAATAGTCATAAAGAATTAAATAGAATTACTCATGCATAAAGAATGGTTTCCTCCATCATCCCAGTAATGGGGTTTAGCTACTCATAATAATCATGTTCTAAAAATAAATATTTGATGCTCAAAAAGTTGATTAAAAGAGTGAAAAGAATGAAAACAGTGATTCTGCGACCCACAGACGGCGTCCAGAAAAGAACGATAAAATACCACTGCTGTTGACGCTGCGAAAATAAGACTGCTGTTGACGCCTTCTTTTAAGACCCACGGCCGCTAGTCTTTCCACTATTCAAAGAACGATTGTCTTTGCAGATGTGTTCTTCGTGTTCTTCGAGCTTTGTTAATGGCAGCAGCAGCAGCAGGTACAATTCCTGCAACTCCTCCTGCGCCTCTCTGTTGGCCTCCCAATCGACCCCTAACTCTTGATAATCTTCTCTCACTTCTCTCCACCTCTTATATACTTCACAGCTCAAAGAAATCCCGATAGAATCTCTATTTTTTCTTTCTTCCAAAGTCTCGGAAAATACTGCTCAAAGCTATTCGTACGCGTCTGTTAGCTATAAACTTTCCACCAAACTTTTATCAAGACTTGAACAGGACCTAGTACGTAACTATCCAGCGTAAAACTCTCACAAAATCTTTCATACAAATCCTTGAAACTGGACAGAACAATACGTATCCTGTTTGGACTTTGATCGCTTCTCCCAGCCATTCCAGCCCAAGTTGATCGATAAAATCACTTGCATACGGTCTGTTTAGTCTTAACAGGCCTAGCCCAATTGATTTCAGGGATTTAATCTCCCTCAAAACTGCCCATAAATCCAACAGCAAGTTATCAGACGTGAACTTTAGTTTTCCCGCCAAATTCCATTATTTGAACTTTGAATGTGGTGTCCCCTTAACCAGACTGGGAGTCCCTTTAGCATGTACCTTGAAATGGGGTGCCCCTTAGTAATTAGGTTACCCCTTATCCAAAATCAAGGGTCCGTATAGCAAGTGTCCTCTGGGGCATTTTCCGCACTTTTTTCGGGGTTCCTCCGGGGTATTTCTGGGGTACTTCCGGTACACTTCTGGGGCGCTTCCGGCACTCTATCAACGGAGGTCCAAACGCCGCATTTTCAGCCAATTTCGCCGCAAATCCTTATTCTTCTAAAAACACCTACAAATAAATAAAATAACCAAATAAGTATAGAATCGAGCACTAACACTATATACAATTGAGATATATTAGACACACAAATGCGTCTATCAAATACCCCCAAACTTATTATTTTCTAGTCCTCGAGCAAATCAAAACTACAAAATAAAATCCTAACTCACTGTCGCAGGCATCGTCGATTGCATTTAGCGTATGCAATAAGCCTTTAAACCCCTAGGTGGCCCTAGTGGCCGAGTTATAGTCTCGGGAGGGCTTACTAGAGATATACCCACAAAACCTTTATACTCCAGACCCTAGCTATCTACAACGAACCTTGGAAGGCACTAAAGAATCTCCTTGGTTGGCATACTTATTGACTACAGGAAGAAGTACCCTGATGCGAAATTCCAATTGCTGTACACGAGTTTGCACTCAAGTATACTAAAATTCATATAAAGTGACAGAACTCTACTCAGATAGTTGCACTATGGACATCATATTCGGAGTCAAACTAATCACATGGAAAGATTAAGAGATGGATATAGAAAAACATAGATGGTTTTGATGTTTACTAAGTGAACGACGTTTCCCATATCTGTCTGAAGGCCTCCGCCAAAATGAACCTATCCTAATGGATTGGGATATTAGTCTGACTAATATCAACACACTGGCATATACAATGGAACCAGTGGTCGATAACCTAACTCTAGGTCAACACAACTGGCATATACAAGGGTACCAGTGGTCGACTTTATTGAATTTATTCCTTTTGGTCAAATGGTCTGGTCTCAATATTTTCTCACTTTTTCTTCTTTTTTTTTTTTTTTTCTTCTTTTTTTTTCAACTTTTTGGTAACTACCATTTTTTTCTCTCTTTTTTTTTTTTTTTTATCTCAATCACTCTAATTCACCCTAGCATTGGTAACAACTTGAATCGTGAGCCCCACCTAATCACTTAGAGAAACATAATTTAAAAACAAAGTAAAATAAAAATAGAAGTGAAAAGGACTCAACGAGATATGGTGAAACTATCATGTTATTTCTAACACCTGAGCTCTGTGCTTTTATGAATAGACTCTTCTAGATGTTTCCATCTAATCAGATTGGTTCCTCAACTCCTACGATCAAAATGCTTCCATCCACTTAGATTGGTTAGTGACATCCTAAATAAGCATAAATTTCTAGGCTCTGGAGTTTATTTATTCATACTGCAACTAAAAATTTTCTCCCATACCCCCAAACTTAAACCTAACTTTGTCCTCAATGTTCTAAAGATGAAATTAAAAGCATGAACAAGGAGAAACTGTTACCATTTGAAGTGAAAGAGTTACGGAAGGATATTACCTGGTTGCATGAGATTGGGTTACCTCCCAAGAAGTGCTAAGTTTAAAGTCTTCAGCCAGACTAAGAAAAGTATTAGTCAACTCGAACCGTATAACAGTAGCCGGAATAACTGTGGGTCTTTAACACCAAAAAGAGCTGACAAAAGGAAACTGCAGTGAACCAAGAAAATGTACAAGACTAGCATGCCCTTACTTAGTTTCCTGATTAAGATATATATATCTAATTGTGGTTCAGGTTCAGGTTCTATAAAAGGGTCTAAATATATTTCTTTAAGCTGCAACTCCTCAAAATTGAGATCCGAATTATTAGGTCCTAGAGTTTGTAAATACTTAAATAAGAACTTAGAAGCACAAAATAATAACCTAAATAATTGAGGATCCTCTAAGTCAATCAGGTTTGACTTACATAATTGACCACAGTGAGAGTAGTGGTCATTCTTAAGAAAATGTGTCGATTCTAATATCCTAAAGTAATTAGGTTTAGTCTCAGAACTTAATAATTGACACATTTGAAATTTATACGTTCCCACAATTGTTTGAAAAATATTTGGTGGGAAAACAAAGTCGATCTTAGTATCATAGCCTGGTCTAACCTCATCAACCAGAGGATGGGTTTCTAACAACTGAACTTCCTTATGGACATCACTAGGTTCAGGAAAACGAGTATGAAAGTAATCTTGTAAAATGGTTGAGGCATTGATGTCAAGTCCTAAGTGCGGGGACTTTCTGAGAGTTAAAGGTAAGGCACTAGGGAAGTGATAATCATCCCCAAACTTAGAGTTTTCAGTTTCTCTAGATAGACCTCTAATTATTTCTTGAATTTCCGTATCTTCAGAGTCCTTAAAATATTCAAGAGATTCTTCTAAGTTATTATCAGGTAGTGCATCTTTACTCATCTCTACGGGTCTATCTTCTTCTTCCAAGACTATTGTTTCTAAGTCGCTAGACTCTAAAACAGTATTTTCGAAATGAACCCGTTCCTCTAAACCACTATCGGCTTCGTAATCAAAAGGAAAAACTACATCGTCTAAAACGGTGGTATCCCTAATCAAATCCTCGTCCTTTTGAATAGGTGAATAATCATAAAAATTATTTGGATTTGAAGTAGAAATAATATAATCACTATAAAGCTCAATTGGATTACTAGATTCCTGATTACTATGCCTACATATTTCAGATTCTTCATCACTACTATCCTCATCATCATAATAGTACGAAGATGATTGAACCTTATCTAAATAAGTAGTGTTACCAATTATAACCTCGTTATCTTGATTATGTGAAAAAGTATCTTCATTCTCAAGGGTATTATTGGATACACTATATTGGCAATTCAAGTTATTTCGAGCAATACTTTCGTTCGTCTCTAACTCAAGTCTACGTGTCGACTCAGCTATCCTCTCAAGGGTCTCTTCCAAATAAAGTTCCCTTAGTGTAGGATCTAAGTTTTGAGTTAATCTATTGAGGATATCTTCTATAGATTCAGTTGTTGTTGAAGTTCTTTCGTCCATAACTACATTATTCACCTCATCTAATTTATACGTCGATTCAGCTAACTGACGTGATGACTCAGCTAAATTCCTGAGAGTCTCTTCTAGAGAAGGAATAGGAACTGAAGGATCATAATAAAGACTACTTTTCAATAGTTTAATTGTATCCTCTAAAGACGAAGAACTAGTATTATAATCTTCTTGCTCGTATGACTGATGCGCGTGCGGATATGAACAATTGAACAACTCCATAACTAGTTTTATTTGAGCCATTTGAACTAGTTGTGATTAAGATGTACAAGGTTGATATGAAAGTGTTCATATGGCTAACTTCGGTTAACTATTGTTGAGCCAACTATGTGCACACGTTTGGGCACGATTAGTCATATCTAAATGAAGTCGCATTTCAATTGGGTATAACAAGCTAAGTTCGATCTAACGGTTGAAAGATATTAGCTTGACTCTAATCAGGTTTTCATCTAACAGTGAATATTGAATACTTTGTTACCAAGGTAACATCGATTGCAATCCCTGATTTGAAGACTATATAAAGGAGAACTCTAGCAACTGGGAAACCTAATCCCCACACCTCCTGTGTGATACTAGTTGCGACTAGAGACGATTGTCCTTTAACCTAGGTTTTTCCTAAAACCATTATAGGTTAACGACTTAAATACTTCATTGGGATTCTGAAGCCAGACCCAACTATTTTCTCTGTAGTTACATGTTCTGATCTTAATTTATTCTATCGTGTTGAGTACTATCTTGTCTAAGATTTGCTCGAGATTTAATCTCCGATAGGTAAGATAAAAAGTAGTCACAAACATCTTCGCCTCATCGTTTGTGATTCCACAATATCTTGTTTCACTTCCATACGATTAAGATTATTGTGAGGTGATTGATATTACTAGGATGTTCTTCGGGAATATAATACATGTGTATGAATTGGTTCTTGTTCACCTTGATTTATCAAAATACGGAACAAAAACTCGTAGGTATTTCTGTGGGAGACAGATTTATCTATTCAATAGACTTTTCTGTGTGAGATAGATTTGTTTATCAAGTCTTCGACTTTGAGTCGCAGCAACTCTTAGTTGTGGGTAAGATCCTCTAAGGGAATCAAGTGCGCCGAATCCGTCGTAGTTCAAGAGGCGTAAGGAACGCGACTTGATGAGTGCCAAATATTGTATATATTTATCCCTTTTTGTTGGCATTTTAACTCATCTTTTATGCATTAATTCTACATTTTATCCCATATTCTGTATTTTCATTGTTTTCAAGAATAAATATTTTTATTAATTAATTTTGCATTTTTAGGTAATAAATAAAGTTCGGATGAGTCGCGGAGCGAAAAGAGCAGAAAAGTAGTGAAAAGCCGGGAGAAATTACGCAAGGAAGCCGCGAAGAATGGTGCGCACAACCTCATTTTCTACACACAAAAGCGCCTCCGTTCTCAGCCATCAGATCAGTTCTCAGAAGCATCCGACGGTCGCTCCTTCATAGAGCATCAAAATCTGAAGTCTCTGCCGAGCACCACAGCGCTGAAATTCCAAGCCTTCAGATTAGATGGTAGTTGAATCCAATGGTCGCTCCCTTGCTGTGCATCGAAGTTTGATATCTCCGCCTTACACTACAGCACCTAACTCCATCTTGAGCCGTCAGTTTCGTTGTATTTTTGCATCCAACGGTCGCTCACGATCTGTCTCAATTTCTCCGTTAGATCCGTTTCAGAAGTTATCATCCTACGCCTTTCATCACCGAACATCAAGGTTCGATGATCCCGCTCAACACTCAAACACCTAAGCCTATATCCCACAAACCAAACAACCCCTAGCCAAAACCTAATCGAGCTCACCCCATCTCCTTCCCCATTCCCTCTGCAGAAACCATGTCCGCCACCAGCTCCGCCTGCCTCTGCCTCAACCACCACCACGCATCCTCCAAAAGCCATCATGGCTACTTGTAATCATAACCCATCATTACCCTACCTCTCTAGACACATATTCTATCGATTTCAACCCTTTTTCTTCACAGAAACCCTAGGTTTGAAATTGGTAGAATAGGTGAAGTTGGAGAAGAAATCAGAGCATGGGTAGATGCAATTGGATCAACAGAAGCATGGGGGGAAGATTTAGAGTTGTTATCAGTGTATTAGGTAAGCCAATTTCACCCTTTTGTGAAACCCTAATTTCTGACATTTGGGTATTTTGGGGGAATTGTAACTGACTATAAATTGGGGTCATGGGTTGTGAAAATGGACATGCCTGGACTAGCCAGTGCACCACCAAGAGGACTGGGCTAGCCAGTTTCTCATATGTTTGCCCTGTTTTGTTTGAACTTCAATTCATATGTTGTTTTGTCTTAATTTCAGTTTTATTATGTGTTAGTTTCATTTGCTAGGGCTTAGAGGAAGCTCTTGATCATATGCTAGGATAGTAAATGTATATGTATTGTCTTGAAATGCTTTAACTGCCTTAGGATTAATGAAATGCCATTTGAGTTACTCACTTGTGATCAGCTGTGCTGTTAGAAGACAGCTGATGCTAGGAGTGCAGCTAGGTCAGTGTGTGAGAATTTAATCCATTAGAGAGATTGCATCAAGCTCAGTTAGCTAGTTGAGCTAAATACTTGTGATCAGTTGTGCTGTTGAAAGACAGCTGATGCTAGGGGTCATTTAGCAAGGTTAGTTTCTCTATCCTTCTTTGTAACCTTTCATGAAAAAAACAAGACATACATTGCATCACAATTTCCTTAGCCTAGGGTCAGGTAGTGAAATCAAAAGCCTTAGTACCCTCCCTTGAACTCAGATAACTTTAGAAACTCCCCAAAGAGAACTGTAGCAAATCCTCCAAGTCCCTGTGGACAAACCCCTATTTACTATTACTTGCTTGCAACTTCCCTGTATACTTGCAGGTTAGTTTGTAGGTTACTTTTCCCTACACACCAAGTTTTTGGCGCCGCTGCCGGGGACTCGGTAGCGGTTTTCTTGTTTTCTGTTTTCTTTCTTGTTTTCTTGCTTGTTCCTGACCTGCAACTTCCTTGTTTGCTCCTGCTCTTGCATTGCTCTTGTTCTCGCTTCACTAAGAGCATTGCCTTGCTTCACTACCTTGCACTGCTGCAAGTGCTTGTTTGCTGCTGTTGGTGTGCAAGTGCTTGTTTGCTGCTGCTTGTTTGCTGTTGTTGGTGTGCAAGTGCTTATTTGCTGCTGCTTGTTTTCTGCTGTTGGTGTGCACTACCTTGCACTGCTGCAAGTGCAAGTGCTGCTGCTGTGCTGCTGCAAGTGTTGCTGAAGCTGCTGTGAAGCTGCTGCTGTGAAGCTGCAGTTTCTGCTGGTGCTGTTGCTGTGCAGCTGCTGCCAAAGCCAAAGCCAAAGCCTGCTTTCTCTGCTGCTGGGCTTGTGCCAACTCTCTACTGCTGGGCTCTGAACCAACTAAGCTGGGCTTGAACCAACTGAGCTGGGCTTCGCTGCAGATTCTGCTGGGCTCTGCTCCACCTTTGCTGCTGGGCTTGAACCAACTGAGCTGCTTAGGATGATCCAAAGCCCAACTGGGCTTTTGCAACCTAACTGAACAGCTGGGCTGTGCTTCAAAGGTAAGCCTAAACCCATTAAGAGAACCCAACCTGTGGGCTTCCATTTTTAATTTGTGGGCTTGTAATAATTTTTGTTTTTCTTTATTTTTTTTATTTGGGCTTGTAATAATTTTTTTTTTCTTCTTTTTCTTTCTTTTATGGGTTTGTAATTATTATTTTTGTTTTTATTTTCTTTTATGGGTTGTGCTAATTTATGCTAGGATAATTAAAAAAAAAAAAAAAAAAAAAATATTTTACTTGCTCCCAAATTCAAAAACCAAATTTTATTCTGCTCCCACATTAAAAACCAAAATTTTTCTTTTTCCCATCAAAACCAAATGTCTCCCGCCAAAACCAAATTTTTCCCAACAAAACCAAATTTTTCCAAAAAGTCCAATCCCTTAAAAACCAAATTTTGAGCTTTGAGCCCAGTCATGTATAGATCTTTTTCTACAGTTGGGGAATACAACGAATCCCTTAGAGAACTTGCGTATGGACAAACTTCACGTTATGAACCTCCCACAGACCATGATGTCAATAGTTATAGGAATTATTATGGACATTTTCAAAGTCCCGAGCCGCAATACATGAACCCTAATGACTATTCACATGCATCTTATCGCAACGTGAAAATGAACATTTTGCTAGTGCCTCACTCACACAATCATCTCTGATGGATCAATTAGAAGCTCGAATCGCAGCTTTAGAAATGCAATCACATGAGGAATCTGTCACATCTAATTTTCTTAGGCAACCTGAAATCTATGCATGTCCCGCATGTGGTAGTTTAGACCACCCTGTTGAGCATTGTCATATTTTTAATTTTAGGCCATCAAGAGAAAATCCAATGTATGAAATGCCCATGAATTGTGAGAATGGTAGTCATTGGGACCATAATCAATCCTTTGAGGGTTGCGATCAATATTTTGTAGACCCTAATGACCATGCATACATGTACCATTCACCACAATTTGAACATGAAGAATTTTGTACTCCCATGAATTTAGACTCCACCACAGAAGCTTTAAGACTTAGTGAGCAAAACTTCGATAGATCTACATCACGAATTCAGGCATATTTAGATCAGATTTTGCTTCACCTACAAAAGGAGGAAATTCATGAGGAAATGTATGTTGTCCCTAATGAAGTGTCTAGTCCCATTCATGTAAATGATGTTGAATATGAACCTAATTTAGAGGAACATGAATTGACTAACGACACCACCACTGTTAATGAGGACCAATATGCATGCTACCATGATGATGATTATGATGATTATGATGATATGTTAGAAGAACATGAAAATATTGTGGAACCTGTTGGTTCAAAAACATATGGCTTCTCGCCCTCGACCTTCATGAATGTTGTTTTTTCTAATACTCATTGTAATTCATATGATTTTGATATTGACATGGGATTCGTACAATTATTCTGTGAAGATGAACATGACATAGGAATAGTTGAATCTTCTGTAGACACTAATATGCATGAAAATATATTTGATGTGTCTGATTCTCTACCTAGGTCACATTGTGATATTTCTCCTGATTTGCCAATGCATGAGAATGAATTTGTTGATGATGTTGATGATTCTGAGTGTGACTTGCTAATTTGATTGATGATTGTGAGCATGATGTGACATGTGTAGATGATTTAGGAGATTTTGATTTGATTATAATGGTGCCTATCTCCTACATGAGTCACAATCTGATGGCCTTCCACCCAACCTAGATTTGGTTTGTACCATATTGTAAAACCAATTTTCTGAGAATGCCTAATCTAGGTTTGGAACTGTGTGCTTCCCAAGTCCTCTTGGACTATTTTGCTTCTAAGTATAATACATTTGAGGAACCACAGTTGGAATTAGCATGTTTGCCCGTCCCTAGCACAGTTCACTTTGAGCTAGACCTTGTACATGATGAACCCCCAAAACTGCGAGATTTTGTTTCCAAAATTTTATCCGTTGAAAAATCCAGGTTTGGGGGTAGCTCATTTTGTTTCACAGTTTCACTTGCGTTTCTATCATATTATTATTGTGTGAAGCTGTTGAAACCTTTACACTTTGTCTTTTGGGTTGATCCTCAACTCTTTAGATTGTTAGTGTATGGTGAATATTTTTGTATATAATCCAGTAGATAAAATTTTAAAAACCCTTTTGTTCCTTTTGTATATATTTTGCTAATCCAATATGATCTCGGTTGAAATATGTTGGATTTTTGCCTTGAAATAACGGAGTTTTAATCGAGCTACCACCGTACAATCGGGTATTCTCTCTCCTTTTACTCTACTCAGCATGTCCCTTTCCATATGTTGCATTTTTATTCTTTCCATATTTTGAAACATTGAGGACAATGTTTAGTTTAGGTTTGGGGGTATAGAGTAGATACCATGATAATATGCCATAATTGAAAACGAACTCCTTCTTCTTTTTGAAAAAATTGAAAAATTCCAAAAAAAAAATTGAAAAATCAAAATTCAAAAAAAAAAAAATGAAAAATCATAAAAAATGGAGCTCATTTACCTTGAAATGTTGACTCTTGTGCAAATATGTATTTTTATTAGGAGTCTTAGTCTAGATATTTAGGCACCCTGATTCTAGCACAATTCACATAGTGATAAGAAATTTGCACGCGCACGATCTACCAATACATGTATGGCCTCGATCTTCAAGGTGTTTGATAGGAAGTTACGATTGCCAATCACTTTAGAATACTGAACGAAACTTGACTAGCTTGTTCTTTGGTTGGTTGGGATAGAAGGTGGAGGTTACATTAAGAAAAACAACCATCGAATTTAACTGGGTGCATCAAAAAGGGCTACCTCTTGCAAAGTGTCATGTAATCTTTTGTTTTTTTTGTTATGTATCAAAAGTGTTTCCTTGAAAAAAAAAAAAAAAAAAAAAAAAAAAAAAAAAAAATCAGAAAAATACCAAAAAAATCAAGTATTTATCAATTCCATCTCTCTTGTTCCAAAAATAAAAGAGAATAGTCAATGTAAATAAGAGTCATGTAAATAGTCATCTTTTGTGTTTTGTGTTGTAAGCAAGGAGGGTGTATGCCATTGATGTACAACGCGAGTAATTGTGAAATACCTCCAACTCATTCACAATTCTCGTAAAGTCCGGACAGCTAGCTAGATTTCGACCTCAGTTCTTAGCCTGAGAAACTATCTCTTGGTGATTAGTAGTCATAACTTCAGATCTTTCTTTACACATGTGTAGATACACTTTACACTCTTATCACATGTCTTTTTTTGTTATCAGTGCTAGGATTGTGCCTTCGATAGCTAGATTGACATCTCCATTTTGCTGTGAGCTTAAACTGTTTTGCACATGTCACGTTTGATGGAATCTGAGCTTATATTTTGTCCTTAGGTTTTGTAGGCACACCTCTGGTAAACCTTCACGAGACTTCAACTCGTCCACTAGGGACACTTAGTGGTTTAAAAGGCTTAGTGCATACGCTAAATGCATTCGAGAGACCAGCGACAGTGGTATAGTTAGGATTTCCTTAGTTTTGTTTTACTTGAGGACAAGTAAAATTCAGGTTTGGGGGTATTTGATGAGTGCCAAATATTGTATATATTTATCCCTTTTTGTTGGCATTTTAACTCATCTTTTATGCATTAATTCTACATTTTATCCCATATTCTGTATTTTCATTGTTTTCAAGAATAAATATTTTTATTAATTAATTTTGCATTTTTAGGTAATAAATAAAGTTCGGATGAGTCGCGGAGCGAAAAGAGCAGAAAAGTAGTGAAAAGCCGGGAGAAATTACGCAAGGAAGCCGCGAAGAATGGTGCGCACAACCTCATTTTCTACACACAAAAGCGCCTCCGTTCTCAGCCATCAGATCAGTTCTCAGAAGCATCCGACGGTCGCTCCTTCATAGAGCATCAAAATCTGAAGTCTCTGCCGAGCACCACAGCGCTGAAATTCCAAGCCTTCAGATTAGATGGTAGTTGAATCCAACGGTCGCTCCCTTGCTGTGCATCGAAGTTTGATATCTCCGCCTTACACTACAGCACCTAACTCCATCTTGAGCCGTCAGTTTCGTTGTATTTTTGCATCCAACGGTCGCTCACGATCTGTCTCAATTTCTCCGTTAGATCCGTTTCAGAAGTTATCATCCTACGCCTTTCATCACCGAACATCAAGGTTCGATGATCCCGCTCAACACTCAAACACCTAAGCCTATATCCCACAAACCAAACAACCCCTAGCCAAAACCTAATCGAGCTCACCCCATCTCCTTCCCCATTCCCTCTGCAGAAACCATGTCCGCCACCAGCTCCGCCTGCCTCTGCCTCAACCACCACCACGCATCCTCCAAAAGCCATCATGGCTACTTGTAATCATAACCCATCATTAACCTACCTCTCTAGACACATATTCTATCGATTTCAACCCTTTTTCTTCACAGAAACCCTAGGTTTGAAATTGGTAGAATAGGTGAAGTTGGAGAAGAAATCAGAGCATGGGTAGATGCAATTGGATCAACAGAAGCATGGGGGGAAGATTTAGAGTTGTTATCAGTGTATTAGGTAAGCCAATTTCACCCTTTTGTGAAACCCTAATTTCTGACATTTGGGTATTTTGGGGGAATTGTAACTGACTATAAATTGGGGTCATGGGTTGTGAAAATGGACATGCCTGGACTAGCCAGTGCACCACCAAGAGGACTGGGCTAGCCAGTTTCTCATATGTTTGCCCTGTTTTGTTTGAACTTCAATTCATATGTTGTTTTGTCTTAATTTCAGTTTTATTATGTGTTAGTTTCATTTGCTAGGGCTTAGAGGAAGCTCTTGATCATATGCTAGGATAGTAAATGTATATGTATTGTCTTGAAATGCTTTAACTGCCTTAGGATTAATGAAATGCCATTTGAGTTACTCACTTGTGATCAGCTGTGCTGTTAGAAGACAGCTGATGCTAGGAGTGCAGCTAGGTCAGTGTGTGAGAATTTAATCCATTAGAGAGATTGCATCAAGCTCAGTTAGCTAGTTGAGCTAAATACTTGTGATCAGTTGTGCTGTTGAAAGACAGCTGATGCTAGGGGTCATTTAGCAAGGTTAGTTTCTCTATCCTTCTTTGTAACCTTTCATGAAAAAAACAAGACATACATTGCATCACAATTTCCTTAGCCTAGGGTCAGGTAGTGAAATCAAAAGCCTTAGTACCCTCCCTTGAACTCAGATAACTTTAGAAACTCCCCAAAGAGAACTGTAGCAAATCCTCCAAGTCCCTGTGGACAAACCCCTATTTACTATTACTTGCTTCAACTTCCCTGTATACTTGCAGGTTAGTTTGTAGGTTACTTTTCCCTACACACCACGACTGTACCTTAATCAGTGTGAGATTGGTTCAGGCTCAACCACATTCCAGTCCAAGGTTAACTTGTAGTAGGCTAGAGTCTGTAGCGGCTTAATACAGTGTGGTGTTCAAATATGGACTAGGTCCCGGGGTTTTTCTGCATTTGCGGTTTCCTCGTTAACAAAATTTCTGGTGTCTATGTTATTTCTTTTCCGCATTATATTTTTATATAATTGAAATAACACAGGTTGTGCACAGTTCAATCAATTAGATAATCCAACCTTTGGTTGTTGATATAAATTGATTGACGCTTGGATATTGGTCTTTGGTACCATCCAAGATATTTCTCATATTAATCCGGCTCACAGATTTCTATATGTTCGATTGCAGATTGATTTGAGAAATTGAGGTATATCTCTTGGATGTATTTTCGTTGATTGAGTCTGACTGTCTAGTTCATTCTCTTGGAAATATATTGGAGTTAGTCCATACAGATTGCCTAAACGAAATATTGGGTGTGGTTGTTAGACCCACGGTTTTTCAGTAATCTTAGCGAGAAATAATTTATTGTTCAAGAACTATTTTTGTTTCAAGTTGATCATTTGGAAATTTCTCAAACATTGACATCTTATATCTATGTCGATTGAGAATGTTTCAAATTATTTAAAGAGAGGTTTCAGAACTATTGAAGCTTTGGAGACAAGGTAGGCACCCATTACCCAGTATGCGTTCTGAACTCGTGAGCGGGGGAGGTACGTATAGCCAGCACGCGTACCCTAAGGGCCTAAATTCGTGAATGACTAGGGGAATGCATACCTAGTACGCGTACCCTAGCTACCTGAATTCACGAACTGGTCCATAGGTATTCGTACCCCTTCACATAGGGCTGAATACGGGTTCGATTTTTCGCAGGAACCGGACCGAACCAGACCGATAAGGAAGAAACCAAACTAAATCATTTATTAATGGATTGGTTATGGTTAAAAAAATTGAAAACCGACATTACTGGTTTGGTTTTGGTTTGAACTGAAAACCGAACCAAAAACCAATGGAAAACCGATAAGTATAGGCCGTTGATTAAAATCAAATAGATTTAATCTACCCCGTCCATCTCACACTTTGTAAACCTAAGTTCTACCCTTACCCAGACGAGATCATATTTGGAGTATGCAGAACTTGGAGTTTAAGTATTTTGAATCTGTAATGTTTATGTTTTGAACTATGCTTATAAACTTGAGTTATGAACTACGCTTGTGTGTTAATTACATTCTGCAGGTTGGTTAAAAAAATTCAAATGTGTTATTTTTTTAAAGATTTCAACTGTCAGTTTCAGAAAACTGACATACAATCGGTTTTCCATTACCCCAATGGAACAAACCTAAACCGGCTAAAACCATTTAGAAACCGAACCAATGGTTAATGGATTGGTTTGGTTTAGATTTTTAGAAACCGATGGTATTGGTTTCGGTATTGGTTTGGCCGGAAACCGAACCAAAACCGATCATGAGCTTCACATACCTACCTAATACGAATTAAGCAGATGCTCATAAACTATTTCTACAAATATGTTTAGCATTACTACAACTCTCAAGAATACTTCTAAGACAATTTTGATCACTAAATCACTTTGTGTTTTTGAATCATGGTATAAGTCTCGAGTTTTAATGAACACGTTTATGCTTATAAGTTAGGTTGTAAAGTACGTCATCTAAGAGAATCAATTTCGTAGAGCCTTGTGAGGTTCAAGAGAGTATGGATCATGATTACATATGAATTGCTTGGACGGTTAATTCGGTCTCAACTACATTTCAAAGGTTAGTATCTGTAAAGGCTTAATATAGTTTAGTATTCAAAGTTGAATGAGGTCCCGGAATTTGTCTGCAGGTGCAGTTTTCCTCGTTAACAAAACTTCTGGTGTCTTGTATTTTTGCTTTTCCGCATTATATTGTTTTGTCCTTATAATAAGAATAACACAATTGTAAGTATTTAATATAGGTAGTCTAAGTCCTTATTAATTGTGATCAATAACGATACTTTCTTGTTGAATTTGTATCTTGAAAAATAGATAAAAAGTTTCATACTTGGCAGAATTCAGATCCTCTTGATTTGGATACGACTAGATTGATCTTTGTTATTGATTTACGAAATCGTCCAAGAACTCTTCTGCATAATCAGGTTCAAGGATTTTGTTGTCTGAATAGATTGATTGGTGGAAGAGAAAGAGAAAAACTCTATATACATATTGTTCAAGGATATTTAATTATATCTACTTGCACTTGTATTAGGTTTTGTCCATATAGGTTGACGAACGAAAAAGTTGGTGGTGTACTTGGTATCCTCTCTTTTTCAGATTCCAACTTACACTATTACTTTCTCTCTCTTCTGAAATTATCTCTCATTTACTTATTAATTTCTTGATAGTTTTCAAATTAGGTCACGAGATTTAGACGAATGTTTAAGCCAATTCAATAAGTTCAAGTAATTAAACAAGATAAGTAGGGGAACAATAATGACAGAAACAGAAATCATGACAAAAAAGGGGAATAAAGTGAGATGTGAGAAACTGAACCGATTACAATTAATTCGCGTGTAGCCTTGTGTTTGGTCAATTTTTTTATATGTTCAATTTTTCTTCCTGCCCCCTACTCGACAAATCTTAAATTCACAACATCTTCTTTTTTGGAAAAATTTGTTCTTTAAAAATTATTTTAATTTTAAAAAATAATAAAAAAAGTAATTTGAAAACTAAAATCAAATTAAAACAAAACAAAGAAAAATTAACCAAGGGTGACTAAATAATTTACTTATCTTAGGACACCTTTTCTCACCCTACTACTACAACTTCTTCCGCCACCACATTATCACCACCACTCCACCAGTCTCACCAATACCCACCACAATTATCCCCACCGCCGATCCACCACCACCACCCACCATCAAAACCACCATTAGTGCTTAATTTACCTATCTTAGGACCCTTTTTCCCACCCTACTACTGCTACTTATTCCACCACCACATTATCGTCACCACTCCACCAGTCTCACCAATACCCACCACCATTATCCCCACCAATACAAGCACGATTAATGCTTATTGATATGGTTAATATCAAATACATTTATTATGTATCAACAAAAATATATTCATTTGATTAATTAAATAAACATTTATTATGAAATATCAATTGAACATTTATTATTAAATTTTAATTAAACGTGATCATTTATAGCGGTATATTTATGTTCTGCAAGTGTAAATTGATCGTTCTTTATCTAGCCTAACTTGTCCAAACTTTATTTTATATTCTGGAAATGTAATCAATTTTATTTTAATAATAAAAACCGTGAGTTATTTGATCGGGTACTATAAATAGCTGGGATCCCATTTGGATGATCCAACGGTCATGATCATATTGTCTTATATGATTTAGTATCCTCCTCAAAATATTTGTGTTTTGTCCTTACCAGTTGTGCTAAAAACAACCAACTACATTTATCACAATAAAATGTTGCCCATTTTGTAGAGACACAAAACTATTATTGTCCACTGCTATTCACTAACATCCACCATTGTACGTAAAAACCAGCCACACCCACTATTTTTTCCACCACCAGTAATGTAACCACCTCCACCACTCACAAATACCCACTATTGTTTTCACCACCCACTGCTTCTTTCACTACCACCATTAAAAATTATTAATATAATTTTTAACCAGGGTCACTGTAGTACAGTGGTAAAGTCACTGGGTGATGATACCAATTACCTGAGTTTGAAACTCGCCCGCACCAAATTCTTTACAGATCAAAAAAATAAATAATATATATATATATATATATATATATATACTTTTTAATAAACTTATTTATTGATAAAAATATGTATTTATTAGATTCATTATCATAAAGTATTTATAATGATTAGTTGAAAAAACCACGGCCGTAGACTTATCCCTCCTAAACAAATCTCAGCCGCTCTTTATCTAGCCTAACTTAAGCAAGCTTTGTTTTGTATGCTAGATGTTTTGCTCTATGAACTTTAATGTTTTATGTTTTACTTTAACTTATCTTTGTGAAATCAATCATTAAAGGTGAGGAGTTATGAGCTGTAGCTGGAATCAACTCTTCAAATGCAACACTAAGTAAACTCCTATGATGGGTCCAAGAGCATAGCTCAGTGGTATCCCATCAACTCCAGTAAAGAGAAAGTCAGGAATTCGATCCCCACCGTATTAGAGATTTGTATTTAAATTAGTTGTATAGAGGAGTCTGGCGGGATTGGATCTAATAATGGAGCTAGTCCAACTGGCTGGATTTGGATAGGGACCTGGGTCCCGCTTTAACCTATCAAAAAAAAAGAAGTAACCCCTTACGATGACGGCCCACCCTAAGTGGACAAAATCACACAGCTGCAACAGCAAAGGAAAGTTATCCCTGATAATTTGGAAGTTATGGATGAAGAGATTTGTAGTAGTACAACAAATTCTGATAGTAGTAACCACCGCCGAAGGAAATATTATCGAATGAATGCACGATACCGTTTATCTAATTTTACGGCCGAAGAGAGATCTCGCTGCTTGCAAGGCGTGCTGAATCTCAAAGGCAAAGGCGTCGTGCAAGATAACATCAATTATGTAGTCCCGCAAAAACTGGAAGACAAATCTGACTACAGAGACAAACTATCTGAACTAGAAAGACAACATGTTGGGCATCAATACGCCGTTGTCGCAAGAGCACGATCAATGAATGTTGGGCCTTCAGAGAGAATGATAGCCTGTAAGTTGTCCTTATGTTTCAGAATAACCAAATTAAGAATGATTTTTTGGGCACTACTCAAAAATGGTGGGGACTACTAAGTGATAAAATATATATCCTATAATTATAAGGGATGTCCTAAAGTGTGGAAATGACTAACATATCATTAACCATCTCCTCCCATCACCACCGCCGCTCACCACCCCCTACCACCACCACCACCACCGACCATCTCGAACCACCACCACAGCCACCTCTATATATAACTTAATTTAAATCATTAACAAAACAAAATCAAAATCAAAATTATAACAAACCCATTAATTGTCGTTCGTTTTTGGTTGAAGAAATGAGAAGTAATCATCAAAATGAGTTGAAAATGGAAGTTGCAGAGAGAAGTTCGGCTTGGAATTATCTGAAAAACTTTGTCGAACTAGCCGAACTCAACTTTAATGGGGGTTTTTCTTTCAGAGAAAAGTTCGTTTACCTCGCAAAAAAAAATTCCCAGCCGAACTTTTAGTTCAGTTACGTCGCAACTTTTTTTCCTTTTTCTCCTAACCGAACTTTTCTCTGAAAACCTATATATTGAGTTCAGTTTCGTCGATTATTTTTTTTCCCAGCCGAACATGTGGTTCAGTTACGTCGCAACTTTTTTTTCCTATCCGAACTTTTTTCTGAAAGCAAAAACTCCATTAAAGCTTAGTTCGGCTACCTGTGTTTTCAGAACCATTAGCCGAACTACACTTGCACATGAGTTCGGCTACATGTTCTTCAGATGTCTTAACCGAACTCTATTTCCATGGTCGAAATCAGTTTATTATTTTTTCATTTTTTCGAAAGATTTTGCCAATTCAAGCAACATTAACTAAATTTGAAGTATACCTAAGTACCAAAAACTCTCATTTCGAAATCAACCATCTTACAAAAGAAAAAAAAAACTTCTTCTCAAGAATTAATCTTTTAAAAGCACCCAATTAATTAATCTAGCCTCATTGATTAATCATTATACTAAGACTAATTAATCGTAACACTAACTAATTTAATTACCAAGGGCAAATTTGGTATTAAAAAAATATTAGATAAGGGGTGACTCATTATTACTTTTAATATCCACCCCAAAAAATGAAGAGTAGCCCCCCACCATTTTTGAGTAGTCCTCAAAAAATGGTTCCAAATTAAAATTATAGCGATTCAAATTTATCAAATGAAATGCTTGGGCTTTCATGGTTTTCAAATTATACTGTAGATGATCGATCTTAAAATGTTAATTATATTTTCTTTTAGTACACCTATATAATCAATCTCACTGGATTATAACCAAGATTGAGAAGAAAAAAAAAATTGTACTTGATATAAGTTTTTTTTCGCACTTTTAGCTTTACAGTGGATATGTTCGATCGCACTTGATGGATTGTGACATAGTTATAAATATTTTTCGTAAACTATGGGTAACTCATGGAAAACTCGTCCCCTATAGATATTTTCCATACCCGTCCCCGTCCCAGTTCTTATGGTAACGGGTAGGGGATGGGTTTTGGTTTTTGAACGAGGTAAGGGATGGGATTCAAGGTCCCCACCATTGCCATCCCTAATATAGAAAAAGTCAGCCGAAAAAACTTAGAAGACCAACAAAAAAAATCTTTCACAAATGTAAAAGGCTGGAGTTTGGGCTTTAGTTTTAACTTGGGTACGATTCTGGTAAAAAAAAAAGAACGATTTTTTGGGGACCATGGTTTTATTTTGGATAAAGACATTAGAAGTAAATCTAAGTCACCCCTTATCTAGATATTTATATTATACCTAAATTACCCTCCTGATTAATTTTGGGTGATGACTAGTTAGTGTTAATAATATTTAGTGTAATTATTAGTGAGATGATTAAGTTAAAGATAATTAGTGAGATTAAAAAATCAGATGGTTTTTTTTTTAAAGAAGTAGAATTATTGAGAATGTAAAGTTAGAGAAGATGAAGAAGGAAAATATGAAAAACGATGGATTTTACCAACCACAACCGGAGGAAGGGTATTTGGGTACCCAGGTATGCTTCAAACTTAGATAATGTTGGTTGAATTGCTCCAAACTTTCAAAAAAAAATGAAAATTTTTATGTAGATTTGGGCCAGTTCGGTTACCATATGTCAAGAACATGTAACCGAACACACCTGAAAGTGTAGTTCGGTTACGTTTTCCAAATACGCAGGTTACCGAACTCGCTCGTTAATGGAGGTTTTGGTCGTACAGTGTAATGTTCGGTTACCTAGGATAAAATGGTAGGTAACCGAACTTTGAACTTAACAATTTATTTGGGTACATCTTGTGTGTTCGGTTAGTTCTCAAACTTCAACTCAACCAAGTTCCCAACCGAACTGCAGGTTAAAAGTAACCTAGTGTTAGAAGTTCGGTTGGTTCGCAAAACTTCAACATATTTTGCGAATCGACCGATATGGGCTTATATATGTATATATGCAATTAGGCAAACGTTCGGTTACTACGAAATTTATTTCTTGGCGAATTAGGTAGAGTTCGGTTACGAAGTTTCAAAGGTAGAGTTCGGTTACAAAGAAAACTTAACATTTTTGCGAACGAACCGAACTTGTGGACTTCTCATTATTTTCGTAAACTAAAGTTCGGTGATATCCTTATTTTGCGAAGGAACTGAACTTATGGACTTGTGTTGTTCTAACACAAGGAGTTCGGTTAAACGTATTTTTTTGCGAATCAACCGAACTCTGAATTCGGTTAAGAAAAATTTAATTCGTGATAACCAAACTTTTTTCTGAAAAAAAAACCCTCCATTAAACCTCTCTGCAACTTCCATTTTCAACTCATTTTTAATGATTACTTCTCATTTATTCAACCAAAAACGAATGACAAGTAACGGGTTTGTGAGAATATCTTTGTTAATGTTTTAAATTAAGCTATATATATATATAGTGGCGGTGGTGGTGGTGGTAATCGGTGGTTGGTGGTGGTGATAATCGGAGGTGGTGGTGGTGGTAATTGGCGGTGGTGGGCGGTGGTAATCGGTGGTTGGTGGTGGTGATAATCGGAGGAGGTGGTGGTGGTAATCGGCGATGGTGGGAGGAGGTGGTGGTTATATATATATAGGTGGTTATTGGGTTGGTTTTAAATTAAATTAGGTTAAGGATAGGTTAGTCGTTTCAATGTTTTAGGACACCCCTTATAACTATAGGGAAGGTGGCCTAATAAAACCATGGTCCCCTCAAAAAAACAATGGTCCCTAAAAAATCATTCAAAAAAAGAAACTCCAATTCTTTTGATGATCCTGTAATTGTTGGATGTTGTTGCAACCCCAATACACAGTCACAGAGTTGTGGAAAGAGCTTAAGTCATTTTTACTGATCATGGCCATTGCTCTGTTCTGGTGCCAGGTAGTGTTTTGGTGTGATGTTTAGAAGATCAACTCTTGCAACTCTACATTTTTCTTCCACGGCAGGAACTATTTTCCGCACCATGACATGGATTTAGAAATCACTACGCCCCCATGATGGGGCTTATAGAGCGCATCCCCCCAGTATAAAGTCATTACCCGTTTTTGGGTTTGGGTTCGGGGACTACTTGGGAGTCATAAGAGTTGGTTTCTTTCAAATATTTCACATTTTTCTTGGATTTGGAGAACTATAAGATTTGCTTTGAGAGCCGAAGAAACAAAGAGAAAGGTCATTCATACTGGCCAGGATCAGTAAATTGCAAGATAAGCTAGGACATCAGAGGTAAAGAAATGCAAAATTAATGGTTCCATAATAGGTGTCCAATTAACCTGACATCTATAAGTTCGAACAGAGGATCACCTCACCATGTTTAACTAAAATACTATAATCTGAGTGATAGAGATCCTAAAAATAAACCAAAACAATTGCATAAAGAAATTTGAAAATCAGAAGAATTAACTCATATGCCGTCGAATTTATTTGCTCCCTCACTTGGATTTTGAATCAATCACCTTCTTTGCGAAAGAAGGCAAACAGAATGCGGCTGAATGTATCTGTATAAACGAGAGCGGAGTAAGAACATAATAAACTTGTAGAGAAACAAGGAGGGCGAGCGAGAGAGTGTGCAGCAGTGTGCAGAAGGAATTACCTCTTTGTTATAAAACTTCAATGGTGCCTTTTCATTATCTTTATCCTCAATTGGGTTCACTGGATTCCTAAAATCAACAGCTGGCCCACCAGTGGAACAAAGCATGAAACCGATCACCCCACTGCAACAAGAGAAGACAAAAGTATCAAAAGAAGTTCTTCAAAGTGGGAATTAACTCTTCCCAAAAAAGAAGTCATAAAATCAGATGCCTCAGAAGATCTGAATTGTCATAACAGAGTGATGCTAACCTAGGATAGGTGGGTACTGTCGTCCATGCATAGTTAACTGAGCCTTTAAATATCTGGCGGCAGTTTGAGACAATATCCTCGATGATGTGCATATGAAGCCATATGCTTTCTGCCTGGGTACATACAACTCCTCCAGGTCGAAGAGCCTTTGCCACTGATTCAAAAAAGGGCTTCTCAAAAAGCTCTTGAGCAGGACCTGACAGAAGTTTAACATGCCCAACATTAGAAAAGACCGATTTGCAAGTTACAGGCGAATGTCAGATATAAGTACGATTAGCCTGCACAAAAATCAATTACCTATGGGATCAGAAGAATCCACTATGACTGCATCATAGGTACCTTCAGGAACAGCCTTCAAAAATGCAACTCCTGCAAAGTCAGGAAAGGTTTACAAACAGGGAGGAAAACATAAGGCAAAAACTGAAATCCCATAATAGTATTAGAAACTTTTCAAGAGAGAAGATCATACCATCTCCGACATGGAGGTTTACACGAGGATCCTCATATCCAACTGCCAGATCTGGGAAGAATTGCTTAGAAACCTCAACGACCATCCCATCGATCTCACATATGTCTATTTGTTCAACAGAAGAATGGCGAGCTACTTCCCGCAGAACACCACCATCTCCTCCTCCAATAACCAATACCTATGAAGAAACATGTTTTATTTAAGAAGCAAAAACAGTTATCCAGAGAAACATTGATAAATTAAAAAACAAAAAAAAAAGTGGATCAGGTGTCTTCACTCTAGCCACCTCTCCTCTTCTAATAAGGGCATCAGATGACAACATTCATATAAGTCTAGCAGAAAGAGCAACCTTTTTAGGGTTTGGAATGGAACAAAGGGGAAGGTGAGCAATCATTTCTTGGTAGGCGCATTCATCCCTCTCTGTTACTTGAATCACACCATCTAAAACAAGGACTTTCCCATAGGTAGCTGACTGAAAGTGAAAACATTGCAAAAAATATATTAAAGTTGGCAAACGCTGAAGCACTTGACACATAAGTAAGCAGAAGTTCAAGACTTTGGCACTTTAGGCTGCAATACCTGAAATATCATTATGTTTTGGTACTCAGACTTTCCCTGAAACAAGATCTTCTCTACCTTTAATGAGTGAGCCTCTCCTGCCAAAAGTTAAGAATAAGTATTGTCAATCTTATTTCCCATTTTTCTTCTTTCACTCGGGAAAGTAAGATATAAACCTAAGAATACAAATATCTGGAATTTCACACCAGTGAAGGCATGATCAACATTGCACCTATACAGTTACCCATGCCAAGGTAACTAAATTGAGGAATAAGTAAATGTTCCAATTGAACTACATTGCTCCAATATCCATAGATTTAAACACAAATATACATTGCATTACATATTAAGAATATCACCAAATGTTAGCAACCAAAACCCCATAAAGCTGACACTTCCTAGACGGAAAGGTCGACCACACAAATGATCAACATCATAAAGCTGCAAAATATTGAGCTCCGTTTATATACAGCCAGGTTAACTCTAATAGTCAACCACATGAAGCTGAAACTGCTTGAGAGCATAATCTTAGGCAGAAATTTCCAATTACTGCGGCAATATACCAGCAACAAAGAAGTTACTTCAACCATTTGTGGCCAAAGAGTGTTAAGACATTTATCACTAGGTGCAGACCCATTAGTCTGGTTACTGAAAGCTAACAAAGACAGGAAATCATCAAAATCAAATATCTGAAAATATGCAATTAGCCCTTTATTGAGAACTACAGCCAAAGAGTTATATAATTCCCAAAATGTCCCCACGTTTACAAGGAAAGCAATGAAGAAAACATTCCTCAATAAAAACCCACACAATCAGGATGAAAAGTTAATGAGAAAGGGTTAGCTAAACTTCAGAAACCCACACAACAATACGACAATAGCATACCAAATACCATAATTTTCTTTTTCAAATAAGGCAACCCAAAACAAAGAAACTTAAAAGAATCCAAAAGAAAAAAACATGATAAAAAAGATGAGATTTTTATCAAGGGATGTTGATACAAACCTGGCCACATTGGACTTATCTCAGAAAACCAACCAGGAATCACCGAAGAAATACCGTCAGGTGCTTTAGTAGTAGCCTCAACTTCATCTTCTTCTCTGGGTCTCTTAGTAGGCAAATCAGAAGCAGCAGCAACAGTGTTCTGATCAGCCATAGATACTTTCTTCTAAACCCTAACTCTCAATAATCCTTCCCCGAGTGTAGTGATTGTGAGCAACACGAGACTAGACTAGAGGGATATAGATAGAATATATATAAGGGCCAAAAAGAAAGATGCCTCTCTCTTTTTTTCTTAATAAAAGAGAGAATCCCAGTAAAAAGAAAAAACAGGACACCTCTCAAGAGCCCACACGAAGACCAAGTACAACGAAAAACATGATAGACCTCTCAATTAGGGTTGGAAATTGCACACTCACCGTTCGCTGATCTCAAGAAATCATGTTTCATCATCATAAAATAAGATCTCGTAATATATCTCCACTAATGAATGTTTTTCCGTGTATACCGTTGTATGCAACTTTTTATAAATCGTATTTCTTGCCTATAAGAAGTTGCCATTTGTAAAATGAATATTTCTGACTGGCGTTTTTTATAGAAATTACATGGACTTAAAGAACATGAAGATTTAAGATCGAAATACAATTAAAAGGTATTACCAAAGAGGAATTTGCGAAGAGAAAGTAATGAACTACCAATAAAAGTACGATTTTGAGATTATAATCCAACTATATTGATAGGTTTTTTTTCTTCTTAAAAAAGAGATATTTTTTTTGAGAGAGAAAAAAGGTAATATTAAATCAAAACGATGAATGTTAACACGGTTACAAGAATGTGAAATTAGCCGCTACCAGTTACAGCTTCCCAATTACATATTAAGGTACTCAAAGAGTAACCTTCAAAAATCTTAGTGTTTATCGACCAATTGAACAAAGTGTATTTAACAGAAATTATGGGTTGTTCAAGAGTTCTTCTCTTATTATTAAAAACCCTGCAGTTGCGTTCTCTCCAAATGGTCCACCATATTGCGAACGGAAGTATACCCCAAATCTTCTTGATCATATTGTTATTCTTCTTAGCCGACCATTCCCATAAATTTGACTTGATGCTTTCAGAAAAACCCACTTAACCCCAAAACCATCCACAAAATAATGCCATAGCGCTCTGGTTACTGGACTGTGAAGAAATAAGTGATTATGTGTTTCTTGCTCTGAGTTACACAGCGTGCAAACACTAGAAGTAACCTTTCCAGCCCTCAGCAAATAATCTAGTGTTGGAGCTCCGTTATGACAAAGTGATCAAGCTAAAAAAGACACCTTTAATGGTAGTTTTGGGTTCCATATCTGTTTATAGGGGAAAACAATGAAACCATCAATCTCGATTGAAGAATAGCAGCTGGCAACTGAAAAATCTTGCGAAAATTCCATTTTTTCGCATCCTCCACTGTACTATTATGGATTGTAGTATTAAAACCTTCCAACAACTGTAACAAGATGGCAACTTCACCTACTTCCTTCTCATTCAAGTTTCTTTTAAATCTGAAATTCCAAGAACCTTGTTCCGACAACATTTCCTTTACAGTAGCCATTTCAAAATGTGAGAGTTTGAAAAGAGAAGGGAATCTGTCCTTTAGAAGGGTGTCTCAAAAAAGAGATCTTCTCATAAAGATATGAGAGTAGTATGCCCAAAATCTTGAATCTAGATCACCACACTTGAACTTCCCCCAAAAACTCAATTGAGATCACAAAGAAACGCTATTAAAGCGCATAAAGAATCTCCATAAAGGAGAAGACATAAACGAAAAGGGAAAAACACCCAAAAGAACACCATAAACATTTAAACAAATTAACCTAAACTTCCGACTATGTAAGAAAACAAGAAAATGGAAAGAAACCTGCTCAAATCTAGCCCAAAATGGACTAGATCTCAGCAGTAAGCTTTAATAGTGGTGAGAGTTTATATTCGGTTTTGAGAAGGAGCTAAAGATGAGAGAGTAACTTGGGGTGTTTGGTATAATTGATCAACTCAGACACTTGGTGAAGGGTTACTTTAACAGGTTATCTGACATTGAAATTCACAACAAAAATGATAGGTTTATTGAAGTTTTCATTTCGTTTTATCCTGGCACTCTAAGGGTGGTCTTTACTAAACTCCAAGGGTGGCGGAGCCCATCTTCTCTAATAGAGACCCGAGATAAAACGAAGAGATAACTTCGATTTAACCTATAATCTACTGAGTTTATAAAGGGTATATAGTTGCGATTTACGAGGTTAGTCAAAAATCCTAAAACCTTTTGTTAGGACCTTAATCTCATATCATTAAGATGATGTAAAAAAGAATCGGTTTATGAGTTTCCTCAACCTGTAGACCGGGTTTACAGATGTGTTTTACGCATGGTCTTATAATGAGTTAACATCCTAATAGACGGATTTATATTATATGGAATCATATCACTAAATATCCATAACATGTATCAAAAAAAAAGTTTAAAAATTATTTTCCCTAATATCCTGGGCATTTGATTCACTTAAGATTTCTTATAGTAGTAATCCCAATGATTTCTTCGATACCTAATTTACGGTAGGTTATGTTTTTCCACGGGAACGTAGCATCTTCTCCCATAAATTTATATGATGATGTTGGTCATGAGTTTCTATTCTAAAAATATCATTTTCCTTCGTTAACTTACTTACTTTCTCCTCTAGAACCTCATTCTATTTTCTGTCATTCGTCTCCATATTTTTCCCTCGTAAGATTGTCTCTTCAAACTTTAGTATTTGACCCAGAATATGAAAACTTTACGAAGTTTTTTGTTTTTGTATGTCTTCCTATTGTAACTGAAGATATATTTTATTTTGATATTGTTAAAGCATAGCTCGGTTGAACTCACCAAGCGTTGGTATGTCAAGTTTGGTTGTCATATTTTAGTATCAAAACTCATCTAGAGCCATTTAATTAAATACTAGAGTCAACTTTGTTTAGGTTAGACTAGAAAGTCTAGGAATATTGAGACATATAAGTATTACTCGAAGACCTGAAGAATGCGAAGAAGTAACGAACTACAACGACGACATCATCCTTCCACTTGAGGTTAGTAATACTGACTTGAACTTGTTTCATTCCTAACGTATCTTTCAAGTCGTGCATATTGAAAACATAACTACGAAACTGTATATATTGTATATTATACTATAGTGATGTGACATGATCATAATAGTATGATCATATATTAAGGAATTAGACTACGAAGTATAACGCTTGTCTTTTGAACTTCGTATATATGACATCAGCATAATCTTGTATTGAAAATGCGGGGGTACAACAACCTCACCCAATATTTCTATTAGCAATATGTATGGACTAACTCCAATATACTTTAAAGAGAATCAACTAAACTCAATCTTAATAAAGTATATCAAAGAGTTCTAATATCTCTATTTCACAATGTAATCATAAAATCGAACAAATAGAAATCTGTGAGCCTGATTATTATGTGAAATAACTTGAACGGTACCAAAGACCAATGTTCAAGTGTCAATCAATGTAAATCAACAACGAAAGGTTAGATATTCTAATTGATTGATCATAACGCACAACCTGTGATATTTCAATTATAGAACAAAATATAATGCGGAATAGAAATAACACAGACACCAGAATTTTGTTAACGAGGAAACCGCAAATGCCGAAAAACCCCGGGACCTAGTCCAGATTGAACACCATACTATATTAAGCCGCTACAGACACTATCCTACCACAAACTAACTTCGGTCTGGACTATAGTTGAACCCTAATCAATCTCACACTGATTCAAGGTACAGTTGCGCTCCTTACGTCTCTGATCCCAGCAAGATACTACGCATTTAATTCCCTTAGTCGATCTCACCCACAACTAAGAGTTGCTACGACCCAAAGTCGAAGACTTTAATAAACAAATTTGTATCACACAGAAAAGTCTACGATAATGGATAAATCTATCTCCCACAGATAAACCTATGAGTTTTGTTCCGTCTTTTGATAAATCAAGGTGAACAAGAACTAATTGATAACCCGGACTTATGTTCCCGAAGAACAGCCTAGTATTATCAATCGCCTCACAATAATCTAAATCGTATGGTAGCGTAACTAGATATTGCAGAATCACAAACGATGAGACGAAGATGTTTGTGATTTCTTTTTATATTGCCCTATCAGATATATAATCTCAAGTCAATTATTCAACTGAACTCGTACGATAGAAAATGGCAAGATCAGATCGCTCAACTACAAGAGAAGTAGTTTCGTCTGGCTTCACAATCCCAATGAAGTCTTTCAGTCGTTAACCTACAGGGTCTCGAGAAGAAACCTAAGGTTAAAGGAGAATCGACTCTAGCAAAACCAACTAGTATCACACAGGAGGTGTGGGGATTAGTTTTTCCAGATGCTAGATGTCTCCTTTATATAGTTTTCAAATCAGGGTTTGCAATCCAAGTTACCTTGGTAACAAAGCATTCAATATTCACCGTTAGATGAAAAACCTGATTTAACCAAGCTAATATATTTCAACCGTTAGATCGAAACTTAGCTTGTCACACACAAATGAAATGTATTCATTTAGGTTTGAGTAACCGTACCTAAACGTGTACACTTAGTTGGTTCACAAATAGTTAACCAATGGTTAGCCCATATGAGCACTTTCATATTAACCGTATTCATCTTTCTCATAACTAGTTCAAATGACTCATAAGAACTAGTTGAAGAGTTGTTCAATTGCTCAGGTCTTTATTCATAGATATAATTGAAACAAAATCGGTTTGATCCATTTGATCAATTCATGAACAATATACCCACGGTTTGCAAAGATTACATTCCTTATAATTTACTGTTTTAAGTTCATGAACCACCGACTTGAGAAATAACCAGCTTGGGTACGCGTACGGGTATGCGTACCTTAGCCACCGGATTTAAGTTTAGAAACTCAGCAGAAATTTTCGGTTTGAAAACTTCCGTGGGTGCGGGTACGGGTATGCGTACCTAAGGTGACTGGTTTACTAGTTTGCAAACTACAAACTCAGCTGAAATTTTTCGGTTGAAAACTTCCGCCCCTACGCGTACCCAACCTGTCTCCTTCACCAATACCGTATGCACACATATGCACACACTTGGTTTCCGGCACATGGATTTATACATTAATGTGCGAACACACTATATATGCTTATATCCATAGTTGGTAATCTCAACTCTACATTTCAATCATTGAAACATTTTTCTATAATGCTATAACAATCGTTATTCACGACTATCGTCATCAAAGCTATTTTCAAGATTGAAACAGCATCATGACTTTCGTCACGGGTAAAGATGAAATTGGTTAAACCAAAAGCTTACCAACACATATTTCGAGAAAAAGATAGGCGAGTAAACTCGGCTCGAAATAGCATATGTGTATGTATGAAAACTATCATACTTATATGACTATTGTCTCAAGAGTAGGAGATAGAGTAGACTTTTGAGTGATAGATAAGTTCAAGTCTCCACATACCTTTTTAGTCGGATGAAGTTCCACTGGTTCCTCGAGTAGTTCTTCGTCCTCGTAAGATGATCTCCATGGAGTCTGGAGCTCAACTACACTTACTATCCTAGACCGAGACTTAGTCATAAGTAAACTAGAAATCAAGACATATATTTTTAATCACTAATATTGACAAACATGCTTGAGATAACAATGCATGCGAGTTCGACCGAGCAATGCTCTAACAATCTCCCCATTTGTCAATTTTAGTGACAAAACTATCAATACATATGGATTACAAAATAGATAAAACTTTGTAGCTTCTCGTCCACATGCTTGATATCCTTGGTGCTTCAACATTACTCGATATCTACGTCTTTTCCAGGTACTCTCATGATTCCATAGATGTTCAGTTCAACATCATAGTTGTTGAAGTTCCGTAGCCATAACAATGAGAAAAAAAAAGCTCTCGATCATTGTTATACAATGTCATAGTATTATTACACATCATCAAAGTTCTTATATCACAACTTCGACAATAATACTATGGTGATATGTATCACTCCCCCTTAGTCAATACTTCGTATCAACATAAAAACCACTCCCCCTTACATAATGATCCGAAAACCATATGTATTTGTAATGTGAACTACATAATAATTCTCCCCCTTTTTGTCAATAAAATTGGCAAAGATACGAAAACGGGATCCTAATGAAATTTTCATAGAGACACTTCAAGACCAAGGAAAAGTACATATCAACTTTGTGTAGATGCAATCATAAAGGCGAAGCTAAATGCATTCATCGCGGAGTTTATAAAGATACAAGATAACTCCTCAAATATTCCACAGCCGCACTCCTCACAAAGATATGGAAATTAAGCACAAGTTCAAAAGAACTCTCCCCAATTTGATGTCATTCCCTAAAGAACAACAAGAGCGGCCTTACTTTTATAAGAAAAGAAGGATTTCTTTGGACACCAGAAAACCACAAAATGATTTTTGTATCCAAAAATCTCAATTAAACTAACCACAAGAGAACCCATGATTAATTTAATCGGAATACACAACAAAAATAACCACAAACGAATCTATGATTAGTCTAGTTGTAAATGCTCACACAAGAATACTTATGGAGCCGCACAGTATATACATAGAATATCGATCAGGGAAGATCAATACTGTGGAATATACAAGGATTCATTCTATTTTCCATCACTATTTGCACAATGACATACAAAGACATAATCATCGTAAACAAAAGATTTTAACCTATCTTCCATCAATAAATGACATAATAGGCTTAACTTTTGTTTGTCAAAAGTTCATCGATCTTGTATCAATACATGCATATCGACATATAAACGAGATAACTTTTGACATAGTATGGGACAATAATAGTTCACGGATGCAAACACACATATCCCATAACATATTGCAATATATAAAACCATAAAGATTAATACTGCAAAAATCATCTTCCCAAACAACTTTAGAATTTAAATAAATAAATCTAAAAACATGAAGATGAAACTGTTGGACATAGCTATGTGTACTCACAATAATGGCTATTCCAAACCCTAGTTATCCTTCTTAAACAAAAACAAGAATTAAAAATTCTCTTAAGAAGTTTCCTAGAAAAATAAATAAAACATCTACTATAAACCGATTACAAGCTAATATCAAAGTTCACGTTCGCCAGCTTCAGGGGTTTCGAAGCCTTTGAGCTTGTGATTCATAATATCAACTGCGTCTTCGGAGAAGATATCCTCATTGAGAAGTTCTTTAGCATGTGACTTTATGAGACCAAGGTCAGTAGTAACCTTTTTCAACTCAATTCTAACCACATCAAGATCCTTCATTGTATCAATAAGTTGCAGTTTTGCTTCCTCAAAGTATTTAAGAAAGTCATGAACCACTTCAGCAGAGACCATATCCTCATTCTCAACATCTTGGTGTGAGTAGGCATAGTAACATGAGGTATTAGGTGCACCATCTTCTACAAGAGTCCTTTTCTTCATCCCTTTTGATTTGAAACCAAAACCTTTCTCAAGAAATCCCTTTGAAAAATCACCATAGCGAGCTGAAGAAGATGACATTCTTGATAACCCAAAAAATAACCTAGAGTATGCGTACGTGACTTACGTAACTCAATAGGTCGGGTACTTAAAAAGTTTCTTACGGAAGGAATTTTAGGGTTTCCTTAATTGACTCGTGCCAGTCACACGGGTAACCTATACGAGATCAATCTCGACCCAAAAGAAAGACAAAAGTCGTACGTACACAACCTTGTTGAAGACTCTTGCAATTTGAAGAAATCATAATGACTCCAAAAATCTATGTCTCATAGAGAAGCAATTTTAGAGTACATGAGTAGCACCTTGTTTAACCAAAAAAAAAATTGACACAACAAATACAAATACTTGTACAAGTATTTAAAGATACTCATGCTAAAGACGATATGAAAATAGCTTGAGAATCCGAGAATACTATTTACACAAGTATACCTGAGCATATCTCTCAACCATGATTTTTTGTCTGAGAGATTTCAACCTTGTGATCAATTGGCACAAGTATGAGCTTTTAGCTCATCAAATGAATATTGTTTTTGGTTAAACGCCTTTCTTCGGTACTTTGGAAGAAGACTCTTATGATGTGAAAAATTATCATAAAATTTACTATCATCATAATATGACACATAGTAAGGATTTTTACCTGAAGAGTATTGTCTAGATTGAGTACACAGTTTGTTGATGATTTCCTTATATCCCTCAATAATTAATCTTAGGTTGTTATCCATCTGCTCATATATGCATTCTTCACTTGATATATGATTCACATCAGGATTATCTCCATTTATGATAGGAGAGAGAACAGGAGTTCTTCTTGGACGATATTTGTTAACATGTCTATTATGTTTTTGTGCATTTGAGGAATTCATTGAACTGACCTTCCTGGTAGGGAACACAGGATGCGTGCTAAAACCAATTGGTTTAGACATACGGACGTCAATTACACCTTTAAGAATTGAATCTAAGATGTGTTGAAGTTGAAACGACGATTTGTTTCTCAACTTGGATTTCCCTTTTTGCGCTATATGCCCTTTTGAATCACAAAAAAAGCACACTTTCTGATCATGGGAGTGATTAGAGATTTCAGACCTAACATTATCGTTTGGAAATTTCTTTCTTACAACTGATGTGTGAATCCCCTGCAAATTAGTTTGAGTGGGAAGAGAATCTGAAATTACTTTTGAAATTGGAGCTCTTCCAGTTTGAACAGAAGTAGATGGTATAGAAGAATTTTCTAAACATCCTTGAATGAAGAGTTTACTCAAGAGGTGTTCAACATCTAAAGCATCCTTTTTAAGGTTTGCCTCAAGTAGGATACGAGTTGATCGAACTTCAAGATTTTCCTTATAAGAGGCCTTTTCACCGGAGTAACAGTCTTTTACTACACCAAGAAGAACATTGACATGTTTTTTTAACTGTTTGAATCTATCAGCTTGAATTCTAACAAGGTTTAGAATTAGTTTACTCTCTCTAGATGTTTCCTCTTGAATAACAGAGTCAGATTCATTAGAAAGAAACATGGCAATGTTAGTCTGTTTCGTTTGAACACTAGGTTCGTCTATAACAGAGATTAAGGGATATTTCTCTTTGATAGACTTATTAGAAACATAATCTTTATTTCTAGTGACGCGTTTATCAGAGATTTTACGGTCCATCTAGTCAGATCACCACAAACACATACTTTTGAGGTCTTTAAACGTGTTTGCCTGCTCTGATACCAATTGAAAATGCGGGGGTACATCAACCTCACCCAATATTTCGATTAGCAATCTGTATGAACTAAATCCAATATAATTTCAAGAGAATCAACTAAACTCAATCTTAATAAAGTATATCAAAGAGTTCTAATATCTCTAATTCATAATGTAATCAGCAAATCGAACAAATAGAAATCCGTGAGCCTGATTATTATGTGAAATAACTTGAACGGTACCAAAGACAAATGTTCAAGTGTCAATCAATGTAAGTCAACAACCAAAGGTTGGATATTCTATTTGATTGATCCTAACGCACAACCTGTGATATTTCAATTATATAACAAAATATAATGCGGAATACAAATAACACAGACACCAGAATTTTGTTAACGAGGAAACCGCAAATGCAGAAAAACCCCGGGACCTAGTCCAGATTGAACACCATACTATATTAAGCCGCTACAGACACTAGCCTACTACAAACTAACTTCGGTCTGGACTGTAGTTGAACCCTAATCAAACTCACACTGATTCAAGGTACAGTTGTGCTCCTTACGTCTCTGATCCCAGCAAGATACTATGCACTTGATTCCCTTAGATGATCTCACCCACAAATAAGAGTTGCTACGACCCAAAGTCGAAGACTTTAATAAACAAATCTGTATCACACAGAAAAGTCTACGATAATAGATAAATTTGTCTCCCACAGATAAACCTATGAGTTTTGTTCGGTCTTTTGATAAATCAAGGTGAACAGGAACTAATTGATAACCTGGACTTATGTTCCCGAAGAACAACCTAGTATTATCAATCACCTCACAATAATCTAAATCGTACGGTAGCGAAACTAGATATTGCAGAATCACAAACGATGAGACGAAGATGTTTGTGATTTCTTTTTATATTTCCCTATTGGAGATATAATCTCAAGTCAATTATTCAATTGAACTCGTACGATAGAAAATGGCAAGATCAGATCGCTCAACTACTAGAGAAGTAGTTTCGTCTGGCTTCACAATCCCAATGAAGTCTTTCAGTCGTTAACCTACAGGGTCTCGAGAAGAAACCTAAGGTTAAAGGAGAATCGACTCTATCAAAACCAACTAGTATCACACATGAGGTGTGGGGATTAGTTTTTCCAGATGCTAGATGTCTCCTTTATATAGTTTTCAAATCAGGGTTTCCAATCCAAGTTACCTTGGTAACAAAGCATTCAATATTTACCGTTAGATGAAAAACCTGATTTAACCAAGCTAATATCTTTCAACCGTTAGATCGAAACTTAGCTTGTCACACACAGGAAAGGTATTCATTTAGGTTTGAGTAACCGTACCTAAACGTGTACACTTAGTTGGTTCACAAATAGTTAACCAATGGTTAGCCATATGAGAACTTTCATATTAACCGTATTCATCTTTCTCATAACTAGTTCAAATGACTCATAAGAACTAGTTGAAGAGTTGTTCAATTGCTTAGGTCTTTATTCATAGATACAATTGAAACAAAATCGGTTTGATCCATTTGAATCAATTCATGAAAAATATACCCACGGTTTGCAAAGATTGCATTCCTTATAATTTATTGTTTTAAGTTCATGAACCACCGACTTGAGAAATAACCAGCTTGGGTACGCGTACGGGTATGCGTACCTTAGCTACCGGATTTGAGTTTAGAAACTCAGCAGAAATTTTCGGTTCGAAAACTTCCATGGGTGCGCGTACGGGTATTCGTACCTAAGGTGACTGGTTTACTAGTTTGCAAACTACAAACTCAGCAGAAATTTTCGGTTGAAAACTTCCGCCCGTACGCGTACCCAACCTGTCTCCTTCACCAATACCGTATGCACACATATGCACACACTTGGTTTCCGGCACATGGATTTATACACTAATGTGCGAACACACTATATATGCTTATATTCATTGTTGGTAATCTCAACTCTACATTTCAATCATCGAAACATTCTTCTATAATGTTATAATAATCGTTATTCACGACTATCGTCATCAAAGCTATTTTTAAAATTGAAACGTCATCATAACTTTCATCACGGGTAAAGATGAAATTGGTTAAAGAAAAATCTTACCAACACATATTTCGAGAAAAAGATAGGCGAATAAACTCGGCTTGAAATAACAAATGTGTATGTATGAAAACTATCATACTTATACGACTATTGTCTCAAGAGTAGGAGATAGAGTAGACTTTTGAGTGATAGATAAGTTCAAGTCTCCACATACCTTTTTAGTCGGATGAAGTTCCACTGGTTCCTTAAGTAGTTCTTCGTCTTCATAAGATGATATCCATGCAGTCTGGAGCTCAACTACACTTAACTATCCTATACCGATACTTAGTCATAAGTAAACTAGAAATCAAGACATATAGTTTTGATCACTAATATTGAAAAACATGCTTGAGATAGAAACGCATGCGAGTTCGACCGAGCAATGCTCTAACATGTATATATTATTATGATTATGTGTATGAGTTATGATGAAGATTTCATCATAGGAAACAATATTTTACATTTGTTTAAAGGAAGTACGTCCATGAACTTGTTTCGTGAATCGAAAGGGAAATCAATAGGATTATTGGTCTTACTATTCACTGCATATCTTTGGATGACCAATATGTATGAGTTGGTAGAACCGATCTTAACTCAGGTTATGTATCTTGGTGTAACCGATCACAATGCCTAGACTTATGATTTGGTATGACCGGTCCTTGTAATTGGTGTAACCGATCCTAAGTAATCACCATGTGATGGTATGATCGATCCTTGTAATTGGTGTGACCGATCCTAGTAATTGGTGACCAATCATAAGAGTTGTGTGACCGATCCTTGTAATTGGTGTAACCGGTCCTGGTAACTGGTGTGACCGATCACAAGTAGATACAATGTGTAGATGGAACCAATCCTTGTAATTGGGGTAACCGGTCCTGATAATTGGTGTGACCGATCACATGTAGGTACCATATTTAGGTATAACCGATCCAAAACCATGTATGTGATTTGGAAGGACCGATCACAACTAACCATTGTAATTTGTGTAACCGATCACATAGTAGTCTTGGAATACTGGCAAACCAATTCTAAACTTTTTTGGAAGTGTGGTATAACCGATTCCAAGAAAGAAAATCCATGTAAATAGGAAATAAGGATTTGCAGTGAAAAGCTGTCAACATACTTTGGACATGAGTAGTAACTCTTATCATTTATTATTCAAAGATATTCCTTGGTACTCAAGGTGATCCTGTGCCGAAATAATTTAAGAATATTTTAATTAAAGTTTTTGATTTTATATGCATTAATTACCAGCAATTAATGCATAGCTCTAAAAAATAAAAATTAGTAATGTCCATTTACTAATTGGAGATTTTCTATTGAGAGATTTAGTAAATATTGGACAAACATTTATTGCAATTAGGAAAACCGAATTTTGCCATTCATTGCATATCTTGAGAATATTATCGGTTTTAGAAATTCCTTGGTGTCCAAACATCCTTGGTCTATAAATACCTAAGTTTGCATTTCTAGCAAACTATCCTAAGAGCCAGGCAAACTTCATTTTTTATTGTTTCTGGTGGAGTCGTCTATTCATAGAGGAAAGTATCCTATTTAGGTGAAATCTCTTACGTCCGCTCGATTAAAGACTTATGCGGAATCAAGAAGCTCTACGAGTACCGTTGATGGGAAACTAGATATTTGCAGTATTATTAGTTTTCGATTTGATTTGATTGACTAACAGTAGTTGAAACTTTGATTGCACCTAGTTTGTTTATGCTTGAGAATCTTCTCTTCTGATATAAGATTCACTCAAACTAGATCGAAGTATCGACGGGATCTTTAGAACTGTTGTTAGATCTAAAGACATCTTGTGATAATCCATTGTTAACAAACTTCGTTTTGTGCGCGATTGATCACAAGAGATTCAAGTGGTGTTGTGCAGGTTTTGAAGATAAAAGAAGATTTGAAGACGAAGAAGATTTCTTATTAGTTTTCGTATCTTGTGAATTGTGTGCACAAACCTTGATCGACTGGGATCCAACTAGAATCAGTTTATATGATTGATTATTTGCTTTAGATCGACATTCTTTATATTTCTCTTTGAGATATATATTGATTGAGTGTGAATCTAAACTTGACTACTTCGGTAGTTATTGGATTGATTGATCTAACCAGACAGAGGAGTTTCTTAGATTAAACATAAGAGCCTTTGTCAACGACTCATCTATATCTTGTAGCAAGATTGATTAGAGTTGTTACCAAACAGATTCTTTCTTTGCTGTTTGGAATACGACCCAAAGGAATTGTTATTCACGTGCGTGACTCCAGAAGTCGAAGGCGCGGGGATACTGAGGGAACTAAGTAGCTAGGGGTAGTCAGCTTGGTCCCAACTATACGAAGTTGGTATTCGATTTTGTATAGCGGCTTAATTCTGAGAGTATTCAAAATTAGACTAGGTCCCGAGTTTTTCTACACTTGCGGTTTCCTCGTTAACAAAATCTTGCTGTGTCATTTACTTTTATATTCCGCAATTATAATTATTTTTATTATAATTAAAAGTAAATCACACTTGTATGTTAATTTCGTATTACTTGATAGTAATCCTATAGATAGTGATTTCCGAACCTATTATCAAGTAACACACCTTGTTGTTGTATTGTCTCGATCTTGTATCCATAGTCAATCACACAAGTTATCTTGTTGTTGTATTGTCTCGATCTCGTATCCATAGACGATCACCCGAAGTGTGAACTGAATTGTAGTATTGTCTCGACTCTGTCCATATACGATCACATTCGGTAGAGGACTTATAGGTTGAAACAAAAATATTGTGGTGTATTTGGGTACCCTCCCCTTTTTTGTCATGATTTCTGTTTTTGTCATTTCTCCCCAACTTCGTGTAATTATGCATGTTTGAGAAATAGTTCATGATAATAACTAAAGAGACAAAAAAGAAATGGATTAAGAATTAAATATTGTTACAAATTTTATAAAAATGAATAAACACAAATCTATTTAAATTGGGAACCCAACAATTTATATTAAAGAGAAAAATTAAATTCTAATGCTAACAGATTTTGCAAGTTTAGGTGTTTTTAGTTTTGTTACAAGTTTGGTGAATGACCTTTGGTGATATTTTTTGAAGTAGTGAACGAAGTAATGTTCTACTACCCATAGGATTTTCTCTAACAATTAACTATGTTTGTCGCAAAGGTTTGTATGACTTACATACATAATATTAAAAGATTCGAGGATAAGGACATGTTTATTAACCAACTCCTCAAAACATCTAGACATGGATCGATCGGTTCGATTCTTCTCAGACAATTACGACATGTATGAATCGATGGATACATTTGAAACATATATCCTTACCCGTGCCGTTATGGCACGGGTTGAGACCTAGTAAGTAACATACATCAAAGTTAACAATCAATCATAGACCAAAACAAAATTGAAAGATAATAAAGGTAAAAATTAAACGTACATTAAGGTTGACGAATCATTTTTTTTTTTGTTGCTAAATCACAATTTTATTGATTTTAAACAAATTTAGATATTACAAAATTTGTAGAACAGAAAGAAAGCTAAAAAAAGCTTAAAATTTACACATATGTAAGAACTGTTATGGCTAACAGAATCTATAGTACTTTATGCCTGGTAATTCAATTTGATCTAGAGATGAAGGCTTCCCTTTATTAACTACCACAGACCTCTGAGGTAATCTTGCACCTTGTTTAGCAAGCTCAATTGCAGAGAAGTTCACTTCTTTATAACATTGTTCATAGATAATTTCAGTAATATCCTTCTTGGCTTTCATCCATCTTGATTGTAAGCACCAAGGCATCACACCTTTTTTGGCATCTTCTATTACTGTTAGAGAGTGAGATCTGATGAGTATCTTACTACACTGTAATTTAACTGTCCATTCAATAGCCCACACAATAGCCAATGCATCAGCTATATAAGTAGTAGCTATACCAGTTCCACCTGAGACAGTACCAATGACCTTACTTTCATGACTTCTAGCAATAATGCTAAAACCAGCCATACTTGGATTACCAATTGCCATTCCAGCACAACTAAATAACACATAACCTTCATTTGGATTGAACCACTGACACTCTTGGATTTTTTTGAACTTCATGTTTCTCTGACCATGGTTAAAGAAATGAAGGACTTTAGAATCATAATTCTGTCCCCATCTTGTACCTGTCATTCTGTAACCACCATAAAACACCAGACTCATGATTCTTCTTTTGAAGCACTCCAAATTTGGAGGTATGTTTTCATGAATAAATTTATTTTTTTGGAACCATAGTTCTCTCATTGTTGCACATGCTGTTGTTATCCATGCTTGCTTGACAATTGAGCTCTTATGTTTTGCAAAATTGAGAATTTCTGAGAAGGAAGTAGGTATTTGGAATTGAAAAATAGTGATTAACCATTGCCATATGTGTTTTCTAAAACTGCAGGACCACAGGAGATGCTCCATACTATCTTGATTCTGCTGGCAGATACAACATTTAGAAGCAAGAGAACAGCCTTTCTTGATTAACTTTTCATCATCAATGTACACCCCCTGTTGAATTTTCCATACATTACTAGCAATGCTTGGATGTAGAAATTTTTTCCAAATTTGATCAGGCCAATGTATTTTTGGTTCCTTGTTTCTAATTTTCTCAACAACAGATGATGTAGAAAAATAACCTTTCATATCCCACTCCATATAAGTTTGTCTTGCTCTCCACTTATTGTTGGTAATGAAACTGGAATGAAATCTTGTAAAGCACATGGAATTCTCCATTCACCATTTTCCATTATATCACTCACAGTCATATGCAACTTGTCTTTTATTCTGTCAATGCAGCTCACAGTTTCAATCAAAGGATTATCACCTACCCAAGTATCAAACCACAATGATATTTTTTCACCATTACCTACATTCCATCTCACATTTGATTTCAACTCCTTCCAAGCCCACTTCAACCTGGCCATATTGTGGATAATTTCCATTGAGTACTCCATTGACCATGTTTATCCT
Organism: Papaver somniferum; assembly: GCF_003573695.1. Classification (NCBI taxonomy): domain Eukaryota; kingdom Viridiplantae; phylum Streptophyta; class Magnoliopsida; order Ranunculales; family Papaveraceae; genus Papaver; species Papaver somniferum. The sequence continues at coordinate 117,596,390 of NC_039362.1, forward strand.
TATACTTAGCAGCAAAAAAACTTGAGCAGTCATCACTTGAATTTATAAATTTTCACATCATTTTCATTAATAAAGCTTTATTGATTACTTCCAATATTCTAATACCCAGGCCTCCTTCATTGAATGGTGCACAAACTTTGCTCCAACCAAGAGTCTCATGTTTTCTAACTTCACTGTCACCAGTCCATAAGAAGTTTCTTATGATTTTTTCACATATTTTGATTACTGAACTTGGCCATTTGTATACTGCCATATTATAAATAGGAACACCGCAGAGGACAGATTTTATGAGCACCAGTCTATCATGGAATGACAGCATATTACCCTTCCAAGCTGCTAAATAACTTTGCACCATCTCCACCATTAGCCACACAGTAGCAAACTTAACTCTCCCAGGCTTCAATGTGACACCTAAATATTATCATGGAATTTTGTAAGCTCCATTTATATTAAGCTTGAAATTTGGCTTCTTCGTGATAGAGTACAACCATCCACAAAACATTTGCTTTTCTGTTTGTTGATTATTTGACCAGAACTGTCTTGATAATTCTTGAGCAGAGTAATGAGAGCTTCTAAACTTTTCTTTGAGCCATTACTGAAGATGAATACATCATCTGCAAAAAATAGGTGAGTTGGATAAACACCCTTCCTAATAACCATTGGTTGCAGCTTCTTCAGTTCTACCAATTTGGTTAAATTCCTACTCAATACTTCTTCCATAAGAACAAACAGAATGAGAGACAAGGGATCACCCTGTTTTAAGCCTCTCTCCATTGAGAAAAAACCTTGAGGTCCTCCATTTATCATGACAACGATTTTAGCAGATGCAAACAATGTTTTTAACCACTCACACCAAGATGCAGAGAAGCCATATTTTTGAAGTACTTTATACAAAAACTCTCAGCTCACTGAGTCATATGCTTGTGATATGTCAAGTTTCAACCCAACATTTCCTCCGCTTCTGTATGCTTCATTTCATTCATCAACTCATAAGATATAACATAACCTGTTCATGTATACTTCTGTCTTTTATGTATGCTGTTTGCTGATTTGAAACTAATTTACTCATCAGATCATTCATTCTTGTAGCTAATATTTTTGTAAAGATTTTGAAGTTGAAGTTTCTTAATCTAATAGGTCTGAACTGGTTTAGTTTTTTTGCACCATGAACTTTAGGAAGTAGTACTAGAAAATTAGAATTCATGCCTCTTGGGATATATTTTCTCCTCCAACAATATTGAATTGCGTTCAACAAATCACTTTGGATAATATCCCAACATGATTTGTAGAAAATACCTGAGAAGCTATCTGGTCATGGAGCTCCATCTGCATTCATGCTGAAAACTATATTTTTAATTTCTTCTAACTCAGGGTACAACTTCAATCATGACTTGATCTTGATCTGATATTAACTTAGGAATAACATCCAACAAGGAATCATCTATGGTTACTTCTTTATACTGAAATTTATGGTGAAAGAATTTAACCAAAAGATCTGCTATTTTATCTTGATCTGCTACCATATTTCCATCCACATCCTCAAGTTCACAAATCATATTTCTAGTTTGTCTGATTTTAACATTTGTATGGAAGAAGTTGGTGTTAGATGAGCCCTCTGTAACCCATTTAATCCTTGAATTTTGTTTCATCATAAGGAAATGCTTAACTTCCTTTGAGTTTAGATCATTTTGAGCCAATACCAATTCAGCTAAAGCTTGTTCATCATGAGGATTAGAATCAAAAATTACCATTTTTTATTGAACTAACTTTTCTGCTTCCTTAATCTTGACTTGAACATTACCAAAAGTCTTCCAGTTCCATTCTTTCAATATTATTTTTAATCTCTTCAGTTTATGCATTAGTATAAAAGCAGGATCCCCATTTACTGTCTCAGCCCAACTGTCTTCAACTACTTTCATGAAACCAGGTTGCTCCAACCACATTTTTTGGAATCTAAGAGGAACATTTGTAGGTTTAGGAATGTTAACACATCCCCCATTAAAGGAGAGTGATCAGAGACAACCCTAGCACCAACTTTGTAACCCCAATCACCATATAATCTTAACCATTCCATATTAAACACATCTCGGTCCAATGTGCATAATATTCTTTTACTCCCATGCTGACAATTTGACCAAGTGAAATCTAAACCAACTTTAAGATCCTGTAGAAGATCAAAAGTATTTAAACATTCACTGAAGTCAAGCATTGATCTTCTTGAAGGAGATTTGCCACCAACTTTATCATCAATTGAAAGAATTGAATTGAAATCACCAATGACTAACCAAGGCTTCTCGAGGTCACTAATCATCTTCATTTCAGAACAAAGAAATCTTCTTTAAACCATATTTACACTCGCATGAACACTAGAAACTAAAACATCACCTACTGCCACTATGATCATTTGACTTGAAATAGAGACAACTGAAGGAGTTGCAATAGAATTACTCCAGAATAACCATATGTTACTTTTATGAGTTGTTGAAGCATTATGAATAACTATAGATTGCATACCAGGAAGATTTAAAAGAAGCAGAACATTTGATCTTAGGTTCTGCAATCCACAAAAGTGTTGGCTGAAATTGACTAACTAAACTATGTAACTTCTGTTGGGCCCTAGCTCTCCTAAGACCCCTTATGTTCCAAAATAAGACTTTCATGTTTTGGTTTGAAGGGGTTTTGTACCCCCCTAACAACATTTCTTCTAAAGTTATATTTCACTGCTGCTTGAGATGTATTTTTGGTAGCTGAAACATTTTTAATAGTTGGAATAGAAGTACTAGCTTCAGTGCCCGTCTTCTTGCTACCAGATGAATTTAACTACCGAAGACCAAGTAGTGAAAGGAACTGGCTCAGTTGTCATTTACCTGAACCAGCATTCACAAAATTTACCACATTTTTTTCCAATTCAGTAATTTCTGCTATCTGAAGTAGCTTCTGAGGTTCCATTTCAGCCAAAATTTCCTCATCAACACTTATAACATCATCTTCTTTTTGTTCAAGATTGTTTAGAGCACTAAATATTCCACCATCTAAATTAAGTAACAAAGAATTACTAACAGATTGAAACTTAATAGGAGATACTGTTAGAGCATTGCTCGGTCGAACTCGCATGCGTTGCTATCTCAAGCATGTTTGTCAATATTAGTGATTAAAACTATATGTCTTGCTTTCTAGTTTACTTATGACTAAGTCTCGGTCTAGGATAGTTAAGTGTAGTTGAGCTCCAGACTCCATGGCGATCATCTTACAAAGACGAGGAACTACTCGAGGAACCAGTGGAACTTCATCCGACTAAAAAGGTATGTGGAGAGTTGAACTTATCTATCACTCAAAAGTCTATCTCTCTATCTCTTATTCTTGAGACAAAGTCGTATAAGTATGATAGTGTTCATACATACACATTTGTTATTTCGAGCCGAGTTTACTCGTATATCTTTTTCTCGAAATATGTGTTGATAAGCTTTTGCTTTAACCACTTTCATCTTTACCCGTGACGAAAGTCATGATGACGTTTCAATCCTGAAAATAGATTTGATGACGATAGTCGTGAATAACGATTGTTATAACATTATAGAAGAATGATTCAATGATTGAAATGTAGAGTTGAGATTACGTAACCAACTATGGATATAAGCATATATAGTGTGTTCGCACATTAGTGTATAAATCCATGTGCCAGAAACCAAGTGTGTGCATATGTGTGCATACGATATTGGTGAAGGAGACAGGTTGGGTATGCGTACCCGTACGCGTACCAGCGGAATTTTTCAACCGAAAATTTCTGCTGAGTTTGTAGTTTGCAAACTAGTAAACCAGTCACCTTAGGTACGCATACCTGTATGCGTACCCAAGGAATTTTTCGAACCGAAAATTTCTGCTGAGTTTGTAAACTCAAATCCGGTAGCTAAGGTACGCAAACCCATACGCGTACCCAAGATGGTTATTTCTCAAATCGGTAGTTCATGAACTTAAAACAATAAATTATAAGGAATGCAATCTTTGCAAACCGTGGGTATATTGTTCATGAATTGATTCGAATGGATCAAACCGATTTTGTTTCAATTGTGTCATGAATAAAGACCTAAGCAATTGAACAACTCTTCAACTAGTTCTTATGAGTCATTTGAACTAGTTATGTGAAGAAGATGAATACGGTTAATATGAAAGTGCTCATATGGACTAAGTGTACACGTTTAGGTACGGTTACTCAAACCTAAATGAAATACATTTCATGTGTGTGTGACAAGCTAAGTTTCTATCTAAAGGTTGAGAGATATTAGCTTGGTTAAATCAGGTTTTTCATCTAACGGTGAATATTGAATGCTTTGTTACCAAGGTAACTTGGATTGCAAACCCTGATTTAAAAACTATATAAAGGAGACATCTAGCAACTAGAAAAACTAATCCCCACACCTTCTGTATAATACTAGTTGGTTTTGCTAGAGTCGATTCTCCTTTAACCTTAGATTTCTTCTCAAGACCTTGCAGGTTAATGACTGAAAGACTTCATTGGGATTGTGAAGCCAGACGAAACTACTTCTCTTGTAGTTGAGCAATCTGATCTTGCCATTTTCTATCGTACGAGTTCAATTGAATAATTGACTTGAGATTATATCTCCGATAGGGCAAGATAAAAAGAAATCACAAACATCTTCGTCACATCGTTTGTGATTCCACAATATCTAGTTTCGCTACCATACGATTTAGATTATTGTGAGGTGATTGATAATACTAGGCTGTTCTTCGGGAATATAAGTCCGGATTATCAATTAGTTCCTGTTCACCTTGATTTATAAAAAAACGGAAAAAAAAAACTCATAGGTTTATCTGTGGGAGACAAATTTATCTATCATCGTAGACTTTTCTTTGTGATACAGATTGGTTTATTAAAGTCTCCGACTTTGGGTCGTAGCAACTCTTAGTTGTGGGTGAGATCAGCTAAGGGAATCAAGTGCGTAGTATCCTGCTGGGATCAGAGACGTAAGGAGCGCAACTGTACCTTGAATCAGTATGAGATTGATTGAGGTTCAACTACAGTCCAGACCGAAGTTAGTTTGTAGTAGGCTAGTGTCTGTAGCGGATTAATACAGTGTGGTGTTCAATCTGGACTAGGTCCCGGGGTTTTTCTGCATTTGCGGTTTCCTCGTTAACAAAACTTCTGGTGTCTGTGTTATTTCTATTCCGCATTATATTTTGTTATATAATTGAAATATCACAGGTTGTGCGTTGTACCGATCAATTGTGAAATCCAACCTTTGGTTGTTGATTGGAAATTGATTGATCCTTGTATATTGGTCTTTGGTACCATCCAAGTTTATATCTCTTGTATTTGATAAAGACTCACAGATATCTATTTGTTTGAGTATAGATCAAATCGAGAGATAGAGATATTAACTCTTTGATATACTTTTTATTAAGATTGAGTCTGACTGTCTAGTTGATTCTCTTAAAAGTATATTAGAGTTAGTCCATAATATTGCTAATCGAAATATTGGGTGAGGTTGTTGTACCCCCACATTTTCAATTGGTATCAGAGAAGGCAAACACGTTTAAAAGACCTTACAAGTCTGTGTTTGTAGCAATCTGATTCTGTGGACGAAGTTTTATCTCATATCTACGCATAGTCAACGTCTTCCCATACTTTTGACTATGTCAAGTGTCTTGGTTTTTCCTCAAAGGATAATTCCTTAGATGATTCTTCTGAATCCAGAGAAAGAAACGAGACAATGGACAGGATGTCAGAAGTAGAAAGAAATAACACCAGAACCAAAGAAAATCCAACTGAGACGATTGATTTTCACAATCATTCTCAACTCTTGGATGAATTTGAGAAGTCTCTTAGTCGAGAACGTGAACTCTATAAAATCATTGAATCCTTCTCTAACAATATTAAAAGACTCACTCAAGAAAATCTGCTACAACAAGAAAAGATTAGTTTTCTTGAGAATATTGTTAAAGAGGGAACAATTAGAGAAAAACGTTTAATTGAGACACACTTCTCTGATTTGAACAACCTTCATGTTGAAACAGAGAATATTGCTGCATCTCTTCACCTAGCCCAAAAACAGTCTGTCCCCTTGACAAAGTAAAACACTGTAATGAGAAATTCTTCTGTGTTACGTGCTGAGTCTCAATATGAGTTACCTGACATGAATAAATACTCACCAAAGGAAGACCCTACAAAATATAAACGACAAACTTCCAAACGGTACATGGGTTTGAAACAAATACCTTTCAACAATTCTCTTCAACGAACTTGTTCCTTCTGTGGGAAAAAGAATCATAGTGCTAAACGTTGTTTTGCTAGGAAGAAACAGATCTCCGATCTTCAAAATCTTCTTCTATTTTCCGTCAACCAAGTCAATCATTTGGCGGAAGCAACAATGAATTTCACTCCCACAGAAAACCAGAATTCTCGTAAAAATATTTTTAATGACCACTAATTTCAAAGTCTTTACAGGGATCGTGTTTTTACTCATGGTGCAAAAACACAATTTCCCAGTGTACATGAGAATAAAACTGGTAGATCTAAGTCTAGAAGATGGAGACCTATCTCAGGTAATCCTCTGGAACCAATTTATAGAGGTCCTAGACTTAGTTATCAAAAATTCCATTTAATGGACTCTCTAAAAGGGATGTAAGAAATTTCTATGGATTTGAAAACAATCAAAGAGAGGTAAGAAAGACAAAAGTCAGACTGTCAGGTGATATTCCCAAATCGTCTCTCAACACTCATGGTGAGATTATATATCATCCTACTACTTAACTTTAGGTATTGTCATTCTTATGTCTAACTTGATAGTCACAAGGATGTCTGTTTATGAGATGCTCAAGTCTTAGGTCGATTACCATCTGTTCTAAGTCTGATGTCTGTTTTACGGGTTGAGATTTCTGCTTATTATTCTCTCTGTATCTAATGTATCTTTTTGCTCTATCTATTCTGGTTAGATATTGAGCCCGGTTTGAAAGAGACATTGTGAAAAACAGTATGTATTTACTCTTGGGTCCTACTTGACCTTCTGGTATCCGTTTCGAGATCACGAACGTCCAAGTCTTCTTTAGGAAACTCTAGGGTTTTCACCTAATGGTGGTTCTCTCTTGATTGATAACACATATATATACTTCTAGTATGTGTTTATTCCCTTCCCAAAAAATTATTTTTATGGGAACCTCTGTTGAGCCTCAAGAAGAAGTGAACTCTGTGATGGGAGAAGACTTCAAAGGATGTGATTCAGCTCAAGATCTGATCCTGAAAAAGATGCTTGAAATAAAAGAGTATAACTCTTGGATAGGAGAATATATCAAGGATTTAATCTTCGTTCAGAATGAGGTTAAGAACGAGCTTGCTAACCTTTAGTTGGAAATAAACCAACTCATTGATGGACAAGCAAAAATCCTTGATAATCAAAACACCTTGATCAGGAACCAGAAGAAGGTCATCCTTGATTGCGTCAAAGCCAGGCATCTTGCTCGCATCGTTGACCGAAAAACAATGTTCTAACTCATGAACATGGTGTCTCTACGGTCAAGAAGATCAAGGATATCAGTGACTCCTACTTTGATGGACCTTTTCAAAGGTATGAAATAATCAAAGAAAACTGATTTTTTTTCTAGAAAACTTCCTAAGAGAATTTTATTCTTGTTTTTGTTTAAGAAGGATAAATAGGGTTTGGAATAGCCATTATTGTGAGTACACATAGCTATGTCTAACGTTTTCATCTTCATGTTTTTAGATTTATTTATTTAAATTCTAAAGTTGTTTTGGAAGATGATGATTTGCAGTATTATTCTTTATGGTTTTATATATTGCAATATGTTATGGGATATGTGTGTTTGCGTCCGTGAACTATTATTGTCCCATACGTTGTCAAAAGTTATCTCGTTTATATGTCGATATGCATGTATTGATACAAGATCGATGAACTTTTGACAAACAAAAGTTAAGCCTATTATGTCATTAATTGATGGAAGATAGTGTTAGAGCACTGCTCGGTCGAACTCACATGCGTTTCTATCTCAAGCATGTTTGTCAAGTTTAGGTGTCAAAACTATATGTCTTGATTTCTAGACTACTTATAGCTAAGTCTCGGTTTAGGACAGATTAGTGTAGTTGAGTTCCAGACTCCATGGCGATTATCTTACGAAGATGAAGAACTACTCGAGGAACTAGTGGAACTTCATCCGACTAAAAGGTATGTGGAGACTTGAACTTGTCTATCACTCAAAAGTCTATCTCTCTATCTACTACTCTTGAGACAAAGTCGTATAAGTATGATAGTTTTCATACATACACATTTGCTATTTCGAGCCGAGTTTACTCGCCTATCTTTTTCTCGAAATACGTGTTGGCAAGCTTTCGCTTTAACCACTTTTAATCTTTATCCATGACGAAAGTCATGATGAGGTTTCAATCTTGAAAATAGCTTTGATGGAGATAGTCGTGAATAACGATTGTTATAACATTATAGAAGAATGTTTCAATGATTGAAATGTAGAGTTGAGATTATGTAACCAACTATGGATATAAGCATATATAGTGTGTTCGCACATTAGTGTATAAGTCCATGTGCCGGAAACCAATTGTGTGCACTTATGCATGCGACATTGGTAAAGGATACAGGTTGGGTAGGCGTGCTGGCGGAAGTTTTCTGACCGAAAACTTCTGCTGGAGTTTGTAGTTCACAAACTGGAAAACCAGTCACCTTAGGTACGCGTACTCATGGAAGTTTTCGAACCGAAGATTTCTGCTGAGTTCCCAAACTCAAATCCGGTAGCTAAGGTACACGTACCCGTACGCGTACCCAAGCTGGTTATTTCTCAAATCGGAAGTTCATGAACTTAAAACTTAAAACAATAAGGAACACAATCTTTGCAAACCATGGCTATATTGTTCATGAATTGATTTAAGTGAATCAAACATATTTTGTTTCAATTGTGTCTATGAATAAAGACCTAATCAATTGAACAACTCTATCAACTAGTTATTATGAGTCATTTGAACTAGTTATGAGAAAGATGAATATGGTTGATATGAAAATACTCATATGGTTAACCTCGGTTAACTATTTGTGAACCAATCAAGTGTACACGTTTAGGTACGGTTACTCAAACCTAAATGAAACACATTTTATTTGTGTATGACAAGCTAAGTTTCGATCTAACGGTTGAAATATATTAGCTTGGAGAAATCAGTTTTTTCATCTAACGGTGAATATTGAATGTTTTGTTACCAAGGTAACTTGGATTGCAAACCCTGATTTAAAAACTATATAAAGGAGGCATCTAACAATTGGAAAAACTAATCCCCACACCTCATGTGTGATACTAGTTGGTTTGCTAGAGTCGATTCTCCTTTAACCTTAGGTTTCTTCCCGAGACCCTGTAGGTTAACGACTGAAAGACTTCATTGGGATTGTGAAGCCAGACAAAACTACTTCTCTTGTAGTTGAGCGATTGGTTGGCCCGGGAAAGCGTATAAAATTGAAGCGAAATGAAACGGGCCTACGGTTATACCGCAAGTGCACGGTCGTCAGTTGTAGCTCGTATAAGTACGGGTCGATCCACAGAGACTGGGTGTGTTTGGAGTTTCTAACTATTTTGGGTTTCTAAATTGCTAATGGGCTTTGAGTACCAAAGGGTTTTGAATATCAATGGGCTTTGAATAACTTTGAAGCTTTTGCTTTCACAATAAGAGCAAGATGGGTTTGATTAACTGTGAAGCAGTTTGGGCCTTTGATGGACTGAACTGGGCTTGGTAACAGTGAACTGGGCCTTAGCTTTTCACCTGGGCTTTGATTAAGTCCACAGTGGACTGGACCTTTGATTTTTGGAATGAACTGAGCCTTGGGCTCAGTTGGCTGGGCCTTTAGATTAGCTAGGCTCTTGTCCTTTTACCCTAACAGTGGACTAAAGAAGAAGAGAAGTGACAAAGAGTGAAAAAGAGATGGTGCAACAAAGAGTGACAGACAAGAGTAACAGTGGAAACAAGTGAACAAGTGGAAACAAGTAAGAAAAAGAATGAACTAACAAAGTAACAGTGAACAGCAAGTGATAAGAAAGGCACAAAACAGCAAACAACAATGGAGATAAACAGTGAAGCAAAGACAATAAAATGACAGTGTAATAAACCAAGGCCTAAGCCAAGGGCAGTGATGTGAAGAAAACAGTGAAGTAGAAATAAGAAAACAATGAAGACAAGAGGATGATCACTAGGACGTTGAATCCACCATTAACCTAAGGGATATTCTAATCACAGCTAAAATACTTACCAAAGTACTAATTGTCTGATTAAAGTACAACTAGTCTAAGGGCTTAGCAACATTGGGCATGAGCTGCACATGATGAAGACTATCTCAGCATTCCAAACACAACATGAATGTCATAATTTGATCTGACTCCTTACTGGTTCATAGCTTCATCTAATCCTAGCATTTGAGGTTCAGAACATGATAGACATGAAGATAAACATACATTAACAGTTGACAGTGAAACAAAACATGAATTTAAACACAATAACATAACATGGGAAGCACATAACAGTGGATAAACTTAGAAAAATTGAGGAACTAAACATTAACATCACATAGTATTAAACATAAAACATCACAGTGAACATAAATGGAACAACACAAAAATTGGAGAGACTGGCTAATCCAGTTCTCCCAAAATCAAACCAAATGACACTGGCTATTCCAGCATGCGTTATACAACAACCCAAGGTCTCAATTTATAGTTGCACACGTCCAACCCTCGAATCCCCAAAATATCAGAATTAGGGTTTCAAAGAAATCAAAATTAAATCATACCTACTTTCTGAAAACACTCAATAACGTCGACCCATTCTTCTATTGCATCTTCTGTGTCTTCCCATGCCTTCAATTGCCTTTCTATCTCACTAATTTCATCAACCCCTAAAACTAGGGTTTCAGTGGGAAGAATAGGTTGAGGGGTTGATGTAATGAGTGGCTAGGGGATAGGAGAATGATGGGGTGTAGTTGTTGGCTGATATGAGAACTCGGTGGTGGTTGTGGTGGTGGTTGAGCGGGGCAGTGGAGGTGATGGTGGTGGCAGAGTTTTTCTCTGCAGACGGAATGGAGAAGATGGAGTCGATGGAAAGAAGGAGGGGAGTGTTTGGTTCGGGTATAGGGAATTTGGTGTTTGGGTGTTGATCAGGTACAACAAGTTTGATGATTTGCGATGCTCAGCCGTTGGATGTGGAATTGATAGATCAATCTGACGGCGAGATATAAGGGAGCTTGTAGCGACCGTTGGATGCGGAAGTACAACGAAACTGACGGCTCAAGATGGAGTTAGGTGTTATAGTGTTTTTCAGGAGCTTCAGATTTTGATGCACTATGATGAAGCGACCGTAGGATGCTGAGATGATCCAATCTGACGGATGAATATGAAGGCGGGTATGGATATTGGAAATGGGTTTGGGTGAGGGTTTTGGGTCTTGGGTATGCCAAGCCCATATCTTCTTTAAGAACAATTCTTCCTCTTCAAGCCCAGTTCTAGCCTTTTGGTCTTGCGCACAACATTCTTCGCGGCTTCCTTGTGTAATTCCTCCCGGCTTTTCACTACTTTTCTGCTCTTTTCGCTCCGCTATTCATCCAAACTTTATTTATTACCTAAAAATGCAAAATTAGTTAATAAAAATATTTATTCTTGAAAACAAAGAAAATACAGAATATGGGATAAAATGTAGAATTAATGCACAAAAGATGAGTTAAATGCCAAGAAAATATATAGAAATATGCACTTTTTAGCACTTATCAAATACCCCCAAACCTGAATTTTACTTGTCCTCAAGTAAAACAAAACTAAGGAAATCCTACCTATACCACTGTCGCTGGTCTCTCGAATGCATTTAGCGTATGCACTAAGCCTTTTAAACCACTAAGTGTCCCTAGTGGACGAGTGAAGTCTCGTGAAGGTTTGCTTAGAACGTACCTACAAAGTTCTAGGTCAAAATATAAGCTCATATTCCATCAAATGTGACATGTGCAAGACAGTTTAAGCTCACAGCAAAATGGAGATGTCAATCTAGCTATCAAAGGCACAATCCTAGCACTGATAACAAATAAAGACATGTGATAAGAGTGTAAAGTGTATCTACACATGTTTCTAGAATGACCTGAAGTTATGACTACTAACCACCAAGAGATAGTTTTTAGGCTAAGAACCGAATTCTAAGCCAAGCTAGCTGTCCGGCTTTACGAGAATTGTGAATGTTCACCCAATGAGTTGGTGATATTTCAGTTTACCCGCGTTATACATCGATGTCTGCACCCTCCTTGCTTATTACAAGACTATTTACAACACAAAGATGACTCTTTACATGACTCTTATTTACATTGATTACTCTCTTTTATTTTTGGAACAAGAGAGAACTATTGTCTTTAACATGACAAAACATGGAATAAATAAATACTTGATTGAATTTTTTTTTTTTTTTTTTTTTTTTGAAGAAAAAAAACTTTGATCTTTACAACATAGTGACACTTTTGATACATGAACAAAAAGAAAAACATAATTACATGACTCTTAGCAAGAGGTGGCCCTTATCGAATGCATCCGGTCAAATTCTATGGTTGCTTTTCTTAACGTATCCTCCAACTTCTATCCCAGCCAACCAAAGAACAAGCTAGTCAAGTCTCATTCAGTATTCTAAAGTGATTCGCAATCTAACTTCCTATCAAACACCTTGAAGATCGAGGCTATACATGTATTGGTAGATCGTGCGCGTGCAAGTTTCTTATCACTATGTGAATTGTGCTAGAATCAGGGTGCCTAAATATCTAGACTAAGACTCCTAAAAATTACATATATGCACAAGAGTCAACATTTCAAGGTAAATGAGCTCCATTTTTATGATTTTTCTATTTTTTAATTTTTTCGGAATTTTTAAATTTTTTCAAAAAGAGGGAGTTCTGTTTTCAATTATAACATGTTATCAAAGTATCTGCTTTTCACCCCCAAACCTAAACTAAACATTGTCCTCAATGTTTCAAAATATGAACAAAATTATAATACAACATATGAAGAGGATCATGTTGAGTAGAGAAAAAGGAAAGAGAATACCCGATTTTGGCGAAAGCAATATTAGAACTCCGTTATTCAAGGCAAGAATCCAACATATGTCAGCCGAGATCATATTGGATTAGCAAAATATATACAAAAGGAACAAAAGGGTTTTAAGAAATTTTATCTACTGGATTATGTACAAGAAAATTTGGTTTTTAATGGGATTGGACTTTTTGGGGAAAATTTGGTTTTGTCGGGAGACATTTGGTTTTGGCGGGAGACATTTGGAAACTTTTGGTTTTTTTAAAGGGAGCAAAGAGCTTTGTGTTTCTTGGGAATTTTGGAAAAGAAATTTGGTTTTTTATGGGATGAGGAAAAATTTTGGTTTTTAAAGGGAGCAAAGCCTTTTGGTTTTTAATGGGTTAAAGAAAAAACTTTTGGTTTAAATGGGATAAAAGGCCAAGCCCACTGTTGGGTTTTGCGAAGCCCAGCTACGTTTTTTTTTTAAAAACAGGCCCACTGCTGGTGACTGGTGAGTAAAGCTCACTGTTGGTTTTTGGAATTTTGAAATTTTGGCCCACTTGAACTTTGGTTCAGGCCCACAGTTCAGAAACAAGCCCAGGTAACAATTTGAAATTTGGGCTCTTAAATATCCAAAGGTCGAGGCCCAACTGGGCTTTGAAAACGTTTTCTGTTTTTGGGTCAAGCCCACAGTGTAAATGTTTAGTTTTCAAATGGATGTTAAGCCCACAGTCCCAGAAATTTAGTTGGGCTTTGGCTAGCTACTAACTAAAATATGAGGCCCAACTGGGCTTTCAAAAGTTCAGTTTTCTTTAATTTAAACAACAGGCCCAAATTAATCTAAAACCACAAGCCCACAAGAAATTAAACAAACAAGCCCACAAGAAATTAATTACAAACCCAACAGAAAGATGGAAAAAATTATTACAAGCCCACAAATTAAAAATGGAAGCCCACAGGTTGGGTTCTCTTAACGGGTTTAGGCTTACTTGCTTAAGCACAGCCCAGCTGCTCAGTTTGGTTGCAAAAGCCCAGTTGGGCTTTGGATCATCCTAAGCTTTGGCTTTTCTGAGGCCCAGTTGGGCTTTGGTTCAACTTCTTCACCTTCTGCAGCTTACAGCCCAGTTGGGCTTTATCTTACACCAGCTGCAGCAGCTTCAGTGGCAGCAGCTTCACCAGTTCAGGGCTTTGCACCATCAGCAGGGGCTTAGCAGCAGCAGCAGGGGATTAGCAGCAGCAGCAGCAGTACAGTTCAACAACAGCAACAGGCAGCAACAGGGGTAGTTCAGCAGCAACAGGCTGCAACAGCAGCCACAAAAGCTCACCAGCAGTAGCAGGGGACCAGCAACACAGGCTCAGCTCAACAACAGCAGCTGTAGCAGCTCAAGGCAAGTTGCACAGCACATCAGCCTTTGAACAGCAGCACAGCAAGGTACCTGGACAGCTCAAGGAGAAGATTAGTTTCTTGCTAGAAGCTAAGAAGTTCAGCTGCACTACACAAAAGCTAAGAAGTTCAGCTGCACTACACAGCAGCTACTAAAACAGCAAGTTACACTAAAATGCAAGAATGCAATGCATGATGAGTATGCTAGAATGAAACAATATGCAAAAGAGTATGCAATGATGCAAATGAACTAACATGCAAATATGAAGATGAAAGTGAATGCAACAAAACAGCAAAGAACAAATCAACACACAGCGCCAAGTCCCCGGCAGCGGCGCCAAAAACTTGGTTGGCCCGGGAAAGCGTATAAAATTGAAGCGAAATAAAACGGGCCTACGGTTATACCGCAAGTGCACGGTCGTCAGTTGTAGCTCGTACAAGTACGGGTCGATCCACAGAGACTGGGTGTGTTTTGAGTTTCTAACTATTTTGGGTTTCTAAATTGCTAATGGGCTTTGAGTACCAAAGGGTTTTTAATATCAATGGGCTTTGAATAACTTTGAAGCTTTTGCTTTCAGAATAAGAGCAAGATGGGTTTGATTAACTGTGAAGCAGTTTGGGCCTTTGATGGACTGAACTGGGCTTGGTAACAGTGAACTGGGCCTTAGCTTTTCACCTGGGCTTTGATTAAGTCCACAGTGGACTGGACCTTTGATTTTTGGAATGAACTGAGCCTTGGGCTCAGTTGGCTGGGCCTTTAGATTAGCTAGGCTCTTGGCCTTTTACCCTAACAGTGGACTAAAGAAGAAGAGAAGTGACAAAGAGTGAAAAAGAGATGGTGCAACAAAGAGTGACAGACAAGAGTAACAGTGGAAACAAGTGAACAAGTGGAAACAAGTAAGAAAAAGAATGAACTAACAAAGTAACAGTGAACAGCAAGTGATAAGAAAGGCACAAAACAGCAAACAACAATGGAGATAAACAGTGAAGCAAAGACAATAAAATGACAGTGTAATAAACCAAGGCCTAAGCCAAGGGCAGTGATGTGAAGAAAACAGTGAAGTAGAAATAAGAAAACAATGAAGACAAGAGGATGATCACTAGGACGTTGAATCCACCATTAACCTAAGGGATATTCTAATCACAGCTAAAATACTTGCCAAAGTACTAATTGTCTGATTAAAGTACAACTAGTCTAAGGGCTTAGCAACATTGGGCATGAAATGCACATGATGAAGACTATCTCAGCATTCCAAACACAACATGAATGTCATAATTTGATCTGACTCCTTACTGGTTCATAGCTTCATCTAATCCTAGCATTTGAGGTTCAGAACATGATAGACATGAAGATAAACATACATTAACAGTTGACAGTGAAACAAAACATGAATTTAAACACAATAACATAACATGGGAAGCACATAACAGTGGATAAACTTAGAACAATTGAGGAACTAAACATTAACATCACATAGTATTAAACATAAAACATCACAGTGAACATAAATGGAACAGCACAAAAATTGGAGAGACTGGCTAATCCAGTTCTCCCAAAATCAAACCAAATGACACTGGCTATTCCAGCATGCGTTATACAACAACCCAAGGTCTCAATTTATAGTTGCACACGTCCAACCCTCGAATCCCCAAAATATCAGAATTAGGGTTTCAAAGAAATCAAAATTAAATCATACCTACTTTCTGAAAACACTCAATAACGTCGACCCATTCTTCTATTGCGTCTTCTGTGTCTTCCCATGCCTTCAATTGCCTTTCTATCTCACTAATTTCATCAACCCCTAAAACTAGGGTTTCAGTGGGAAGAATAGGTTGAGGGGTTGATGTAATGAGTGGCTAGGGGATAGGAGAATGATGGGGTGTAGTTGTTGGCTGATATGAGAACTCGGTGGTGGTTGTGGTGGTGGTTGAGCGGGGCAGTGGAGGTGATGGTGGTGGCAGAGTTTTTCTCCGCAGACGGAATGGAGAAGATGGAGTCGATGGAAAGAAGGAGGGGAGTGTTTGGTTCGGGTATAGGGAATTTGGTGTTTGGGTGTTGATCGGGTACAACAAGTTTGATGATTTGCGATGCTCAGCCGTTGGATGTGGAATTGATAGATCAATCTGACGGCGAGATACAAGGGAGCTTGTAGCGACCGTTGGATGCGGAAGTACAACGAAACTGACGGCTCAATATGGAGTTAGGTGTTATAGTGTTTTTCAGGAGCTTCAGATTTTGATGCACTATGATGAAGCGACCGTAGGATGCTGAGATGATCCAATCTGACGGCTGAATATGAAGGCGGGTATGGATATTGGAAATGGGTTTGGGTGAGGGTTTTGGGCCTTGGGTATGCCAAGCCCATATCTTCTTTAAGAACAATTCTTCCTCTTCAAGCCCAGTTCTAGCCTTTTGGTCTTGCGCACAACATTCTTCGCGGCTTCCTTGTGTAATTCCTCCCGGCTTTTCACTACTTTTCTTCTCTTTTCGCTCCGCTATTCATCCAAACTTTATTTATTACCTAAAAATGCAAAATTAGTTAATAAAAATATTTATTCTTGAAAACAAAGAAAATACAGAATATGGGATAAAATGTAGAATTAATGCACAAAAGATGAGTTAAATGCCAAGAAAAATATATAGAAATATGCACTTTTTAGCACTCATCAGCGATGTGATCTCGCCATTTTCTATCGTACGAGTTCAATTGAATAATTGGCTTGATATTATATCTCCGATAGGTCAAAATAAAAAGAAATCACAAACATCTTCGTATCATCGTTTTTGATTCCGCAACATCTTGTTTCACTATCATACAATTAAGATTTTTGTGAGGTGATTGATAATACTAGGTTGTTCTTCGGGAATATAAGTCTGGATTATCAATTAGTTCCTGTTCACCTTGATTTATCAAAAGACGGAACAAAAACTCTTAGGTCTATCTGTAGGAGACATATTTACCTATCATAGACTTTTCTGTGTGATACATATTTGTTTATTAAAGTCTTCGACTTTGGGTCGTAGCAACTCTTGGTTGTGGGTGAGATCAACTAAGGGAATCAAGTGCGTAATATCCTGCTGGGATCAGAGACGTAAGGAGCGCAACTGTACCTTGAATCAGTGAGAGATTGATTAGGGTTCATCTATAGTCCAGACCGAAGTTAGTTTGTAGTAGGATAGTGTTTGTAGCGGATTAATACAGTGTGGTGTTCAATCTGGACTGGGTCCCGAGGTTTTTATACATTTGCAGTTTCCTCGTTAATAAAATTTCTGGTGTCTGTGTTATTTCTATTCCGCATTATATTTCGTCATAGAATTGAAATATCACAGGTTGTGCGTTAAGATCAATCAATTAGAATATCCAACCTTTGGTTGTTGATTTAAATTGATTGACACTTGGATATTGGTCTTTAGTACCATCCAAGTTATTATCCTTGTATTTGATAAAGACTCGCAGATTTCTATTTGCTTGAGTAAAGATCAAATCAAGTGAGAGAGATATTAATTCCTCGATATACTTTTCTCTATATTGAGTCTGACTGTCTAGTTGATTCTCTAGCAAGTATATTGGAGTTTTTCCATACAAATTGCTAATCGAAATATTGGTTGTGGTTGTTATGCCCCCGCTTTTTCAATTGGTATCAGAGCAGGCAAACACGTTTAAGACCTCAAAAGTTTGTATTTGTAGCGATCCGACTCTATGGACAGAGGTGCTATCTCTATTAACGTACCACCAGTCTTCGATGACTCTAATTACTTATGGTGGAAAATTGTTATGCGAGCTTTTCTTCAAGCGCGTGATTCTCAATCATGGGTATATGTTGTTAAAGGCTATGATGCTCCCGTTGTTGCAGTAGGTAACGTTAATGTTCCAAAAACTATTGGCGAATACGATGCTGCTAAGATACTTGTCGCAAAGCAAAACTCCGACGGTTTGAATATCATCATACATGCCATTACCCCAAATCTTCAGCACCATGTGTCAAACTGCACTAGGTCTAAAGATGCGTGGGATATCTTAGAAACCGTATTCGAAGGTAATACCAGTGAAAAGGAAGCTAGGCTTCAAAACCTTAATTCCGATTGGGAAAACCTTCGTATGGAAGATGAAGATTCATTTGATGAGTTTAATGACAAAGTGTACCACAAGTTTATGTTTGTAGCGATATGACTCTATGGACAGAGGTGCTATCTCTATTAATGTACCACCAGTCTTCGATGGCTCTAATTACTTATGGTGGAAAATTGCTATGCGAGCTTTTCTTCAAGCGCGTTATTTTCAATCATGGGTATATGTTGTTAATGGCTATGATCCTCTTGTTTTGGCAGTTGGAGATGTAAACGTTCCCAAACCTATTAGTGAATACAACCCTGCTGAGATACTTGCTGCAAAGAAAAAATCCGACGGTTTAAATGCGATCATACATGCCATTACCCCAAATCTTCAGCACCATGTGACTAATTGCACTAAGTCGCAAGAAGCTTGGGATATCTTGGAAATCGCATTCAAAGGTAACTCAAGTGAAAAGGAAGCTAGGCTTCAAAACCTTAATTCTGATTGGGAAAACCTTCGTATGGCAGATAATAAACATTTGATGAGTTTAATCACAAAGTGTCTGAAATTGTTAATTCATCTTTTGCATTGGGTAAGACTATTCCTGAAAAGGACATTGTGATGAAAATTCTCAGATAGCTGCCATCTAGATACGACTCTAAGAAGCATGTCATCACGGAGGGAATTAACCTTGATAATCTCTCCAGAAATACGCTGGTTGGAAAGCTTAAGATCTTTGATCACGAATATTCATCCAAATCTAAGGATGTTGCGTTCAAAGCACTAAAAGACACAAAATTACTTGATAAAAGTAAAACGTGTATATCTCTGAAGATGATCACTCGGAGACGGATTCATCAGATGGAGATCTTGAAAAATCAGTCTCGATGATCACAAGACATTTTAGAGATCTTCTGTTGAAGAGAAGTAAACGGTTCTCCAGAGATAAGCCAAAAGCATCAGTCAAACCTCATAATCGTGTTCCTCCTAAAAACAGGGACACAGATGAAACTGATGACGAGGATATGCCTCGGTGCTTTAAGTGTAAAGGGTTTGGTCATTTTGCAAACGAGTGTCCAAATCGTAGAAAATACACTGGGAATAAAGGTCTTGCTACAACACTTGATGATATATCTCACAATTATGATTCTGATGAAGACAAGAAATCAAGTATTGCTCTTCTATGTGAAAACATTGATTTTGATGAGTGTATCAATACATATATAAATCTTGATGGCTTTGTAGAAGAAAACCCAATCAAGATGGAAGAATCAATTGACCTTTCTTTTGGAAACCCCTTGTTTAATGTTTCAGGATCTACCTTGTGCCTAGCAGCTTGCGTTTCAAAGGTGCCTGAACCATCTTTTGCGTTGACATGCTCCTATTGTTATCTCAAGGGACATGAGTTTTCAAAGTGTTTCAAATACAAACACAAAATGAGATATGTCAACAAGCTTCAACAAAGAGTAGATCGTCTAGCCACCAAGCTTAAACTCGCGGAAAAAACAGCTGAGGTATGTAAGATCTTATCTTCATCAAAGAGATTAGTTTTCAAAGATAGATATAGGCCATTAGAGAAGAAAACATGGTCTAAACATACGGAAAGACATGATTCCATGAATTCCAACCAAAAGGGTCATGGTGGAAAAATTGTTGTTCACCACAACATAACTTGATTGTGTTGTCATGTGCATCTTGTCTCGTGTGCCTGTTCAAAAGAGACAAGATCGTGCACACCTCATGCTTTAAAAATAAAATCTGTTTTAGTTTTTTTTTAGCTTTGTGTTGATTGGTTTTTGGAATTCCTCCATCTCACTGTTGATATTGGAAGAGACTCTTTTTTTGCCAAAAGAATAGGGTTATTATCGACAATTCTACTCTTTATAGGGTTGTGAGTTGAACGTGTATGAACCTGTTTAAAGGTTTCAAAACCCTACATTCCTTTTTCCTTCTATGATACTCTTTATATCTTAAGACTGCATGTTGAGGTTTGATTGTGAACTCCTCTCACAAAACTATGCTTTCATGGATACTCCAAGCACCATGTCTTCTGATGGGAAAGATATCAATATGATTGTTAAGCCATCAATCACTAAGGAAAAAGAGAAATCTCAATTGCCTCCAACTTTAAAAAGAAAAAGAAGGAATGTGAGGAAGCCAAGAGTTGTTCCGTCAAACTCTCAGAAGTTTTCTGATGTTGTTGAAGAGTTGAAGCTGGCAAGAAAAGAGATTCAGCAAATAAAGGCTTGTGTTTTAAGATCATTGGAAATTCAGAAGGCCCTGGTTCGACATCATCAGCCAAGAAGGTTTATTGGTATTGACTCCTTCCTCCATGAACCATATGTTCTAATGGTCGTTGACGACAACGAGTTCGGGGATGACAAGGAATTTTTCAAAGATCTTAATGTCTAGTAAAACTTCTTAAGAGAATTTTATTCTTGTTTTTATTTAAGAAGGATAGCTAGGGTTTGGAATAACCATTATTGTGGTACACATAGCTATGTCCAACGTTTTCATCTTCATGTTTTTAGATTCATTTGGTTAAATTCTAAAGTTGGGTTGGAAGATGAGTTTTGCAGTATTAATCTTTATGGTTTTATATATTGCAATATGTTATGGGATATGTGTGTTTGCGTCCGTGAACTATTATTGTCCCATACAATGTCAAAAGTTATCTCGTTTATATGTCGATATGCATGTATTGATACAAGATCAATGAAATTTTTGACAAACAAAAGTTAAGCCTATTATGTCAATTCATTGATGGAAGATAGGTTAAAATCTTTTGTTTACGAGGATTATGTCTATTGTATGTCTTTATGCAAATAGTGATGAAGATAGAATGAATCCTTGTATATTCTGCAGTATTGATCTTTCCCTGATCCATATTTTATGTATATACTGTGCGGCTCCATAAGTCTTCTTGTGTGAGCATTTCCAACTAAACTAATCATAGATGCGTTTGTGATTACTTTGGTTTTGTATTCCGATTAAATTAATCATGGGTTCTCTTGTGATTATTTTAATTGAGAATTTTTTTGGATACAAAATCATTTTGTGGTTTTTGGTGTCCAAAGAAATCCTTATTTTCTTCTAAAAGTAAGGTCGCTCTTGTTGTTCTTTCGGGGGGAGTCCGGCTGTGGAATTTTGAGGAGTTATCTTGTATCTTCATAAACTCCGTGATGAATGCATCTAGCTTTGGATATATGATTGCATCAAAACAAGTTGATATGTGCTTTTCTTTGGCCTTGAAGTGTCTCCATGAAAATTTCATTATGATTCCGTTTTCGTACCTTTGCCAATTTTATTGACAAAAAGGGGGAGAATTAATTTGTAGTTCAAACTACAAATACATATGGTTTTCGGATCATTATGTAAGGGGGAGTGGTTTTCGTGTTGAGACGAAGTATTGACTAAGGGGGAGTTATACATATCACCATACTATTGTTGTCGAAGTTGTGATATAAGAACTTTGATACTGTGTAATAATACTATGGTACTGTATAACAATGATCGAGAACTTTTGTTTTCTCATTGTTATGGCTACGGAACTTCAACAACCATGATGCTGAATTGAACATCTATGGAATCATGGGAGTACTTGGAAAAGGCGAAGTTTTCCAGTAATGTTGAAGCACCAAGGAGATCAAGCATGTGGACGAGAAGCTACAAAGTTCTATTTATTTTGTAATCAATATGTATTGATAGTTTTTCCATTAAAATTGACAAAGGAGGAGATTGTTAGAGCACTGCTCGGTCGAACTCGCATTCGTTGCTATCTCAAGCATGTTTTTCAAGTTTAGGTGTCAAAATTATACGTCTTGATTTCTAGACTACTGATAACTAAGTCTCGGTTTAGGACAGATTAGTGTAGTTGAGCTCCAGACTCCATGGCGATTATCTTACGAAGACGAAGAACTACTCGAGGAACTAGTGGAACTTCATCCGACTAAAAGGTATGTGGAGACTTGAACTTATCTATCACTCAAAAGCCTATCTATCTATCTCCTACTCTTGAGATAAAGTCGTATAAGTATGATAGTTTTCATACATACACATTTGCTATTTCGAGCCGAGTTTACTCGCCTATCTTTTTCTCAAAATATGTGTTGGTAAGCTTTTGCTTTAACCAATTTCATCTTTACCCGTGCCAAAAGTCATGATGACGTTTCAATCTTGAAAATATCTTTGATGACGATAGTCGTGAATAACGATTGTTATAACATTATAGAAGAATGTTTCAATGATTGAAATGTAGAGTTTAGATTATGCAACCAACTATGGATATAAGCATATATAGTGTGTTCGCACATTAGTGTATAAGTCCATGTGCCGGAAACCAATTGTGTGCACTTGTGCATGCGACGTTGGTAAAGGACACAGGTTGGGTACGCGTACTGGCGGAAGTTTTCTAACCGAAAACTTCTGCTCGAGTTTGTAATTTATGAAAAAGCGGGGGTCTAACAACACCACCCAATATTTTGCTTAGCAATCTGTATGGACTAACTCCGAAATACTTTGCTATAGAATCAACTAGACGGTCAGACTCAATCTAGATAAAAGTATCTCAAGGAGTTAATATCTCTCTCTTGATTTGATTTTTACTCAAGCTAAAAACAATAGCGAGTCTTTATCAAATACAAGAAATACTTGGACGGTACCAATGACCAATGTCCAAGGATCAATCAATATCAATCAACAACCAAAGGTTGGATTTCCAATTGATGATCACAAACGCACAACCTGTATTATTTCAATTATATAAAATATAATGCGGAAAAGAAATAACAAAGACACCAGAAATTTTGTTAACGAGGAAACCGCAAATGCAGAAAAACCTCGGGACCTAGTTCAGATTGAATACACACTGTATTAAGCTGCTACAGACACTAGCCTACTGCAAACTAACTTCATACTGGACTATAGTTGAACTCCAATCAGTCTCCCACCGATCCAAGGTACAGTTGTACTCCTACGCCTCTGATCCCAGCAGGATACTGCGCACTTGATTCCCTTAGATGATCTCACCCACAACCAAGAGTTGCTGCAACCCAAAATCACAGACTTGATAATAAACAGATCTGTCTCACACAGATAAGTCTATCAAAGGATAAATCTATCTTCCACATACAAACCCTAGGTTTTGTTCCGTCTTTTGATATAAAATCAAGGTGAACAGGAACCAATTGATAATACGGTCTTATATTCCCGAAGAACAACCTAGATTCATCAATCACCTCTCTACAATCCTTCCTGACTACACAAGCGGATTGTCGAGGAATCACAAACAGTGAGACGAAGATGTTTGTGACTTCTTTATCTTTCCTATCGGAGAACTCTCACGATCTCAATCCAATCAATCGATTGTACTCGTACGATAGAAGATGCAAGATCAGATCACACGACTACGATAAAGTAGTATCGGTCTGGCTTCACAATCCCAATGAAGTCTTTAAGCCGTTAACCTGATTTTAGAGAAGAAAATCAAAGGTTAATGGAGATCGACTCTAGCGGGCGCACTAGTATCACACAGACGTATGGGGATTATTTTTGCACAATTCTAGATGTCTCCTTTATATAGCCTTCAAATCAGGGTTTTTCCTTAGTTACAAAGCAATCCTTATTCACCATTAGATGAAAACCTGATTTAGATTCAAGCTAATATTTCTCAACCGTTAGATCGAAAACATAGCTTGTCACACACACTTGGGTAGAAGTTTACTGGGTTCGTGAAAACCATTCCCAAACGTGTACGTGTATGTTGGTTCAACATAGTAACCCAAAAGGATAACCATATGAGCATCTCATATTAACCTTGTTCTTCTTCACCATAACTAGTTCAATTGACTCAAATGAACTAGTTAAAGAGTTGTTCAATTGCTATGAGATCTTATGTAACTACACAAGACACATTTGAAACAAAGATGATTCGATTCGATTGAATAAGCTCATGAACATTATAGCCACGGTTTGCATAAAGCATTCCTTAGTAATTTAATGTTTCATGTTTAGAGCACATCTTTAGATCATAACCTCTTAAGTTCACAAACAAGTTCGCGGACTTATGTTAATCGGTTGAGTTTTCCAAACTCAGCAGAAATTCTCGGAAAGAGAACTTCCGCCAGTTCGCGGACTGAGTTCGCGGACTTAGTACACAAACGAGTTTTCAAAAATCCAGCAGAAATTCTCGGTCGAGAACTTCCGACAGTTCGCGGACTGAGTCTGCGGACTTGGCAAGCCAATTCCACAATCCTTCTGATTTCTCTTAATCAACAAAGTTCGAAAACTTCGGTTCAAGGAATACATGGTTATGTAATCTAAACTCTCATTTCAATCACTGAGACATTCTCATAGGACTCTATGTAGCCGTTATTCAAGAACCGATTCACGTCAGAGCAATTCTCAAAGTGATTGAAACTTTTCATGACTTTCGTCACTAGGTGAAGATAAACTTGATCAAAGCGAAACGCTTTACCAACACATGATTTCGAGATAAAGGTAAGCAATTAATGCTCAGCTCGTAATGTCAAATGTGTATGATCTAGTCTATATAGCATACGACTTTTGTCTCATAAGAAGTAGGAGATAGAATAGATAGACTTTTGAGTGATAGATAATTTCAAGTCTCCACATACCTTTTTGTTGATGAAGTTCCACGGTTCCTTGTATAGATCTTCGTCGTTTTATGATGAATCGCCATGAAGTCCTTGAGCTCAACTGCACTTTTATATCCTAGTCCGAGACTTAGCTATGTAGGCTAGAAATCAAGACTTATAGTTTTGATCACTAACATTGACAAACATGCTTGAGATAGCAACGCATGCGAGGTTGACCGATCTATGCTCTAACAATATCCTCCTTTGTCAATTTTAGTAACAAAACTATTAATACATATGGAATACAAAAAAGATAAACTTTAGTGGCTCCTATTCCATAGTCTAATATTCAACGTTCCTTGAAATCTTCGTCCTTCCAAGTACTCCAATGACCCCAAAGGTTGTAAGTTTAGCACCATCGTTGTTGAAGATCGGTAGCTATAACAATGAGAGAAATCAAGATTCTCGATCATTATTATACAGTGTCATAGTATTATTATATAACATCAAAGTCCAATTGTATCACGACTTTAACAATAATACTACGGTGATATGTATCACTCCCCCTTATTCAATACTCCATCTCGATCATGGAAACCACTCCCCCTTACACAATGATCCGAAAACCATATGTATTTGTAGTGTGAACTACAATATTTCTCCTCCTTTTTGTCAATAAAATTGGCAAAGGTACAAGAATGGGATCATAATGAAATTTCCACAAGAGACATTTCATGACCAAAAGAAAAATACATACCAATTTAATTTAGATGCAATCTAATAGTCGAAGCTAACAACATTCATCAAGGAGTTTTAAGATACAAGATAACCCCTAAAAAATTCCACAGCCGCACTCCCCGCAAGATATTACCATTAAGCACAAGTTCAAAAGAACTCTCCCCCATTTGATGTCATTCCCGAGAGAACAACAAGAGCGACCTTAATTTCGAAAGAAAAGAAGGATTTTTTATTGGACACCAAAAACCATAGGAATGGTTTTCTATATACAAAGCCCAACCAAATTAACCACAAGTAAACCCATGATTAGTTCAATTGGAATACGCAACTAAATCAAGCCACAAAAGTGATCAATTTAATTGAAAGTTCTCAACATAAGTAAACTCACGGAGCTACGACTAAGTCAATCACACGGAGATGACTAACTTAACCGTTCAAATACTCAACATAAGGAAAACCTTACGGAATATATGACTACATTAACCAAAGAACATGATAGTGTAGCGTTTCATATACTCAACACAAGAACTTGTGGAATATGTGAAAACTCAACTAGATTAATTACAAGAGAACCTATAATTAATCTAATTGGAATACAAACAACCAAACTAATCACCAAAGTAATCAATTTAATTATTTTGGGATCAACATAAAAGAACTTATGGAACCCCGACTAAGTTCATCATAGAATATGATAACCTTAACCGTACATGCACTCAACATAAGAAAGAAGACTTATGGAGTACTAACTAAATAACCAAACTAGTTGATTAATTTAGTTTCTAATGCTCGACATATAGTATCTTATGGAACAACCAACAAAGCCAAGGTAAATCGACTTAGTTGTAAGGTGCTCAACATAAGACACACAATGGAGCCTTCACGGTAAAACATAATAAAATGGATCAATGAAGATCAATACCGTGGATAACATACAAGGATCTATTCTATTTTCCATCATAACGACATAATAGACTTTATCCTTGTTGAACAAAAGATTTTATCCTATTTTCCATCAAATACATGACTGCATAGGCATAAATTTTGTAAATGTCAAAAGTCCATTCGTCCTTTCATCAATACGAATACCGATTCATGAACGACTTTACTTTTGACTGCAATATGGGACCTTCAAGTTCACGGACGTAAACAATACATATCCCATAAAAATATTGCAATATCACAAACCATTAAAATACTGCAATAAACATCATCCTCCAAATATTTTTAGAATTTAATAACCAATAAATCTAAAAAATAACATAAGAAGATGAAAACAAAAATAGCTATGTGTAGTCACAATCATCGCTATTCAAAGCACTAGTTATTCTTCCAACTAATCCAAAAAGAAGACATACTAGGAAAATAAGAAGATGCATTACTCATCACCTTCATCATCGGACAATTTCCAAGTAGCTTGAATTGAATCCAACTATTCCTTGAGCTCGGGACACTTGGTTCCAATTAACGACACTTGATCTTTTAAGCACTTTACTACTGCATTTACCTTGCATACACCCTTGTAAACTTTTTGAATAAGCCTCAAGGTGGTAGGGTCTTCAACATCAAGAGAAGTACTTCTTTGTCGCTTGCGAACATTTTCCCTTATACGCCGAAAAGTACATGGACGAACAAGTTTGGGAACCCCAAGAGAATTTCCAATAAAATCAAGTATACGATCACGGCAAATTTGGATAATCAAACAAGGATAGCCTAACATCTTGATGTGAGAAGTCATCGTCATCATTTGAAAGATGATAAAGCCACAAATATCAAGATCTGTATTGTCGGATGCAAGGAAGAAGACCAATTCCGCAAACTCATAAGAATTCTCAATTATGGAGGGACAAAGGTTAGACATACCGAGTTTTCCAAACGCCATTAAAGCAATACTAAGATCATTATTACGAAACTTTCCTTGACTCCAAACGACCTTCTTTCAACAAAGTCCAATAGAGATATCATCATATG
This sequence comes from Papaver somniferum, assembly GCF_003573695.1. Classification (NCBI taxonomy): domain Eukaryota; kingdom Viridiplantae; phylum Streptophyta; class Magnoliopsida; order Ranunculales; family Papaveraceae; genus Papaver; species Papaver somniferum. The sequence goes on from NC_039362.1 coordinate 117,624,184, forward strand.
AAGGACGTTCATCACTTGGTCTAGGTAACCATACGTTGCCCAACGGTATTTTGGTGACCCTTGAAATTAACTCTCTATTAACAAGAAACCTTTCTCTATTTATTATGGATTTGAATTCCATCTTCTTAAAATCAACATCATGAATGTTGGCATAGAAAATCCTTGTTAGAGAATCAAAACCTTCACCGAGGCCATTAAAGATATTCCCAAGATTTAACTTTTTGAAGCAAGCTAAATCCTCTTCATATCCACTAAAGATTTCCAATTTCTTTTCTAGAATAAAACCTTTGGAAGCAATCCTATCAAAAGTTCTAGCACAAGAATCATTCACAAACCTAATTCTAAGAGAATTTTGATCACAAGGTGGATTCAAGCTAGAGGATTTTGAGCTTTTAGAACTCCTTTTCATGCTTCTAGAAATCATCATGTACGCGGACGGAAGATGAGAAAAGAGAAGGTTCGCGGACCACCAACATATATATATTCCTCATTCATGGGATTGGGCTGTACACGAACCGTGATCCACAAGACTTAAGGAAAAATCTTAGCCTTTACCACATAAGTGGTAAACAACCAACAAAAAGTGGATGAAAACACAGGTAATAGAAAGTTAACCAAACAACAACACAACTGTACACAACTCAAGCCATTTCTTTCCCCACATCAAGATATGTACAAATGGGGAAAAGCCAGTCTTGTTACCAAGAAGCATAATGCGCAGAGGAATTCTCATGCGACACATCTGGTTGATAGGTGTGAACAGTACCTGTAGTATAATAAAAATAATGATGATAGTCAGGGCAGCTGGAGCTTTCTATCCTTCGTTGGTTCGGGCTAGAAGAAGGATATTTTCGATATCTGGGTTGTTCAGTATTAACAGTTTTAACACGACCAACACCCTTTCCGGAAAGATTCTTAGACTTAACAAAATTAAGTTTTTCTAAGAATTTAAAAACGCCTTCGAACGCTTTAAACAGATCTTTATCAATTGATCCATCACGATAGTATTCCTCATAGAGATCAAGAGTTAATCTAGTGAGGTTCCATATCCTTGAGCGTATTGAACGTTTTCCCAATTTTTCTTTCCTTTTATTTTTTCCTTCAGATTGCTTCTTAACATCTAAATCTCCCCTTTTAGATGGAGTAAGATTATCATGAGAACCCAGAGGTTTTAACCATAACAATCTTTGAACAATCTTTAAGGAATTCTGGCATGCGTTACAGATGCCAGGAGCAAGTTTTCCAAAGAAATTTCTCATAGGGCAATTTATATGGAACGAACAAACACAAACTTATTAGGTTTACCGTGTTTACCTGCTCTGATACCAATTGAAAAAGCGGGGGTCTAACAACACCACCCAATATTTCGCTTAGTAATATGTATGGACTAACTCCGAAATACTTTGCTAGAGAATCAGCTAGACAGTCAGACTCAATCTAGATAAAAGTATCTCAAGGAGTTAATATCTCTCTCTTGATTTGATTTTTACTCAAGCTAAAAACAATAGCGAGTCTTTATCAAATACTTGGACGATACCAAAGACCAATGTCCAAGGATCAATCAATATCAATCAACAACCAAAGGTTGGATTTCCAATTGATGATCACGAACTCACAACCTGTATTATTTCAATTATATAAAATATGATGCGGAAAAGAAATAACACAGACACCAGAAATTTTGTTAACGAGGAAACCGCAAATGCAGAAAAACCCCGGGACTTAGTCCAGATTGAATACACACTGTATTAAGCCGCTACAGACACTAGCTTACTGCAAACTAACTTCGGACTGGACTATAGTTGAAACCCAATCAGTCTCCCACCGATCCAAGGTACAGTTGTACTCCTACGCCTCTGATCCCAGCAGGATACTGCGCACTTGATTCCCTTAGCTGATCTCACCCACAACCAAGAGTTGCTGCAACCCAAAATCACAGACTTCATAATAAACAGATCTGTCTCACACAGATAAGTCTATCAAAGGATAAGTATGTCTCCCACAGATAAACCCTAGGTTTTGTTCCGTCTTTTGATATAAAATCAAGGTGAACAAGAACCAATTGATAATCCGGTCTTATATTCCCGAAGAACAGCCTAGATTAATCAATCACCTCTCTACAATCCTTCCTGAATACACAATCGGATTGTCGAGGAATCACAAACAGTGAGACAAAGATGTTTGTGACTTCTTTATCTTGCCTATCGGAGAACTCTCACGATATCAAGCCAATCAATCGATTTTACTCGTACGATAGAAGATGCAAGATCATATCACACAACTACGATAAAGTAGTATCGGTCTAGCTTCACAATCCCAATGAAGTCTTTAAGTCGTTAACATGATTTTAGAGAAGAAAATCAAAGGTTAATGGAGATCGACTCTAGCGGGCGCACTAGTAGCACACATACCTGTGGGGATTAGTTTTGCACAATGCTAGATGTCTCCTTTATATAGCCTTCAAATCAGGGTTTTTCCTTAGTTACAAAGCAATCCTTATTCACCATTAGATGAAAACCTGATTTAGATTCAAGCTAATATTTCTCAACCGTTAGATCGAAAACTTAGCTTGTCACACACACTTGGGTAGACGTTTACTGGGTTCGTGAAAACCATGCCCAAACGTGTACGTGTATGTTGGTTCAACATAGTAACCCAAAAGGTTAACCATATGAGCATCTCATATTAACCTTGTTCTTCTTTACCATAACTAGTTCAATTGACTCAAATGAACTAGTTAAAGAGTTGTTCAATTGCTATGAGATATTATGTAACTACACAAGACACAATTGAAACAAAGATGATTCGATTCGATTGAATCGGCTCATGAACATTATAGCCACGGTTTGCATAAAGCATTCCTTAGTAATTTAATGTTTCATGTTCAGAGCACATCTTTAGATCATAACCTCTTAAGTTCACAAACAAGTTCGCGGACTTAAGTTAATCGGTTGAGTTTTCCAAACTCAGCTGAAATTCTCGGAAAGAGAACTTCCACCAGTTCACGGACTGGGTTCGCGGACTGAGTTCTCGGACTTAGCACACAAACGAGTTTTGGAAAATCCAGCAGAAATTGTCGGTCGAGAACTTCCGACAGTTCGCGGACTTGGCAAGCCAATTCCACAATCCTCCTGATTTCTCTTGATCAACAAAGTTCGAAAACTTCGGTTCAAGGAATACATGGTTATGTAATCTAAACTCTCATTTCAATCATTGAGACATTCTCAGAGGACGTTATGTAGCCGTTACTCACAGACCGATTCACGTCAGAGCAATTCTCAAAGTGATTGAAAGTTTTCATGACTTTCATCACTAGGTGAAGATAAACTTGATCAAAGCGAAACGCTTTACCAACACATGATTTCGAGATAAAAGATAAGCAATTAATGCTCAGCTCGAAATGTCAAATGTGTATGATCTAGTCTATATAACATACGACTTTTGTCTCATAAGAAGTAGGAGATAGAATAGATAGACTTTTGAGTGATATATAAGTTCAAGTCTCCACATACCTTTTTGTTGATGAATTTCCACGGTTCCTTGTATAGATATTCGTCGTTGTATGATGAATCGCCATGAAGTCCTTGAGCCCAACTACACTTTTCTATCCTAGTTCGAGACTTAGCTATGTAGGATAGAAATCAAGACTTATAGTTTTGATCACTAACATTTACAAACATGCTTGAGATAGCAACGCATGCGAGGTTGACCGAGCTATGCTATAAAAGTTTATTAACTGGAAAACCAGTCACCTTAGGTACGCGTACCCGTACGCGTACTCATGGAAGTTTTCGAACCGAAATTTTCTGCTAAGTTCCCAAACTCAAATTCGGTAGCTAAGGTACACGTACCCGTACGCGTACCCAAGCTGGTTATTTCTCAAATCGGAAGTTCATGAATTTAAAAATTAAAACAATAAGGAATGCAATCTTTGCAAACCATGGCTATATTGTTCATGAATTGATTCAAGTGAATCAAACCGATTTTGTTTGAATTGTGTCTATGAATAAAGACCTAAGCAATTGAACAACTCTATCAACTAGTTATTATGAGTCATTTGAACTAGTTATGAGAAAGATGAATATGGTTGATATGAAAGTACTCATATGGCTAACCTCAGTTAACTATTTGTGAACCAACCAAGTATACACGTTTAGGTACGGTTACTCAAACCTAAATGAAATACATTTTATTTGTGTATTATAATCTAAGTTTCGATCTAACGGCTGAAAGATATTAGCTTGGAGAAATCAGGTTTTTCATCTAACAGTGAATATTGAATGCTTTGTTAGCAAGGTAACTTGGATTGCCAACCCTGATTTGAAAACTATATAAAGGAGACATCTAGCAATTGTAAAAACTAATCCCTACACCTTCTGTGTGATACTAGTTGGTTTGCTAGAGTCGATTCTCCTTTAACCTTAGGTTTCTTCCCAATACCTTGTAGGTTAACGACTGAAAGAATTCATTGGGATTGTGAAGCCAGACGAAACTACTTTTCTTGTAGTTGAGCGATCTGATCTAGCCATTTTCTATCATACGAGTTCAACATAATAATTGACTTGAGATTATATCTCCGATAGGGCAAGATAAAAGAAATCACAAACATTTTCGTCTCATCGTTTGTGATTCCGCAACATCTTGTTTCGCTACCATACGATTAAGATTGTTGTGAGGTGATTGATAATACTAGGTTGTTCTTCGGGAATACAAGTCCGGATTATCAATTAGTTCCTGTTCACCTTAATTTATCAAAATACGGAACAAAAACTCTTAGGTCTATCCGTGGGAGACAGATTTACCTATCATAGACTTTTCTGTGTGATACAGATTTGTTTATAAAAGTCTTCGACTTTGGGTCGTAGCAACTCTTGGTTATGGGTGAGATCAATTAAGGGAATCAAGTGCATGGTATCCTGATAGGATCAGAGACGTAAGGAGCGCAACTGTACCTTGAATCAGTGTGAGATTGATTAGGGTTCAACTACAGTCCAGGCCGAAGTTAGTTTGTAGTAGGCTAGTGTCTGTAGCGGCTTAATACAGTGTGGTGTTCAATCTGGACTAGGTCCCGGGGTTTTTCTGCATTTGCGGTTTCCTCGTTAACAAAATTTCTGGTGTCTGTGTTATTTCTATTCCGTATTATATTTCGTTATATAATTGAAATATCACAGGTTGTCCGTTAAGATCAATCAATTAGAATATCCAACCTTTGGTTGTTGATTTAAATTTATTGACACTTGGAATTTGTCTTTGGTACCATCCAAGTTATTATCCTTGTATTTGATAAAGACTCGCAGATTTCTATTTGCTTGAGTAAAGATCAAATCAAGTGAGAGATATATTAACTCCTCGATATACTTTTCTCTAGATTGAGTCTGACTGTCTAGTCGATTCTCTAGAAAGTATATTGGAGTTTGTCCATACAGATTTCTAATCAAAATATTGGGTGTGGTTGTTATACCCCCGCTTTTTCAGATAGGTTAAAATCTTTTGTTTTACGAGGATTATGTCTATTATATGTCATTGTGCAAATACTGATTGAAAATATAATGAATCCTTGTATATTCCGCAGTATTGATCTTCCATGATCCATATTTTATGTATATATTGTGCGGCTCCATAAGTCTTCTTATGTGAGCATTTCCAACTAGACTAATCATAGATTCGTTTGTGGTTATTTTGGTTGTGTATTCCGATTAAATTAACCATGGGTTCTCTTGTGGTTAGTTTAATTGAGATTTTTGGATACAAATCATTTCTTTATATTTTTTGGTGTCCAAAGAAATCCTTCCTTTTTCATAAAAGTAAGGTCGCTCTTGTTGTTCTCTCGGGAATGACATCAAATGAGGGAGAGTTCTTTTGAACTTGCGCTTAATCCATATCTTTGTGGGGAGTGCGGATGTGGAATATTTGAGGAGTTATCTTGTATCTTTATAAACTCTGTGATGAATGCATTTAGCTTCGGCTTTATGATTGCATCTAAACAAAGTTGATATGTACTTTTCTTTGGTCTTGAAGTGTCTCCATGAAAATTTCATTAGGATCCCGTTTTCGTACCTTTTCCAATTTTATTGACAAAAAAGGGGAGAATTAATATGTAGTTCACACTACAAATACATATGGTTTTAGGATCATTATGTAAGGGGGAGTGGTTTTCGTGTTGAGACGAAGTATTGACTAAGGGGGAGTGATACATATCACCATAGTATTGTTGTCGAAGTTGTGATATAAGAACTTTGATGATGTGTAATAATACTATAATATTGTATAACAATGATCGAGAGCTTTTGTTTTCTCATTGTTATGACTACGGAACTTCAACAACTATGATGCTGAACTGAACATCTATCGAATCATGGGAGTACTTGGAAAAGACGAAGTTTTCAAGTAATGCTGAAGCACTTAGGCGATCAAGCATGTGGACGAGAAGCTACAAAGTTTTATTTATTTTGTAATCCATATGTATTGATAGTTTTGTCACTAAAATTAACAAAGGGGGATATTGTTAGAGCATTGCTCGGTCGAAATCGCATGCGTTGCTATCTCAAGCATGTTTTTCAATATTAGTGATCAAAACTATATGTCTTGATTTGTAGTTTACTTATGACTAAGTCTCGGTCTAGGATAGTTAAGTGTAGTTGAGCTCCAGACTCCATGGCGATCATCTTGCGAAGACGAAGAACTACTCGAGGAACCAGTGGAAATTCATCCGACTAAAAAGGTATGTGGAGACTTGAACTTATCTGTCACTCAAAAGTCTACTCTATCTCCTACTCTTAAGACAATAGTCGTATAAGTATGATAGTTTTGATACATACACATTTGCTATTTCGAGCCGAGTTTACTCGCCTATCTTTTTCTCGAAATATGTGTTGGTAAGATTTTGCTTTAACCACTTACATCTTTACCCATGACGAAAGTCATGATGACGTTCCAATCCTGAAAATAGCTTTGATGACGATAGTCGTGAATAACGATTGTTATAACATTATAGAAGAATGTTTCAATGATTGAAATGTAGAGTTGAGATTACGTAACCAACTATGGATATAAGCATATATAGTGTGTGCATACATTAGTGTATAAATCCATGTGTCGGAAACCAAGTGTGTGCATATGTGTGCATACGGTATTGGTGAAGGAGACAGGTTAGGTATGCGTACCCGTACGCGTACCAGCGACAGTTTTCAACCGAAAATTTCTGCTGAGTTTGTAGTTTGCAAACTAGTAAACCAGTCACCTTAGGTACGCATACCCGTACGCGTACCCACAGAAGTTTTCGAACCAAATATTTCTGCTGAGTTTGTAAACTAAAATCCAGTAGCTAAGGTACGCATAACCGTACGCGTACCCAAGCTGATTATTTCTCAAATCGGTAGTTCATGAACTTAAAAAAATAAATTATAAGGAATGCAATCTTTGCAAACCGTGGGTACATTGTTCATGAATTGATTCAAATGGATCAAACCGATTTTGTTTCAATTGTTTCTATGAATAAAGACCTAAGCAATTGAATAACTCTTCAACTAGTTCTTATGATTCATTTGAACTAGTTATGTGAAGAAGATGAATACGGTTAATATGAAAGTGCTCATATGGATAACCATTGGTTAACTATTTGTGAACCAACTAAGTGTACACGTTTAGGTACGATCACTCAAACCTAAATGAAATACATTTTATGTGTGTGTGACAAGCTAAGTTTCGATCTAACGGTTGAGAGATATTAGCTTGATTAAATCAGGTTTTTCATCTAACGGTGAATATTGAATGCTTTGTTACCAAGGTAACTTGGATTGCAAACCCTGATTTGAAAACTATATAAAGGAGACATCTAGCGACTAGAAAAACTAATCCCCATACATCCTGTGTGATACTAGTTGGTTTTGTTAGAGTCGATTCTCATTTAACCTTAGGTTTTTTCTCGAGACCCTGTAGGTTAACGACTGAAAGACTTCATTGGGATTGTGAAGCCATACGAAACTAATTCTCTTGTAGTTGAACGATCTGATCTTGCCATTTTCTATCGTACGATTTCAACTGAATAATTGACTTGAGATTATATATCCGATAAGGAAAGATAAAAAAAAATCACAAACATCTTCGTCTCATCGTTTGTGATTCCACAATATCTAGTTTCGCTACCATACAATTTAGATTATTGTGAGGTGATTGATAATACTAGGCTGTTCTTCGGGAATATAAGTCTGGGTTATCAATTAGTTCCTGTTCACCTTGATTTATCAAAAGATGGAACAAAAAACTCATAGGTTTATCTGTGGGAGACAGATTTATCTATCATCGTAGATTTTCTGCGTGATACAGATTTGTTTATTAAAGTATTCGACTTTGGGTCGTAGCAACTCTTAGTTGTGGGACAGATCAGCTAAGAGAATCAAGTGCGTAGTATCCTGCTAGGATCAGAGACGTAAGGAGCGCAACTGTACCTTGAATCAGTATGAGATTGATTAAGGTTCAACTACAGTCCAGACCGAAGTTAGTTTGTAGTAGGCTAGTGTCTATAGCGACTTAATACAGTGTGGTGTTCAATCTGGACTAGGTCCCAGGATTTTTATGCATTTGCGGTTTCCTCGTTAAATAAACTTCTGGTGTCTGTGTTATTTCTATTCCGCATTATATTTTTTTATATAATAGACTTATCATAGGTTGTGTGTTGTATCGATCAATTTTGAAATCCAACCTTTGGTTGTTGATTGGAAATTGATTGATCCTTGGATATTGGTCTTTGGTACCATCCAAGTTTATATCTCTTGTATTTGATAAAGACTTACATATATCTATTTGTTTGAGTATATAACAAATTGAGAGATAGAGATATTAACTCCTTGATATACTTTTTATTAAGATTGAGTCCGACTGTCTAGTTGATTCTCTTAAAAGTATATTAGAGTTAGTCCATACAGATTGCTAATCGAAATATTGGGTGAGGTTGTTATACTCCCGCATTTTCAGAGACAATATTGGATATGATTGAGTCTTCTACAGGATTTTGATTAATAGCAGCACCAGATGTACTACCTTGCAGTTTTTCACCAACCTCTGATCTATCACAAATATCAAATGGTACATGGGAGTTACCATTTTTTGGAGTATACTGTTGAGGAGTAGTTGATGTAGACTTGTTTTGAGGATAAGAATTGCTAGCTTGCTGAACTTTTATTCTTGCTGGCTTGCTGAGCTTGCTGAGCTTTATTCTTCTCTACTCTGCACTCAGTAATCAGATGACCAACAGTCTTACAAGTTGGACAGAATTTTGGACATACTGGAATGGATATACTCTGGAAGAAGCCACCATATTTGGTACCAATCCAAATTTTGTTTGGAACAGTTCTAGCAAAATCAACTTCAACAAGAACATTAGCATAATACCCAACTTCACATTTTGCAGTAGCTTCATCAAGCTTTATAGGATTACCAATTTCCTTGCATATCTTAAACAGAATTTTCTCACTCCAAAATTCAAGCCCTAGCCCTGGAAATTTCACCCACACCATAGCTTTTGAAGTTTTTTGACTTTCAGGACGGAAGTTTGAGATCCACTTTCTAATTTGCAGAACTTGATCCAAGACCTCCCATTTACCCTCCTTGATATACTGTTTATATTTCTCATTATCAAGTTTAATCGTGAAAAAACCCCTTCCTAATGGAATAAGTTTGCAATCACCAGTTAACTTCCATTGTTGACGAAGAATAATAGAAGCATCCACAAATATAATCTGTTGTAAATTTAACCTACCAATAAGAGAAAACCTCTAAGGATTTATACTTTCTTCAAATACACCAAAACACATTCTAATAAGAGAAAACTCCAAGGATTTATACTTGCTTCAAATTTAATCTGCTGTAAATCGCCACTTTCTAATTTGACGAATCATTACCTTTGATGCACAATCTGTCACCCAAAAGCTTGATCAACCATACACCAAAACACATTTGAAAGATAATGAAGGTAAAATTGGAGTTTGTAAAAATGGAATCTGATTTTCTAGAGAGATCTTTTAGAAATATCCACTCGGAAGACATGGCCCACACCCACCTCAGTTTTCAATAACCAATACACAATTGTTTTCATTTTTTATTATTATTTGATCGTACCAATACACAGTGGACCAATGCATTTATTACGTGATTAGTTTGGGGCCTAGGTGAATTATTTGGGGTCTATCACTAGAAAACAAAATAAGACATTCTGGAGTAATTCCAAAAGCCTCTTAGCCAACTATTTATATTAATGGCTAATATGTCCTTGTCCATTAGTTATAATAAATTAGGTCAGTAGTTAAGTTAGTTAACTAGTGTTGGATTTGATTATAGTTTTAGACTTAGAGTAGAAATTCATTTCCTCGTCTAAGTATGGAAAAGAAGAAGAACTAGAGCAAAAAAATAAGAACATGGTTTGTGATTTTGTTTGCAAAAATGAAACTTTATAGTGACAATGAAGACTCTATTAGTGGTGAAGAAGTGGGTGCATCAGATTATAATGATCTCGATCCTACCGATTTGCATTATTTGTTAAATGAACAAGACCATGTCAATCAAAATATGATTGAGGATATTATTGTAGCACAAAAACAATATAAGCGGGAAAATGAAGGTCATAACGCTTCTACTGGATCGTAATGCAGCCCATAATCAGGAAAACATGATCTCTATGCCCTTGTCCATAAACCATTGCTTCGCATCGTCCCTCTTTTCCCATACCAAATCAGTGTAATAGTGAGAAGAGGTATTAGGACCCATATGAGATATAGGTATATGAGTAACAGTCGGGCTCACTGATTGCTAACAACCGGTCTTTAGGAGTTAGTTTAGGAAACGATTTTTAACTTAATGTATTTAGTTCAAAAACTACAATCGTTCCATGTTGTGAGACATGTACTCTGATTCTTGTATTCTCCTGTATAATTTTGTCTCCACAATCAGATTACATGTAAACCTACATAGTCCGATTGTACAATTTGTATTTTTTTCCCGAAAATACCCAAGTAAAAAAATCGGTCTGTGTAAATCACCCACAAAAACCGATTCTCTCACCTACCGATTCTTGCCAAAAGTATACTACAATCTGTCTTGGGGTTCCAATACTGTGGAAAATCCCACAATTGGTATCTGCGACAGTACCGAATAGACGATTCTGGGTTTCAATTGACAGGAAAAAAATGAAAATTTTGAAATTTGTCAAATACGCATTAGTTTTAGGCTGTCGTTCAAGTCATGATCGTTTAGAAATGGTTTGCGAGAGAGGTGTAAAGGAAGGAAGTCACTGGGAAAAGGACATGACGTATGTTAAGAAGACGACTACGGTCTACATGACCAGATCAAAGAAGTTTGGATGCCATTTTAAGATTACAGTCAATAGATCCAATAGTGGTGTATATATGCTCTATAAAGTGATGAATGGTTGTCATAATCATGATGATCCGGAATCTTCCATTGGATACGCTGTCGTTTGTGGGTTAAAACCTCAACAACACGAGAGGGAAAAGTCTATGAAAGCATGTAAACTAAGTGACATCCTTAGTTACATTAAGGAGGATGATAAGAATAACTGTTCCTTTTGGGAAAAAAATTACGTGACAAGAGAAGACTTAAGGAGGAGGGCATGTGATGGTAGTGAGGTCATGAAATAATCCCAGTGGTTAGACGATCAACACGGCTACACAATGAGGAAGCATGTAGTGAAGGATAAGTGACTTGTACTTTTTTAGGGCATCCAGAGATGATCAAATTAGTCCAATGCTTATATAAAGTTTTGTTAATAGATTGTACGTACAAGACAAACAAGTACAACATGTGTTAGAGCATATCTCGGTCAACCTCGCATGTGTTGCTATATCAAGCATGTTTGTCAATGTTAGTGATCAAAACTATAAGTCTTGATTTCTAGCCTACATAGCTAAGTCTCGGACTAGGATAGAAAAGTGTAGTTGAGATCAAGGACTTCATGGCGATTCATCATACAACGACGAAGATCTATACAAGGAACCGTGGAACTTCATCAACAAAAAGGTATGTGGAGACTTGAACTTATCTATCACTCAAAAGTCTATCTCTTCTATCTCTTACTTCTTATGAGACAAAAGTCGTATGCTATATAGACTAGATCATACACATTTGACATTTCGAGCTGAGCATTCATTCCTTATCTTTTATCTTGAAATCGTGTGTTAGTAAAGCGTTTCGCTTTGATCAAGTTTATCTTCACCTAGTGACGAAAGTCATGAAAAGTTTCAATCACTTTGAGAATTGCTTTGACGTGAATTGGTCTGTGAATAACGGCTACATAGCGTCCTCTGAGAATGTCTCAATAATTGAAATGAGAGTTTATATTACATAACCATATATTCCTTGAACCGAAGTTTTCGAACTTTGTTGATCAAGAGAAATAGGGAGGATTGTGGAATTGGCTTGCCAAGTCCGCGAACCTAGTTCGCAGACTCAGTCCGCGAACTGTCGGAAGTTCTCGACCGATAATTTCTGCTGGGATTTTCCAAAACTCGTTTGTGTGCTAAGTCCGCGAACCCAGTCCGCGAACTGGCGGAAGTTTTCATCCCAAGAATTTCTGCCGAGTTTGGAAAACTCAACCGATTAACTTAAGTACGCGAACTTGTTTGTGAACTTAAGAGGTTATGATCTAAAGATATGCTCTGAACATGCAACATTAAATTACTAAGGAACGCTTTATGCAAACCGTGGATATAATGTTCATGAGCCGATTCAATCGAATCGAATCATCTTTGTTTCAGCTGTGTCTTGTGTAGTTACATAAGATCTCATAACAATTGAACAACTCTATAACTAGTTCATTTGAGTCAATTGAACTAGTTATGGTGAAGAAGAACAAGGTTAATATGAAATGCTCATATGGTTAACCTTTTGGGTTACTATGTTGAACCAACATACACGTACACGTTTGGGTGTGGTTTTCACGAACCAAGTAAACGTCTACCAAAGTGTGTGTGACAAGCTAATTTTTCGATCTAACAGTTGAGAAATATTAGCTTGAATCTAAATCAGGTTTTCATCTAACGGTGAATATGGATTGCTTTGTAACTAAGGAAAAACCCTGATTTGAAGGCTATATAAAGGAGACATCTAGCATTGTGCAAAACTAATCCCCACACGTCTGTGTGCTACTAGTGCACCCGCTAGAGTCGATCTCCATTAACCTTTGATTTTCTTCTCTAAAATCAGGTTAACGACTTAAAGACTTCATTGGGATTGTGAAGCTAGACCGATACTACTTTATCGTAGTTGTGTGATCTGATCTTGCATCTTCTATCGTACGAGTACAATCGATTGATTGGCTTGAGATCGTGAGAGTTCTCCGATAGGCAAGATAAAGAAGTCACAAACATCTTCGTCTCACTGTTTGTGATTCCTCGACAATCCGCTTGTATAGTCAGAAAGGATTGCAGAGAGGTGATTGATTAATCTAGGCTGTTCTTCGGGAATATAAGACCGGATTATCAATTGGTTCATGTTACCTTGATTTTATATCTAAAGACGGAACAAAACCTAGGGTTTATCTGTGGAAGGAAGATTTATCCTTTTATAGACTTTTCTGTGTGAGACAGATCTGTTTATTATCAAGTCTGTGATTTTGGGTTACAACAACTCTTGGTTGTGGGTGAGATCAGCTAAGGGAATCAAGTGCGCAGTATCCTGCTGGGATCAGAGGCGTAGGAGTACAACTGTACCTTGATCGGTGGGAGACTGATTGGGGTTCAACTATAGTCCAGTCCGAAGTTAGCTTGGAGTAGGCTAGTGTCTGTAGCGGCTTAATACAGTGTGTATTCAATCTGGACTAGGTCCCGGGGTTTTTCTGCATTTGCGGTTTCCTCGTTAACAAAATTTCTGGTGTCTGTGTTATTTCTTTTCCGCATTATATTTTATCTTATAATTGAAATAATACAGGTTGTGCGTTAAGTTAATCGATTGGAATCCGACCTTTGGTTGTTGATTTATTGATTAACCTTGGACATTGGTCTTTGGTACCGTCCAAGTTATTCCTTGTATTTGATAAAGACTCGCTATTGTTTTTAGCTTGAGTAAAATCAAATCAAGAGAGAGATATTAACTCCTTGAGATACTTTTATCTAGATTGAGTCTGACTGTCTAGTTGATTCTCTAGCAAAGTATTTCGGAGTTAGTCCATACAGATTGCTAAGCGAAATATTGGGTGGTGTTGTTAGACCCCGCTTTTTCAATTGGTATCAGAGCAGGCAAACACGTTAAAGACCTTATAAGTCTGTGTTTGTAGCGATCTGATTATGGACGAGTCTATCTCTAATAACGTACCAGTTCAGAAATTACCAGATGATTCTAAAAGCTTGGATTCACCTGAGAGAACTGTCACATCTAAGTCAATATCCAAACATTCTCTTGATGTAAAAACTGTTGATTGGGAAACTCTCCTAGAAGAACAGTTGGATGAACTTTCTGATGAAGGTGATTCAGATATTGATAGAGATGTTGATGAGGAAGTCTCAGAGTATGTTAAGTTTTTGGATTCGTGGAATATGAAGAAGATTACAACTTCTCATGTCACACCTCTTCTGACTCCTCTCTGTCGAGAAAACAAGAAATTGAGAAGATGTTACGCAGGTGTTTATTTTTCGAATCGTTCTACCGAATCGATCCTCAAGGATTCTGAGGAAAACCTACGTATGAAGTCACTTGAATGTGATAATCTTTATCAAAGGTACTTTTTGTTGGAAGAGAAACTTGCAGAATCTGAAGCAAGGTTTAAATTCCAACAAACAAGTTTTGACGACAGAGAAAGTGCTTATCTCACTCGAGAAAAACGCCTTGAGCCTGACTTAGCTGCTGCTCTTGATAAAATCAAGATGTTGGAAGATGACTTGAAAAATTTCAATACTAGTTCAAGAAAATTAACCACTATGCTAGGAGAAAGTAAAAATCATCGTAATACACGAGGATTGGGCTATAAGGGAATAGATGCTCCAAGTACTAGCAAAGAGGTAAAATTTGTCAAGGCTAGTGATTCTTCTCAACAAAAGGTTTCCACTGACGGCAAAAGTGAAATACTTTCTCCGGCAGTTAAGGTTAAAAAGAGAAAAGTTTATCAACCTCCAAAGTTAGCACACATAGATCGAGGTAAGAACATTCCTTATGTTTGCCACTATTGCGGAAATAAAGGTCACCTGGAAAGGAGATGTCGTTTCCGTATAAGGAATGAGAAACTTCATGATGCTCTTGTTTGGGCATCACAAGAAGTTGTGAAACCAAGATCATACGTTAAGACTGATCCTTTTAACGTTACAGGTTATAATTGTCCAACCTTTAGGCAAAGGAATCAGTGCTATGATAGACCTAGATTTGCCTATAAACGTCGTACGAATCCTTTTCATAATCGTAATGGTTATCAAAAGGATAACTTCGTAAAGACGAAGACAAGATCCGATGCTCCCAATTGGAGAAAGACTAACTTGCAGAAGAATAGTCAATCCAATTATCTTCCAAGAATTCTAGAATAGAGTGATGGGAAGAAGGTTTTGACTGTTCCTAAACGTACTCAGAAGTGGATACCGAAGAAAGGCAATAATGTTTTGAGTGTGAAAAGGAATGATCTTCCAGAAAACTCCATGACTATGGGAAAGGCAGTATCCATGATGTTGGAACTTAACAAGTTTTTTGGAAAAATGGAATTGGATGTGAAAGGTTCTAAAAGTGATCTCTTTCATGATAATCCAAAGGTCACTTGTGGTGAGCAAGACTTTGTTCACCCCAATGCAACTTGATTGTGTTGGAAGTGCATCCTCACCAAGGAATGCCCTGCTTTGTATACGGTGAGGCAAGCACAAGAATTGGGGCACACAGATTATGTTAGGTAAGGCGGTAGAATTCGATTGGATTCATCTGAAAAGGTATGTCTATAAACTTGAGCAAGATTTGTACTTTTATTTGCTTAGAATACTTATAATAATCTTGCTTATCGTTCATTTCTGCCTAACTTGATCTGTGTTTAAGGTTCTTAAATGTTTAGGTTTGAAAATAATAGTTCGGGATGTTTGGAATACATGGTACACATACCAAGTATGCATAACAACATTCAAATCAAAATCCAGGGGTTTAAGTTCACAAACCCGTATGCATATTTGACGTCGATATTCGGTAAACTTGTTTTGGCCGTAACTTCTTCGTCCGAACTCGGATTTACCTCATTCTTTTTGCATTCTCTTCCTTATTGAATTCCCTTAAAAATGGAGATGAGAATTGTTGAATTTGGATGAGTTAATATTGGTCTTTGTCCCGTCTCTTGTTTTTTAGTGTTTGCTCTGTTTCGTTGCACTTGTTCTATTCTCTTGGACTCGGGCACTGGGATTCTTGGAGAAGTCCTATTCTAAGATATTTTGTGGCTGTTACAAGAATGATGTTGGTGAATCACAAAGAAGGAAGTTCGAGAATGGGTAGTAGTTCACATTTCTATATATTCTTGAGTGTTCACAATCATCTCATGTGAACTATGGTGCATAGTCGTCAATGACTTTGTATGTTCTTATTTGTTAAGGAAATCTTTTTATACGCTTTTGGTAACCACTCTTGGTATAAATCCGTGCGAAAAAGATTGATTCTAAGGGCAAAGATTGTTATTGCAGTATTAATCTTTTTGATTTTGAAGTATTGCAATATTTTTATGGGATATGTATTGTTTGCATCCGTGAACTTGAAGGTCCCATATGTTGTCAAAAGTAAAGTCGTTCATGAATTGGTTTTCGTATTGATGAAAGGACGAATGGACTTTTGACAAATACAAAAGTTATGCCTATGCAGTCATTTATTTGATGGAAAATAGGATAAAATCTTTTGTGTGACAAGGATAAAGTCTATTATGTCATTATGCATATAGTAACGGAAAGATAGAATAGATCCTTGTATGTATTCCACGGTATTGATCTTCATTGATCCATTCTTTTTGTATTACCGTGAAGGCTCCATTGTGTGTCTTATGTTGAGCACGATACAACTAAGTCGATTATTCTTATTGGCTTTGTTGGTTGTTCCATAAGATGCTATATGTTGAGCATTATGAACTAAATTAATGATCTTGATTGGTTATTTAGTTATTTGCTCCGAAAGTCTTCTTTTGTCGAGCAAAACTTTTGACAATTAAATTGATTAGCTTCGTGATTAGTTTGGTTGTTTGTATTCCGATTAGATTAATTATGGGCTCTCTTGTAATTAGTCTGGTTGAGTTTTCATATATTCCACAAGTTCTTGTGTTGAGTATATGAACGGCTATACTAACTATCTTCTATTGGTTGATGTAGTCGTATATTCCGTAAGGTTTTCCTTATGTTGAGTATGTGAACGATTAAGTTAGTCATCTCCGTATGATTACCTTATTCGTAGCTCCGTAAGTTTACTTATGTTGAGCACAATCAATTAAATTGATCACTTTTGTGGTTTGATTTAGTTGCATATTCTAATTAAATTAATCATGGGTTTACTTGTGATTAATTTGATTGAGTTTTGGATATAGAAAATCATTTTCCTATGGTTTTTGGTGTCCAATTAAAAATCCTTCTTTTCTTTCGAAATTAAGGTCGCTCTTGTTGTTCTCTCGGGAATGACATCAAATGGGGGAGAGTTCTTTTGAACTTGTGCTTAATGGTAATATATTGCGAGGAGTGCGGCTGTGGAATTTTATAGGGGTTATCTTGTATCTTATAACTCCTTGATGAATGATGTTAGCTCCGGCTATTAGATTGCATCTAAATTAAGTTGGTATGTATTTTTGTTTTGGTCATGAAATGTCTCTTGTGGAAATTTCATTATGATCCCATTCTTGTACCTTTGCCAATTTTATTGACAAAAAGGGGGAGAAATATTGTAGTTCACACTACAAATACATATGGTTTTCGGATCATTGTGTAAGGGGGAGTGGTTTCCATGATCGAGATGGAGTATTGACTAAGGCGGAGTGATACATATCACCGTAGTATTATTGTTAAAGTCGTGATACAATTGGACTTTGATGTTATATAATAATACTATGACAATGTATAATAATGATCGAGAATCTCGATTTCTCTCATTGGTATAGCTACGGATCTTCAACAACGATGGTGCTAAACTTGCAACCTTTGGGATCATTGGAGTACTTGGAAGGGCGAAGATTTCAAGGAACGTTAAAGATTATACTATGGAATAGGAGCCACTAAAGATTATCTTTTTTGTATTCCATATGTAATAATAGTTTTGTCACTAAAATTGGCAAAGGGGTAGATTGTTAGAGCATAGCTCGGTCAACCTCGCATGCGTTGATATCTCAAGCATGTTTGTCAATGTTAGTGATCAAAACTATAAGTCTTGATTTCTAGCCTACATAGATAAGTCTCAGACTAGGATAGAAAAGTGTAGTTGAGCTCGAGGACTTCATAGCGATTCATCATACAACGACGAAGATCTATACAAGGAACCGTGGAACTTCATCAACAAAATGGTATGTGGAGACTTGAACTTATCTATCACTCAAAAGTATATCTCTTCTATCTCCTACTTCTTATGAGACAAAAGTCGTATGCTATATAGACTAGATCATACACATTTGACATTTTGAGCTGAGCATTCATTGCTTATCTTTTATCTCGAAATCGTGTGTTGGTAAAGCGTTTCGCTTTGATCAAGTTTATCTTCACCTAGTGACGAAAGTCATGAAAAGTTTCAATCACTTTAAGAATTGCTCTGACGTGAATCGGTCTGTGAATAACAGCTATATAGCGTCCTATGAGAATATCTCAATGATTGAAATGAGAGTCTAGATTACATAACCATGTATTCCTTGAACCGAAGTTTTCGAACTTTGTTGATCAAGAGAAATCGGGAGGATTGTAGAATTGGCTTGCAAAGTCCGCGAACCTAATTTGCAGACTCTGTCCGCGAACTTTCGGAAGTTCTCGACCGAAAATTTCTGCTGAGATTTTCCAAAACTCGTTTGTGTGCTAAGTCCGCGAACTTGTTTGTGAACTTAAGAGGTTATGATCTAAAGATGTGCTTTGAACATGAAACATTAAATTACTAAGGAATGTTTTATGCAAACCGTGGCTATAATGTTCATGAGTCGATTCTATCGAATCGAATCATCTTTGTTTCACTTGTGTCTTGTGTATTTACATAAGATCTCATAGCAATTGAACAACTATGTAACTAGTTCATTTGAGTCAATTGAACTAGTTATGGTGAATAAGAACAAGGTTAATATGAAATGCTAATATGGTTAACCTTTTGGGTTACTATGTTGAACCAACATACACGTACACGTTTGGGCATGGTTTTCACGAACCCAGTAAACGTCTACCCAAGTGTGTGTGACAAGCTAAGTTTTCGATCTAACGGTTGAGAAATATTAGCTTGAATCTAAATCAGGTCTTCATCTAACGGTGAATATGGATTGCTTTGTAACTAAGGCAAAAGCCTGATTTGAAGGCTATATAAAGGAGACATCTAGCATTGTGCAAAACTAATCCCCACACGTCTGCGTGCTACTAGTGCGCCCGCTAGAGTCGATCTCCATTAACCTTTGATTTTCTTCTCTAAAATCAGGTTAACGACTTAAAGACTTCATTGGGATTGTGAAGCCAGACCGATACTACTTTATCGTAGTTGTGTGATCTGATCTTGCATCTTCTATCGTATGAGTACAATCGATTGATTGACTTGAGATCGTGAGAGTTCTCCGATAGGCAAGATAAAGAAGTCACAAACATCTTCGTCTCACTGTTTGTGATTTCTCGACAATCCGCTTGTGTACTCAGGAAGGATTGTAGAGAGGTGATTGATTAATCTAGGTTGTTCTTCGGGAATATAAGACCGGATTATCAATTGGTTCCTGTTACCTTGATTTTATATCTAAAGACGGAACAAAACCTAGGGTTTATCTGTGGGAGACAGATTTATCCTTTTATAGACTTTTCTGTGTGAGACAGATCTGTTTGTTATCAAGTCTGTGATTTTGGGTTACAAAAACTCTTGGTTGTGGGTGAGATCAGCTAAGGGAATCAAGTGCGCAGTATCCTGCTGGGATCAGAGGCGTAGGAGTACAACTGTACCTTGGATCGGTGGGACACTGATTGGGCTTCAACTATAGTCAAGTCCGAAGTTAGTTTGCAGTAGGCTAGTGTCTGTAGCGGCTTAGTACAATGTGTATTCAATCTAGACCAGGTCCCGGGGTTTTTCTGCATTTGCGGTTTCCTCGTTAACAAAATTTTTGGTGTCTGTGTTATTTCATTTTCCGCATTATATTGTTTATCTTTATAATTGAAATAATACAGGTTGTGCGTTAAAGGTTAATCGATTAGAGATCCGACCTTGTGGTTGTCGATTTCATTGATTAACACTTGGACATTGGTCTTTGGTACCGTCCAAGTTACTCCTTGTATTTGATAAAGACTCGCTATTGTTTTTATCTTGAGTAAAAATCAAATCAAGAGAGAGATATTAACTCCTTGAGATACTTTTATCTAGATTGAGTCTGACTGTCTAGTTGATTCTCTAGCAAAGTATTTCGGTGTTAGTCCATACAGATTGCTAAGCGAAATATTGGGTGGTGTTGTTAGACCCCCGCTTTTTCAACATGCCGTTGTTAAACATCGTTTTCCACACTTCCGAAAAGCAAACTTTCACGGTGCTATGGAGATTTATGGATTGGGAGAATGATGTGAGTTTTATTTGGATGTTAGAGACCATGAAGAAGATATATTGTGTTGATAAAACTCCAAAGGATCATAGTAACGGATAAGGATCAAGCAATAATGAATGCCATAAGGGTAGTTTTCCCAGACACCAAGTATTTTCTTTTCACATGGAACATATAATGCAATATTAGAAGTAATTGTAGGGGTCATATCCACTAGATGACTGCTTCAACATCGCTAGGACGACCAAAGTAGTGGGCTTGTTTTTTGTGACGGAATTTGTAATAGTGATTCTATAACATTTATAAGTGTTATATTTGTGTAACACTTATATTGTAACAATTTTGTAACATTTATGTAACAACAACATCAGCTTTAGATCTAATGGCTGAATTTTTTTGGTAATCAGCGGTCATGATTAAAATTGGAAGTATAGGTGATGGTTTTTTTGCCATTTTTGGGACGATATGACCGTCAACTGGTTTGACTTTCAATCGTTTTGATTACGCTTAACCGCAGTTGAGGATTATGGCTTTCCAATTGTCTACCCAATTTCGGGAAAAAAACACCAAGTGGCGTCCAATTTTAGGGATATGACCTACATTTTGGCTCCCTTAATGAAAGTATAAAAGGGACTCCCTTCGGTCGTCCCGATAGGCCAAAGTTACATGAAAGTACTACTCATGAGAAGGCCGAAAATGTCAGTCTTCAGAAACTAACTCCGGAACAGCGAGAGGAAGAGAAGAAGAAAAGCAAAAAAGAGTATGACGAGAATGGGTTAAAGTGGGAGGTTTTTCAACATCATTGAGATTTAATGGTACATTCAATGCCCGAGGCCGAGTTTAATTAAATTTAGTTTGGAGAGTTTAACTTTCATATGGAAAAAAATACGAAAAATGTGTGGTTTATTGCTTGAAGAAATTGTTGAATCCATACAAGGAAAAAGTTTACGTATGCGTACACCTACTGACATAGGTAGTACAATAATGAGGAGACAAGTATCGGGGAAGGTTCTCATGAACCTTTAAATAGCCTTCTCAAAGGGAGTCAAAACAATTTGATTACGGTGCATGAAGCAATCCATCAGTACACTCTTGATGACATCGTCAAGATAACAAGGCAAATGGAATAGAGTAGGATGAAAGTGGTGACCTCCTACAAGGATTACTGTCTGCTGCATAAAGGTAGAAGTTATAGAGTGTCCCACGGAGGATCATTTTTATGATTACTGATTACAAGTTTTATGAGGAAAATGATATGGGGAGCAAGAAGATTGTATGTTCATGTATGACAATGACGGCCTTGGGACTTCCGCGTCGTCACATGATTTCTAGGTACCGACATGAAATTCCGTTTGATATTATTGATCCGTTTTAAAAGCAATTAATTTTCACACCACCACCTGTCGAAGCTCCATCCGAGTCCTTTGTAGACACAGATATTGGAAAACAATTAATCGAGGAATATGTTAAGAAGTATGGTTTGGCACGACAAGTTTTGGTGCACGATTTGAAACTCGCCGTAAACCCCATATGGTACCGGTTTTAGAACCAACAGTGTGACCTCCGACGGGTAAACCACCTACCAATATGGATAGGCCGCAAGAAAGGAAAGAGTTTAAGTTGTTAATAAGTACCTATAGAAACGTTTCACAACATGAGCATGGCGATGCTAAGTATGAAGAGGTACCGGTTGAAAAGAAAAGGGGTCGACCAAAGAAGGAAGAAAGTGGTCCAAGTAGCACACAAATCAAGACAAAGGATCCAATCATTTTTTCTCAACATGAGGATGAAGAGGTACCGGCTAAAAGGAAGAGGGGTCGACCTAGGAAGGGAGAAAATGGTACAAGTAGCACTCAAGTCAAGTCAAATGA
Organism: Papaver somniferum; assembly: GCF_003573695.1. Classification (NCBI taxonomy): domain Eukaryota; kingdom Viridiplantae; phylum Streptophyta; class Magnoliopsida; order Ranunculales; family Papaveraceae; genus Papaver; species Papaver somniferum. The sequence continues at coordinate 117,646,738 of NC_039362.1, forward strand.
TCCAATCGTTCCTTCTCAATATGATCCAAATGATTCCATCGTTCCTTCCCAAGCGAGTAGACGACAAGTATCGATGAAACCATCATTAAAACGATAAGCAAGGAAAATGGGTTATGTGATGAATATAAGGGTCCTCTTGGTAATGGAGAAACACCTAGGGATGCACGAAATAGATCTCATTGTATTTGTTACACGATCTTCTAGGAATATTATTCAAAACTTCCTACAATCGTTAAGCCCCACGTGTTATCCACCGACGACGTGGATGCGAATGAAAATTATGGTTATCACGTAGTATCAGAACAAATGAGGCATATAACCTTGGCAGATGATGAGAACTTAACCCAACACCAGTATTTCAGAAAGATGATGGCCTTGCGCTTACAGGAAGACAAGGAGTTTTATATTTCGATGATAATGGAAGGAAATATAAGAGATAAAGAAGTGAAATTTGATAAAAGGGTTGCGCAAGTACATGAGACATAGGGGAACTAACCAATTACCGGAGAGTATTGGATGAAGATGCCTCCATGTGGCCACCTCTTGGTGGAAGCGTTTAGTTGCGTTATTCATTTATTTGGTCAGGAACATATCTTACATTTACGCCGAAATATACTATTTGGGATGAATCGTTAAAGGATAGAAGAATTGATATGTTCAACCACAACAAATTACATTATATCGATCTTAGGCTACATGAAGATTGTCCATTACCTCCAGTGTATAGGTTTCATGAAGACTCAGAGATCACCAATGAATAGCTGAAAAATACGAGCCTTACATGAATCTATGGGAAGAATTGGTCGTGCCGGATCAAATGAATGGTCTCCAAGTGTTGGAATGCGTATTTTGAATTGGTTAAGAATATGATCTATCAGATGTTTGTATTTTTTCGCTTTCTTATATTGTATGTTGCAGTTTGAACCAAACTTAATTAATGAAAGTGATTTATTTATTTTTGGTTAAATCATGAAGCGAACACCATAATTGTCTTACATGCATGTACTTAAAAACCGATTCTGTGTCTACTACTCCGGGAAAATATTCAGAATCGGCTTATATCTTGTACCATGTTAACCGATTTTGAATGCACACAAGAGTCGGCTTATGTTGAATTTCGTAAAGACAGATTCTGGAACAACATAACCTGGAATTTTTTTTCAGAATCGGTCTATGTGATTTCTCATGTAATCTTATCGCAGTTGCAATAAGTTACATAAAAGGACAAATTTTAATGGAATAATGGAACTATATGTCCTCCTACATACACCGACTGTGGACCATCTGCATCAACCATTAAAAATTCAAAATTAGTATATTGCGACAATAAACTAGCACGGTACTAGATTACACCACTGATCTTGTAACTGCATAAAATGAAATTTCTCTATTTCTTAGTACGAGATTCAACTATCAATGCGGCTTCGACATGATAAAACGACTCTCCTTTCCATTTGGTAAGCATCTTGTGCCGCAAACCTGTCCCCTATGTGTTTAGCGAGAAACTCGTTATACTTGCAGGACAATTTCTTAACATTAATCATCCTTGAAGAAACATAGTAGGGTCGATAATTATGACGTGGCAGATCGATAATTATGACGTGGTTTCTTGAACTTACCGTCCATCTTTGGAACGAAAGCACCTGGCGCAACTTGAATCCAAAATATACTCTCATGTCGATGTTCTTCGGGAAGATCCTTGACTATGTAATAATTTTTAACCCATTCGGTCTCTTCCTCAACATCCTTTAATCTATGCATTAGTTGGAACTGGTCTTGACCTCATTTATTTGCCTTGAGTATGTCTTCTTCTTCCATCGCAGCACTTGACGATGACGTGGTAGTTCGTTTTCTTCTTTTAAGCATGTCTTCAAATGAATTGGTGGTTGATGATGATAGAGTAGTTCGTTTGCATCTTCTAAGTATGTGTCAAATGAATTTGTAGTTGATGATGATGGATTTGACATCTTTGAATGAAAATTGAATAGTGGAAAAATATTTCTTTCAATAAAATAGTATATGATAGAGAATAGGTTATCCTCTTTATAAACACAAGGGGACAACGACTATAAACAAAACTAGCCGTCAGAGCACAAAAAAAAAACGAGAGCAATTAGAGTATATATCGAAGCATATAGTCCGATTCAGTAGTCGGAATATAGGATAAACCTACAGTTACCGATTCATACTATCTGAAAAAACTCAAACATGATTTCTCAATTGGTCAATATACTCACTAACATAAACCGATTATGAGTCTAACGTTCTTCGCGTTTGATGAACAACATGGGAAACAAATTTTACAGCTTCAACTATGTATAGTCAAGAATACAAAACAAAGCTTGACTAAGTTAGGCTAGCTAAAGGACGGTCGAGATTTGTCTAGGAGGGAGATAAATCTACGGTTATGGTTTGTTCAATTTAAATATTATAAGTGTTTTATTAATTAGTGTTTCACTAATTACTCATAATAAATAATCTATCAATTTATCTCATTATAAAGTGTTTTGTTAATTAGTGTTTCACTAATTGCTCATAATAAATGATTATTAATTTTTTAATTATAAATATTCCCTTAATTAATTAATTTAATAAGTATTTATTTTTATTAATAAATAATTTTGATAAAAATAAAAAAAATATCAATAGAAATTTGTGGCGGTAGTGGGTGGTGGAAAGGTGGCGGGTTTAATAAAGTGGTGGAGGCGAAAACATTAGTGATGGTCCAATTGTAATTATTTATGGTTATTATATAATAAAATGGGCTACAAAGTTTATTTTGCACTTGTATCCAACTTGTCAAGAATTTTTGCTTCCCTTTTCTCGAAATCCTGGATTCGCCCTTAGTGATGGTGGTGGAAAAAGTAGTGGCGGTGGATGCTGGTGAGTAGTGGTGGATAATATTAGTTTTGTGTCGTTACCACACGGATAACATCATATTGTGAAAGATTTAGTTAGTTGTTTTTAGCACGATTGATAACGACAGGTACCGTGTATTCCGAGGATGACATCAAAACATATAGGACAAAATGTTTATGATCGTTGTCAGATCACCAAATGGTACCCTGCTATTTTTGGTATCATATCGTATAAATCATGATTTTTTTAATACTAAAATAAAATTGGTTGTTGTACAACAGGGAATATTACACGAAAAAAATATAATGAAACAAATTAATTGACGACCTTTTGTTTGATCTAAACCTTGTAAATGACGTTTGTGATTGGAAATTATAATTACGTCCAACAACCTACAGGGGCTGGGCGGCAGTAGTGGTGACAGTGGCGGAGGCAGAAATTGACATTGAGAGGGCTATTTTTTTTAAACATGTAAACTTTGGTGGACTAAACACTAAATATATATGGACAAAGTAATATTTATAGAATAAGATTAATGATTTTTGTTTTTGTAGTTATTAAAATTTTACGGGGTTTAGAGCCAGGTTAGTCAACCCTTGGCTCTGTCACTGGGTGGTGGTGGAGACAAAAATGGTATCATACGGTTTTGTGGTGGTGGTGCCACTACAAGAAAATCTAGCTATTGCCACACCTTCAATATAGGTGTTGCAAAAGCAAATTTCTAGTCACAATACTTTTCAGCTGCAGCTAAAAGCTATAATTTACTGCTGCAAAATGAAAATTTTGCCACACAACTGTAACAACAAAATGAAAAGAGTATAACAAAGAAGTATAATCTCTTGCTGCAGATAAAGATTGAGTGCGGCAATAGACTTCTTGCTACGTAGGTTATCGCGACGCTAGTAGGGTTTATGCCATAACCATTGTTTCTTGTAGTGCGGGTGTTGGTGAGCAATAACGCATTATGTTGATTACGTAACGACACAAAACGCGTAATATTTATAAAGTATAAAACGTAGTTGATCGTTTTAATGTTAAAATAAACTCGGTTAAAATACATGACAATTAGAAGAAAAAAAACTAGAATCAATTATCATATTATTTAATAACTGCAGACGAACGACAAGAATCAAGATCTAAACATATGAAATTACTTATTATCAACGGCACGGGTTATATCTAGTTGGCGTTATATATATAATTTGTTCTTGCTATTTTAATCTGATTGTATATGTATATGTATATATGTATATTTATTATATTATATGATCGAATCATTTTTCATGCTTCAATAATAAAAAGGAAAGGAAAAAGAAAGGCGATGTCATGGTATTGTATATACTCTGAAGTTACATATTATAAGGTGGTTGATGAGTATTTATCATCATAAGGTTTGACATTTTGTTTGATAACCGGCAAATGTAGCGGAATATTCAGTTTATTCATTTTTTAAACTAATTTTTGATCATGTGTTTCTCTTAAATAATCGAACTCCAGAACCCTTTGTTTCATTTTTATTTCAAAATTTGTTAGCTGATTTTGTATATTCTAAAATCATGTTTGGGAGAATATGCAACATACAGAGATTAGATTGGAAAAGATGTACACCAGCATTAGTATCATCACAAAGAAGATCACTTATAGTCTTATGGATCATGTGTTTTGCTTCATTGGTTATAATATGGCAAAGAAATCTTCTAATTGATGGATTATGGGGTTCGAAAGTTGATGCAAAACCAATGCCTATGTTGAGACCATTTGCATTTAATTTGACTGAGTTTGGTGGTAAAGGTGATGGGGTTACTGAGAATACAAAAGCTTTTGAGAAAGCGATCATGGAGATATCGAAGTTGTGGAAAAAAGGTGGCGGCCAACTTAATGTACCACCTGGAGATTGGCTTACGGCGCCGTTCAATCTTACTAGTCATATGACTTTGTTTCTTGCAGAAGGTGCAACTATATTAATATTAGGCATTCAGGTGATATTTTCGTTCATGTTCTTTTTATTGTCTATATGCTGAATTTGTTTAAATGATAGATATAGGTGTATAATCGACTTGCCGGTGGTTACTGTGGATTGTTCGTGAGTTGAAAATTTAGGAATTTTTAACCCTTTCAAGACATCAATTTGAAGTTTGAAATATGGCAGAACGAAGAGTTGTGGCCCCTTATGCCTCCTCTACCATCATACGGAGGTGGCAGGGAGCATGCTGGACCTCGATATGGTAGTCTGATCCATGGTCAGCATCTCAAGGATGTGGTTATTACAGGTTTGATGCATTTCTTTTGCATGCTAGCTGTGATAACCAGCACAGCAGCAATCTATATGACATATTTTCGATGAATTTTTCTTCACTTGCCTACTACAGGTCATAATGGTACTATCAATGGACAAGGTCTGTCATGGTGGAAGAAGTACAAACAAAAGCTTCTGAACTACACGAGGGGACCACTTCTGCAGATATTATGGTCGAATGACATCCATATCTCGAACATAACCCTACGTGATTCTCCTTTCTGGACTATCCATCCCTATGACTGCAAGAATGTTTTCATCACAAATGTCACCATCTTAGCTCCTGTGTTTGGTGCTCCAAACACAGACGGAATAGACCCTGGTAAATGATGCTTTCATGGAACTTATTCAATTTATTTTTGCTTCGATCGAATCGGAGTTTCCTTAGGTAGCCACCGGCCTTCTTCCTTCCCAACCTCTGAATTTTTCTTATATGCAGATTGATGTGACAATGTGGTGATAAAGGACTGTTACATAAGTGTAGGAGATGACGGGATTGCAATAAAGAGTGGTTGGAATCAGTATGGAATTTCTTATGGCCGGCCATCAACAAACATTCTCATCCGGAACCTTGTTGTTCGTTCTACAGTTAGGTGAGAATCAGTCTGCAGCATATGCTAAGATTTAATGTTCCGCAACTTGGAAACACACCGATATACATGTCCTGAAATTTTTCGTCCTGGCCATCCTTGGCTGCTAATATTGTGGATCGCCTCATTGCCTGGGAAAAGATTTTGCTAACACAAAACTGCATTAAACCTGCAGTACATCTGTGCTTTAGTAGTTCTCATGGATTGTGGTGGCTTAAGCAGCCAGCTGAGCAATTCTTGTTACCATATAAGTCTGTCAAGTCTCCACCAGTGACATCGGGGAGTGGGATCTTCTCGTGCCATGTTAGAGCTGAATCATTTTGTTTCATTTATTATCCAACAGTGCCGGAGTATCTACTGGCAGTGAGATGTCAGCTGGAGTTTCAAACGTCACGGTGGAAAATGTTGTTGTTTGGAGCTCAAGACGAGCCATGAGGATCAAGACCGCCGCAGGAAGAGGTGGATACATTCAAAACATCACCTACCAAAACATCACACTCGACGATGTGCGTGCAGGGTTTGTTGTCAAGATTAATTACAATCAGCATCCTGATGCTGGGTACGATCCCAAAGCCTATCCAATCCTCGGCAACATAAGATTCATCAATATACCGTTGGGTGCAATAATTAAAATAAATAAAAAATCAAATAAGCAAAAGTTATTGATACTTATCTCCTTTATAATGGAATTGATCGGTTGACGTAATGAACGAGCTTCTCATATCTCCACAACAGCAATAAGGCAAAACTTTGGAAAAACAGAGTGAGTCACGTGTTCAACATGTTGCCCTTAAGACATTAGCGCCCGGCTACACTCAAGAATGATGTTATAGCCCTCACAGGACGGATATCTCCAGGATAAAACACCCTACTACACCTACTACTAGCATATGTAGTAGATGCTCAACTTGAGCTTGGCAACTCCGAAAAAACCGTTAAGGAAAATCGCGAACTCTTAAGAAACGCTATAAAATATTTTCCCTTAGGGGTCACTCTAAAATATAGAGCAACCCCTTTCCCATCGATTTTACAAAAGTAGTGAATTTCTTTATATAATGGAATAAAACAATTTAAGAAGTGGAAACTCCACAATGTGGGACTAATAAGTTTATATAGTTTCTTAAAACTACTAAAAATTGGAAACTCCACGATGTGGGACTAAAAAGTTTCATTCACAAAAGAAAACAATAAATTATAATTTTTTATTAAAACTTTAAGAAATTATTTTTTTATTAATTGTTTTCCAACAATCCCCCACATGAATGAAAACTCAATAAAACATGAAAACACAGATAGATCTTGGTAAATCAACATCCCAACCTCACGATCCAAACAGACTGATCGTGCAAGTGTTGAAATCATACTAGTCATTTCTACGTCCTCTCCCTCACACAAAAGTGTGTTGACCCCAGGGTCATACTATGGATTGCATAAATCATAATAGTATTGAGAGCTTTCATCTTTAGTTCTCACATGGTGAGACTATAGGTATCTTTCACCAAAGTGAAAAAGCATGAACTAGTGAACCCTTAGTGACCTTTAGGTCCTAAGTTCCAGTAATACCAAAACCATCAAAACGAAAATCACATAAAAAGCGCAGGAAATACCATTTTAGGCAGAGGTGTCCATGAGGTCTTGAACCTTTGCTTAGTGAGATATTACCGGAATTACTTGCTAGAGACAGTGAACTATGTCTTGAACTGCTAGCATTTGATGTAATTCGCGATAACAACCACGGGTGATATCTCCAAGATTGCTGCCAAGCTCGTGCCGTTTTGTCCAATTTGGCCCTGGACATATCCTGTTTCTCAGAATGCTCTAGAGAATCAAAGCTCATATTCTCATAGGAAGCGGCCCACTTCCTCATTCAGATAGGTGAGTTTCCATAAAGAGTGTTACTGCTACACCCCACTTCAATCTTAAATTGAAACTATAGAACTCATTAAGACTTCTTAAAAGTCATCCTTCACATGCAGTCACACTATCACGTCTACACCATAGGGAAGGGACAGAGAATAAAATTCTCTGATAGTGTTTACCTTTACCCACCACAAATTAGTTGTCTCATTCGAAACCTTGATCTTGGGATCTCCAGTCAGCAAGGTTGAGTATCCTTCATGGCAAGTTTAATTTATGAGCTTAAGCCCCTTCCCCTCGATGTTTCTAACTATCTCTTGGATAAACCTTTCGTCAAAGGTTGCGCGATATTCTCCTTGGACTTTATCCAATCAATGGAAATAACGCCGATTGAGATTAGTTATTTTCAGCTTTAGCTATTATAGCTTGGCTAACACAATGTATAGATATAGCTGGCACAGGCCTATGCCAGAGAGGAATGTCTTCTAAAAAGCATCTTAGGCACTCGGCCCCCTCTCGTGCTTTATCTACTCAATACTCTCAGATTCCATAATGAATTGAGCAATATATGTTGTTTGTAAATCTTCCAAAACAAACTGCTAGAGTGAAACATATCCACTCGTAGACTTAGACTCCTCTGAGTCAACTATCCAGTTTACATCACAAAGTCCCTCAAGGACAGCAAGATACCTTTCATAAATCAAATAAAAGGTAATAGAGTATTTTAGGTACCATAATACTCTACTCAGTGCATCAATGCTCTTTGCTCTGGACTACAATATCTACTTAACTTACTCACATATAGGCAATGTCTGGACTCTTACAGTTCATTAAATTCATCAGACATCCTATAACTCTTGAGTATTCAAGTTAAGATACTCCATTACCCTTTTTCTTGAGTCTACAAGAATAATCGTACGGAGTACAAGCAGGCTTACAATCACACTGATTGTATCTCTTAAGCAAAATTCAACATAATGAGAATGACTAAGACTACATATGTTAGATTATTTTCTAATCCTCATCCCTAAGATTACATCAACAGGGCCTAAGTCTTTCAAGTCAACGTTCTCATTCAGCGCATGTTTTTAGTGGAATTAATCACATCTATGTTTGTATCAAGTATAAGCATATCATCAACATACAAGCATACAATCACACAGGCATCCTTAACAAGTTACTTGTAAATATACTTGTCAGATTCATTAACTTAAATCCACTACACATTATCACATGATCAAATTTTCCATGTCACTGTTTACGTGCTTATTTATAAACCATACAAAATTTTGTTCAACTTACAAACTTTGTCATCATAACCTTTCACTACAAAGTCCTCAGGTTGGTCTATGTAAATTTCTTTATCTAATTCACGATTTTAGAAAAGCTGTCTTAACATCCATCTGATGTATCTCTAATTTGTTTATGACAGCAATAACAATTAGCATCTCAACGTAAGTAAATCTCGTCACATGTGGATAAGAATCAAGGAAATATACACCTTCTTTTAGTTTACAGCCTTTAGCTACCAGCTTAGCCTAATATTTTTCTACAGTTCCATATACCTAATGTTTCCTCTTAAAGACTCATTTACATCTCATGGTCTTACTCTCTGGAGGTAAACTATAAACCTCCCAAGTCAGGTTCCGACGGACTGAGTCCATTTCACTAAATGAAGCTTCTTACCAGAATGGGGTTTCAGTAGATATCAAGGATTCTTTACAAGTCCAGGGCTTAGACTACGCTAGGCATGTTATGAAGTCGGCTTCATAAGAAGTCTCAAGTCTAATTGTTTTACTTCTCTTAGGCTAAACCTTAACTTCATCTTCCTTTAAGATAAGTTCTGACTATTTGAAAATAAATCTAGGGGATCAACAACACATCTCTAATGAGGTACATGTTTAAGAATAAACATGTTCAAAGAACTCAGTATCTCTAGATTATGTAATAATATTCACAACAAAGTCAGAAAAATCACACCAAAAGTATGAAAAATAAGAACACACAACCAAAAATCTATATGTAGAAGTATACTCAGCATACCTTATATGAAGACACAATCACCATTTTTGGTTTTATCTAGTTCTTCTAGGAAGAGGAATGACAATCTTAGTCAAACACCCCCACACTTTGACATATTCATAAGAAGGTCATCTACCTTTCCATAAATCATATTGAGTTTCATCTGATCCTTAAGGGTACTATATTCAGGATATACTAGTTAAGAGGACTTCCTCCTCCCACAAGACCGCAGGTAATCCTGAACTAATCAACATGGTAATTATGATCTCCTTATAGATACAATTAATATGTTCAAGGCTTTTAATTGGTTATCAACTTCAAGTTTATACATCTTAAGGCTTCTAAGGCATCATCCTTATCCCTAAGCAATTATACAAGATAGTACCACGTACAATCATCTACGGAAGTTATAAACCATCTTTTACCATAGTGGATTTGGGTTGAACTCATGTCAACTAGGCCTAACTGAATTAATTCTAAGGGATTAGAATTACCATGAACATTTGTGCTAAAAGATTTTATAGCATATTCATTTAACTTTTGTGTTCAAGATCCAAACTAAATTTGGGTACGAAGCCTATGCTAGGCAGTTTATACATTGACTTATAATTTTACGGTTCCAAGTCTACCATGCAAAACATTCAAAGACACACAAAAGAAAGCACAAGAATCAACTATGTTCACTTCATCAGATTTTCCTTCAAACTTATATAGACCCTAAGTCCTATAATTGTTGCCTAAAAAATCAATACCCTTAGTTATAACAAGTTATCACATTTAATTAAGATCTTCAATCTTTTACCATCTTCAAGAGAACAAGATACAATATTATTTCATATGCTCGGAACATGAAAATTTCATTCAGTGTGAGAATATTACAGATATGAACTTATGCTCAACCTTTCCCTTTTATGCAACCTCTGTCGCAGATGAGTTACTCATATAGAGTTTCTCGACATCCCTTATCCTCTGATAAGAGGTGAACAGGTCTCTGTTTCAACAAACATACTTAGTGGCTCCGGAGTCCACCCACCAGTCTCTCACATTGGTTATTAAAATAACTTCCGACATCATGGTTCATTTTGTTTCAACTAAATTAGCATTAACTTTCTACTTATTAAGGTTTTATGTTGTCTACACTTTACTGCCGTATGGCCAGGAATTTTACAAACATAACAATCACCCTTAATTAAAGTAATGCCGGATTCAGTTTTACAAAACATACCTTTCTTATGAAGACTACGGTTAGATTTGTGTTTGATATTCCCGCCTTTGTCAGCTTTGGAAGACTTGTGTTCATCCACATGCGCCTTGTAACCATGTTCCTTTCCAATTTCATGTAACAATCTTCGTTTATATTCTGACCATGGACACAGTAATTTCCCAATCACCTAATACACCACATCTCACAAACCTTAGTTCCAAAACGGAAGATAAAATATGAGTTTTGAAGATAATATTTAGATTTACAAACTTCGTTTGAACCACCATATCAAAAAACTCATGATTACCCCATAAAAAATACTTTAGTTAACAACAAAAGTTTGCCCGTCAGAATTTTTCAGGAACATTTTTATGTTTTGTAAAATATCAAAAAAATACTTTTACAACTCCAAAAATTCTGAAATTTTACGTGGGTAACTATCAGGATGTCTACTACGTTGTGTCAAAAGGGTTAATCGAAATTCCTTCTAGGTTAAGATATAATCTCGAAACTCTACAGATGACCAAAAAATTCGTTTTTGTTTTTCACTCCACAATTAACATCCATGATTCACAAACCAACCAACCATTTTTTTTTATTATTACACATAGTAATGTCTTAAGATTGTTGGGTGCAATAATTAAAATAAATAAAAAATCAAATAAGCAAAAGTTATTGATACTTATCTCCTTTATAATGGAATTGATCGATTGACGAAACGAACGAGCTTCTCATATCTCCACAACAGCAACAAGGCAAAACTTTGGAAAAACAGAGTGAGTCACGTGTTCAACACTTTTTCCTTAAGACATTAGCGCCCGGCTACACTCAAGAGTGATGCTATAGCCCTCACAGGATGGATATCTCCAGGATAAAACACCCTATTACACCTACTACTAGCATATGTAGTAGATGCTCAACTTGAGCTTGGCAACTCCGAAAAAACCGTTAAGGAAAATCGCGAACTCTTAAGAAACGCTATAAAATAGTTTCCCTTAGGGGTCACTCTAAAATATAGAGCAACCCCTTTCCCATCGATTTTACAAAAGTAGTGAATTTCTTTATATAATGGAATAAAACAATTTAAGAAGTGGAAACTCCACAATGTGGGACTAATAAGTTTATATAGTTTCTTAAAACTACTAAAAATTGGAAACTTCACAATGTGGGACTAAAAAGTTTCATTCACAAAAGAAAACAATAAATTATAATTTTTTATTAAAACTTTAAAAAATTATTTTTTTATTAATCGTTTTCCAACATATACATGGTCAGGGAGTACGTGTGCCAGTCCGAATTCATGGAAGTCGAGGAATCCCCTTGAGAAACCTAACATTCCGAGACTTTTCAGTTGGAACATCGTACAAGAAAAAACATAGCTTCCAGTGTTCATTTGTACAAGGTCGTGTAATTGGTTCAATCTTCCCAGCACCATGTGAGAACCTTGACCTTCATGATGAGCAAGGAAACTTGATTAAACGCGGTGCACAAAATGTCACTAATATAGACTACGATTACTGAAGATAAGGGTTGCAGTTTGCCTGAGGCTCTAAATGATCATCGATATACCCAGCTTCAATCGATCACGTACCGAGCGGTAAATATAAGGAGGCAGATGGCGGAGCCTCATTTGCTGTTATTTACTAGTAGTCATCCCAATTCCTCTCATGACAATGATGATATGATATCAAACGCGTGTAGTAGTTTTCCTACTTGTGTAAGCAAACCCTTTTATCGGATTGGAGATGGCCAATTCCGCACCTCTTAGGCCCAGTGCCACCAACTACAGGGCAGACTTGATCCATCCAATTACTATATATTGGAATCATGATAATTTGAGCACCTATTTATTTTTTTTATTTTTTTATTTTTTAAGAAAACTTAGGCGGAGCCTAAGGATTTGGATTGCTAATAATGCAAGTGTGGTCATTGTTTAGACAAACATTAGACCCACTGCTAAGGTTCTTACAAGTTATAGCCAAATTCAAAGCTTGGAGATTTTGGGTTCTATGTAACAGTTTAAGACCCAATAAAACAAAAGTTACAGGTTTGATATGTAATAGGGATTCTTCATTCGATGTCTGTTTTTCCTTGTGGTAGTTTCTACTGAATCTTCCTTTGATTGCTTGGATGTAGAGAGTGTTGAAGTGCTCCAGGATTTCACTTGTTTCAGCATGTATTTCTATGTTCATGTGTTGCTTTTCCTCCTCCCATTGAAAGGCTAAGTCTGCTCCTCCTGTGGCTCCTTCTGCTCCCCACTGTCTTGTGTGTCCTCTGCTATCAACATAGTTGCCTGCAAAATCAGTAATAGTTAGTGCAGAGAAAAACTGATAAGTGTTGGGATCCTGAATAGTACAAATTTTGATTAAGAAACCAAAGCTCTGCTTGTGTTGTTGGATCCCAACAATAGTTCCAGGAGTAGCTATATGGGATTCATTCTCAATGATATGCCCCTGAGTATTCAAGGCATGGCAATGTAACTTGTGAATTATGTTGTGATCACAGAGATGTTGTTGAATGCTGAGAGTAGTATTCTTAGCATTAGGAGAGATGTTTTGGAAAACTAGATCACATCTAGCCTTCCAAATGAACCAACAAGTGGTAGCATAGATGCAGACATTATGACTGATGTTCGCATTGTGAAACCAGTCATTAAACCAGTCCATGAAAACAGTATGGTGACCAAATAAGCCATAATTTCCACCTAACATTTGCTGCCAGACTTCAGTGGCGGCAGGGCAGTTGAGGAACATGTGTGTCATAGATTCCTCCCCACAGTTGCATAATTTGCATATGGGATCAATATAGTGGAGAATGCTTGCAGTTTTGGCATTAGTTGGCAGAATTTCATGAGCACATTTCCAGAGAAAAATTTTGACAGCTGGTTCCACTTCCAAGTTCCATATAGCTCTCCAGTCTCTTGTTGTTTGATCATTTCTATAGAGATTCTCTATTTTAGCTTTGTATAAAGCTTTAACAGAGAATTTTCCTGTGTTGTTGAGTTTCCAGTGAATACTGTCTTCTTCTCTGGGGTGAATATCAAGATTAGTGATGACTTGAGCAGTGTCAGAGCTAAAGATTTGTTGAATGAGCTGAATATTCCATTCCCTTTGATCTGTCATTAGGTGAGCTAGCAGTTGGATATCATTGGGGCAGTTAGCAGGTTTGATGAGTTTGTCAGTTGAAGTAGGTATCCAAAATTCCTCCCAAATTTTTATTGTGTTGTCATTTCCTATTCTCCATTCACAGTGTTGATGAATGTTCTGAATACCCTCTAAAACCCCTTTCCATATCCAGGAGTCTCCATCTTTAGCTTTGGTGTTCATGCTGAGAACATTTCTTCCCAATAAATATTTGGCATCCATCAGTTGGTACCAGAGAGAATCCTTGTCCTGCTCCAATCTCCATCCTATTTTTGTTATCATGGCACTGTTGAAAAGCTCCATATTCATAAAACCTAATCCACCAAGCTCCTTAGGTTTGCAAATGGTTGTCCAGGATTTTGGGTAGTAGCCTGTGGGGTTTTCCAGGTTCTTTCCCCAGAAGAAATCTCTTTGCAGTTTGTTCATATCTTGACAGGTTTGCTTTGGGATTCTGAAACAATTCATTTGATAGATGCTCGCTGTAGAGGTGACAGATTTTATTATAACTTCTCTTCCAGCTGGGTTCAGTGGGGAATTCTTCCAGCTAGACAGGTTTCTCTTCATTTTATCCACTCCTGGTTTGAAAGATTGGATCTTGCTTCTATGGGTAAATAAAGGAGAGCCTATATACTTGTCATTTGTAGGTAGAATTTGAACTCCAAGCAGCTTGCAGATAATAGGCATAAGAGCTGGATCAGTGTCCTTGCTGAAGAAGACTCATGATTTGCTGAAGTTGATGAGTTGGCCAGAAGTATCTCCAAAAATGTTGAGGATATCCTTGAGATTCTGTGCTTCAATAGTGTTTTCCTTACAGAAAACCATACAATCATCAGCAAAGAGGAGATGATTAATGGATGGGGCATTTCTACAAATTTTTACTCCAGAGATGAGACCCAACTCTTCAGCATGAGATAAGGTTCTGGATAGAGCCTCCATGCAGAAAAGAAACAGGTAAGGAGACAGGGGGTCTCCTTGCCTGAGTCCTCTAGTAGAGTTGAAGAATTTGTCAGGGGATCCATTTAGAAGGACATCAGTAGAGGTAGTGGATATGCATTGCATAATCTTGTTGCTGCATTCAGAGTTGAAGCCAATTTTGACCATAATTGTATGCAGAAACTTCCAGTCCACTCTGTCAAAGGCTTTAGCCATATCAATCTTGATCCCCATACTTCCTTTGTTGCCTTTAAGACCTCTTCTGGTTCTCATGTGGTGAATAATTTCATGGGCAATGGCTATATTATCAACTATTTGTCTTCCTGGTATGAATGCAGATTGGTAGGGAGATATGATTTTGTTGAGGTATGGTTTCATTCTTTGGGCTAGCAGTTTGGATATGATTTTGTAAGTGGTGTTACAGAGGCTAATGGGTCTGAAATGGCTGGGACTAGTAGGGTTATCAATTTTAGGTATCAAGGATATGAAGGTTGAGTTCATTTCTTCGAGAAGGTATCCTGACTTGAAGAAATGTTGGACCATTTTAATTAGGTCCTCTCCTATAATGTCCCAATTCGCTTGGAAGAAGTTAGGTGGGAAGCCATCTGGTCTTGGAGCTTTATCTTTGGCCATGCTGAAGAGAATAGCTTTGACCTCACTATCTTCAGGATTTCTATTGAGATTTTTGTTATCTTCAGTGGTTATGACTGTAGGAATGAGGTTAAGGATTTCAGTATTCATAGAAGGGGATTCTGAAGTAGCCATTTTTGAGAAGTGGTTGGTGAAGCATTGCTTTATGTCTTGGTAGTTTTTAATCCAGTTTCCAGAACTATCTTGGATGGTATCTATCTTGTTCCTCCTTAATCTGCTTTTTGTAGTTATGTGGAAATAACTTGTATTCTTATCTCCCAATTTGATATATTGGTCTCTGTTTTTGATTTTCCAAAATTTTTCTTCAATGTCTTGCCATTCTCTGAGAACTTTCATTGCAATTTGTAAGGCCTTACTTCTGTCCTGATTGAAGTAGTTTTCTTGTAGCCAATGCAGATGTTGTTTACATTCTTCAATGTTTGTCTTTATGTTGCCATAAACTTTTTGTTCCATATTTTGAGTTTCAGCTTGACCTCTTTGAGTTTTCTAGCGATTAGAAAAGCGCTAGAACCAGATAAGTTCTTTTGCCAACATTCAAAAATAATATCCTTACAACCCTTATGGTCTAGCCAAGGACCAAATAACTTGAAAGGGATTTTACCAGTATTCCAGTGCGGATTAGTGTTAAGTAAAATGGGATGGTGATCAGAGCCAATAGCTAACAGATTAGTGATAGTAGAGTTTGGATATAGGAGGAGCCAGGACTCAGTGGCTAATCCTCTATCCAATCTCTGCTCAGTGAGAGCAGGCCCACTTCTCTTATTTGTCCAAGTGAAAGGGAAGTCAGTGCTGCCTAAATCATTTAGATCCAGATCAATAATCTTGTTGCTAAAAATGTTAGTTTCAGCATTGTCCAGTGGTTGGGTACTGTATTTTTCAAAATCATGTAAAATAAAGTTGAAATCACCAATAACCAACCAAGGGAGGGAGTTCTTGGAAGCAGTATACTCCAAAACTTTCCAGGAATTTAGTTTACACTGAGTATTATTAGAATTACCGTAATAACCAGTGAAGAGCCAGGGAGGGCCACTAGTAGGCTGTATTTTAGCATTGATATGGTTAAAAGAACAGTCTAGAATCTCAACATCAAGATTGTTCTTCCATATCATTACTAATCCACCAGCTGTACCACTAGCCCCACCATGATTAACATGTCAATTTTTTTGGATATTAAGTTGTTTCATAGAATTTAAAAGTTTACCATGTTTCTGCTTGGTTTCAGATATGAAACAGATATCAGGATTAAATTTGGTCAGCATATCATTAAGATAATTCTTAGTATATTTTTGCCCTAGACCTTGGCAGTTCCAGGCTATAGAAGTAAAGAATTTCCAAAAATAGGATACAGGGGGGTATTTAGAGGTTGGTCTCCTAGCTATAGGATCATAGTAGCTTATGATGTAACAGTATGAGGAAATAAAATGTTGGTTGCAGTTTAATCCAAGATAGAAGATTGAGAAGGAAATTACCTCAGGGGTTGGTGTTGATGAGCCAGAAGAACCATTAGTCATAAGGGTAAAGCTTGAAGCCAGAGGTTCAGCATAGTTTTCTGGGAATTCTTTGAGTCTTTTGTTGTTGTCAGTTTCATTGGTTTTCATAATCTCTGCACCCTGAGTTGATTGTTTCCTTTTTGGCATGACTTTCTGCTTGTCCAAATCCTTAATACTGTCATTATCAGAGGGAGAATCTTCTTCAGTGAAGACGTGAATTGTCTTTCTAGCTTTCCAGGCCTTCTTTTTGAACTAGACAGTTTCAGCATCCATTCTTTCCTTGATTTGAGCTAGAGTTATGGTGGTATGAGAATGGATGATTGGAAAGATACCAGTGGTGTCCATAGATTGGTTGGCATTAGTGTTTGAAGGATTTTTAGCTCAAGCTGCTTCCTTGATCTTTGTTTTAGCTTGGTGATTCCTGTAGTTGGTGGATATTTTCTTTGAGAGCTCAAGTTTTCTGTGCCTTATTTGGCTGGCAATGACATCCAGATGTGGGGAGTTGGGATCAGCTCTAGCAGAGCTCCAAAAGTGAGGTGTTTTGAAGATGAAGGGGCAAACTTAGCAATTGTTTTTTCCAATTATTTCTGTTTTGCATTCCTCATCTTGATTTCAAAGACTTGAGCAGTATCAGCATCAGAGTATCCTCTATCAATGACATTTCTTCCTTCTTGAACGGATTTTTGGTAGGCATTTTGGGGTGGTGGGAGGGATTGAGGTGTTTGCAGGCTTTTGTGATTTGAGTAGTGGGATTTTGAATGTGTAGGTGGGATAGGGCAGGGTGGGGATGGATGATCTAATATTCTACAAACTTTGCAGAATTTGATTTCATTGAGAGCATAAGCAAACTCCAGCCAATGAGAGATAGTTGGGGTTTCAAAAGCTTCAATACCAAACTTCAAGGGTTTGGTAACATCAATGGTAAGTTTAACTTCTAAATTTTTTTCAAATTTGTCTCTTCCATAAGGATTCTTTGCAGTTTGAAAAAATCCAACAGGTTGTAGAATATTTTTGATATCTGGTATGATGTGAGATGGGATTCTTTTGATGAGCAGCCAAACCATTAACTTAGTAAATTTTTCTTCATGAATTATGTCTGGGCTTCCAAGGGGGATACCAACAATAACCATAAGCTTGTCAAAAACTCCTCTGGTGCCTCCATTCCTCAGTGTTGAGTAATCATCTTCATGAGTGAGTCTGAGGATGAAAAATTCCTTCTTCTATTCCAAATATCAAGTTCAACTCTACCATTAAATTCCCAGTTGTTGTTGATGAATGTACTGATTCTGGATGTTTCATAACAGATATTGCTGCAGAGTTTTCCAATGAAGCACCATTTCCAATCTAAAGGTTGCTTGGCTCTAATGTTGTCAGGATTTAAGAAAACCTTAGGATAAAGATCTACTTCAGGCATATTGAGGGTTTTGTTCATCTGATCAACAAGAATTTCAATGGTTGGGTTGGAGGGATTTGATGAGGAAGCCATTTGTGGGTAGTAAACGAATAAGAACCAGTAGGTATATTTACCAAAGTGTGTTCTAACAAGGCAGGACCAGCTATGGTAGTGTGGGGCATCCACCCAAGCTTTAATTTGAAAATGATTCTTGCAAATGTCAGTAATGTTGGTCGTTGGAACATAATTGTGGGTTGTACTCAAGTTAGTCCAAACTGGTTTTGACAAGCACTGATCTGTTGGTGTGGGCATCACTTTGTAGTTCAGTTGGTGATAGTTGTTGCTGGCTCTCGTGACTAATGGGTTCTGGATCATGTACCTGCATACAAGGATAATAAAAATGTTATTTAAAGTGTTTAAAGTCTTATCTTGTCCTTCCCATTGGGGGTAGTAGATGGTAATTGTGTAGTCTTCATAATGACCGAGAACGACATGTCTAGCTGAATTTTGAAATGGTGACGCAAGTTGGATTTTTTCTTTGTCTTTGCTGAAGAGGTTGTCTTTGAATTGGTCCTTGGTATTGCAGTTGAAATGGTCATTGTACTTGCGGCTGGAAGGATTTGAGTGGTTAAAGGTGTCTGAGTCATTTCGAAACTCATGTATCTGAGTGGTTAAAAATGTCTGAATCATGTCGAAAGTTTGAGGTAGTTTTTGTATCTGGGCTTGTCGGGTGGGAATGTTGCAGATACAATTACTCAAAATCTGGCCCTTTGACGTGGAAGGATAATTCTTGCCAGGTGTGTGTTGCCGCTTTGCATGAGCCAATGGTGGGTCTCTGCTTGTAGTAGGCCAAATAATGATGCCAGTAGGCTTGATCATGCGCCTCAAGTTGCAAGACCGGAAGTTAATGCTGCAAGTCTGGTAACTCCCGAGGATTTTTGACGGTTGTGATTGAGAGGCTATTTCTCTTCTTAAATTGATTAAAACCGCTGAGATGATAATTTCAATCAGTTTCTTGATCAGTTTCCGCTGAAAGAAAAAGAGTGTTCCTGTGTAATCCTTCTGTTGAACAACATTTCTAGCGTAATCTCCTCGTTTAAATCTCCAGGCAAAGAGAAGATGGATGCAAATATGCAACCTCATAGAGATGAGCATGAGAAGCAGAGAGTTGCCGAAGTCGAGCCTCAGATAGGGCAGACTGTTGAAATCCCTCAGATAAAGCAGGTAAAATTCTTTGTAAATCAAGCAGTTCTTGGGTGAGGTTTTAACTTCCATGCATTTAATCAATTTGAGTGCTATTTGCAGCCTGATAATTGAATTTTGTAGGTTGAAACTGCAAGGATAAGTGAAGGTTTTTCTGGGTATAATATGCATGAATTGCATTATACTTCTGATGCAATGTATGGGAGAGCAAGTTCTGGTAGTAGGGTGTCTGGTTTTAGAGGTGGGAGAGCAGGCAATGGGGAAAGGGCTGTGTATGCAACTGCCAGGCGAGGGAGACCACCGCAACAAGTCGAGCAAGGCCGAATTCAGTATGGGGAACTTGTGGGTGTAAAAGATGGGTGGGTTATTTTTCCACTGCACCCCACAAAGGGACGTCGGGTGATAAATGAAGGCATTGTATTGGTAGATGATGAGCATATTGTCTGTGGGGGGACTCAGCAGGGCATCTTTTCTGCTCAAATACCCGATCCCGCCAAGGATCATATTCGGATCAAAGCTACAATGCCACCTGAACCAGGTCATATCACATTTCCCAATTTGTTCATTCTTGCTCCCACTCTCAGGCAGATGGCTCAGGATGTGGCTGAGGTGTCTCAGACTGGTGCAGGAGAAGTCACACATCCACTTGAAGTTCCTCGAGATGATCATGTAACTCCTGGAGTTGATTCTAGGATTGTGGGTCAAATCTACAGATCTGCAAAGGCTAGTGCTATGCGAGGTGAGGAGCCCCAACTTCCTGAGTTGTCGGCTGATGACACTTTGCCTCCTGAAGCAGATGCAAGGGCTGTAGAGAGGGTGTATAAGGCAGTGATGGCCAGGGCTGTGAGAGATGTTGCACTTGAGTCTGGAGGGCCAAAAGCATACTAAATAGGTAGGATTTGGCAAGATGCACATGCTGAATTTAGTAGTACCAGACAATCTGAAATCTGTTCTTTTAGTTTGATGCCGGAAAAAAATGATGCTACCCTGTTTATGGAAATGTTTTATGCATACTTTGGAAATTTGTAGTATTATGTTTAAGTTTTTATTTCTATTTAAAGAAAATGTAGTGCAATGTAGCTGATTCCTAGTTAAAAGCATGCTAATAAAGAAGCAATAATCCCAATAGAAAGGATCATGAGTGCAAACAAGGTTCAAGCAATAGTCAGGTTTAAGGGACTTTGTAGTACTAGCAGGCAATAGAGAGCATATGCTATTGGAAAATAGTAGATAGATCAAATTAGGAGTAGAGGGTAGAGAAACAAACACTAAGAGAGTCAAGTACTCACCTCCAGAAGGTTTAGCCAAACTAGCCAAGATAGTACACTGATACATACCAGGGGAAGGAGGTGTAGAAATCTAGCTGATTTCCCAAGGAGCTTTGCAACTAGAGAACCTCAGACCAACTGGTTGAGATTTCTGTCTCAAAAAAACTCCTTCCATTGCTAGAATAAAAATCTGGCTTGGAGAGCTTGAACAGGGTAATTTAAATCTAGGCAATGGGAGTTTAGTGGCAAGTTGTTTTTGATAAGAATGTTCCGGTAATACTGAAAGATGCTGAGATAGGCTAAATTGGGTTTGTGTTTTTGTAAAATAACCTAGAAGAGCTTTTGTGTCATAATAATCGTGAGATATGCCAGAATAGCCTTTGATGGTTTGGGCTTTCATTCCTGTGTGATTCTTCGGATTGTAAGTTATGAATTCAGCGATTTGTGTGTTGTAAGTGATTTTTGAGCTTTTTGTGATTTGGGTGGTATTTGTGATTTGTGTTGTGTAATTGATGCAATTGCAGTTGCAAATGTGAGGCTTTTGAGTAGTGTTCATGGATTGAGCTTGAGATTAGTTGAGAAGCATCAAAAGCAGGGATAGATTGGAGAATTCCGACAAAGAAAAAGGGATCGGCGGCTAGAAAGAGCCGTTAGAGAGGCGTTGGGAAAATGGGACAGAAAAGAAACGGTAGAAAAAAGTTGTTACCGAGAGGGGAAAAAATTCAGGTGAAGGGGAGAGAGAGGAGAGAGGGGAGAGCCACAACTAACGATTGAAATGATAATTTGAGCACCTACCTCCGCATCCACTTACTGCAACATGCCTACTAGGCAATATTTTCTTTGGCCAATAGTTGTTGTCTAATTAGTGTAGTCGGCAGATTTAATTCTTGGGGTTATACTGTGGTGCGTTGAAATACGAAATAATTCACCCATTGTGGTTTTCTCCCGAAAAACATCTCACTGTGCCGGGCAAACCTCTCTTCGTGTCAAGTGGAGCCCATATCTGGGCAGTGGCCTAGTGTGTACTTAGTACAGTACTTCCCGATAGGACCCAAAACCGCATTTCATTTACATTCATAGTCAAGGACGGTCACTGGCTCGCTCATTGAGCTACCTTATTTGCGACTTAGACGACCAACCGAGTCATTAGAGGGAACCTCTTCAGTGTCATAACCAGCTATGGCAAATCAATCTTAATTGTTGACGACTCGATGTGGCACCAATTATAAGATGATGGGTCTCTGACTCACATGATGATCTTTTGTGCCACTGTAGGATTTTTTGGTTGTGGGCCAACACAGATTTGTGAAGGGTTTTTATTATTTGGTCATAGGATCGTTACCCAAAGAACACCATTGACCACACGCGAAAAGGGGTTGCTGAACTTGAAGATTGAGGAAAACTATTAACAGGTACACCCTCTTATAATGCACGTAAGAGTGAAATGGTGTGAACTGTGAACTGGTCTAAGACAGTAGTAAGACATGTAATGGTTACAGAGGAATTCATTTCCGTTCCTTTGCTATGTTTCAGGGAATTCCACAGCCATTGTTCCAAACTCCAATGCTTTTTATTCATGTGATTAACAATGGAGATTTTACCAGATGATTCATTCCTGTACCATGCTACTCACTGTTTTTATGCCGATCACCTTTAACTGTCAGGCCAAACATGGTTTCCACGTAGCAGTTGATTAAATCAATGTTTTATGTGCACAGTGCAGTGAATGCACTTCAGCGGTGAACATCTGTAACCCGCAGAAGGCGAGGATTGTTATCCATCAATTGGCACTTACTGACGATTTAGAAAAAGCAAAATCAAACACCGGAGTGGACAGACAAAATTAGAAAACCAAACAGTTGTATTGGCATGTAAAACAGCACAAAACTAGAAAACCACAAAACCAGCAAGACAAAAAGATACATGGTAAAATCAAACAACACCACTGGAATCTAGTCTTTGTTTTGTAAGCGGTGGATAGGATTTTTTGTGTTTTTCTTTTGTTAAATGGGAACTTTCTGTGCTCTAGCTTTCACTCCTCGAGGAATCTTATGTTTCCAGCAAACATATAAAAAGACGAAGCAAGAACCTTGCAGTATATTACTCTGCATCCATACATACGGAGTAAGGCATACTTTCCAAACCAACGTATTACTTCACAGTTAAAACTTGACAAACCAGTGCATGCCAATTAACTTAGCCATTAAAAACTTTCTAAGACAAGGAAACACGTAGGTAGAACCAATTAGAGCGATTTGTTCATCTTGTAAATCATCCTACTGAAAGATCACATGTAAATCATCCTACCAAAAGATCACATAACTCTGCCACTTGAAAATTCTTCAAAAGAAGAAATAAGATATTTGAAAATACTTCAAAGTGGCCAATCACCTTATCGACAGATGCAGGCAAATTAACTTATCAATCAAAAACCTTTCCAAGACTATATTGAGGACAATTTGCTCATCTTGTCAAAATCATCCTACCAAAAGATCACAGAACTCAGTCAACTCTTCAAGAAACTACTTACCTTAGGGTTTAACAACTAATAATCCTTTGTAACCATAGTCATCCCTATATACAAAGGTCATGTTATACGGAAACCAAACTTCTCTTTATCAAGCAGATCCGCACCCCAAATCTAAAACACAAACAGTTGTAGATGCAGTAGTGAAGCAGTAGATGTAGTCAAGCAGGGTGAAGGACAATCCTTTTGGAGTAGCACCTCAACTCACAATACAAACAGTAGTGATGCAGAAGTAGTGATGTTGAAGTGGAGGACAACCCTTTTGGAGTAGAACCTCAATGCAAAACATTAACAGTAGTGATGTAGAAGTGTAGCAGAGAAGCAAAACCCAATGCAGTAAATTCCAACGGTGGTGCCGTTTAATTAGCAGAACCGCACCTCAAGACAAAACACAAACATACACATTTTCGTAAGAAGATTCAGAAATTATTTACCATCAAACACCTAAAATGTCACAGGCTCCTTGAGTATACTAGAAGTATAAAACTAACAATAACGCATATAGAAAGTAAAAAAGATGACCTCTCGTCAAGATCCACTTAGCTGAGGAGTGTACATTCATGCTAAGCTGCTAAACAATTTGTAGAGGCCACTTAACGATGCACAATCACTTCCATTGTACCAATAACCAGATTCAAACAATAATATTATTATGAATTATCACTAGTTATATAAGGCAACCGGCTTCAGCTCCTGCTCCGCTCCCGTTGATCTCTGAAACAATTATTTTAATCAGTATTAACCAGTAACATTTGGACGACTTACGCTCCAAACCAAAAATTTAGCAAACAAACACCAAGATCAATGTGCAAACTTAGAAGAAGCAAATGTTAAAACCAATGACATACCCATTTGAATAAGGTGAGTCACGACGTGCATGGCGATATGGAGGTGGAGACCTGCTAAAGCTACGGCCTCGTCGAGGTGTGATGCTACGACGTCGTGGAGGTGGAGATCTCCTTCCATGGGGGCTATAACTCCTGCAGCAGAATGGAGCTTTTGTAAGCGACAAAAATGCTTAAAGCACTATTCAGAAGATTGGCCCTAATTTAATGTCACACGCCAGAAACAAGTAGCTAATACAATAATTTAGTAGGATAGCACCAGAGGCAGAAGATAGCAGACATCTGTGGCTTCTAGCGATGACCTAAAAGATAAACTTGATCAGTCACACTTCCCAACTCCCACCCCAGATGCCTCCTTCCCCTTTAATGGCAAGTACTTTCTCGAGTTGATCAGGTTCAATAATATTAAGCCGCCAATGTGGTGTTGCAAGACATTCTAAAGTTGATACAGGTAAGCTATGTGAAAGGGTCAACTCTGTCTTGTGTGAATAGAAAAATTAACTGAAGAAACCTCTCTAATTAACGAACCTAGTTAACATGGGTATGAATTATTAAAGACCAAATAAGTGGGTGGAGAAAAACATTAGACCTTCTCCCATAGCTGGGGCTTCTGCGACGACGAGGACTAGGACTTCTGCGTCGTCCACTCCCCAAACCTCGTGATCCAATACGCAAGCGACATTCCCTAGCGAAGTGACCAGGCTCACCACACTCATAACATTTCAAATCCTCGCCTCCACCGCGCCCCCCACGTCCACCACCACCTCTTTCACCACCAGCACGACCTCCACTCCCCCCTTTTGAATTGTGAGATAGCTCTACACGCCAACTGTTCTTCCCTGTAAACCGAATCACATAACAACTGAAACACTTCAAAATTTACATAAAAGAAGTAAGACAAAAAGAGCCAGGAACAATCCAACAAATTGTAACAAGTATATTATATACATAATATGCTATCCCAATGGCAGCCGTAAAAACAATGATATTCCAGTTCTCAAGATCATAAAGAAAAGACAAATTAGTATCATGGTCAAATTTGGCTCCCAATTCAGTAATAAGTTGCAAGAAAAGTATACTTACCATCCAAACCACGGATAGCATCCATTGCATCTCTATGATCATCAAACTCCACAAAAGCATAACCAGGTGGTTTTCGTGCAACCCAGACACTGCAATTATTTCACCAATTCCATAAGAAAAATAAATCAACACCAGAACCCTATGAGACATAATCACGAGAAAAGGATATACCTCCGGAGAACACCGTAAACCCTAAATTCATCTTCAAGTTCTCTCTCCGAAACGCGAGGGTCCAAATTTCCAACATAAACTCGAGACATCCTTAAGGATTATATCAACCTGATAAACAATAAATAAGAAAATAACGAAATCAATTGATTAATTCTTTCAAATTAAGAGATGAATAAAGGACGAAGGTTTTGGGGCTGACCACGAAGTTAAAACAGCAGGATCTAACGAACCCCTGACTAGAGAGTTTATGTGAGAGGAGCGGAAAGATTTGAGGAAGAATTTTCTTAGAAGGCTCTTTTAAAACCCTATCAACCAGAAGAAGAATTTTTTTGTGCGCGTACCTTGTAATTGGTATGCCTCAACAAACACGTACACTTTAGTGACGTGGTCGATGATATTCGGAACCCTAGTTAGCAATTCGGGATTCGGCAAACGTACGGAACGTCAAACGTACGAGTATTATACGGTTTTGTAAAATCCAGATTCGGTCCAAAATTCGGTCAACGGGACCTGATTCGTCAGTAATTCGGAACGGCATACGTACGTGTATAATTCGATTTATAAATGTGAGTTCGACTCTGAAAATTCGGTATCTATATATAACAAATAATTTGTATTTATAAGGTCATAGACCAATTTTTATGCATATGTGTGAGTTATTTAAAGAAAAAATAAACTTAATATGATGATATCAATAATATATACAACATTAGTTATCCAAGAGGACGTCGTATGGTGATTTAGATGCTTGGTTAGTGAGTTTGAGATCTCTCTCACCTTCACCTTCAAATCTCTTCAGTCGTTTTTGTTTCATAAAAATTACAACACGTCTAATATTCGGTCGTGTATGCTCGGAAGGCAGTAAAGCCCAAAAAGTGGAGTCTTTGAAAAGTAAAAGCTAAAGAATTTATGGCGAATTAAGCGGACGTATCATTCGGAATACGTAAAATTCGTGAACGGTTCGCGAATAATCCGGGAATGCCACATAATACGCGACTTGGGTTCGGAGTTGCAAACGTACGCGAATAAGACGGTAAAATTCGTAATACGGAAAAATTCGCGAATGATTCGCGAATCATTCGCGAACTTACTAACTAGGTTCGGAACACTGAACTGAATACGTTACGGAGTGGACAGATGTCAAAAGTACTAGTTCATTTTCATTATCCACTTAAAATATACTCTTTATGGATATTTTTACAAAGAAAAGAAAAAGAAGGGATATGTAGATAATCCTCTGAAAAAGCGGGGGTCTAACAACCACACCCAATATTTCGCTTAGAAATCTGTGTGGACTAACTCCAATATACTTTCAAGAGAATCAACTAGACAGTCAGACTCAATCTTAAGAAAAGTATATCAAAGAGTTATATCTCTATTTCTCAATTCAACCCGCGATCAAACAAATAGGAATTTGCGAGCCCGATTGAATATAAGAAATAACTTGGACGGTATCAAAAATCAATATCCAAGTGTCAATCAATTTAATCAATAACCAAAGGTTGGATTCACAGTTGATTGAACTTACGCGCAACCTGTGATATTTTAATTATATAAACAAATATAATGCGGAAAAGAAATAACACAGACACCAGAAGTTTTGTTAACGAGGAAACCGCAAATGCAGAAAAACCCCGGGACCTAGTCCAGATTTGAACACCACACTGTATTAAGCCGCTACAGACACTAGCCTACTCCAAGTTAACTTCGGACTGGAATGTAGTTGAGCCATAACCAATCTCACACTGATCAAGATACAATCGTGTTCCTTACGCCTCTAGATAAGGATGGTCATTTGCCCCACCCAAACCTATCCTCGTGGGTACCCGTCTCGTTTGGGTAGGGTTTTACCCGAACAAAAGGCGATGGGTTCCGGTACCTAAGTTACGGGGGGGGGGGGGGGGGGGTGGGGGGGGGGGGGGTTAGACTTTTAAGTTTTGTATCGAATTTTTATACTTCCACCACTTAGTTGAGCTTTCTTTCATTTATTATATTATTGATCGTTTATGTATATTTGAAAATGCGGGGGTCTGACAACCACACCCAACAATTCGTTTGGCAATCTGAGAGGACTTACTCCAATACACTTTCTAGAGAATCAACTAGACAGTTAGACTCAATCTAGAATAAAGTATATCAAAGAGTTTCATATCACTAACTCTCAATTCAATCCGCAATCAGCAAATAGAAATCTGCGAGCCCGATAAAATAAGAGGAGTAACTTGAACGGTACAAAAGACCAATGTTCAAGTGTCAATCAATGTAAATCAACAACCCAAGGTTGGATATTCTAATTGATTGATCTTAAAGCACAACCTGTGATATTTCAATTATATAACAAAATATAATGCGGAAAAGAAATAACACGGACACCAGAATTTTGTTAACGAGGAAACCGCAAATGAAGAAAAACCCCGGGACCTAGTTCAGATTGAACACCACACTGTATTAAGCCTCTACAGACACTAGCCTACTACCAATTAACTTCGGACTGGACTGTAGTTTAACCCTAATCAATCTCACACTGATTCAAGGTATAGTTGCGCTCCTTACGTCTCTGATCCCAGCAGGATACTACGCACTTGATTCCCTTAGTTGATCTCACCCACAACTAAGAGTTGCTACAACCCAAAGTCGAAGACTTGATAGACAAATCTGCCTCACACAGAAAAGTCTATAGGATTGAATAAATCTGTCTCCCACAGAAATACCCAAGAGTTTTTTGATCCGTCTTTTGATAAATCAAGATGAACATGAACCAATTGATAACCCTGACTTATATTCCCTAAGAACATCCTAGAATTATCAATCACCTCACAATAAACTTAATCGACTAGCGAAACAAGTTATTATGGAATCACAAACGATGAGACGAAGTTTGTTTGTGATTACTTTTCTATCTTGCCTATCGGAGATATAAAATCTCGAGCCAATTATTTCAATTGCACTCAACACGATAGAAACAGCAAGATCAGATCACACAACTACAAAGATAATAGTTGGGTCTGGCTTCACAATCCCAATGAGGTTTTCAAGTCGTTAACCTACAGGGTCTCGAGAAGAAACCCAAGATTAAAGGAGAGTCGACTCTAGTTATGCAACTAGTAACACACAGGAGGTGTGGGGATTAGGTTTTCCAGTTGCTAGAGTTCTCCTTTATATAGTTTTCAAATCAGGGTTTGCAATCCAAGTTACCTTGGTAATTCAATATTCACCGTTAGATGAAAACCTAATTCAACCAAGCTAATATATTTCAACCGGACTTAGCTTGTTACACACAAATGAAATGTACCCTCATTTAGGTTTATGTAACCGTACCTAAACGTGTTCACCAGGTTGGTTCACAAATAGTTAACCGAGGTTAGCCATATGATTACTCTCATATCAACCTTATTCATCTTAACCATAACTAGTTCAAATGACTCAAATGAAACTAGTTAAAGAGTTGTTCAATTGTATAGAAAACACAATCGAAGCCAAATATGTTTGATTCACTTGAATCAATAATGAACATTATAGTCACGGTTTGCAAAGATTGCATTCCTTATGATTTAAATGTTTAAGTTCATGAACTGACCGATTTGACAAAGTAACCAGCTTAAGTATGCGTACTGGTATGCGTACTTAAGCAACCGGATTTTGAGTTTGTTAAGTTTTCAAACTCAGCAGAAAATTTTGGTTCGAAAACTTCCGCCAGTATGCGTACGGGTACGCATACTTAAGGTGACTAGTTTATGAGTTTGTGATTCCCAAACTCAGCAGATATTTTCGGTTCGAAAACTTCCGCCAGTATGCGTACGGGTACGCATACTTATATTGTCTCCTTCTCCAATTTCGTATACACACATATGCATACTCTTGGTTCCCGGTTTATGTATTTATACACTAATGTGCGAACACACTATATATGCTTATATCCAAAGATGGTTACATCATCAACTCTTTATTTCAATCATTGAAACATTCTTCTATAATGACAATAGACGTTTTCACACACTATTAGCATCAAAGCAATTTTCAAGATATTGAAATAATCATTATCGAAACATTACAAGCCTACGTCAAATGATTGTATCACACAAACCATGTAAGATGTTACTCGGCAATTTTCTCATGATATAAGATGAACTTGGTCGAAGTGAAAGCTTACCAACACATATTTCGAGAAATATGTAAGTGAGATATGCTTAGCTCGAAATCTCAAATGTGTATAGAGAAAACTATATCGTAACACGACTTATGTCTCAATATAGGAGATAATAGAAATAGACTATCCAAGTGATAGATGAGTTCAAGTCTCCACATACCTTTTGTCGAAGAAGTTCCACAAGCTTCCCTTAGTAGTTCTTCGTCTTCAAGAGATGAACGCCGAGAGATCTAAGCTCAATTACACTATCTATATCCTAGTCCGAGACATCTACAAATAGGCTAGAAATCAAGACTTATAGTTTTGATCACTAACATTGAAAAACATGCTTGAGATAGCAACGCATGCGAGTTCGACCGAGCAATGCTCTAACAATATTCATCATTTTCGTTCCTTAGTTGTGATCAGATACTGAAAATGCGGGGGTCTAACAACCTCACCCAATATTTCGATTAGCAATCTGTATGGACTAACTCTAATATACTTTTAAGAGAATCAACTAGACAGTCAGACTCAATCTTAATAAAAAGTATATCAAGGAGTTAATATCTCGATCTTTTGATTTAATCTATACTCAAACAAATAGAAATCTGCGAGTCTTTATTAAATCCAAGATATATAAACTTGGATGGTACCAAAGACCAATATCCAAGGATCAATCAATTTCCAATAAACAACCAAAGGTTGGATTTTACAATGGATCGATACAACGTACAACCTGTGATATTTTAATTATATAACAAAATATAATGCGGAATGGAAATAACACAGACACCAGAAGTTTTTTTAACGAGTAAACCGCAAATGCAGAAAAACCCCGGGACCTAGTCCAGATTGAGCACCACACTGTATTAAGCCGCTACAGACTCTAGCCTACTACAAACTAACTTCGGTCTGGACTGCAGTTGAACCCCAATCAATCTCACACTGATTCAAGGTACAGTTGCGCTCCTTACGTCTCTGATCCCAGCAAAATGCTACGCACTTGATTCCCTTAGCTGATCTCACCCACAACCTACGACCCAAAGTCGAAGACTTGAATAAACAAATCTGTATCACACTAAAAAGTCTACGGTAATAGATAAATATGTCTCCCACAGATAAAATCAAGGTAAACGGGAACTAATCGATAACCCGGACTTATATTCCCGAAGAACAGCCTAGAATTATCAATCACCTCACAATAATCTTAATTGTATGGTAGCGAAACAAGATATTGTGGAATCACAAATGATGAGACGAAGATGTTTGTGAATTCTTTTTATCTTGCCCTATCAGAGATATAATCTCAAGTCAATTCTTTCAATTGAACTCGTACGATAGAAAATGGCAAGATCAGATCGCTCAACTGCAAGAGAAGTAGTTTCGTCTGGCTTCACAATCCCAATGAAGTCTTTAAGTCGTTAACCTACAGGGTCTCGGGAAGAAACCTAAGGTTAAAGGAGAATTGACTCTAGCTAAACCAACTAGTATCACACAGGAGGTGTGGGGATTAGCTTTTCCAGTTGCTAGAGTTCTCCTTTATATACTTTTCAAATCAGGGTTTGCAATCGATGTTAGCTTAGTAACAAAGCATTCAATATTCACCGTTAGATGGGGAAAAACGATTTGCTGGTTTTTAAGGAATTGAGGAGACGATCGTACGAAGGAGACTCCTCGAACCGAGCGAAATGTTAAACCTCACACAAATGTACCGCTGCAAAGGGGGTACTTTAGATTCGAGAGATCAATCTGTAATACTCCGGCCTAAATCAAGACAATGACTGTTCCAGAATAAATTCGGTCACAAGAGAGGATGGGTTGATCTGTAGGAGGGAAGCTGAGAAATGTGTGGAATCAATGATAATCAAAGATTGTGGGTGTGTGAAATCCGAATACGATAAGCTCTGAGTGATTGAAATTTCTCAATTGAGATTAGTTGCTCAATTGATGAGTTGATGATCTCGTGTTGTCGATGAGACGTGAGATTGATGATACTGATGATGCCGATGATTCAATCATGATTCAGAGACTTATTTATATTGCTGGAATTGTAGACACCATGATTCCATGAAGTGTGAAAGTTGATGGAATCAAGGAGTGGGGAAGTGGAGATCGTGTTTCAAGCCAATTGCTCAACGTGTGGAGACTTGGTCGATTTTCCACCCACTACCTCGTGAATTCCTTCAACTGATTGCACGACTTGCTCACATTCCATCGTGTGTTTGAACACACGTGTCGTAGACCGCCAGACCAAAACCCTAAGTGATATCCCCCCAAGTGACACGATAGACGTCTCGTGGTTTGTTAGTCAATTGATGACTTCGTGGTTTAATGGGACGATGAGTCCATGTAGTCGTTGAGTTGAACATGATGTTCTGAAAATCATGAATTGAACATGTCATGAGACAGAGGTATAGTTCTTACAATGAAGTGAGCAAGTATTGCTCATTCGATGGATCGTTGAATATTGATTGTTGAACCAATACTGAGCAAATATTCCTCATCTGAGCAAGTGCTGCTCATGTGATGAATTGTTGAATATTTGATCGTCTGAGCATGTGTTGCTCATCTGATGGATTATTGGCAGCGTACCAAAAATATTAATTAGAATACTGGTCGTTGAACCGAGCATAATTAATAAAATTAATGACCATGAGGCCGTCGTAAAATTATTAAGGTTGGAATCTGGAATGATGATCCTTGGATTCAGAAACCCTAATTTGATCAATTGATGATCAATTCATGGTTCGTCAGAATTTCAACCATGGGACGAAGGAGGGAGCGAATAATGGACCGTGGGTCAACCATGTAGTGTCCATATACTCACGTGAGCAAATACAAAGAACTCATGAAGAGTTGACGATTTGTTGGTGAAAGAATGATCAAATGCTGGCTTAATCATTTATTCAAAAATGCTCGTCTGAGCCTTAGGTGAGAAAACCTAATTAATTATGACGAGGCGAGGGACCGACCATGGAGTCATGAAACCGACCCTGGGTTGACCCGTGACCGCCTGACGATCACTTCATGAAAATCCAAAGTGTTTGGGAGAGTTTTGGACCTAATACGAGCAATTGTGCAAATTAGGTCAAAACTATGAAAATTGATGGGACCGGCTTCCGTGAGCCAAAGAGCAAATATTGGTCGGTCAAGATAGCGTGCTCGTGTCCCCAAGGCGTCCGCGTCTCAGTCCTGAGAATTTTGATATTTTCTGGCGTGCAATTGAGCATCCATTCGAGAAAATATGCCAAAATTAGGGTTTCGACGAAACTGAGGAAAACACCATGAGATGATGAAAAATAATTATAAAATAAGGAATGAGGAGGCGTGGGACCGCCGTGGTCAAGGAATGGTCGGCCGGTCGTGACCACGGTCTTGTGGTGCCTTTTCCTTAATTTTATAATATTTTGATGATTTTATGAAAAATTCATGAATTTTGAGAAATTTGATGAATTTAGGGAGTTTCCATGAATTGAAGGAGTTTTCATGAGTTCAAGGAAGCAAAAAATATTAAAATAATAAAAACAAGGGCGTGTGGGACCGTGGAAGGCATGGCCGGCCGGCTAGGTCCCGGTCCCACGAGTTTCCCTAATTTTTTAATATTTTTAGGTATTTTGATGATTTGAGGGAATTTTTCCTAATTTGAGAGAAATACCATGAAATCAAGGAATTTGATGAATTCAAGGAAAACTAATAATAAAATAATAAAACAAAGGGGCGTGTGGGACCGGCTAGGACATGGCCGTCCGGCCAAGGCCCGGTCCCAGAAGTTTTCATAATTTATTTTATTTTATTATTATTTGATGATTTGTGCAAAAATACCATGAAATCAAGGAGTTTTTTCATGAAATTAGAGAAATAATAATAATAATAATAAAATAATAAGGAACCGTGGGGTGTGGGGCCGGTTGGGACCAAGGCATGGCCGGTTGGCCAATGGTCACGCCTCACACTCCTTTCCTTAATTTTATATTATTTTTATGGATTTATGGAAGTACCATGAAACCGAGGAGTTTCCTCGAGACGAAGGAGATTTGATAAAATGAGAGAATTTTCATCAAATCATGGAAAATAATAAAAATGCAAAAATATAAAACTGGCGTGGGGTTGACCACGACACGGTCGGTCGGTCGTGTGTCCGTTCTCCCAGCATCCTGGTCAATATTTTTAATTATTTATTATTTTCTTTTCTATTTTGCATAGGTTCATCGTTTCGTTGTGTTTTTGAAATACTCGTTCGTGCGGTGACTGTTAGTGTATCATCGTTGAATACACCTTCACCATTTGAATCGGGGCTTACTTAGAGGTAGCTCAGACGCCCAGTTGTTGATTATTTATTATTAATTGTGGAGTGGAGAATAATTCACAAAACTGAGTAATAAGATGTTTATTATTAATTCATAGGATCAGCTGAGGATTCGACTACGAATTCATAATAAAGTGAGCATTATCATTCCATGGGATCGTAGATTCGACCATAGAATCAGAGTAATTAAGATTTATCTATTACCATTTATGAGACCAGTCGTGGATTCGATCATGAAATCGGAGTAATGAGATAATATAGTTATTGCTATTCTATGAGATCAAGTCGTGGATTCGATCATAGAATCAGAACAATTGTTTATTGTCATTCCATGGGACCAGTCGTGGATTCGACCATGGAATATGAGCAATTGTTATTGCCATTCCATGGGACCAGTCGTGGATTCGATCATGGAATAGGAGCAATAATAGATTATTCTGGGAATTCAGTAGTGAATGTCACGGCAGAATTAATCTTAATTAGGAATAATTAACTTTGTGGCTCTATACTAGCAGAGCAAGCTGTCTAAGAGCATTAATTATCCCGATATGAGCTTGTCGGTAAGTCATATCCTTTATATAGTCAGGGTAAACTCGTTGTTTGTTCTTGAAGACGTTATCGCTCTATACTAGCAGAGCAAGCTGTCTAGGAGCCGTCCATCTTGTGATACTATATAGAAATAATCACTGAAAGTGTTCAGTATTCATGAGATATGTCGTTGTCCAGTCGTGAGACTACATATCTACATGTACTCTGAGAGAAAGTACTCTCCGTTGAGAATTCGATGAAAGACCCGTGTCTCAATACTCACGTCTGATTACTGGATCAGAGCTTCGTATAATTATGAGTTTACGATTTTATCCCTTGTCGAAAATCCACCATCTACACTTGTCATACACAAATGAAATGTATTTCATTTAGGTTTGAGTAACCGTACCTAAACGTGTACACTTAGTTGGTTCACAAATAGTTAACCAATGGTTAGCTATATGAGCACTTTCACATTAACCGTATCATTTTCTTCATAACTAGTTCAAATGACTTCAAAAGAACTAGTTGAAGAGTTGTTCAGTTGCTTAGGTCTTTATACATAGACACAATTGAAACAAAATCGGTTTGATTCATTTGAATCAATTCATGAACAATATAGCCATGGTTTGCAAAGATTGCAGTCCTTATAATTTATTGTTTAAGTTCATGAACTATCGATTTGAGAAAACAACCAGCTTGGGTATGCGTACCTTAGCAACCGGATTGAGTTGGTTTTGGTTTCCAAACTCAGCAGAATTTTTCGGGTAGAAAAGTTCCGCCAGTACGCGTACGGGTACGCGTACCTAAGGTGACTGGTTTACTAGTTTGTAAACTACAAACTCAGCAGAATTTTTCGGGAGGAAAAGTTCCACCAGTACGCGTATGGGTACGCGTAGCCAACCTGTCTCCTTTACCAATTCCGTATGCACACATATGCATACACTTGGTTTCCGGTACATGGATTTATACACTAATGTTCGAACACACTATATATGCTTATATCCGTAGATGGTTAGATAATCTCAACTCTACATTCCAATCATTGAAACATTCTTCTATAATGTTATAATAGTCGTTATCAACAACCATCGTCGTCAAAGCAATTTTCAAGAGATTGAAACGTCATCATGACTTTCGTCATGGGTGAAGATGAAAATGGTTAAAACAAAATCTAACCAACACATATTTCGAGAAATAGATAGGCTAGATAAACTCGGCTCGAAATAGCAAATGTGTATGTATGAAAACTATCATACTTATACGACTTTTGTCTCAAGAGTCGGATATAGAGTAGATAGACTTTTGAGTGATAGATAAGTTCAAGTCTCCACATACCTTTTAGTCGGATGAAGTTTCACTGGTTCCTTGAGTAGTTCTTCATCTTCATAAGATGATCGTCATGGAGTCTGGAGCTCAACTACACTTAACTATCCTAGTCTGAGACTTAGCTATAAGTAGACTAGAAATCAAGACATATAGTTTTGACAACTAAATTTGAAAAACAAGCTTGAGATAGCAACGCTTGCGAGTTCGACCGAGCAATGCTCTAATAATCTCCCTCTTTGTCAGTTTATTGACAAAACTATCAATACATATGGATTACAAAATAAATAAACTTTGCAGCTTCTCGTCCACATGGTTGATCTCCTTGGTGCTTCAACATTACTTGAAAACTTCGTCTTTTCCAAGTACTCCCATGATTCCATAGATGTTCAGTTCAACATCATAGTTGTTGAAGATCCGTAGCCATAACAATGAGAAGAAAAAAAGCTCTTGATCATTGTTATACAGTGCCATAGTATTATTACACAGTATCAAAGTTCAATTGTATCACAACTTTGACAACAATACTATAGTGATATGTATCACTCCCCCTTACTCAATACTTTCATCTCAACATGAAAATCGCTCCCCCTTACATAATGATCCGAAAACCATGTGTATTTGTAGTGTGAACTACACATTAATTCTCCCCCTTTTTGTCAATAAAATTGGCAAAGGTACGAAAACGGGATCCTAATGAAATTTCCACGGAGATGCTTCAAGACCAAAGAAAAGTACATATCAACTTTGTTTAGATGCAATCATATAGCCGAAGCTAGATGCATTCATCAAGGAGTTTATAAAGATACAAGATAACTCCTAAAATATTCCACAACCGCACTCCCTACAAATATATGGAAATTAAGCACAAGTTCAAAAGAACTCTCCCCCATTTGATGTCATTCCCGAAAGAACAACAAGAGCGACCTTACTTTTACAAGAAAAGAAGGATTTCTTTGGACATCAAAAATAACAAAGGAAATAATTTTGTATCCAAAATTCTCAATTAAATTAATCACAAGAGAACCCAGATTAATTTAATCGGAATACTCAACCAAGTTAACCACAAACGAATTCATGATTAGTTAGTTGGAAATGCTCACATAAGAAGACTTATGGAGCCGCACAGTATATACATAAAAAATGGATCAGGGAAGATCAATACTGCGGAATGAACAAAGATTCATTCTATTTTCATCACTATTTGCATAACGACATATAATAGACATAATCTTTGTAGACAAAAATTCATCCTATCTTCCATCAATTATTTGCATAACGACATAATAGGTTCAATTTTTGTTTTGTCAAAAGTTCATCGATCTTTTATCAATACATGCATATCGACATATGAAGGAGATAACTTTTGATATCGTATGGGATAATCATAGTTCACGGACACAAACACACATATCCCATAACATATTGCAATATATAAAACCATAAAGATTAATACTGCAAAAATCATCTTCCAAATCAACTTTCGAATTTAAATAAATAAATCTAAATACATTGCAAGATGAAAACGTTGGACATAGCTATATGTACTCACAATAATGGCTATTCCAAACCCTAGTTATCCTTATCAAACAAAAACAAGAATAAAAATTCTCTTAAGAAGTTTCCTGGACATTAATATCTTTGAAAAATTCTTTGTCATCCCCGAACTCCTTGTCGTCAACAACCATTGGGACATATGGTTCATTGAGGAAGGAGTCAATACCAATGAACCTTCTTGGTTGAAGCTGTCGAACCAGGGCCTTCTGAATTTCCAGTGATCTTAAAATACAAGCCTTTATTTGATGAATCTCTTTCCTTGTCTGCTTCAACACTTCAAGAACATCAGAAAACTTCTGAGAGTTTGAAGGAACAACTCTTGGCTTCCTCACATTCCTTCTTTTTCTTTTCAAAGTTGGAGACAATGGAGATTTCTCTTTTTCCTTAGTGATTGATGGCTTAATAATCATATTGACATCTTTTCCATCAGAAGACATGATGCTTGGAGCATCCATATACGCACAGTTTCGTGAGAGGAAATCACAATCAAAACTCAAAAAGCAGTCTTAAGATATAAAGAGTTTCATAGAAGGAAAAAGGAATGTAGGGTTTCTAAACCTTTAAAAGGTTTGTGTACGCACAGCTCACAGCCCTATAAAGAGTGGAATTGTTGATAATAACCCTTTCTTTTTGATTAAACAGGAAAATCCCTTTCATCATGAAAGAATTCCATACTCAAAAACAAAAACTAAGAAAAACAAAACAAATTTTTCTTAAAGCCTGAGGTGTGCATAATATTGTCTCTTTTAATCAGGCACATGAGACGAGATACACGAGGACAACATAATCCAGTTGTGTTGTGGTGAACAACGATTTTTCCACCATAACCTTTTTGAGAAGAATTCATGGTTCCCTGTCTATCAACTGGTTTAGACCATACCCTTTCCTTTGGTGGTCTAGACTTCTCTTTGGAAACTAGCTTCTTTGAAGAAGATAAAATCTTACATACCTCAGCGATTTTCTGCGCGAGTTTAAGCTTGTTTGCTAGACGATCCGCTCTTCATTGAAGCTTGTTGACATATCTCATCTTGTGTTTGTACTTCAAATACTTTGAAAGTTCATGACCCTTGAGTGAACAATAAGAGCATGTCAACGCATAAGATGATTCAGGTGCTTGTGATATGCAAGCTACAAGGCACATGATAGATCCTGAAACATTAGACAAAGATTTTCCAATAGAGGGGTCAATTGATTCTTCCATCTTGATTGAGTTCTCTTCTAAAAGATTATCAAGATTGATGTATGTATTCCTACAATCAAAAAAATCAATATTTTCACATAGAAGAGCAACACTTGATTTTTTGTCTTCATCAGAATCATAATTGTCAGACATCTCATCAAGCGTTGCAGCAAGACCTTTGTTCCCAGTGTATTTTTTGCGATTTGGACACTCGTTTGCAAAATGAACAAAACCCTTACACTTAAAGCACTGAGGCATATCCTCGTCATCAGTTTCATTTGTGTCCCTGTTCTTAGGAGGAATACGATTATGAGGTTTTACTGATGCTTTTGGCTTATCTCTGGAGAACCGT
Organism: Papaver somniferum; assembly: GCF_003573695.1. Classification (NCBI taxonomy): domain Eukaryota; kingdom Viridiplantae; phylum Streptophyta; class Magnoliopsida; order Ranunculales; family Papaveraceae; genus Papaver; species Papaver somniferum. Next base: position 117,685,651 of record NC_039362.1, read on the forward strand.
TTACTTCTCTTCAAAAGAAGATCTCTAAACTGTCTTGTGATCATCGAGACTGATTTGTCAAGATCTTCATCTGATGAGTCAGTCTCAGAGTGCTCATCTTCAGAGATATACACATTTTTACTTTTATCAAGTAATTTTGTGTCTTTTTGTGCTTTGAACGCAACATCCTTGCTAGATTTGGATGTCTGCTCATGATCAAAGATTTTTAGCTTCCCAACCAAAGTATTTCTGTAGAGGGTATCAAGGTTATTTCCCTCAACGATGACATGATTCTTAGAATCGTATCTAGATGGCAGCGATCTGAGAATTTTCATCACAATATCCTTTTCAGGAATAGTCTTACCCAATGCAAAAGATGCATTAACAATTTCAGACACTTTGTGATTAAACTCATCAAATGAATCTTCATCTGCCATACGAAGGTTTTCCCAATCGGAATTTAGGTTTTGAAGCCTGGCTTCTTTTTCACTGGTATTCCCTTCAAATACGGTTTCTAAGATATCCCAAGCATCTTTAGACCGAGTGCAATTAGACACATGGTGCTGAAGATTAGGGGTAATAGCATGTATGATGGCATTCAAACCGTCGGAATTTTGTTTTGCAACAAGTATCTCTACAGCATCGTATTCGCCAATATTCTTTGAAACAATAGCGTTACCTATTGCCACAACGGGAGCATCATAGCAATTAACTACATATACCCATGATTGAAAATCACGCGATTGAACAAAAGCTAGCATAGAAATTTTCCACCATAAGTAGTTTGAGCCATCGAAGACTGGTGGTACGTTAATTGAGATAACACCTCTGTCCATAGAGTCAGATCGCTATAAACACAGACTTTTAAGGTCTTGGACGTGTTTGCCTGCTCTGATACCAATTGAAAATGCGGGGTTCTAACAACCTCACACAACATTTCGATTAGCAATCTGTATGGACTAACTCTAATATACTTTTAAGAGAATCAACTAGACAGTCAGACTCAATCTTAATAAAAAGTATATCAAGGAGTTAATATCTCGATCTCTTGATTTAATCTATACTCAAGCAAATAGAAATCTGCGAGTCTTTATTAAATACAAGAGATATAAACTTGGATGGTACCAAAGACCAATATCCAAGGATCAATCAATTTCCGTTCAACAACCAAAGGTTGGATTTCACAATTGATCGATACAACGCACAACCTGTGATATTTTAATTATATAACAAAATATAATGCGGAATAGAAACAACACAGACACCAGAAGTTTTGTTAACGAGGAAACCGCAAATGCAGAAAAACCCCGGGACCTAGTTCAGATTGAACACCACACTGTATTAAGCCGCTACAGACTCTAGCCTACTACAAACTAAGTTCGGTCTGGACTGCAGTTGAACCCCAATCAATCTCACACTGATTCAAGGTACAGTTGCGCTCCTTACGTCTCTGATCCCATTATGATGCTACGCACTTGATTCCCTTAGCTGATCTCACCCACAACCAAGAGTCGTTACGACCCAAAGTCGAAGACTTGAATAAACAAATATGTATCACATAGGAAAGTGTACGGTAATAGATAAATTTTTCTCCCACAGATAAACCTACGAGTTTTGTTCTGTCTTTTGATAAAATCAAGGTGAACAGGAACTAATCGATAACCCGGACTTATATTCCCGAAGAACAGCCTAGAATTATCAATCACCTCACAATAATCTTAATCGTATGGTAGCTAAACAAGATATTGCGGAATCACAAACGATGAGACGAAGATGTTTGTGATTTCTTTTTATCTTGCCCTATCGGAGATATAATCTCAAGTCAATTCTTTCAATTGAACTTGTACGATAGAAAATAGCAAGACCAGATCGCTCAACTACAAGAGAAGTAGTTTCGTCTGGCTTCACAATCCCAATGAAGTCTTTAAGTCATTAACCTACAGGGTCTCGAGAATAAACCTAAGGTTAAAGGAGAATGGACTCTAGCTAAACCAACTAGTATCACACAGGAGGTGTGGGGATTAGTTTTTCCAGTTGCTAGAGTTCTCCTTTATATAGTTTTCAAATCAGGGTTAGCAATCAATGTTAGCATAGTAACAAAGCATTCAATATTCACTGTTAGATGAAAACCTGATTAGATACAAGCTAATATCTTTCAATCGTTGGATCGAAACTTAGCTTGTCATACAAATGAATTGTATTTCAATTAGGTTTGAGTAACCATACCTAAACGTGTACACTTAGTTGGTTCACAAATAGTTAACCAATGGTTAGCCATATGAGCACTTTCATATTAACCGTATTCATCTTCTTCATAACTAGTTCAAATGACTTCAAAAGAACTAGCTGAAGAGTTGTTCAATTGCTTAGGTCTTTATACATAGACACAATTGAAACAAAATCGGTTTGATTCATTTGAATCAATTCATGAACAATATAGCCATGGTTTGCAAAGATTGCATTCCTTATAATTTATTGTTTAAGTTCATGAACTACCGATTTGAGAAAATAACCAGCTTGGGTACGTGTACGGGTATGCGTACCTTAGAAACCGGATTAAGTTGGTTTTGGTTTCCAAACTCAGCAAAAAATTTCGGGTAGAAAAGTTCCGCCAGTACGCGTACGGGTACGCGTACCTAAGGTGACTGGTTTACTGGTTTGTAAACTACAAACTCAGAAGAATTTTCCGGGAGGAAAAGTTCCGCCAGTACGCGTACGGATACGCATACCCAACCTGTCTCCTTTACCAATTCCGTATGCACACATATGCACACACTTGGTTTCCGGTACATGTATTTATACACTAATGTGCGAACACACTATATATGCTTATATCCATAGATGGTTACATAATCTCAACTCTACATTCCAATCATCTAAACATTCTTCTATAATGTTAAAATAGTTGTTATCCACAACTATCGTCATCAAAGCAATTTTCAAGAGATTGAAACGTCATCATGAATTTCGTCACGGGTGAAGATGAAAATGGTTAAAGAAAAAGCTTACCAACACATATTTCGAGAAATAGATAGGCGAGATAAACTTGGCTCGAAATAGCAAATGTGTATGTATGAAAACTATCATACTTATATGACCTTTTTCTCAAGAGTAGGAGATAGGGTAGATAGACTTTTGAGTGATAGATAAGTCCAAGTCTCCACATACCTTTTAGTCGGATGAAGTTCCACTGGTTCCTTGAGTAGTTCTTCTTCTTCGTAAGATGATCACCGTGGAGTCTGGAGCTCAACTACACTTAACTATCCTAGTCCGAGACTTCGTTATAAGTAGACTAGAAATCATGACATATAGTTTTGACAACTAAATTTGACAAACAAGCTTGAGATAGCAACGCTTGCGAGTTCGACCGAGCAATGCTTTTATAGTTACATTCTCTAAAAGTTAAAAATAGAGAAAATGAAGTAGATAATGAAATGGTTATCATGGACGAAAATAGAATGAGGAAGGAAATAGTTGAAAAATTATTAAGTCATTTAAAGATTCTTTTGTTCACTTTAAAGTTTAAAGTGAGTTTCTGAATTTAAAATTTTAGAATGTGTTATTCTTACGTTATTATTTTTGTTTAAACCATATTTAAGTTTTGAATATAAATATTTTTTGTGTATTAACCCAGTGTTATGGGTAACCCATGCGAAACCCGACTCATATGGGTATTCCCCCATGCCCGTCCCGCCCAATTCATGTGGGTAACGGGGCGGGTATGGGTATTTTTTTACGAACGAGGAAGTGACTGGGATTGGCCTACCCGCCCCATGGCCATCCCTACCTCTAGAACCATGTCGGATTCTGCGCACTTGATTCCCTTAGTTGATCTGACCCATAACTAAGAGTTGCTACGACCCAAAGTCGAAGACTTGATAAACCAATCTGTCTCACACATAAAAGTCTATTAATTGGGGAATCACAAACGATGAGATGAAGATGTTTGTGACTACTTTTTATCTTGCCTATCGGAGATTAAATCTCGAGCAAATCTTAGAGAATATAGTACTCAACCACGATAGAAAACAACAAGATCAGAACATGCAACTACAGAGAAAATAATTGGGTCTGGCTTCACAATCCCAATGAAGTCTTCAAGTCGTTAACCTACAGGGTATTAGAAAAACCTAAGGTTAAAGGAGAATCGACTCTAGTCGCAACTAGTATCACACAAGAGGTTTGGGGATTAGGTTTCCCGGTTGCTAGAGTTCTCCCTTATATAGTCTCTAAATCAGGGTTTGCAATCAATGTTACCTTGGTAACAAAGCATTCAATATTCATCGTTAAATGAAAAACTGATTAGACTCAAGCTAATATCTTTCAACCACTAGATCGAACTTAGCTTGTTACACACAAATGAAAAGTGACTTCGTTTAGATATGAGTAACCGTACCTAAACATGTACACCTTTGTTGGCTCAACAATAGTTAACCGAAGTTAGTCATATTAACACTTTCATATCAAACTTATTCATCTTAACCATAACTAGTTCAAATGACTCAAATGAAACTAGTTCTAGAGTTGTTTAGTTTTTTATATTCTCATAGAAGTATACAAGACACAATTGAAGCAAAATCGATTTTGATCCACTCGAATCAATTCATGAACATTATATCCACGGTTTGCAAAAGATTACATTCCTTATTATATAAATGTATTAGTTCATGAACAAACCGATTTTAGAACATAACCCACTCAAGTATGCAAACGGATACGCATACCTAAGTAGCCGGACCTGGACTGTGTTCGTCAGTATGCAAACGTGTACGCATACTGTCGTACACTTCAAACTTTAGTTAAGTCCAGTACGCGTACAAGTACGCGTACTATAGTACCCGGACTTCAACTGACTTCGCCAGTACGCATACAGGTACGTATACTCTAGCTCCCGGACTTTACCTGACCTCTCCAGTACGCATACGCGTATGCATACTACATTCCGGTCTTGGACCAACACATATGCAAGTATGCATACTGTGCTTAAATCCAATTATGGTTAAGTGTACTAAATTCCAATTTCAATCATTGAAATATTCTTAGAAGACGACAATAACTGTCTCACACAAGCTATTAGCTTCGATGCAATTTTCAAGTGATCGAATGACCAATGCGAAACATTCCGAGTCTACATCAAATGACTGCCTCACACAAATCATGTAAAATGTTACAAGGCGATTTTCACATGATCATCTTTTGACTTTCGTCAATAATATAAGATGAACTTTAGTTGAAGCGAAAGCTTACCGACACTGTTAGAGCATTGCTCGGTCGAACTCGCATGCATTGCTATCTCAAGCATGTTTGTCAATATTAGTGATCAAAACTATAAGTCTTGATTACTAGCCTATTAGAGCTAAGGTCTTGGATTAGGATAGAAAGTGTAGTTGAGCTCAAGACTCCATGGCAATCATCATAAAAGACGAAGGAATACTCAAGGAACTGGTGGATCTTTATCGACTAAAAGGTATGTGGAGACTTGAACTTATCTGTCACACATAAGTCTATTTACTCTATCTCCTACTCTTGGTATAAAAGTCGTTTTGATATATAGACTTTCATTATACACATTTGCTATTTCGAGCCGAGTTTATCTCGCCTATCTATTTCTCAAAATGTGTGTTGGTAAGCTTTCGCTTTAGTCGAATTCATCTTTACCAAGTGACGAAAGTCATGTTATGTTTCAATCACTTTGAAAATTGCTCTGACGAAAAATGGTCTATATAACGTTCTCTGAGAATGTTTCAATGATTGAAATGAGAGTTTAGATTACATAACCATTGGTAGGATATAAGCATTGTTGTGGAAACACATATATGTATAAGTCCTTATTCCTTGAACCAAAGTTTGCGAACTTTGTTGATCAAGAGAAATGGAAGTGGCGTGACCCAAGTCCGCGAACTCGCGAACTTGCGGAACTTCTCAGCCCGGGATTTTCTGCTGAAGTTTGTGTACTCCTTCCATTAGCTTAAGTCCGCGAACCCAGTCCGCGAACTTGAGCAGGTTATATCTAAAGTCGGTTGTTCTTGAACTAATGTTTAAATAAACTAAGGAATTCTTTTGCAAACTGTGGCTATAAAGTTCATGAAACGATTCGAGTGTATCAAACCGATTTTTTTTCACTTGTGTCTTGTGTAGTTACATAAAATTTCCTTGCAATTGAAAACCTCTCTATCTAGTTCATTTGAGTCATTTGAACTAGTTATGGTGAAGAAGAATAAGGTTGATATGAGAGTAATCATATGGCTAACCATTTGGTTGACTTGTTGAACCAACAAATGTTAATGTTTGGGTACGGTTCATGAACCAAAAATTGGACATTTCGTTTGTGTGTGACAAGCTAAGTTTTCGATCTAACGGTTGAGAAATATTAGCTTGAATCCAATCAAGTTTTCATCTAACGGTGAATATTGAATGCTTTGTTACTAAGCTAACATTGATTGCAAACCCTGCTTTGAAATTGTATATAAGGGAGAACTCTAGTAACTGGGAAACCTAATCCCCACACATTCTGTGTGATACTAGTTGTGCTAAGCTAGAGTCGATTCTCCTTTAACTTTTGGTTTCTTCTTCTAAACCAGGTTAACGACTTAAAGACTTCATTGAGATTGTGAAGCCAGACCGATACTACTTTTCTTGTATTTGTGTGATCTGATCTTGCATCTTCTATCGTACGAATACAATTGTAATAATTGGCTTGAGATTGATATCTCCGATAGGTAAGATAAAAAGTAATCACAAACAAACTTCGTCTCATCGTTTGTGATTCTGCAATATCTTTTTTCGCTGCGTAGATTAAGATTATTGTGAGGTGATTGATAATACTAAGTTGTTCTTCGGGAATATAAGTTTGGTATTATTGATTGGTTCATGTTCACCTTGATTTATCAAAAGACGGAACAAAACTCGTAGGTATATTCGTGGGAGACGGATTTATCTATTATCGTAGACTTTTCTGTGTGATACATATTTGTTTATTAAAGTCTTCGACTTTGGGTCGTAGCAACTCTTAGTTGTGGGTGAGATCAGCTAAGGGAATCAAGTGCGCAGTATCCTGCTGGGATCAGAGGCGTAGGAGCATAACTGTACCTTGGATCAGTGTGAGATTGGTTGGGGTTCAGCTACAGTCCAGACCGAAGTTATTTTGGAGTAGGCTAGTGTCTATAGCGGCTTAATACAATGTGTGTTCAATCTGGACTAGGTTCCGGGGGTTTTCTGCATTTGCGGTTTCCTCGTTAACAAAATTCTGGTGTCTGTGTTATTTCAGTTTCCGCGTTATATTGTTTTATCTTTATAATTGAAATAATACAGGTTGTGCGTTAGATCATCAATTAGAGTAATCCAACCTTTGGTTGTTGATTGTCATTGATTGATCCTCGGATATTGGTTTTTGATACCATCCGAGTTATTCCTTGTATTTGATTAGAACTCGCAGTTCCTGCTTGAGTAAATCAAATCAAGAGAGAGATATAAACTCGTTGATATACTTTTAATTGATTGAGTCTTGTTGATTCTCTATAAAGTATATTAGAGTTTGTCCATATAGATTGCTAGGAGAAATATTTGGTGTGGTTGTTAGACCCCCACTTTTTCAATTGGTATCAGAGCAGGCAAGCACGCTCAAGACCTCACAAGTCTGTGTTTGTAGCGATATGACTCTATGGACAGAGGCGCTATCTCTATTAATGTACCACCAGTCTTTGATGGCTCTAATTACTTATGGTGGAAAATTGCTATGCGAGCTTTTCTTCAAGCGCATGATTTTCAATCATGGGTATATGTTGTTAATGGCTATGATCCTCCCGTTGTGGCAGTTGGAGATGTAAACATTCCCAAACCTATTAGTGAATACAGCCCTGCTGAGATACTTGCTGCAAAGCAAAACTCCGACGGTTTAAATGCGATCATACATGTCATTACCCGCAATATTCAGCACCATGTGACTAATTGCACTAAGTCGCAAGAAGCTTGGGATATCTTGGAAACCGTATTCGAAGGTAACTCCAGTGAAAAGGAAGCTAGGCTTCAAAACCTTAATTCCGATTGGGAAAACCTTCGTATGGCAGATAAATAAACATTTGATGAGTGTAATCACATAGTGTCTGAAATTGTTAATGCATCTTTTGCATTGGGAAAGATTATTCCTGAAAAGGACATTGTGATGAAAATTCTCAGATCGCTGCCATCTAGATACGATTCTAAGAAGCATGCCATCGTTGAGGGAAACAACCTTGATAATATTTCCAGAAATACGCTGGTTGGGAAGCTTAAGATCTTTGATCACGAACATTCATCCAAAACTAAGGATGTTGCGTTCAAAGCACAAAAGGATACTAAATTACTTGATAAGAGTAAAAAAGTGTATATCTCTGAAGATGATCATTCTGAGACAGATTTATCAGATGAAGATATTGACAAGCCAGTCTCGATGATCACAAGACAATTTAGAGATCTTCTGTTGAAGAGAAGTAAACAGTTCTCCAGAGATAAGCCTAAAGCATCAGTTAAACCTCATAATCATATTCCTCCTAAAAATAGGGAAACAGATGAAACTGATGATGAGGATATGCCTCAGTGCTTTAAGTGTAAAGGATTTGGTCATTTTGCAAACGAGTGCCCAAATCGTAGAAAATACACTGGGAACAAAGGTTTTGCTGCAACTCTTGATGAAATGTCTGACAGCTATGATTCTAATGAAGACGAAAAATCAAGTGTTGCACTTCTTGGTGAAAATATTGATTTTGATAACTGTATCAATACATACATCAATTTCAATATTCTTTCAGAAGATAATCCAACTAATCTAGAAGAAAAAATTTACCCATTTCTTGGAAATTCTGTTTGCAATGTTTCAGGTTCCAACATGTGTCTAGCTGCGTGCACATCTCAGAAACCTGATTTTTATCCTAGTTTGACGTGTTCGTATTGTTCTCTAAAGGGTCATGAACTTTCAAGGTGTTACAAGTACAAACACCAATTGAGACACGTCAACAAACTTCGACGAAGAGCAAATCATTTAGCAAGGAAGCTTAAACTTGCTCAGAAGACCGCTGAGGTATGTAGGATCTTATCTTCGTCTAAGAAGTTAATTTCCAAGGATAAACCAAGACCATTAAAGAAGAAAGTATGGTCGAGTCGGTTTGATAGACAGAAGTCTGAGGATTCCTCTTAAGAGGAAAATGGTGGAAAAATTGTTGTTCACCACAACGCAACTTGATTGTGTTGATTTGGAAATCTTGTCTCATGTGCCTGATCAAAAGAGACAATGATTTTGTATTACTCAGGCTTTATGAAAAGTTTTTTTTTCTTAGTTTTTCTTCATTTTGTCTATCAAAAAAATAAAAGAAAGGGTATTAACGACAATTCTACTCTTCATAGGGTCAAGAGTTGATCGTGTACGAACCTAGTTAAAGGTTTCGAAACCCTACATTCCTGTTTTCCTTCACTGTGACTTCTTTTTATCTCAAGACTACTTGTTGAGATTTTTGTGATTTCCTTTCACAAACCCATAGTATGGATACTCCAAGCATGATGTCTTCTGATGGAAAAGATGTTAATATGATTGTTAATCCATCAATCATGAAGGAAAAAGAAAAATCTTCATTAGCTTCGACATTGAAAATAAAAAGGAGGAATGTGAGGAAGCCAAGAGCCGTTCCTTCAAATTTTCAGAAGTTTTCTGATGTTCTTGAAGTGTTGAAGGAGATGTGAAAGGAGATTCAACAAATAAAGGATTTTGTGTATAAGACTCATGAGATTCAGAAGGCCCTGGTTCGATAACATCAACCAAGAAGGTTTATTGATATAAACTCCTACCTTAATGAACCTTATGTTCCAATGGATGTTGACGACAAGGAGTTCGGGGACGATAAAGAATTCTTCAAAGGTCTTAACATCTAGTAAATCTTCTTTTTTTATGTTTTTGTTTAGAAGAATAACTAGAGGTTGGAATAGCCATTATTGTGATTATACATAGCTATGTCCAACGTTTTCATCTTCATGTTTTTAGATTTATTGGTTGGAAGATGATTTTTGCAGTATTAATCTTTACGGTTTTATATATTGCAATATTGTTATGGGATATGTGTGTTTGCGTCCGTGAAATTGATTGTCTTATATCTTGTCAAAAGTAAAGTCGTTTATTAATTAATATGCATGTATTGATGAAAGAATGAATGGACTTTTGACAAATACAAAAGTTAAGCCTATATTGTCAATTATTGATGGAAGATAGGTTAAAATCTTTTGTTTGCAAGGATTATGTCTATTAAATGTCGTTATGCAAATAGTGATGGAAAATAGAATGAATCCTTGTGTATTCCGCAGTAATTGATCTTCCCTGATCCATATTTTATGTATTACTGTGAGGCTCTGTAAAATGTCTTATGTTGAGCACGAAACAACCAAGTTGATTTTTTTTATGATTAGCCTTGTTGTTGTTCCGTAAGGTACTTTATGTTGAGCATTTTGAAATAAATTAATCATCTTGTTTGGTTATTTAGTTATGACTCCATAAGTCTTCTTATGTTTGAGCGTTCATGATTGGGTTGATTGTTTAACTTAGTCATTGCTCCATAGACTCTCTTATGTGAGTATGACCAATTAAATTGATTCCTTTTGTCGTTAATTTGGTTGTATATTTCGATTAGATTAATTATGGGTTTACTTGTGATTAATCTAATTGAGCGCTCTTAAGTCTCCATAAGTTTACTTGTGTTGAGCATTTTTGGTTAAATTAATCATGAACTTCTTGTGGTTAATTTAATGTTTTGGATTCAAATTCATACTTGTATGTGATTTGTTATGTCCAAAGAAATCCTTCTTTTCTCTTTCGAAATTAAGGTCCCTCTTGTTGTTCCCTTGGGAATGACATTTAATGGGGGAGAGTTCTTTTTGAACTTGCGCTTAATTGCCAAATCTTTGTGGGGAGTGCGGCTGTGGAATATTATAGGGGTTATCTTGTATCTTTAAACTCCTTGATGAACACATTTAGCTCCGACTTTATGATTGATCTAAATAAGATGACGTGTGTTCTTCCTTTTGGTCATGAAATGTCTCTTTCGTAAATTTCATTAGGATCTCATTCTTGTACCTTTGCCAATTTTATTGACAAAAAGGGGGAGAATTAATATGTAGTTCACACCACAAATACATATGGTTTTCGGATCATTATGTAAGGGGGAGTGGTTTCCATGTGAGATGGAGTATTGACTAAGGGGAAGTGATACATATCACCATAGTATTGTTGTTGAAGTTGTGATACAATTGAACTTTGACGTTGTGTAATGATACTATGACACTGTATAACAATGATTGATAATTATTGTTTTCTTGTTGTTATAGCTACGGATTTTCAACAACGATGATGCTAAACTTACAACCTTTGGGATCATTGGAGTACTATGAAGTGACGAAGATTTCGAGTAATGTTGAAGATTAGGCATGTGGAATAGGAGCTACAAAAGTTAATTTATTTATTTTTTGTATTCCATATGTATTAATAGTTTTGCCACTAAAATTAACAAAGGGGGAGAACTCGCATGCGTTGCTATCAAGCATGTTTGTCAATATTAGTGATCAAAACTATAAGTCTTGATTACTAGCCTATTAGAGCTAAGGTCTTGGATTAGGATAGAAAGTGTAGTTGAGTTCAAGACTCCATGGAAATCATCATACAAGATGAAGGACTACTCAAGGAACTCGTGGATCTTCATCGACTAAAATGTATGTGGATACTTGAACTTATCTATCAATCAAAAGTCTATTTACTCTATCTCCTACTCTTGAGACAAAAGTCGTTTTGATATATATACTTTCATTATACACATTTGCTATTTCGAGCCGAGTTTATCTCGCCTATCTATTTCTCGAAATGTGTGTTGGTAAGCTTTCGCTTTAGGCGATTTCATCTTTACCAAGTGACAAAAGTCATGTTATGTTTCAATCACTTTGAAAATTGCTCTGACGAAAAATGGTCTATATAACGTTCTCTGAGAATGTTTCAATGATTGAAATGATAGTTTAGATTACATAACCATTGGTAGGATATAAGCATTATTGTGGAAACACATATATGTATAATTCCTTATTCCTTGAACCAAAGTTTGCGAACTTTGTTGATCAAGAGAAATGGAAGTGGCGTGAGCCAAGTCCGCCAACTCAGTCTGCGAACTTGCGGAACTTCTCGGCCCGAGATTTTCTGCTGGAGTTTGTGTACTCCTTCCACAAGCTTAAGTCTGCGACCCCAGTCCGCGAACTTGAACAGGTTATATCTAAAGTCGGTTTTTCTTGAACTAATGTTTAAATAAACTAAGGAATGCTTTTGCAAACCGTGGCTATAAAGTTCATGAACCGATTCGAGTGAATCAAACTGTTTTTGCTTCAATTGTGTCTTGTGTAGTTACATAAGATTTCCTTGCAACTGAAAAACTCTCTAACTAGTTCATTTGAGTCATTTGAACTAGTTACGGTGAAGAAGAATAAGGTTGATATGAGAGTAATCATATGGCTAACCATTTGGTTGACTTGTTGAACCAACAAATTTTAATGTTTGGTCGGTTCATAAACCCAAAATTGGACATTTCATTTCTGTGTGACAAGCTAAGTTTTCGATCTAACGGTTGAGAAATATTAGCTTGAATCCAATCAGGTTTTCATCTAACGGTGAATATTGAATGCTTTGTTACTAAGATAACATTGATTGCAAACCCTGAAGGGAGAACTCTAGCAACTGGGAAACCTAATCCCCACACATTATATGTGATACTATTTGTGCTAAGCTAGAGCCGATTCTCCTTTAACCTTTGGTTTCTTCTTCTAAACCAGGTTAACGACTTAAAGACTTAATTGGGATTGTGAAGCCAGACCGATATTACTTTTCTTTGTAGTTGTGTGATCTGATCTTGCATCTTCTATAGTATGAGTACAATTATAATAATTGGCTTGAGATTTATATCTCTGATAGGCAAGATAAAAAATAATCACAAACAAACTTCGTCTCGACGTTTGTGATTCCGCAATATCTTTTTTCGCTGCATCGATTAAGATTATTGTGAGGTGATTGATAATACTAAGTTGTTCTTCGGGAATATAAGTCTGGTATTATTGATTGGTTCTTGTTCACCTTGATTTATCAAAAGACGGAACAAAACTCGTAGGTATATTCGTGGGAGACGGATTTATCTATTATCGTAGACTTTTCTGTGTGATACAGATTCTTTTATTAAAGTCTTCGACTTTGGGTCGTAGCAACTCTTAGTTGTGGTTGAGATCAGCTAAGGGAATCAAGTGCGCAGTATCCTGCTGGGATCAGAGGCGTAGGAGCATAACTGTACCTTGGATCAGTGTGAGATTGATTGGGGTTCAACTACAGTCCATACCGAAGTTAGTTTGGAGTAGGTTAGTGTCTTTAGCGGCTTAATACAGTGTGTGTTCAATCTGGACTAGGTCCCGGGGTTTTTCTGCATTTGCGGTTTCCTCGTTAACAAAATTCTGGTGTCTGTGTTATTTCAGTTTCCGCATTATATTGTTTTATCTTTATAATTGAAATAATACAGGTTGTGCGTTAGATCATCAATTAGAGTAATCCGACCTTTGGTTGTTGATTGTTATTGATTGATCCTCGGATATTGGTCTTTGGTACCATCCGAGTTATTCCTTGTATTTGATTAGAACTCGCAGTTCCTGCTTGAGTAAATCAAATCAAGAGAGAGATATAAACTCGTTGATATACTTTTAATTGATTGAATCTTGTTGATTCTCTAGAAAGTATATTATGTTAGAGCATAGCTCGGTCGACCTCACATGCGTTGCTATATCAAGCATGTTTGTCAATGTTAGTGATCAAAACTATGAGTCTTTATTTCTAGTCTACATAGATAAGTCTCGGACTAGGATAGAAAACTGTAGTTGAGCTCAAGGACTTCATGACGATTCATCATACAACGATGAAGATCTATACAAGGAACCGTTGAACTTCATCAACAAAAAGGTATGTGGAGACTTGAACTTATCTATCACTCAAAAGTCTATCTATTTTATATCCTACTTCTTATGAGACAAAAAGTCGTATGCTATAAACACTGGATCATACACTTGACATTTCGAGCTGAGTATTCACTACTTATCTTTTTCTCGAAATCGTGTGTTGGTAAAGCGTTTCGCGTTGATCAAGTTTATCTTCACATAGTGACGAAAGTCATGAAAAGTTTCAATTACTTTGAGAATTGCTCTGACGTGAAACAATCTGTGAATAACGGCCATATAACGTCCTCTGACAATGTCTCAATGATTGCAATGAGAGTTTAGATTACATAACCGTGTATTCCTTAATCCGAAGTTTTCGAACTTTGTTGATTGAGAGAAACCGGAGGAATTGTCTTTGCCAAGTTCGCGAACTGACGGAAGTTCTCTTACCGAGAATTTCTGTTGGGATTTTCCGAAAACTCGTTTGCGTGTTTAGTCTACGAACTGGCGGAAGTCTCCTTGCCGAGATTTTCTGCTGAGTTTGGAAAAATCTGCCGGTTGTCTTAAGTCCACAAATTTGTTTGTGAGCTTAAGTGGTTATGATCTAAAAATGTGCTCTGAACATGAAACTTAATTTATTAAGAAATTCTTTATGCAAACCGTGGCTATAAAGTTCATGATCCTATTCTTCGAATCGAATCATCTTTGTTTCAATTGTGTCTTGTGTAGTTACATAAGATCTCATAGCAATTGAAAAACTCTCTAACTAGTTCATTTGAGTCAATTGAACTAGTTATGGTGAACAAGAACTAGGTTAATATGAAATGCTCATATGGTTAACCTTTTGGGTCACTATGTTGTACCAACATACACGTACACGTTTGGGCATGGTTTTCACAAACCCAGTAAACGTCTACCCAAGTGTGTGTGACAATCTAAGTTTTCGATCTAACGGTTGAGAAATATTAGCTTGAATCTAAATCAGGTTTTCATCTAACGGTGAATATGGATTTCTTTGTAACTAAGGCAAAACCCTGATTTGAAGGCTATATAAATGAGACATCTAGCATTGTGCAAAACTAATCCCTACACGTCTGTGTGATACTAGTGTGCTCGCTAGAGTCGATTCTCCTTTAACCTTTGGTTTTCTTCTCTAAAACTAGGTTAACGACTTAAAGACTTCATTGGGATTGTGAAGCCAGACCGATACTACTTTTATCGTAGTTGTGTGATCTGATCTTGCATCTTCTATCGTACGAGTACAATCTTTGATTGGCTTGAGATCGTGAGAGTTCTCCGATAGGCAAGATAAATAAGTCACAAACATCTTCGTCTCACTGTTTGTGATTCTTCGACAAACCGCTTGTGTAGTCAAGAAGGATTTTTGAGAAGTGATTGATTAATCTAGGTTGTTCTTCGGGAATATAAGACCGGATTATTAATTGGTTCCTGTTCACCTTGATTTTATATCTTAAGACGGAACAGAACCTAGGGTTTATCTGTGGGAGACAGATTTATCCTTTGATAGACTTTTCTGTGTGAGACATATTTGTTTATTATCAATTCTGCGATTTTGGGTTGCAACATCTCTTGGTTTTGGATGAGATCAGCTAAGGGAATCAAGTGCGGAGTATCCTGCTGGGATCAGAAGCGTAGGAGTACAACTGTAACTTGGATCGGTGGGATACTGATTGGGGTTCAACTATAGTCCAGTCTGAAGTTAGCTTGGAGTAGGCTAGTGTCTTTAGCGGCTTAATACAACGTGTATTCAATCTGGACTAGGTCCCGGGGTTTTTTGCATTTGCGGTTTCCTCATTAACAAAACTTCTGGTGTTTGTGTTATTTATTTTCCACATTATATTTTATATAATTGAAATAATACAGGTTGTGCGTTAAGATCATCAATTGGAAATCCAACCTTTGGTTGTTGATTGATATTGATTGATCCTTGGATATTGGTCTTTGGTATCGTCCAAGTTATTCCTTGTGTTTGATTAAAGACTCGCTATTGTTTTAGCTTAAGTAAATCAAAACAAGTGAGAGATATTGACTCCTTGAGATAATTTAATCTATATTGAGTCTGACTGTCTAGTTGATTCTCTAGCAAAGTATTTCAGAGTTAGTCCATACAGATTGCTACGCGAAATATTGGGTGGTGTTGTTAGACCCCCGCTTTTTCAATTGGTATCAGAGCAGGCAAACACGCTAAGACTTCGTCAGTCTGTGTTTGTAGCGATCTGACTATATGGACTATAAAGTCTCAATAGACGCTTCACCAAGTTTAAAAAACAACCGCAAGAAAAGATCTGACAAACTGGTGTTTCTTCAAAAAGGGTTGGATGAACAAATCCGGATCAACTATGATCTTGTTGCAGAAAAATTGCAATTCTTAAGGATTTGATATCTGAAAATACTCCCTTCGAGAAGTTGAAAAATCTCAGTTGTTCCTATTTCAAGAAAAGTCATAAATCAGATATTAATCAACGAAAAAATGTTGAGAGAACTGATATGACAAGGAACCAGTCAGACAATCTTCAAAGCATAGGCTCATGTTGTGATTCATCCGATCATATACGTCAAGCTTGTATGTCCTTTCAAAAGAGTCTTAACGTTGCAAGTAATATTTGTAAGAAAGCTAAACAACTGTATGATTCTCTAAAATTTCATACAACACTACCAGGAAAATCTAAGTTGAGAAGTACTAGTAGTATGGGTGCCTTTGCTTTAAGATCCACATCTCTCTTTCAATGGTTTCTTGATAGTGGATACAGTCAACATATGACAGGTGATTTCACTTGGTTTGTTTCGTCTGTTGACTATGAAGGAGGTCCTGTAACATTCGGAGATGGAAGTTGTTGCTACATTAGCAAAAAGGGAACGATCAAGCTACCCGGTTTTCCAGAAATCCATGATGTCGTATACGTTAAAGGTATGACTGCTAATCTTCTTTCTATTAGTCAAATTTGCGGCAAGGGCCATCGAGTTGTCTTCAATGCGAATGGATGTGACATTGTTGACAAATCTGGGAAAGTGATTTTTCAAGGAACTCGTGGTAAAAACAATTGTTATCTTCTTGATACTCAGTTTAGCAACCGTTGCAATTTGACTAAGGTAGAATCTACACATCTTTGGCATGAGCGTTTTGGTCACATCAATTATCGCCTTCTAACTAAGATCATTAACAAAGAACTTGTTAGAGGCATTCCAAAAATTAATGCAAAGATTGAAGGTGTATGTGGTGCCTGTCAAAAGGGTAAGCAAACGAAAGTTCACCATAAATCATCTCGAGATATTCTCACTAAAGCTCCACTTGATTTAATTCATATGGACCTCTTCGGACCAATTCAAAAACCCACTGTTGCCGGTAAGAAGTATGCTTTAGTTATGGTAGATGATTACACTAGATTTACTTGGGTTGCATTCCTATCCCATAAGAATGAAACCCTTAGTGAATTCAAGATTATTGTTAAAAGGATCCAGAACGAACAAGGTCGCAAACTAAAGAAAATTAGAAGCGATTGTGGCACTGAATTTAAAGACACCAAGGTATTTGAGTTCTGTGACGAACTGGGCATCATTCAACAATACTCACCACCAATTACTCCTTGAGCTAATGGAGTTGCTGAGAGAAAGAATTGGAACATCCAGGAAATGGCCAGGGTAATGCTTCACAACAAAAACTTACCTTTAAGATTTTGGGGAAAAGTTGTCTTTACAGTATGTTACTTGATCAACCGTGTGTATTTACGGTCTAAAACCCTTAAGACTCCTTATGAGTTATGGTATGGAAGGAAACCCAACCTACACTATCTCAGGGTGTTTGGAAGTAAGTGCTATATTCTGAAAGATCGAGAACAAAAAGGGAAATTCGACACCAAAAGTGACGAAGGTATCTTTCTTGGCTATGCTTCTGATAGTCGTGGTTTTCGAGTTTTTAATCTCAGAAGAAAAGTCATGATGGAATCTGCTAATGTTATCATCGACGACATTAGTAATTTTCGTCAAGATAGTTCTCCTACTGAGTTGCCTCCAACTGAGACAATTGAGAAAGTCAAAGAAATTCCAGAATCAGTTGAAGTTATCCCAAATGTTAATGATCCTGACATTTCTAGTGACGAGGAGAAGAGCACTGATCAAGCCATTCCCGTTGAACAAGAACGTGTCCCTCCACGACATCTTTGGGTTCAAAGGAATCATGACCCCAACAATATCATTGGGGGAAGGGATTCTACAGCCAAAACAAGGGGTCAATTTCAAAATATATGCAATTTTGGTTGTTATCTTTCGCAGGTAGAACCAAGGAATATTGATGAAGCTCTGAAAGATCTCTTTTGGGTAAATGCGATGCATGAAGAGTTAAATCAATTTGAAATACAAGATGTCTGGGAACGTGTACCTTGTCCTCCAAATGTCAATATTGTTGGTACCAAATGGATATTAAAAAACAAGTCTGATGAATTTGGCACAATTGTCAGAAATAAAGCTAGACTTGTCGCTCAAGGATATTCACAGATTGAAGGAATCAATTTTGACGAAACCTTTGCACCTGTGGCACGTCTTGAGTCCATTCGACTTTTATTGGCCCATGCCTGCTTTCCCAAGATTAAGTTGTTTCAGATGGACATAAAATCAGCGTTCCTGAATGGAATTTTAAAAGAGGAAGTCTATGTCGCTCAACCTAAGGGGTTCGAAAACCCTGATTTCCTAGATCATGTACTAAATCTCAAAAAGGCGTTATATGGATTGAAGCAAGCACCAAGAGCCTGGTTTGAGAAACTTACTACCTCTCTTATTAGAAAAGGTTTTTCAAGAGGAGGAGTTGATAAAACATTGTTTACCAAATGGAGTGGGAAAGATGTGGTCATTGCTCAAATCTATGTAGATGATATCATCTATGGATTAACTTCTGAAAAATTCGCAAAAGATTTCCAAGTTTCTCTTGCTAAAGAATTTGAAATGAGCAATGTTGGTGAATTGAAATTCTTCTTAGGATTAAAGATTCAACAATATAAGGAGGGTATTTACTTATCCCAAGAGAAGTACGCACGTAATCTTGTGTCAAGATTTTGTCTGGATAAGTCGTCTCCTAAGTTGACTCCTATGCCTACTACTGGTAAATTGCACAAGGATGAGAAAGGAGCAAAAGTGGATCAAAAATTATATCGATCCATTATAGGTAGCCTTTTGTATCTTACAACTACTAGACCTGACATTTCTTTCAGTGTTGGTTGTTGTGTCAGGTTTCAGGTGGATCCAAAAGAATCTCATCTTGCAGCTGCAAAGAGAATCATACGATATATAAATCACACTGTTGGGTATGGTCTCTCGTACACTTTTGATACTAATGCTGACCTTTCTGCTTATTCCGATGCTGATTGGGCAAGATGTGTAGAAGATAGAAAAAGTGCATCAGGGGGCTTCTACTATGTAGGTCTCAATCTTGTAGCGTGGCACATGAAAAAGAAAAACTCTCAATGCTTGTCCACATGTGAAGCAGAATATATTTCTGCCGGATCATGTTGTACTCAACTCCTATGGATGAAACAAATGCTTGCTGATTATGGAATTGATACTGGAATAATGAAGATCTTTTGTGATAACTCCAGTGCGATTCGAATTAATGAGAATCCTGTTGAGCACTCAAGAACAAAGCACATTGACATAAGGTACCATTTTATTCGTGATATTTATGAAAATGGTATCATCAGTATGGAGTTTGTGCCTTCCGAACAACAATTGGATGATATTCTCACCAAACCCTTAGACACTGCAACGTTTCAACACTTGCGGCAGTCTATTGGTGTTGTTTTGGTTCATTAAAACGTTTCATTGAATCTTGCCCCTATGCTTATCCTTATCTTTTGGGACACTGAGTCTGAAACTCCAGTAGGTACTTTCCAGTTCAGTTTCTGTAGGATTGTCGTTATTGTCTTTTTAGTATCTCTTTAGTGCTTCAAAATCCTTTTTTTCTTTCGAAATTAAGGTCGCTCTTGTTGTTCTTTCGGGAATGACATCAAATGGGGGAGAGTTCTTTTGAACTTGTGCTTAATGGTAATATCTTGCGGGGTGTGCGGATGTGGAATTTTATAGGGGTTATCTTGTATCTTAAAACTCCTTGATGAATGCATTTAGCTTCGGCTTTATGATTGCATCTAAATTAAGTTGGTATGTATTTTTCTTTTAGTCTATGAAATGTCTCTTTTGGAAATTTCATTATGACCTCGTTCTTTTACCTTTGCCAATTTTATTGACAAAAAGGGGGAGAAATACTGTAGTTCACACTACAAATACATATGGTTTTAGGATCATTGTGTAAGGGGGAGTGGTTTCCATGATCGAGATGGAGTATTGACTAAGGGGGAGTGATACATATCACCATAGTATTGTTGTTAAAGTCGTGATGCAATTGGACTTTGATGTTACATAATGATACTATGACACTGTATAATAATGATCGAGAATCTCGATTTCTCTCATTGTTATAGCTATGGATCTTAAACAACGGTGGTGCTAAACTTACAACCTTTGGGATCATTGGAGTACTTGGAAGGACGAAGATTTCAAGGAACGTTGAAGATTAGACTATGGAATAGGAGCCACTAAAGTTTATCTTTTTTGTATTCCATATGTATTAATAGTTTTGTCACTAAAATTGATAAAGGGGGAGATTGTTAGAGCATATCTCGGTCGATCTCGCATGCATTGCTATATCAAGCATGTTTGTCAATGTTAATGATCAAAACTATGAGTCTTGATTTCTAGTCTACATAGCTAAGTCTCGGACTAGGATAGAAAAGTGTAGTTGAGATCAAGGACTTCATGACGATTCATCATACAACGACGAAGATCTATACAAAGAACCGTGAAACTTCATCAACAAAAAGGTATGTGGAGACTTGAACTTATCTATCACTCAAAAGTCTATCTATTCTATCTCCTACTTATTATAAGACAAAAAGTCGTATGCTATATAGACTGGATCATACACATTTGACATTTCGAGCAGAGTGTTTACTACTTATCTTTTTCTCGAAATCGTGTGTTGGCAAAGCGTTTCGCTTTGATCAAGTTTATCTTTACCTAGTGACGAAAGTCATGAAAAGTTTCAATTACTTTGAGAATTTCTCTGACGTGAAACGGTCTGTGAATAACGGCTATATAACGTCCTCTGAGAATATCTCATTGATTGGAATGAGAGTTTAGATTACATAACCATGTATTCCTTAATCCGAAGTTTTTGAACTTTGTTGATTGAGAGAAGCCGGAGGAATTGGCTTTGCCCAGTCCGCGAACTTAGTCCGCAAACTGACGGAAGTTCTCTTGCCGAGATTTTCTGCTGAGTTTGGAAAACTCTGCCGCTTGTATTAAGTCCACAAACTTGTTTGTGAGCTTAAGTGGTTATGATCTAAAAATGTGCTCTGAACATGAAACTTAATTTACTAAGGAATGCTTTATGCAAACCGTGGCTATAAAGTTCATGAGCCGATTCTTCGAATCGAATCATCTTTGTTTCAATTGTGTCTTGTGTAGTTACATAAGATCTCATAGCAATTGAACAACTCTCTAACTAGTTCATTTGAGTCAATTGAACTAGTTATAGTGAAGAAGAACTAGTTTAATATGAAATGCTCATATGGTTAACCTTTTGGGTTACTATGTTGTACCAACATACACGTACACGTTTGGGCATGGTTTTCACAAACCCAGTAAACGTCTACCCAAGTGTGTGTGACAAGATAAGTTTTCGATCTAACGGTTGAGAAATATTAGCTTGAATCTAAATCAGGTTTTCATCTAACGGTGAATATGGATTGCTTTGTAACTACGGAAAAACCCTGATTTGAAGGCTATATAAAGGAGACATCTAGCATTGTGCAAAACTAATCCCCACACGTCTGTGTGATACTAGTGCGCTCTCTAGAGTCGATTCTCCTTTAACCTTTGGTTTTCTTCTCTAAAACCAGGTTAACGACTTAAAGACTTCATTGGGATTGTGAAGCCAGACCGATACTACTTTTATCGTAGTTGTGTGATCTGATCTTGCATCTTCTATCGTACGAGTACAATCTTTGATTGGCTTGAGATCGTGAGAGTTCTCCGATAGGCAAGATAAAGAAGTCACAAACATCTTCGTCTCACTGTTTGTGATTCTTCGACAAACCGCTTGTGTAGTCAAGAAGGATTGTTGAGAGGTGATTGATTAATCTAGGTTGTTCTTCGGGAATATAAGACCGGATTATCAATTGGTTCCTGTTCACCTTGATTTTATATCTTAAGACGAAACAAAACCTAGGGTTTTTCTGTGTGTGACAGATTTATCCTTTGATAGATTTTTCTGTGTGAGACCGATTTTTTTATTATCAAGCCTGCAATTTTGGGTTGCAGCAACTCTTGGTTGTGGGTGAGATCAGCTAAGGGAATCAAGTGCGCAGTATCCTGCTGGGATCAGAGGCGTAGGAGTACAACTGTACCTTGGATCGGTGGGATACTGATTGGGGTTCAACTATAT
Organism: Papaver somniferum; assembly: GCF_003573695.1. Taxonomy (NCBI): domain Eukaryota; kingdom Viridiplantae; phylum Streptophyta; class Magnoliopsida; order Ranunculales; family Papaveraceae; genus Papaver; species Papaver somniferum. The sequence goes on from NC_039362.1 coordinate 117,708,104, forward strand.
TTCAGTCCGAAGTTAGCTTGGAGTAGGCTAGTGTCTGTAGCGGCTTAATACAGTGTGTATTCAATCTGGACTAGGTCTCGGGATTTTTCTCCATTTGCGGTTTCCTCGTTAACAAAACTTCTGGTGTCTGTGTTATTTCTTTTCCGCATTATATTTTATATAATTGAAATAATACAGGTTGTGCGTTAAGATCATCAATTGGAAATCCAACCTTTGGTTGTTGATTGATATTGATTGATCCTTGGATATTGGTCTTTGGTACCGTCCAAGTTATTCCTTGTGTTTGATTAAAGACTCATTATTGTTTTAGCTTGAGTAAATCAAAACAAGTGAGGGATATTGACTCCTTGAGATACTTTAATCTAGATTGAGTCTGACTGTCTAGTTGATTCTCTAGCAAAGTATTTCGGAGTTATTCCATACAGATTCCTAAGCGAAATATTGGGTGGTGTTGTTAGACCCCCGCTTTTTCATATTAGAGTTTGTCCATACAGATTTCTAAGCAAATTATTTGGTGTGGTTGTTAGACCCCCACTTTTTCAAACACATATTTCGAGAAATATGTAAGCGAGTTAAACTCAGCTCGAAATATCAAATGTGTATAATTGACGTGTATATAGCTATACGACTTTTGTCTCAAATAGGAGATAAAGTAGATAGACTTTTGAGTGATAGATGAGTTCAAGTCTCCATATACCTTTTGTTTCTGAAGTTCCACAAGCTCCCCTTAGTAGTTCTTCGACTTCAATCGATGAACGTCGTGAAGTCTAAAGCTCAACTACACTTTCTATCCTAATCCGAGACTTAGCTATAAGTAGACTAGAAATCAAGACTTATAGTTTTGACAACTAAATTTGACAAACAAGCTTGAGATATCAACGCTTGCGAGTTCGACCGAGAAGTGCTCTAACAATCTCCCCCTTTGTCAATTTTAGTGATAAAACTATCAATACATAAGGATTACAAAATAACTATGTGGTTGTCAACTCTCATTAGAGAGAAACTGATTGTTGCGATTTGATGATGCAATAGAATTTTCTTTTCCTAAAAGGGATTACAAAATAAATAAACTTTGTAGCTTCTCATCCAAATGCTTGATTTCCTAGGTTCTTCAACATTACTCGAAATCTTAGTCACTTCCAAGTACTCCAGTGATTTTGACCGTGTTCAACTCAGCATCATAGTTGTTGAAGATCAGTAGCTATAACAATGAGAAAAACAGTTGCTCTCAATAATTGTTATACAATATTATAGTATTATTACACAACATCAAAATCCAATTGTATCACAACTTTGACAACAATACTATGGTGATATGTATCGCTCCCCCTTAGTCAATACTTCATCTCACATGAAAACCACTCCCCCTTACATAATGATCCGTAAACCATATGTATTTGTAGTGTGAACTACACATTAATTCTCCTCCTTTTTGTCAATATAAATTGGAAAAAGTACGAAAACTAGTGGGATCCTAATAAAATTCTCATAGAGATACTTCATGACTAAAAGAGAACATATCAACTTTGTTTCAATGATTTCACATAGTCGAAACTTAGTGTAGTCATCAAGGAGTTTATAAAGATACAAGAAAACTTCTACAATATTTCACAACCGCACTCCCACAAATATTTGGAAATTAAGCACAAGTTCAATTAAGAACTCTCCCCCATAAAATGTCATTCCTGAAAGAACAACAAGAGCGACCTTACTTTCACAAGAAAATAAGGATTTATTTGGACATTAACAAATCACATGAAACATGAATTTGTATCCAAAATACTCAATTAAATTAACCACAAGAGAACTCGTGATTAATTTAATCGGAAATGCTCAACATAAGAGTAATTACAGAGCCACACAGTACTTTCACATAGAAGTAGATCAGGGAAAGACCAATACTGCGGAATATTTAAAGATTCATTATATTCTTCACCAAAATTTGGATAAAGACATATAATAGACTTAATCTTTGCAATAAAAAGTTCATCCTCTCTTCATCAATATCTGCATAATGACATAATAGGTTTAACTTTTGACATATATGGGATAATCATAGTTCACGGACGCAAACACACATATACGATAACAAGTTGCAATATATGAAACCATAAAGATCAATACTGCAAAAGCATCTTCCAAATAAACTTTAAAATTTAAATAAATAATTCTAAAAACATTGCAAGATGAAAATCGTTGGCAATAGCTATACGTACTCACAATAATTGCTATTCCAAACCCTAGCTAAAAACACAAGAATAAATTCTCATAAGAATTTTTCTAGACATTAAGGCCTCTAAAAAATTCTTTATCGTCCCCGAACTCCTTGTCGTCAACAGCCATATGAACATAAGGTTCATGAAGAAAGGAGTCAATTCCGACAAACCTTCTTGACTGATGCCGAACCGGGGCCTTCTGAATTTCGAGAGTCCTCAAGACAATAGCCTTTATTTGCCAAATCTCCTTTTTTGTTTCCTTCAACTCTTCAAGAACCCCAAAAAACTTCTGTAGTTTAGAAGGAACAACTCTTGGTTTCCTCACATTCATTCTTTTTCTTTTCAAAGTTGAAGGTACATGAGATTTATATTTTTCCTTCATGATTGATGTCTTAACAATCATATTAACATCTTTTCCATCAGAAGACATAATGCTTGGATTCTCCATACCAGTATGAGATTGTGAGAGGAATTCAGAAATCAGACTCAACAAGCAATCTTGTGATAAAAAGAGTTTTCAGAAAAGGAAAAAGGAATGTAGGGTTACATAACCTTTATACACTAAAAGGATTCACATACGCACAACTCACAACCCTAAAGAAGGCAGAATTGTCGATTTTAACCCTCTTTTATTGATCAAACAGAGTAAATCTCTTTTAATATCTATTAGATATGAAAAGATGGAAGAATTCCAAATCGGTGAAAAACAAGACCAAAAAGAAAAACAAAAACAAAAGTTCTTTTCTCTTTTTATAAAGCCTGAAGTGTGCAAACTCTTGTCTCTTTTCATGAACATGCTGATGGGCATCAACATCATATTCATCATCATCACTATAAACAATTCTTCTACTAGGCCTTCACCATTATTGTTCCTTCTTCTTATAAACATGTTTAACAAAGGAAAAACCATAGAAAAATGGGATACTTGCTTCAAGTTTGTGAAGTGTTGATGATGGTGGTTCTCTAATATGATAGAAGTAGCCGAAATCAAGAATCACCCATTGAAGATAAACTTACTACGAGTTCAACGATATCAAAGAATCAAAATTTCTTTAGAAGTTTATCAAACCTTTGATATTTCTTCTTTAGTTCTTGAACAGTTGAATGAAAAATAAAAAGAGAATGATATGAAAACAAGAGCTGTTTTTCTCTTTTTATTTGTGAATTTGTGATCGTTCATGAATCGGTTATACTTGTTCTGAAACGGATAGTCCTACACAAGTTTAGAAGGTGTGCGCACCGCATGAGTACAAATCAAGAGTGACAATTTTTTATTTTTCTTGACTCTTTTCCTAGTCAATAAGTTTATATATGAATTTATGATGTGATAGAATCACAGAATGCCCAACTAAAATCTCATGGATCATGTTCTCGTCTCTTACTTAGGAGTCACATAGGCAGGCGAACTTTTAGGTTGAAGCGGTAAAGTGTTGATACCCGTAATTGGTCATTATTTTAGAATTACTATAATTGTGGTTCCATCAAGTTGTTGCAGTCACAAGAGAGACCATGACAATCAACCTGTACACATCTCTTGGATCAAGGCTCAACATGAGATTTTAAAATACAAACTGACAGTCAAACTTATAACAATAAGATTTAACTCGGAGTAAACTTAGTTCCATACTATACAGAATGATTCCAAGAAAGAACTTCCTTCCAACTGCTTTCAACATCAAGGGGATCGAGAAAAGTAAAATTATCTGTAAAAAAAAATCCCATAGTGACAATGATTGCCTTTTACTTTCATACCGGAAAATATGATGGAATGAACAACCTTGATGCCTTGTTTACAATTTTTAAGTAACAATTCCTAAAGGAAGCGTTTTTCATTACGCAAGGAAACTCTTCTGATAAAAAAAGAGTTCTTGACCTTTTCATCATGGAAAATTATTTTGTTTTTAACTTGTATATTCTGTTGCACACTATTTTTGTGCACAAACAACAAATTAACAGTTTGAGATAACTGATTATGAATCTTATAGGGATTATGACATTCTAAGGGATAAGGATCAAATTTTTATGGAATGACACAAGGGTGACAATTAACACCTTTAGATACCGTCGAAATCCTTTAAGATCTCTAAAATATCTAAAATGACATAATATACTTGTAAATATTATTATACGAAGCCGCCACCCAACTTAGGGAGTTGGGACCCAAAAGAAACACTGGTCCAAAACAGAGAAAAAAGTTCGGGAATCAAGATACGGGTTAGGAAGGTGCGAGGCACCTAGCCCTTCCAATCCGAACATTGACATCTACTTTATAATTGAGATTTTAGAGATTTTGACCATTAGAATAAATATGAAATAATAAATTCATGAAACCATAATACCAAAAATATTAAATATGCGCGCCCAATTCAAAAGAAAAACCTGCTGCTCTGCTCCATCACTTGACGTAGGCATTCAAGTTTCTTCATGTTCTCTAAAACTAAACCTCTGAGAATTGATCTTACTAGCTTTCATCAATCAGTTCTTCTTCTTGTGATTATCTTTAGCAGTTACATCAACTACAAAACCTACTTACTACCCATTACTACATTCATCCGACAATCTTTATCTATCAAGAATTATCCTAACAAGAAAATCCACAAGAAATATTTCAACAAGCTCAAAATTAAAAGCATACAGTTCATTAAACATTACTTAAGAAGGTTCCAAACTAGCATTCATCATTACATCCCAAATTTGCTTTCTAGCTATTACATTTCCAGTTGTTCAAAACAATCTTTTGCTAGTCCTATACAATATAACCTGAGTAATACTTTCTGTTAGAGCATAGCTCGGTCGACCTCGCATGCGTTGCTATCTCAAGCATGTTTGTCAATGTTAGTAATCAAAACTATGAGTCTTGATTTCTATCCTACATAGCTAAGTCTCGGACTAGGATAGAAAAGTGTAGTTGAGCTCAAGGACTTCATGGAGATTCATCATACAACGACGAAGATCTACTCAAGGAACCGTGGAACTTCATCAACAAAAAGGTATGTGAAGACTTGAACTTATCTATCACTCAAAAGTCTATCTCTTCTATCTCCTACTTCTTATGAGACAAAAGTCGTATGCTATATAGACTGGATCATACACATTTGATATTTCAAGCCGAGTATATCTCGCCTATATATATCTCGAAATCATGTGTTGGTAAAGCGTATTGATTTGATCAAGTTTATCTTCACCTAGTGACGAAAGTCATGAAAAGTTTCAATTACTTTGAGAATTGCTCTGACGCGAAACGGTCTGTGAATAACGGCTATATAACGTCCTCTGAGAATGTCTCAATGATTGGAATGAGAGTTTAGATTACATAACCATGTATTCCTTAATCCGAAGTTTTCGAACTTTTTTTATTGAGAGAAACCGGAGGAATTGGCTTTGCCAAGTCCGCAAACTCAGTCCGCGAACTGTCGGAAGTTCTTGTACCGAGAATTTCTGCTGGGATTTTCTAAAAACTCGTTTGCGTGTAAGTCCGCGAACCTAGTCCGCGAACTGGCAAAAGTCTCTTTGCCGACATTTTCTGCTGAGTTTGGAAAACTCCACCGGTTGTCTTAAGTCCGTGAACTTGTTTATGAGCTTAAGTGGTTATGATATAAAGATGTTCTCTGGACATGAAACTTAAATTACTAAGGAATGCTTTATGCAAACCGTGGCTATAAAGTTCATGAGCCGATTCAATCCAATCGAATCATCTTTGTTTCAATTGTGTCTTGTGTAGTTACATAAGATCTCATAGCAATTGAACAACTCTCTAACTAGTTCATTTGAGTCAATTGAACTAGTTATGGTGAAGAAGAACAAGGTTAATATGAAATGCTCATATGGTTAACCTTTTGGGTTACTATGTTGAACCAACATACACGTACACGTTTGGGCATGGTTTTCACAAACCCAGTAAACGTCTACCCAAGTGTGTGTGACAAGCTAAGTTTTCGATCTAACGGTTGAGAAATATTAGCTTGAATCTAAATCAGGTTTTCATATAACGGTGAATATGGATTGCTTTGTAACTAAGACAAAACCCTGATTTGAAGACTATATAAAGGAGACATCTAGCATTGTGCAAAAATAATCCCCACAAGTTTGTGTGATACTAGTGCGCTCGCTATAGTTGATTCTCCTTTAACCTTTGGTTTTCTTCTCTAAAACCAGGTTAACGACTTAAAGACTTCATTGGGATTGTGAAGCCAGACCGATACTACTTTTATCGTAGTTGTGTGATCTGATCTTGCATCTTCTATCGTACGAGTACAATCTTTGATTGGCTTGAGATCGTGAGAGTTCTCCGATAGGTAAGATAAATAAGTCACAAACATCTTCGTCTCACTGTTTGTGGTTCCTCGACAAACCGCATGTGTAGTCAGGAAGGATTGTAGAGAGGTGATTGATTAATCTAGGATGTTCTTCGGGAATATAAGACCGGATTATCAATTGGTTCATGTTCACCTTGATTTCATATCTTAAGACGGAACAAAACCTAGGGTTTATCTGTGGGAGACAGATTTATCCTTTGATATACTTTTCTGTGTAAGACAGATTTGTTTATTATCAAGTCTGCGATTTTGGGTTGCAGCAACTCTTGGTTCTGGATGAGATCAACTAAGGGAATCAATTGCGCAGTATCCTGCTGGGATCATATGCGTAGGAGTACAACTGTACCTTGGATCGGTGGAAGACTGATTGGGGTTCAACTATAGTCTAGTCCGAAGATAGCTTGGAGTAGGCTAGTGTCTGTAGAGGCTTAATACAGTGTGTATTCAATCTGGACTAGGTCTCGGGGTTTTTCTGCATTTGCGGTTTCCTCGTTAACAAAACTTCTGGTGTCTGTGTTATTTCTTTTCCGCATTATATTTTATATAATTGAAATAATACAGGTTGTGTGTTAAGATCATCAATTGGAAATCCAACCTTTGGTTGTTGATTGATATTGATTGATCCTTGGATATTGGTCTTTGGTATCGTCCAAGTTATTCCTTGTGTTTGATTAAAGACTCGCTATTGTTTTAGCTTGAGTAAATCAAAACAAGGGAGAGATATTGACTCCTTGAGATACTTTAATCTATATTGAGTCTGACTATCTAGTTGATTCTCTAGCAAAGTATTTCGGAGTTAGTCCATACAGATTGCTAAGCAAAATATTGGGTGGTGTTGTTAGAACCCCGCTTTTTCAATTGGTATCAGAGCAAGAAAACACGCTAAGACCTCATCAATCTGTGTTTGTAGCGATCTGACTCTATCGACAGATGTGCTATCTCTATTAACGTACCTCCAGTCTTCGATGACTCCAATTACTTATGGTGGAAAATTGCTATGCGAGCTTTTCTTCAATCGCGTGATTTTCAATCATGGGTATATGTGGTTAATGGCTATGATGCTCCCGTTGTGGTAGTCGGTGATGTAAACGTTCCCAAACCTATTGGTGAATACACCGCTGTTGAGATAACTTCTGCAAAGCAAAATTCCGACGGTTTGAATGCTTTTATACATGCCATTACCCCAAATCTTCAACATCATGTGACAAACTGCACTAGATCTAAAGATGCTTGTGATATCTTAGAAACCGTATTTGAAGGCAACTCCAGTGAAAAGGATGTTAGGCTTCAAAACCTTAATTCCGATTGGGAGAACCTTCATATGGAAAATGAAGAAACATTTGATGAGTTTAATCACAAAGTGTCTGAAATTGTTAATGCATATTTTGCATTGGGTAAGACTATTCCTGAAAAGGACATTGTGATGAAAATTCTCAGATCACTGCCATCTAGATACGAGTCTAAGAAGCATGCCATCGTTGAGGGGAATAACCTCGATAATCTTTCCAGAAACACCTTGGTTGGAAAGCTTAAGATCTTTGACCATGAGCATACATCCAAAGTCGGTAAGGATGTTGCCTTTAAAGCACAAAAGAACACTAAATTACTGGTCAAAGGTAATAGTGTTCATGTCTCTGAGGATGATTTTTTGGATGAAGATCTTGACAAATCAGTCTCCTTGATCACAAGACAGTTTAGGGATCTTCTGTTGAAGAGAAGTAAACGGTTTTCAAGAGACAAACCTAAGTCATCAGACAAACCTCACGGTCGCGTACCTCCTAAAAACAGGGATGCTGATTAGGACATGCCTCAGTGCTTTAAGTGTAAGGGTTTTGGCCATTTTGCTAACGAATTCCCAAATCGTAGAAATTACACTGGGAACAAAGGTCTAGCTGTAACACTTGATGAAATGTCTGAAACCTATGATTCCGATGAAAATAGAAAATCAAGTGTAGGGCTTTTTTGTGAAAACATCGATTTTGATACTTGTAGCAATACATGCATCAACCTCAATGGTTTCGGAGAAGAGGGAAACCCAATCAAGTTGGAAGATTCTTTGAATCCGATAACTAGAAACCCTGTCAGTGATGTTTCAGGATCAATTGTATGTCTGTCTGCTTGCATATCTCAGATGCCTGAATACTATCCAAGTTTGACGTGCTCGTTTTGTTCGATGAAGGGACACGAACTATCAAGGTGTTACAAATACAAGCACCAAATAAGGCACGCCAGCAAACTTCAACGAAGAGCAGATCGTTTAGCAAGGAAGCTGAAACTTGCTCAGAAGACCGCTGAGGTATGTAGGATCTTATCTTCTTATAACAAGTTGGTTTCCAAGGATAGAATAAGACCATTTGAAAAGAAATTATGGTCAAATCGTTTTGATAGACAAAGATCATAGGATTCCTCCCATGAGGAAAAAGATGGACAAATCGTTGTTCATCGCAACACAACTTGATTGTGTTGTTGGGAAAATCTTGTCTCATGTGCATGTTCGAAAAGATACAAGATTGAGTGCTGATCCAGGCTTCAAAAGAGTTTTTCCTTCTTTTCTTAGTTTTGTTATTTTTGTTTATCAAATAAAAGAAAGGGTTAATATCGACAATTCTACTCTTTATAGGGTTTTAGAGTTGGGCGCATACGAACCTGTCAATAGGTTTCGAACACTACATTCCTTTTTCCTCTTGACATCCTATATAAGACTGCTTGTTGAGTTAAGTGATTCAATCACACATATCCAGTTGTTCATAACTGTTCTCAAAGCACTATGTCGTCAGATGTAAAGGATGTCAACATGATTGTTAAGTCTTCAATCAAGGAAAAAGAAAAATCTCATGTCTCTAAGTCCCTGAAAAGAAAAAGAAGGAATACAAGAAAACCCAGGGTTGTTCCTTCTAACTCTCAGAAGTTTTCCGATGTTCTTGATGAGTTAAAGGAATTAAGAAGGGAGATTTATGCAATAAAGACATTCGTGTCTAAATCTTTGGAAATTCAGAGGACCCTAATTCGACCTCTTCAACCAAGACAATTCGTGGGTATTGACACTTATCTCCGTGAACCTTATGTCCCGATGGTTGTCGATAACAAGGAGTTCGGGAATGATAAAGAATTTCTCAAAGGAATTGTTGCCTAGTATGTCTTCTTTTTGGTTTAGTTGGAAGAATAACTAGTGCTTTCAATAGCGATGATTGTGACTACACATAACTATTTTTGTTTTCATCTTCTTATGTTATTTTTTAGGTTTATTGGTATTAAATTCTAAAAATATTTGGAGGATGATCTTATTGCAGTATTAATCTTTATGATTTTGTGATATTGCAATTTGATTATGGGATATGTATTGTTTGCATCCTTGAACTTGAAGGTCCCATATTGTGTCAAAAGTAAAGTCGTTCATGAATTGATGTTCTTATTGATGAAAGGACGAATGGACTTTTGACAATTACAAAAGTTATGCCTATGCAGTCATGTATTTGATGGAAAATAGGATAAAATCTTTTGTTTGATAAGGATAAACTCTATTATGTCGTTATGATGGAAAATATAATAGATTCTTGTATGTTATCCACGATATTGATCTTCATTGATCCATTTTGTTATGTTTTACCGTGAAGGCTCCATTGTGTGTCTTATGTTGAGCACGATACAACTAAGTCGATTATTCTTATTGTCTTTCTTGGTTGTTCCATAAGATGCTATATGTTGAGCATTATGAACTAAATTAATCATCTTGGTTGGTTATTTAGTTATTTGCTCCGGAAGTCTTCGTTTGTCGAGCAAATCTTTTGACAATTAAATTGATTACTTTTGTGATTAGTTTGGTTGTTTGTTTTCCAATTAGATTAATTATAAGCTCTCTTGTAATTAGTCTAGTTGATTTTTCATATATTCCAGAAGTTCTTGTGTTGAGTATATGAACGGCTATACAAATCATGTTCTATTGGTTAATGTAGTCGTATATTCCGTAAGGTTTTTCCTTATGTTGAGTATTTGAACGATTCAGACAGTCATCTCCGTGTGATTATCTTAGTCGTAGCTCCGTTATGTTGAGCACTTTCAATTAAATTGATCACTTTTTTGTGGTTTGATTTAGTTGCGTATTCCAATTAAATTAATCATGTGTTTTCTTGTGATTAATTTGGTTGATTTTTGGATATAGAAAATCATTTCTATGGTTTTTGGTGTCCAATTAAAAAATCCTTCTTTTCTTTCGAAATTAAGGTCGCTCTTGTTGTTCTTTCGGGAATAACATCAAATGGGGGAGAGTTCTTTTGAACTTGTGCTTAATGGTAATATCTTGCGGGGTGTGCGGCTGTGGAATTTTATAGGGGTTATCTTGTATCTTAAAATTCCTTGATGAATGCATTTAGCTTCGGCTTTATGATTGCGTCTAAATTAAGTTGGTATCTATTTTTCTTTTAGTCTATGAAATGTCTCTTGTGGAAATTTCATTATGATCCCATTCTTGTACCTTTGCCAATTTTATTGAAAAAAAGTGGTAGAAATATTGTAGTTCACACTACAAATACATATGGTTTTCGGATCATCGTGTAAGGGGGAGTGGTTTCCATGATCGAGATGGAGTATTAACTAAGGGGGAGTGATACATATCACCATAGTGTTGTTGTTAAAGTCGTGATGCAATTGGACTTTGATGTTACATAATAATACTATGACATTGTATAATAATGATCGAGAATCTCGATTTCTCTCATTGTTATAGCTACGGATATTCAACAACGGTGATGTTAAACTCACAACCTTGGGGATCATTGGAGTACTTGGAAGGATGAAGATTTCAGGGAACGTTGAAGATTAGACTATGGAATAGGAGCCACTAAAGTTTATCTTTTTTGTATTCCATATGTATTAATAGTTTTGGCACTATAATTGACAAAGGGGGAGATTGTTAGAGCATAGCTCGGTCGACCTCGCATGTGTTGCTATCTCAAGCATGTTTGTCAATGTTAGTGATCAAAACTATGAGTCTTTATTTCTATCCTACATAGCTAAGTCTCGGACTAGGATAGAAAAGTGTAGTTGATCTCAAGGACTTCATGGCGATTCATCATACAACGACGAAGATCTACTCAAGGAACCGTGGAACTTCACCAACAAAAAGGTATGTGGAGACTTGAACTTATCTATCACTCAAAAGTCTATCTCTTCTATCTCCTACTTCTTATGAGACAAAAGTCGTATGTTATATAGACTGGATCATACACATTTGATATTTCGAGCCGAGTATATCTCGCCTATCTATATCTCGAAATCATGTGTTGGTAAAGCGTTTTGCTTTGATCAAGTTTAACTTCACCTAGTGACGAAAGTCATGAAAAGTTTCAATTACTTTGAGAATTGCTTTGACGTGAAACGGTCTGTGAATAACGGTTATATAACGTCATCTGAGAATGTATCAATGATTGGAATGAGAGTTTAGATTACATAACCATGTATTCCTTAATCCGAAGTTTTCGAACTTTGTTGATTGAGAGAAACCGGAGGAATTGGATTTGCCAAGTCCGCGAACCCAGTCTGCGAACTGACGGAAGTTCTTGTACCGAGAATTTCTGCTGGGATTTTCCAAAAACTCGTTTGCGTGTAAGTTCGCGAACTGGCGAAAGTCTCTTTGCCGAGATTTTCTGCTGAGTTTGGAAAACTCCACAGGTTGTCTTAAGTCCACGAACTTGTTTGTGAGCTTAAGTGGTTATAATCTAAAGATGTGCTCTGAACATGAAACTTAAATTACTAAGGAATGCTTTATGCAAACCGTGGCTATAAAGTTCATGAGCCGATTCAATCGAATCGAATCATCTTTGTTTCAATTGTATCTTGTGTAGTTACATAAGATCTCATAGCAATTGAACAACTCTCTAACTAGTTCATTTGAGTCAATTGAACTAGTTATGGTGAAGAAGAACTAGGTTAATATGAAATGCTCATATGGTTAACCTTTTGGGTAACTATGTTGAACCAACATTCACGTACACGTTTGGGCATGTTTTTCACAAACCTAGTACACGTCTACCCAAGTGTGTGTGACAAGCTAAGTTTTCGATCTAACGGTTGAGAAATATTAGCTTGAATCTAAATCAGGTTTTCATCTAACGGTGAATATGGATTGCTTTGTAACTAAGGCAAAACCCTGATTTGAAGGCTATATAAAGGAGACATCTAGCATTGTGCAAAACTAATCCCCACACGTCTGTGTGATACTAGTGCGCTCGCTAGAGTCGATTCTCCTTTAACCTTTGGTTTTCTTCTCTAAAACCAGGTTAACGACTTAAAGACTTCATTGGGATTGTGAAGCCAGACCGATCATACTTTTATCGTAGTTGTGTGATCTGATCTTGCATCTTCTACCGTACGAGTACAATCTTTGATTGGCTTGAGATCGTGAGAGTTCTCCGATAGGCAAGATAAAGAAGTCACAAACATCTTCGTCTCACTGTTTGTGATTCCTCGACAAACCGCCTGTGTAGTCAGGAAGGATTGTAGAGAGGTGACTGATTAATCTAGGCTGTTCTTCGGGAATATAAGACCGGATTATCAATTGGTTCCTGTTCACCTTGATTTCATATCTTAAGACGGAACAAAATCTAGGGTTTATCTGTGGGAGACATATTTATCCTTTGATATACTTTTCTGTGTGAGACAGATTTGTTTATTATCAAGTCTGCGATTTTGGGTTCCAACAACTCTTGGTTGTGGGTGAGATCAGCTAAGGGAATCAAGTGCGCAGTATCCTGCTGGGATCAGAGGCGTAGGAGTACAACTGTACCTTGGATCGGTGGGAGACTGATTGGGGTTCACTATAGTCCATTCCGAAGTTAGCTTGGAGTATGCTAGTGTTTGTAGCGGCTTAATACAGTGTGTATTCAATCTGGACTAGGTCCCGGGGTTTTTCTGCATTTGCGGTTTCCTCGTTAACAAAACTTCTGGTGTCTGTGTTATTTCTTTTCCGCATTATATTTTATATAATTGAAATAATACAGGTTGTGCGTTCGTGATCATCAATTGGAAATCCAACCTTTGGTTGTTGATTGATATTGGTTGATCCTTGGACATTGGTCTTTGGTACCGTCCAAGTTATTCCTTGTATTTGATAAAGACTCGCTATTGTTTTTAGCTTGAGTAAAAATCAAATCAAGAGAGAGATATTAACTCCTTGAGATACTTTTATCTAGATTGAGTCTGACTGTCTAGTTGATTCTCTAGCAAAGTATTTCGGAGTTAGTCCATACAGATTGCTAAGCGAAATATTGGGTGGTGTTGTTAGACCCCCGCTTTTTCACTTTCTATCATCTCAAACACCATATTCAACACCAATATACCATTTCAAATTCAAACATTACTACTTCAAACAAGAAAACTTTCTTAACAACACCACCTATTCACAACAACTAGACAATAAAACACATTCAACAAAAACTGATCAAAAAAAGAGGAATACAAGAAACCTGTTCACCAGCAGTAGCAGCAAATTCAGAAGACCAGGAGTAAGCATCGGGAAAGCCATCTTACAAAAAACTTGTTGATCATCTTCAAAATTTTCTCAAAGTCTGAAGACTTGGCTGCTTTCGACACCCTAAAAGAGAACTCTAAAAGTCCTCTTCATCGTAACTCCAGCCTTCATCCTCTTCATATTGTGCACTGTAACTGTTTCCTGATGAAGCAGGAGAAGTGTCACCATCTCCTGAAGAGGTACTCTCATCCCTATCTTCCTCATCATCATCTTCATCAATGGAAGCTTCCAGAAGCTCTTCACTATCATCACTGGATTCTTCTCCACGAGTGGTTCTGGGAAATATCCTTGAAGGGGCTCTCTCATCATCACTGGGTTCTCCTTCTCGCATGGTTCTGGCAAAGATTTTTGGATAGGCACGCTCATAATCAAATCGCCTGCGTAGTTTCCAATCAAAGTACTTCTCTATCCTCTTCATGTCCTCTGCAGCATCTGGTGTTTACTTCCTCCAATGGGTACTCAAATCCACAATTACCGCCTTTCTCTGAATCACTCTCAGTTGCACTGCCATACTTTGGACCTTTCTGGTGCTTCAAATATATCTCCTCTTTTTTCCGATCAACTCGTGCAAAAATTTTTGGCACCCAAGCAGCAAAAAGAGAATTTGTTTCTTCATCTTCTCTCCTCTTCTTCTCTTTCTCTTCTCTCTGACGTTGAGCCGCTTCCTCTGCACGTCTATTTATCTCTCCCTGAACCTCATCCTTAAACTTCATTAATTCGTCCATTTCTAGCAAGAAAGCTTCACTTTTGGCTAGTTGTACTTATCGAAATTGGTAGGAACTGCCGGATTGGGGTTACTGGAACTGGCCATCTCTTTCTCAAATATTCCTAAACTTTCTCTCTTCTGGTAAATTTGCTAATGGTTGTGTTAATCTCATCCAAAACACCACTTTTAAAATACAAATTTGCATATTAATTGTCATTTATGGCTCTTGGTAAACAGTCATGTCGCTTGGTTATTCACGTCCCTTCAAAGCCATGCGTATTCCTTTCAATTTCTACATCATAATTACCCTATAAAATCCTATTTTCAACACCTAACCACTTCATTAGCCATAACTCCCTATGGAACTGCCTTCAAGAGGAGTATTGGTAGGTTATCTAAGTTTCATAAAGTATTTTGGGGTCTAATTAAAATCTCGTGTTTTATGCAGATTAGAAGAATGCAGCATCAGTTGAGAGTAGGGCTGTCAATGGGTCTGGTTCCTCCCGGGTCATACCACCCACAACCGAACCCGGTTATTTTTACCGGTTCCGGGTTCTAGCGGTTCCTAAATTAATAGACCCAGAACCGGACCCTATTATACATCCGGGTACCCGCCGGTTCCGGGTAATTAATGGGTATTTACTTAAAAAATTTGAAACCAAACTGTCGGACGTGCAAAATCTACATTTTAAAACCAACAGAGACTATATATAAGAAGAAAATTAAAACATACACACATTCAGGAAAAAAAGAAATCTGAACTGATAAATGACTACAAGTCCTGGTAGTCTTGATCATAACCAAAGTTATAGAAAGTAATTTGAAAGTAAAACTTAGACATAGAATGAGAGAACTCATTAATTAACTAAGTGATTAGTTGCTACATTAGATTTGGTAATACTGCAAAAGGACTTGTTGTTTTGGAATGTCGTATCACCATATTAATAACAACAATAGTACTGCCTTTAGCAGTAGCATTACAACATCCACAGTTGAAATATCATCCATTAATTAATTGATTGATTAAATGAGGTATAAGCAACAACGTCTCCTATTGCTCCTGAATAAAACTAAAAACATGATACAATTGAAAAACTAAGCCTTGAGGGAAAAAAAGATGATATCTTAGCAACACAAGAAGTTTGTGAGTCAAAAAAATGACGATTCAATATAGATTTATCGACGCATATTCTATTATTAGGGCATTATGCAAAATTTGACCGGGTACCCGATACCCGACGGGTACTAAATCTCTTAATGGGGTTAAATTAGATTAATTTATGGAGACTTAAGAGCGCTCAATTAGATTAATTTTTCGTCAGAGCAATTTTCAAAGTGATTGAAACATAACATGACTTTCGTCACTTGGTGTAGATGGGGAAAAACAATTTGCTGGTTTTTAAGGAATTGAGGAGACGACCGTACGGAGGAGACTCCTCGAACCGAGCGAAATGTTAAACCTCACACAGATGCACCGCTGCAAAGGGGGTGCTTTAGATTCGAGAGATCAATCTGTAGTACTCCGGCCTAAATCAAGACAATGACCGTTCCAGAGTAAATTCGGTCACAAGAGAGGATGGGTTGATCTGTAGGAGGGAAGCTGAGAAATGTGTGGAATCAATGGTAATCAAAGATTGTGGGTGTGTGAATTCTGAATACGATAAGCTCTGAGTGATTGAAATTGCTCAATTGAGAGTAGTTGCTCAATTGATGAGTTGATGATCTCGTGTTGTCGATGAGACGTGATATTGATGATACTGATGATGTCGATGATTCAATCATGATTCAGAGACTTATTTATATTGCTGGAATTGTAGACACCATGATTTCATGAAGTGTGACAGTTGCTGGAATCAAGGAGTGGGGAAGTGGAGATCGTGTTTGAAGCCAGTTGCTCAACGTGTGGAGACTTGGTCGATTTTCCACCCACTACCTCGTGAATTCCTTCAACTGATTGCACGACTTGCTCACATTCCATCGTGTGTTTGAACACACGTGTCGTAGACCGCCAGGCCAAAACCCTAAGTGATATCCTTCCAAGTGACACGATAGACGTCTCGTGGTTTGTTAGTCAATTGATGACTTCGTGGTTTAATGGGACGATGAGTCCATGTAGTCGTTGAGTTGAACATGATGTTCTGAAACTCATGAATTGAACATGTCATGAGACAGAGGTATAGTTCTTACGATGAAGTGAGCAAGTATTGCTCATTCGATGGATCGTTGAATATTGATTGTTGAACCAATATTGAGAAAATATTCCTCATCTGAGCAAGTGCTGCTCATGTGATGAATTGTTGAATATTTGGTCGTCTGAGCATGTGTTGCTCATCTGACAGATTATTGGCAGCGTACCAAAAATATTAATTAGAATACTGGTCTTTGAACCGAGCATAATTAATAAAATTAATGACCATGAGGTCGTCGTAAAATTATTAAGATTGGAATCTGGAATGATGATCCTTGGATTCAGAAACCCTAATTTGATCGATTGATGATCAATTCATGGTTTGTCAGAAGTTTAAGCTTGGGACGAAGGAAGGAGCGACTACATGGGACCGTGGATCAACCATGTAGTGTCCATATGCTCACATGAGAAAATACAAATAACTCCTGAAGAGTTGACGATTTGTTGGTGAAAGAATGATTAAATGCTGTTTAATCATTTATTCGAAAATGCTCGTCTGAGCCTTAGGTGAGAAAACCTAATTAATTATGACGAGTGAGGGACCGACCATGGGGTCATGAAACCGGCCCTGGGTAGTCACGTGACCGCCTGATGATCACTTCATGAAAATCCAAAGTGTTTGGAAGTGTCTTGGACCTAATACGTGCAATTGTGCAAATTAGGTCAAAACTGTGAAACTTGATGGGATCGGCTTCTGTAAGCCAAAGAGCCAATCTTGGTTGGTCAAGATAGCGCGCTCGTGTCCCCAAGGCGTCCGCGTCTCAGTCCTGAGAATTTTGATATTTTCTAGCGTGCAATTGAGCATCCATTCGAGAAAATATGCCAAAATTAGGGTTTCGACGAAACTAAGGAAAACACCATGAGATGATGGAAAATAATTATAAAATAAGGAATAAGGAGGCGTGGGACCGCCGAGGCCAAGGCATGGTCGGCCGGTCGTGGCCACGGTCCCGTGGTGCCTTTTCCTTAATTTTATAATATTTTGATGATTTTATGAAAAATTCATGAATTTTGAGAAATTTGATGAATTTAGGGAGTTTCCATGAATTGAAGGAGTTTTCATGAGTTCAAGGAAGCAAAAAATATTAAAATAATAAAAACACGGGCGTGTGGGACCGTGGAGGCGTGGCCTGCCGGTTTAGTGGCCCGGTCCCACGAGTTTTCATAATTTGTTATATTTTTTAAGTATTTTTCATGATTTGAGGGAATTTTTCCTAATTTGAGAGAAATACCATGAAATCAAGGAATTTTATGAATTCAAGGAAAAAATAGAATAAAATAATAAAACAAGGGGCATGTGGGACCGGCTAGGGCATGGTCTTCCGGCTAGTGGCCCGGTCCCACAAGTTTTCATAATTTTATTTACTATTTGATGATTTGTGCAAAATACCATGAAATCAAGGAGTTTTTTCATGAAATATGAGAAATAATAATAATAATAAAATAATGAGGAACCGTGAGGTGTGTTCCGGTTGGGACCAAGGCGTGGCCGGTTGGACAACGGTCACGCCCCACACTTCTTTCCTTAATTTTATATTATTTTTTACGAATTTATGAAAATATCATGAAACCGAGGAGTTTCCTCGAGACGAAGGAGTTTTGATAAAATGAGAGAATTTTCATCAAATCATGGAAAATAATAAAAATGCATTAAAAATATAAAATTGGCGTGGGATTGACCACGACACGGTGGGTCTGTCGTGTGTCCGTGCTCCCAGCACCCTGGTCAATATTTTTAATTATTTATTATTTTCTTCCCTATTTTGCATAGGTTCACCGTTTCGTTGTATTTTGAAATACTCGTTCGTGCGGTGACTGTTAGTGCATCGTCGTTGAAAACACTTTCACCATTTGGATCGGGGCTTACTTTGAGGTAGCTCAGACTCCCGGTTGTTGATTATTTATTACTAATTGTGGAATTCAGTGGAGAATAATTCACAAAACTGAGTAATAAAATGTTTATTATTAATTCATAGGATCAGCTTAGGATTCGACTACGAATTCAGAATAATAAAGTGAGCATTACCATTCCATGGGATCGTAGATTCGACCATAGAATCGGAGTAATTAAGTTTTATCTATTACCATTTATGAGACCAGTTGTGGATTCGATCATGAAATCAGAGTAGTGAGATAATATAGTTATTGCTATTCTATGAGATCAAGTCGTGGATTCGATCATAGAATCAGAACAATTCTTTATTGCCATTCCATGGGACCAGTCGTGGATTCGACCATGGAATATGAGCAATTGTTATTGCCATTCCATGGGACCAGTCGTGGATTCGACCATGGAATATGAGCAATAATAGATTATTCTGGGAATTCAGTAGTGAATGTCACGGCAGAATTAATCTTAATTAGGAATAATTAACTTTGTGGCTCTATACTGGCAGAGCAAGCTGTCTAGGAGCATTAATTATCCCGATATGAGCTTGTCGGTAAGTCATATCCTTTATATAGTCAGGGTAAACTCGTTGTTTGTTCCTGAAGACGTTATCGCTCTATACTAGCAGAGCAAGCTGTCTAGGAGCCGTCCATCTCGTGATACTATATAGAAATAATCACTGAAAGTGTTCAGTGTTCATGAGATATGATGTTGTCCAGTCGTGAGACTACATATCTACATGTACTCTGAGAGAAAGTACTCTCCGTTCAGAATTCGATGAGAGACACGTGTCTCAATACTCACGTCTGATTGTTGGATCAGAGCTTCATATAATTATGAGTTCACGATTTTAGCCCTTGTCGAAAATCCGCCATCTACATTAAGTCCCCTGCTTACTGAGGAAAGCTGTGTTCCTCAGTCAGCATTAAATGGTGATTTTCCGGCCATAAATAACAATACCAGTAATTGAACTTAGTCGTAAGTTGAGACGTTACCGGATTTAGAGAGCATGAGCAAACCACGACTTGATGAAGGCTTCAATGTCATGATTGGAGTGTCGTTTGATGAGCATAAATTGGTGTTGAACCGCTGATTTGGACGACGAGTCCGTGGTTGGTCAGGATTCGCGGGACGGGCCCATGAAAACAAATCCTTGTTTTATGAATAGACGCTCGTTCGTCTGTTAGTTTAAGGAACAAACAAAATAGACCTGAGTCTAATGATATAAAATTCGTCTATGAGCTTTCACGAAAACCGGAATTTTATAATTTAAATATGTGAGATTTCACAAAGTGGAATAAACTCTCGTTTCAAAGGTGGATGCTCGTACGAGAGAAAAGTTTTTTTTTTTTATAGACGTGCGTCTGTTAGTAATAAAATTTTGTTTATGAGCCTTCATGAAAATTTTTATCTTCGAGCTTTCGGAAATCTTTGCAAATATACTCTCGCTTCAAAGACAGATGCTCGTGCGAGGGAGCAAAAGTATATAGATATATTTTTCAAATTTACGTGAGTTTCACGTTAAAATATATTTTGTAAAATCAATGTTTTGATTTTGAACAATTGTTGAAAGTAGACAACCATACATGGTGAAAGAATGTCTATATGTGAGTTTTCACAATCGTAGAATGGACGTCTGTCCAGATTTTGAGAAACCAGTGAATGTTCACATTGTAAAATTTACGTGGGTTGTTCACGGTTTTGTGAAAATCATGTCAGAATTTTGCTCGTCTTAGAAGGTTTGAAGGAACGAGCAAGATTTGAAGTATTAACTCATGTACTGTTAGTGGAATCGTAAACAGGTAAGAGTTGAAAGTTACCATTTTTGCAGACGCTGATGTGAGCATCTTTATTCCATGATTCATTGTTTTGCTGAATCTTGCGCTTTGTATAAATGATGTGCTGAATGTTATGCATCTTTCACAGCCACTTTGCAAGAATGACTGACTCCCATGATGACACTTTCAAAGACGATGTTTCCAGGGATGACATCTCCGCGGGTATAACTTCAAGAAATGGTACTTCTGGGACCTCTGAGTGATGGTGAGAGATCCTTCATACTGAGTTGTACTCCTGGTTATTTCATTAACTATACCACAGGATGATCATGTAGTGAGGTTTCAGATCAATGTAGACTCCTCGGAAATGGAAGAAAGTCTTCGGGGCGGAGCACCCAGAGTAAGGACTACATGATGTTAGCAAATGACGTGCAGTCCCCAGCCGTTTCTTTGGTGAGTTGTTAGCGCTCCTTGTGTCATGACTTTTTCCTGCCCGTGCAATTAGGATCACGAGACCAAGGTTTTGTTATTTCTTTTCAGACCTTTTCTCTATCGATTGACGGTCTTCAACTTGTTCCCAGGCGAACAATTCAGGAATCCAGTACTGATGAAGAAGTCGATGTAAATATCTCTTTCGTGCAGGTGATCGCGGCATCTCCTTGAATGAAATAATAATAATTTTTATTGATGAATCCAGGAAGAAATCATTGCAGATAAGAATCATGTTGATGAAGCGCACTCTTCTTTGGGAGATGGGAATATGGAGAATTCCCGAAATCCCGAACCGAATGGAGATAACGGTGTTGTCAACGGAGATTCTGGCATCGTCGAGCCTTCAAATGATTTAGAGACTCCCTTAGTAAGTATATCTCCTGTAATTTCTTCAAAGAAGTATGATATCGCTGATTCGTGAATGAATGAATGAAAATCCATGTGAATTTATGGATTACTTTGCCGAAATACGTCACCGGAAAATTTCAGACTTCACATTTAAGTAGAAACGCTGTAGAATCTTCGTTCGAAGTCGGATTTTCGCGGTTTGCATATGTATCTTCAAGCCCAGGAAATTTAAAAGCTTTATCGAAGAATCTCTTTGAAGTTTGAGCATGTTTAGGGCCTGAAAAAGGCGAAATAGTGAACTTCCAGGAGACCTTCAGAACTTTTTCAGATGGCATGTTGCTCCATGTTTTAGCCACATCTCTTTGATCGTTCATCGGATTGTCATGAAATTTTGAGAAGTTTTAGAGGACATCCATATGAAGAGAATGGTATATAATCCATATTCAGATTCCTCGTAGATTGCTCCCAGTTCGTCCTTTAGTACAGGGCAGAGTACAGTTTCTTCAGACGAGGATACCGTAAAATGTATTTTCATGACTTTCATGCTATTTGCTCGTGCCTTGAGTGTATAATGATTAATCTTGATAATGTTGGATTTCTTGTATGATGTATTTTATGATCTCATTTGGTTTCAAGCTTAAATGACCTAATCCTCATGTAATCTTCGTATTAGGTGCCAAATACCGAAGTTGAAGATATTGAAACCAATGAGGATAACTCAAACTGTCCTGGAGTTATTGATGAAGAGACAACCATCTCTGCACTTCAAGGCCATGAGAAGGTTGTCATTGAAGTCTTGGAAACTCAGATTGTTGCTACTTCAGTGATAGAAGAAACCGAAATACCAGTAGAGAATACTGAAGAAACTGTTGCCCTGGAGGCTGCTCCAGTAATTGAGAACCGTATAGTGGTGCATGAATATCCAAGTGCAGGAGTTTCTTTTGATCCTCCATTCGATGCTTCACTCCCGTATCATGAACTAGTTGGCGGATTCAGCGTTCCCATTGGATATGCAGGCTTGTACGAGAAACCGTGGAAGATGTATGGGCACATCGTCGTTACCAAGAATCCGGAGCATAGTTATTTATTGACGAGGCAAGTAGAAGCCATATTGCGTGTTATAAATGATATCGGCATCACAACTGGAAATATTGTCACCCGGGATGTACTCTTTGATTGGGAGTACAACTTGAAGAAAGCTGAAGAACTTGGCTTCAATCTGAAGTGGCTTCGTCAAAAGATTGATGCTATAAGGAAAGCGGTGGAAGGTGACACTTCTTTCACCACCAGTGATGCCGCGTTGAAGAAGATGGATGAAGAAAAGCAGAAATCTTATTTTGCTGACTTTCTTTAGTTTTCTTTCCATGATATCTTGAACCTTAGACTTCTGAGAGATGTGAGGTTTTATTCTGGTCTTGATTTCTTGATCGGTTTTGGATTGTGAAATCGATCGTCTTGACAAGTGGACCGTCAGTCCCCAGTATTTTGTTAAGTCTCTCCTTTTCGTTTTCCCTTCTTCTGGTGAGACCTAGATAGAGGACCCAGGTAGAAAAATTGATGTAAAGACCTAGGTGGTCGAAGTTGGAGGTACCTTGATGAAGGATTTAGCGTAAGGACCTGGTGGACACCGATCGATTGTGGAAGTTATGAATCCCGTCTAAAAATTGTTGTTTGCATGTTGTACGCTCAGGAAGCTGTAGGAACCTCATACGACGTCGGAATCTGACGATTGACCCCAACTTTCGAAGGCAACCGGAATGCTTAAGTTTGGAGATGTCTAGGGCAATCAATAAAGTATGAACTTTCATAACTTGTAATCCCGTGCAAATTTTCAGATTTCATAGACCTGACAGTAAATGTCGTATCTTTCAGCTCGTATGTCCGATTGATGCGCCCTTTTGGTATGTTGTAGAAGAGACATATATGAACATCTTTAGTTGAGGAAGAATTGTCCCATTCCTAACCCATTAGTACGTTTTTGCAAACCCATGGTCTGGAGTTTGTTGTATCTCATTTATAGAGGTGATGAGAACATCTTGTAGAAGACTTTGGATTATGCCCACCAGTCGTGCCAGCTTTGGGAAGACTTTCATGTGAGCATGTTATCAGGTCCGCATATCTTGATATGAATCATTGGTCTTAGAGAAGTACGCTTCATGTGTAACACTTCAGAGAATGATTAGTTGATGAAGCCCTGAGGATGTTGCTCCTGAGACCGTTGTTGGTGCTGAAACCATGAATGATTGCGCTCCAGAGATCCTTGTCGATTCTGAGATAATGGATGGTGTTCATCTAGAGATTATTGTTGGTGCTGATACCATGGTTGAAGTTGCTCCAAAGACCGAAAAGGCTATAACCATGATTATAGATATAAACTTTGCTCCTTCATCCAGTGAGCCTTTTACATTCATGAACTAGTTGATGAGTTGAGCGTCCGTAAGATGAAGTTGTACTAAGAGTTCAACCTGAATGCTCCTGAAAGCATAACTTTACCATGATCTGGCTTTGTCAGTGAGTCAACATTGTTGCGGTAGATAGCATCAGCAGTTTTCATACTGGATGTGATTGGTGAAGAGAGAAAGTTCCTCAATCATGCAGGGGCTTGTGATGTAGAGAAAACCCGTTGATGAAGTTTCACGGAATCACCTCAGGTTTCCCAGTATATATTGAAGGATTTAGTGCCATCCATGTATGAATGATGTTGCATATGCTTCAGAAGTCTTATCATGGGATAATTAAGACTTATTGTTTAGTTACACTTTGATCGTGCTGGTGTTGAATCAATGTGTCATCATCGAGATATTTGTGCTGAAGTTGTACTCTTTGATTGGAAATACAATTTGATAGCTTTTTTAGATGCTTGAGTGTTGCAGCGTATATTTCTTAAGCATCGAATATCTTAGGGGTTTGATGGTCTCGGCCCTGGAGTATCTTCTGTTGATTCAACATCCCTTTCGTTGCAGTAGTGGGATTCGACACTTGTGCAGACATTAGAGCTTTATGATTTTGTGGAACACATGGAATAGCAGGAGAAACGCCCAAAGTGTTCTTTGCCATGTTTGGACATCATCTCGGTAATGAATGTTACAGTGCTTGATTCGGAGGAGTGTCAGATTCAACCACTTGGTAAAATACTAATGTGGTGAAGCTACCATTCATAACGTCTTGCAGAGTTGCTAGCAGAATTGAGTCCCCATGCTAGGATAACATGTGAGGAAATAAATGACATAGACATGGGATGAGACTTGCCTGAGTGCGGAACCTCTTAATGGATGTATATGCATATTTTGCAAGTTCTTTCTTCAACCTCGTCAAAGTTTGAAATTCCTCCAAGTACTCTGATGATGGAATGTCCGTCAAATCTTATGGATCAGAACTTTCTTAGTTAGAGAGACGTGTAACCAAAGGCGCTCTGTAAGTACCCATATTTTCAGCGTGGATCCACACTCGTCTGAAGAACATGTCATATCCTGGATCTTCCTGATTATGTGAAACTTGGTTTCTGTCCAGTGTTGAACTTATGTTCACTTTGAGAGTGATGTAGCCATAAGTATTCCGAGCGCTCCTTCAAGGTCTTTGATTGAGATGGGAGCATGAGTAGATTCTTGTCAACTGATGCCTGCGGCTCTGAGGTTTTCAGTGGAATGATGTTGATGGCGGTGCCGGCATCGATCAACGTTCTTCCAAATTCGTTTCTTCGACTGTGGTAAGCAGTCCCCAGTCGTACATCTCTTGGTTTGTGGCTGGAGGCTCAAGAAGTATTTCCGGAATGGACTTCTTGACACGATGTGGTTCAGTGCTGTGAACATGTCTCTCTTTTGTGCCTTCGACAGATAGAGCAATTCACGTTCGACCAAGGATTGAACTGCCTCTTTGATAGGTTGTTCAGAGAGTGTAAAGGTTATGATTGGGAGAGGATTCTTGTGTACTCCTCCAGTGCCCAGTTGAAGTATTGTGGATCAACCTTCTCTTTGGTGACGTGCTTCAAAATATTGCAGTTACTTGTCGAATGATTGATAAATCTATGAAGGTGACAGTACCTTGGATTCTTCATGTTGGCTCTCTATGATGAGCAACAGTTTGATTGCACCGTCTTGAACCCAGACTTCCAGTAACTCGATCACTCCTTCATGAGAAGTTTAGTCTGTCCGATCATTTTCCCGTTCGTTGATGCCAGGTCGAGGTTTGTGCAAGATTGGTTATCCTTCCGTGATGCTTTTGTAGGAAGAGGTGTTGGATGTCGCATGTTTGAGCAGAAGCTTTCCTTTTTCTTCCTTGAGCAACAACGTTCATGGAAGGTTGGACATCGTACTGTTTGTTGATCAGGCGTCGGCTGCTCCGAGGTTCCTCGACCTTGTAGACTTTGCTCAGTAAAGCAGGTGTAGTAGTCGCTGATCGTTTTGGCTGCTTCATGAAGTTCTGAGAAAGTGTGGAACCGGAGGTTTTCCAGCAAGGCTTGTAGATCGGGATCATTTTGTTGACGCACAAGTCTACAAGTTTTGCTATGTGACGTTTGGGTCGTGGCAGTCCAAGGCTTGAATTCTGAACCTTTTCACATAATCATCAGGATGTTCGCTGCTCCTTCGAAACATCCTAGATCAGAGAGAGTGACTTGCTCTGACACGAAGAAGTATTTTCTGTAGAAAGCATTAATCATCTCTCCCCAATCGGTGATACTTCACGATGCGATGTTGTTGTACCAGGTGTATGCCCTGCCTTTCAAGGATTTTGAAAATTTCTCCAGACGGACGACATGGTTGTGCTCGTGTTCGCCCAATAATTCCAGAAACCGAGAAATATTTTTGAGTATTGCATGTTCCATCATAAAGAATGAATGTTGGAGCGGTATAACCTTTTGAAAGAGGAATCCTCTGTATGGCAGTATGGAGGTTGGTGACGATGGACGGATGATGTCTTGTCTTTTCATCGATCCTCAAAAAAGCACTCCATATCTTCACGAGTGATGAAACTTGCAGGTTCCGTTGCTGGAGAGTCATCTGCAGCTTTGCGGAATTCTTCATCATGTACAACATGGATTGGAGAGATTTCAGGATCAGCGGTTGAAGATGTTTCTTTAGCTTTTCCTTTCTCGCGCTGAGGCTGAGTTCGTTCAGACGCAAGCTTGTCTGTGAGAGTTTTAATATAAACACACAACTGCTTCTGTGTTGCAGCCACGTCAGTCTGAACCTTCGTGAGATCAACTATGGTAGGCTGATTTCCTCTGGTTTCTTCAGGAGACCGACCGAAGAGTGGATTGTTGATGGCGCCAGTGCCGTCACTTGCAGGGGTGATCACTGGAGCACCAGTACTTGGAGGAGTAGTAACATGTGGCATGACATTGCTGGCTGGAGGAGTGGTATTAGCGGTACCACTGAAGCCTGCAATGTTGAGAGGAGTAGTACTTGCGATTGCAGTATCACTAGAAATTGCGATGCGAGAGTCGGGTGTTGAACCCGGATTGGTAACTGAACCGGACCTAAGATCAACCATCTTTGTGAGATTGTGAGATTGCAACCGAGAGAATGATCTCCCACTGTGGTCGCCAATCTGTAGATGGGGAAAAACGATTTGCTGGTTTTTAAGGAATTGAGGAGACGACCGTACGGAGGAGACTCCTCGAACCGAGCGAAATGTTAAACCTCACACAGATGCACCGCTGCAAAGGGGGTGCTTTAGATTCGAGAGATCAATCTGTAGTACTCCGGCCTAAATCAAGACAATGACCGTTCCAGAGTAAATTCGGTCACAAGAGAGGATGGGTTGATCTGTAGGAGGGAAGCTGGAAATGTGGAATCAATGGTAATCAAAGATTGTGGGTGTGTGAATTCTGAATATGATAAGCTCTGAATGATTGAAATTGCTCAATTGAGAGTAGTTGCTCAATTGATGAGTTGATGATCTCGTGTTGTCGATGAGACGTGAGATTGATGATACTTGATGCTGATGATTCAATCATGATTCAGAGACTTATTTATATTGCTGGAATTTTAGACACCATGATCCATGAAGTGTGACAGTTGATGGAATCAAGGAGTGGGAAGTGGAGATCGTGTTTGAAACCAGTTGCTCAACGTGTGGAGACTTGGTCGATTTTCCACCCACTACCTCGTGAATTCCTTCAACTGATTGCACGACTTGCTCACATTCCATCGTGTGTTTGAACACACGTGCCGTAGACCGCCAGACCAAAACCCTAAGTGATATCCCCCAAGTGACACGATTGACGTCTCGTGGTTTGTTAGTCAATTGATGACTTCGTGGTTTGATGGGACGATGAGTCCATGTAGTTTGAGTTGAACATGATGTTCTGAAACTCATGAATTGAACATGTCATGAGACAGAGGTATAGTTCTTACGATGAAGTGAGCAAGTATTGCTCATTCGATGGATCGTTGAATATTGATTGTTGAACCAATATTGAAAATATTTTATGAGCAAGTGCTCATGTGATGAATTGTTGAATATTTGATCGTCTGAGCATGTGTTGCTCATCTGATGGATTATTGGCAGCGTACCAAAAATATTAATTAGAATACTGGTCGTTGAACCGAGCATAATTAAAATTAATGACCATGAGGTCGTCGTAAAATTATTAAGGTTGGAATCTGGAATGATGATCCTTGGATTCAGAAACCCTAATTTGATCAATTGATGATCAATTCATGGTTCGTCAGAAGTTTAACCATGGGACGAAGGAGGGGAGCGACTACATGGGACCGTGGATCAACCATGTAGTGTCCATATGCTCACGTGAGCAAATACAAAGAACTCCTGAAGAGTTGACGATTTGTTGGTGAAAGAATGATTAAATGCTGGTTTAATCATTTATTCGAAAATGCTCGTCTGAGCCTTAGGTGAGAAAACCTAATTAATTATGACGAGGTGAGGGACCGACCATGGGTCATGAAACCGGCCCTGGGTTGTCACGTGACCGCCTGACGATCACTTCATGAAAATCCAAAGTGTTTGGAAGAGTTTTGGACCTAATACGAGCAATTGTGCAAATTAGGTCAAAACTGTGAAAATTGATGGGACCGGCTTCCGTGAGCCAAAGAGCCAATCTTGGTCGGTCAAGATAGCGTGCTCGTGTCCCCAAGGCGTCCGCGTCTCAGTCCTGAGAATTTTGATATTTTCTGGCGTGCAATTGAGCATCCATTCGAGAAAATATGCCAAAATTAGGGTTTCGACGAAACTGAGGAAAACACCATGAGATGATGAAAATAATTATAAAATAAGGAATGAGGAGGCGTGGGACCGCCGTGGTCAAGGCATGGTCGGCCGGTCGTGACCACGGTCCCGTGGTGCCTTTTCCTTAATTTTATAATATTTTGATGATTTTATGAAAAATTCATGAATTTTGAGAAATTTGATGAATTTAGGGAGTTTCCATGAATTGAAGGAGTTTTCATGAGTTCAGGAAGCAAAATATTAAAATAATAAAAACACGGGCTGTGGGACCAGAGGCATGGGGCCGGCTAGGGCCCGGTCCCACGAGTTTCATAATTTTTTATATTTTTTAGGTATTTTTGATGATTTGAGGGAATTTTTCCTAATTTGAGAGAAATACCATGAAATCAAGGAATTTGATGAATTCAAGGAAAAATAATAAAATAAAAAAACAAAGGGCGTGTGGGACCGGCTAGGGCATGGCCGGCCGGCTAGTGGCCCGGTCCCACAAGTTTTCATAATTTTATTTATTATTTGATGATTTGTGCAAAAATACCATGAAATCAAGGAGTTTTTTCATGAAATTAGAGAATAATAATAATAATAATAAATAATAGGAACCGTGTGGTGGGGCCGGTTGGACCAACGGTCACGCCCCACACTCCTTTCCTTAATTTTATATTATTTTTATGGATTTATGGAAGTACCATGAAACCGAGGAGTTTCCTCGAGACGAAGGAGATTTGAAAATGAGAGAATTTTCATCAAATCATGGAAAATAATAAAAATGCATTAAAAATATAAAACTGGCGTGGGATTGACCACGGTCGGTCTAGGTCGTGTGTCCGTGCTCCCAGCACCTGGTCAATATTTTTAATTATTTATTATTTTCTTCCCTATTTTGCATAGGTTCATCGTTTCGTTGTATTTTGAAATACTCGTTCGTGCGGTGACTGTTAGTGTATCGTCGTTGAATACACTTTCACCATTTGAATCGGGGCTTACTTAGAGGTAGCTCAGACGCCCGGTTGTTGATTATTTATTACTAATTGTGGAATTCAGTGGAGAATAATTCACAAAACTGAGTAATAAGATGTTTATTATTAATTCATAGGATCAGCTGAGGATTCGACTACGAATTCAGAATAATAAAGTGAGCATTACCATTCCATGGGATCGTAGATTCGACCATAGAATGAGTAATTAAGTTTATCTATTACCATTTATGAGACCAGTTGTGGATTCGATCATGAAATCGAGTAATGAGATAATATAGTTATTGCTATTCTATGAGATCAAGCCGTGGATTCGATCATAGAATCAGAACAATTGTTTATTGCCATTCCATGGGACCAGTCGTGGATTCGACCATGGAATAGGAGCAATTGTTATTTCCATTCCATGGGACCAGTCGTGGATTCGACCATGGAATAGGAGCAATAATAGATTATTCTGGGAATTCAGTAGTGAATGTCACGGCAGAATTAATAATAATTAACTTAGTGGCTCTATACTAGCAAAGCAAGCTGTCTAGGAGCATTAATTATCCCGATATGAGCTTGTCGGTAAGTCATATCCTTTATATAGTCAGGGTAAACTCGTTGTTTGTTCCTGAAGACGTTATCGCTCTATACTAGCAGAGAAAGTTGTCTAGGAGCCGTCCATCTCGTGATACTATATAGAAATAATCACTGAAAGTGTTCAGTGTTCATGAGATATGCCATTGTCCAGTCGTGAGACTACATATATACATGTACTCTGAGAGAAAGTACTCTCCGTTCAGAATTCGATGAGAGACCCGTGTCTCAATACTCACGTCTGATTGCTGGATCAGAGCTTCGTATAATTATGATTTCACGATTTTAGCCCTTGTCGAAAATCCACCATCTACACTTGGGAAAGATGAATTCGGCTAAAGCGAAAGCTTACTAACACACATTTCGAGAAATAGATAGGCGAGATAAACTCGGCTCGAAATAGCAAATGTGTATAATGAAAGTCTATATATCAAAACGACTTTTGTCTCAAGAGTAGGAGATAGATTAAATAGACTATTGAGTGACAGATAAGTTCAAGTCTCCACATACCTTTTAGTCGATGAAGATCCACCAGTTCCTTGAGTAGTCCTTCGTCTTGTATGATGATTGCCATAGAGTCTTGAGCTCAACTACACTTTCTATCCTAATCCAAGACCTTAGCTCTAATAGGCTAGTAATCAAGACTTATAATTTTGATCACTAATATTGACAAACATGCTTGAGATAGCAACGCATGCGAGTTTGACCGAGCATGATTACTGTCACTCAAAGGTCTCGGACTAGGATAGAAAGTGTAGTTGAGCTCAAGAACTCCATGGAAATCATCATATAAGACGAAGGACTACTCAAGGAACTGGTGGATCTTCATCGACTAAAAGGTATGTGGAGACTTGAACTTATATGGCACTCAAAAGTCTATCTATTCTATCTCCTACTCTTGAGACAAATGTCGTTTTGATATATAGACTTTCATTATGCACATTTGCTATTTCGAGCCAAATTTATCTCGCCTATCTATTTCTCGAAATATGTGTTGGTAAGCTTTGGCTTTAGCCAAATTCATCTTTACCTAGTGACGAAAGTTATGTTATGTTTCAATCACTTTGAAAATTGCTCTGAAGAAAAATGGTTTGTGAATAAGGGATATATCCTTCCTCTGAGAATGTTTCAATGATTGAAATGAGAGTTTAGATTACATAACCATTGGTAGGATATAAGCATTATTGTGGAAATACATATATGTATAAGTCCTTATTCCTTGAACCAAAGTTTGCGAACTTTGTTGATCAAGATAAATGGAAGTGGCGTGAACCAAGACTGCGAACTAAGTCCGCGAACTGGCGGAAGTTCTCGACCCGAGAATTTCTGCTGGAGTTTGTGAACTCCTTCCATGATCTTAAGTCCGCGAACCCAGTCCGCGAACTTGAGCAGGTTATATCTAAAACCGATTGTTCTTGAACTCATGTTTATTTAAACTAAGGAATGCTTTTGCAAACCGTGTCTATAAAGTTCATGAACCGATTCGAGTGAATCAAACCGTTTTTGCTTCGATTGTGTCTTGTGTAGTTACATAAGATCTAAGCAATTGAACAACTCTCTAACTAGTTCATTTGAGTCATTTGAACTAGTTATGGTGAAGAAGAATATGGTTGATATGAAAGTAATCATATGGCTAACCATTTGGTTAACTATTGTTGAACCAACAAATGTTAATGTTTGGGAACGGTTCGTAAACCCAAAATTGGACATTTCATTTATGTCTAACAAACTAAGTTTTCAATCCAACGGTTGAGAAATATTAGCTTGAATCTAATCAGGTTTTCATCTAACAGTGAATATTGAATGCTTTGTTACCAAGCTAACATTGATTGCAAACCCTGATTTGAAAACTATATAAGGGAGAACTCTAGCAACTGGGAAACCTAATCTCCACACCATACGTGTGATACTAGTTGCATAGCTAGAGTCGATTCTCCTTTAACCTTTGGTTTCTTCTTCTAAACCAATTTAACGACTTAAAGACTTCATTGGGATTGTGAAGCCAGACTAATACTACTTTTCTTGTAGTTGTGTGATCTGATCTTGTATCTTCTATCGTACGAGTACAATTGAAATAATTGGCTTGAGATTTTATATCTCCGATAGGCAAGATAGAAAAGTAATCACAAACACTTTGTCTCATCGTTTGTGATTCCACAATATCTTTTTTCGCTGCGTCGATTAAGATTATTATGAGGTGATCAATAATACTAGGCTGTTCTTCGGAAATATAAGACCGGTTTATTGATTGGTTCCTGTTCACCTTGATTTATCAAAAGACGGAACAAAACTCGTAGGTATATCTGTAGCGCCCCCAAAGCTAGCAGCTGACTAATCCAAGAGATTAACTAAATAAAGAGGCACTAAGAATCTAAATCATTTACTTAAACATTCAATTAAGAAATCTACTACAAAACTTAACCCGAAAACTATCCCCACTCTGAAATATATATACAAGAACTTCTCTCAAATGATACATATTCAATAATGAGTTGATTTACAAATGAATACAAACACAAAATAACATAGCGGAAGCTAACTAATTAAAATAACTAATTCTTCGAAGCTTTCATCGTCACATGCACATCTTGATCTGTCTCTGAAACTAAAAGTGGGAATGGGTGAGCACATCATCCCTAAAGGGGTGCCCCGTAGAAATAACATTTAACTTTTAAGTAATCATTGGCATGATTTGGAAAATAATGCATGTTTTCCCAAAAATTAAAAGACAACCAAACCACTGAAATAAACAATCATGTATATGGACATAAACTCCTTCTTTAGTTTCTGCGGTAACATTTACACACCTGATAACTTTCTGTGGTGACATTTACACACCGTAATACTGATGGGCATTGCCACCTAGATAGTCTGTGGGTGAATGTACACACCCGTAATATTGATGCCAATTCCACACCAAATAAAGCACAAAAGTAAAATAACGAAGGAGCGTATCCAATATACCATAGTTGGAAATTCTCATTTCCCAAAGACAATCATAAAGACAAACAGAGCATCACATTTCCTTTCCATGATGGAAAGATTAAAAGAGATAACAGAACTTTCGGAATTTAAAACTAAACAATGCAAGGAAAACACAATCAGACGATGCATGAATTTGTTAAACATTTACTTTGGTAAAAGAAAACAACAATAATCGCAAAAGAGTTAAATATAAATTCCCACCTCTTTTGATGAAAAGCCATGCCTACCTCGAGATCCACGATCCACCGGTTCATCCTTTGAATCGTTCGTTGTTAGTATAGACTAATTGTTAACCACACAAGAAGTCTAAGTATCTAGCCAAAATGGCTCACACAAGAATCATACAAGTCTATCTAATGGTTCTAAGCCCATTCATGACTTTACCCCTTTTCATTATCTATCTTTAGCATAGCTAAGGTTTACTAATAGAATTAGGTTGATTCCATAGTCTAATAGCTAAGTCTTACGAATATCTACAACTTTGTAGAAGGAACCAAAGGCTAAATCAGACCATAAGGGTTTAATACAACCAAATAGGAATACTAGGTCTAAGCCCAAGTCCGCTAAACTAGGCCCACTACATAAGGCCTGGCTAACTGGGTCAACTAACAGTCAACGTTTGAGTCCATGGTCAAAGGGTTAACTCGGTCAAGACTGGTCCACTAAGTCAAATCGGGGTCAAATCTTAATTATTGAGTTAACTCACTCAGACAAACTGAGTCAGACATAAACACAATCTAAGTCAGATTGAATCAATTCAGTCAGACAAACTTAACTAAACACACCATGTTACAGGTCACTTCAAGTCTAATTCTTACACCTTCCTCTACCAATTTTATATTTCAATATCAATTCAAATAAAGCAAACAAACTTCAAATTCTATTTACAAACAAATACCATGTCTACCTGCAATTGCAGTAGCAGCAAGCTTTCACAGTAAATACAATCCACAACTCTGAATTCACCATTCTTCATGTGTACTGAAACTTCAGGAATCATTCACTCCATAAAATACTACAAATACAACTAGTTTCCAAATCAACAACACCATTCTCTTACTCAATTTCACACACAATCTTATCTGCAATCACAGTTCTATGAACTTTAACAATATTACATATTCATCGACATCCATAGCACCACTTAGACCAACCACCCTCTAGAACTTCAATCATTCCCTGCACCTCAACACAACAGCAAGATCCACTCACACCATAAAAACCCCAACACTGACAAAAACACAAACTTCAATTCAAACAACAATCATTCTTTGTATCAGACCCAGTACATAACCATGTATAAGCTGTCTCAACTCATTTCAATCCAACAACATCCATTACATCTCAAACCTATAACTTCTTCCTGTAACTCAAATTCACAAGAATTATCAAAGCATCTCAATTCTTAGTCCACTTAACAATCTCATAACTTCATTATAAGAATCAAATAACTTTACTGATAAGAACAATTACCTCAAGACAGAGTTATTGAAGCAAATGAATTAACCTTTTCTTTGGCTCGATCTAATTCAACGCTTCATCTTAATTCAGAAACCATTAAACCCCCGATTCAAAAGCTTGAAACCCTAATTCTTAAATTGTGGAACAACAAAAACCCTAATTTCTATTAAAATCAAATTAAACCTCACAGAAACATCCAACTCCAAAATCAAACGAAACCCACCTCCAGTTACTCAATTAATCAAACAATTCCAAACAATTTAATCCTCAAATGAAAAGAATATTAATTTACCTTTTTATCTTGATTCTTCATCCGAACAGTCTCTTAGCATCAATTCATCATCAACCCATTCGATCTTCATCTATCCTTAACTCAATATAATCATTAGAACTTCACATACCTAACTTCAAATTCAGAAATCCCAACTTAATCTTCTCTAACTCATCAGTTCTTTAACTCAGAACTTACCACAACACAACCATCACCACCAGCAACCCTTCCTTAATATTTTTACTCTTGATTCGATCTCAAAATCCTCATGCATGACTGACAAACTATCAGCAGAATAGAAACAGAGAAAAGAAAGAACAAGAAGAAGAAGAAGAGAAAGAGAAAGAAGATGAGAGAATGAATTTTCTATTCGATTGGGTTGAGGATAAGGCCGATGAAATTTTACAAAGGGACCCTGAAAATTGATATGGGAAGCTAGGTCGGTTGAGCTTCAAAAATAAAAGATATCTTCATCGTCCAATGTCTGAATGACACGTTCAGGTAGTTCATTCTGCGTAACTTTTCGAGATCTATCCAACGGTACTAGTTTCGTATCTAGATCGTTGTTATATTAATTTCTATTAATTAACGTTCGTGTTAAACTAATCGAGTTATTATCGGCTAAGACGTCTCTTGACTAGTATAATAGCGTTGACGAGCTTGAGGGTCCTTACATATTCGTGGGAGACGGATTTATCTATTACCATATACTTTTTCTGTGTGATAAAAATTTGTTTATTAAAGTCTTCGACTTTGGGTCGTAGCAACTCTTAGTTGTGGGTGAGATCAGCTAAGGGAATCAAGTACGTAGCATCCTGCTGGGATCAGAGGCGTAGGAGAATAAATGTACCTTGGATCAGTGTGAGATTGATTGGGGTTCAACTACAGTCCAGACCGAAGTTAATTTGGAGTAGGCTAGTGTCTGTAGCGGCTTACTACAGTGTGTGTTCAACCTGGACTAGGTCCCGGGGTTTTTCTGCATTTGCGATTTCCTCATTAACAAAATTCTGGTGTCTGTTTTATTTCTATTCCGCATTATATTTTGTTATATAATTGAAATATCACAGGTTGTGCATTGTTCAATCAATTAGAATATCCGACCTTTTGGTTGTTGATTTAAATTGATTGACACTTGTATATTGGTCTTTCGTACCATCCAAGTTATTTCTTTGATAAAGACTCGTAGATTTCTATTTGCTTGAGTAAAGATCAAATCGAGAGATTGAGATATAAACTCTTTGATATACTTTTATCTAGATTGAGTCTGACTGTCTAGTTGATTCTCTAGAAAGTATATTGGAGTTTGTCCATACAGATTGTTAATCGAATTGTTGGGTGTGGTTGTTGTACCCCCACTTTTTCAGTAAATGCTCTTGGACTTGGAAGTGTTTGCATGCTATAAAAGAACTTATCAAGCCTTTTATCTCCTGGATTGTTGGGGATGGTCAATTTATTGACCCCTGGTGTGATAATGGATCTCATCTTTGGGTACTGCTACACCCAACCCTTTAGTCCCACCTGATCCTAGTATTAAAGTTTCTTATTTTATTGACTCTCATACCAGAACCTGGAATCTGTCCAAACTTAACATCCACTTTGATAATGCTTCTGTTAAGAAGATTGTCATCATTCCCTTAAGCCAGCTTTGCACTCCTGACATAAGGGCTTGGGATATTTCAAAGAATGACAAGTTTTCTTCAAAATATGCCTATATGGGGCGTAGAGGTCTTAGGCCCTCCCCATGTAAAAACCTTTGGATGCGCATTTGGAAAATCAGGGTTCCCTACAGAATCCAAGTCTTTACATGGAAAGCTGCTAGAAATGCTCTCCATGCCAGATTTATTTTACATACCAGAAGGCTTATGCATACTGTTGAGTGTGCTAGGTGCAATGATCCTCAAGAATCCATAATGCATGTTTTGGTCCTCTGTCCCTTTGCTAGTCGAGTTTGGTTTCTCTCTGAGTTTTGCATCAATACTCAGTTTTTTTCAAAACAGGTCTTTTACTGACTGGTTATTATTTTGGTTAATTGAACCTTTGTCTAGATTCCCTGATGAAGCTCAGTGTCTTTTTGTTATTATCCTGTGGTCTCTGTGGACTAGTAGGAATAATTTAATCTTCCAAAACATGCAGGAAACCCATATATCTGTCTTAGTAAGAGCT
The DNA here is from genome assembly GCF_003573695.1 of Papaver somniferum. Lineage (NCBI taxonomy): Eukaryota > Viridiplantae > Streptophyta > Magnoliopsida > Ranunculales > Papaveraceae > Papaver > Papaver somniferum. The sequence continues at coordinate 117,745,185 of NC_039362.1, forward strand.
AGAGCCATGCTTTTAACTAGGAAAACTTGTCTTACTGTCTCTCCTACTACCCCTGTTAACCTATGTGACAAATGGATGCCCCCCTCTGTTGGATGGATAAAATGTAATACTGATGGTGCCTATGATGACATTTCTGGATCAAATGGTGCAGGTTTTGTGATGAGGGACTTCTCAAGCAAAGCCTCTTTTCGTGCATCCCTGGTTTTTGAAGTAAAGTCTGTTGAAGAAGCTGAATCCAGAGCTATTTGGGCAGTCCTGAAGAAAGCCTTGGAGCAACAGTTAACTCATATCATCGTCGAAAGTAATGCTAAGACTATCATCAATTAGTTTTCAGATGGCCAGTTTAATGGAGACTCGCGTACGGATGCTATTTTCAAAGACATTCAGTTCTTTTCTTCTAAATTAGTAGCTTGTATTTTTAACTTTCAACCGCGTGTTTGTAATTTTGTAGCTCATGAGTTAGCTCAATGGGAAAAAACAAACAATGACTCTATGCACTGGTCTGTGCCTCCTGTTTGGTTATTGCCAACAGTTGAGGGGGATCATTAGCCTTTTTGAAGGCCTTTATCTATTAAAAAAAAAATCAAAACCTGCTCTCAAAACTAAGGCTGCACATGGTCCGGTACATCCCGGTTTTCGTATGGAACCGGTCCCTGTACTTGGTGTTGACCGGTACCTCATTTTGAGGACCGGTACATGTACCTGGAGTTGTACATGTACCTCCGGTACCGGTCTTGTACAAAACCGGTACCGGATTTTTACCTGCAACGCCAACACCATTAATATCACCTCTTCTCCAAAGAAGCAGTAAGCACACAATCTTCTTCTTTATTTTCTTGTTCATCTCAAAATCCCTATTAATCTCTTCACCATTCAGACTTCTTAATGAAAAATCAAATTCATACACCAAAATAAGATTGAATCAAAATCTAATATAAACCAATCTAATATAAACCCAATAAAAAGATATAACATAGAATGAAAAACTACAACTTCTCAATCAAATCCATTATAAGTTTATAACCGCCACAACAAACTCATCTGAACCATAACCTAACTTCCCAGCAACCCATCTCTGCAATACAACTCTCAAATAAATATCATCATTATCTTCTCTAGCTCATCATCATTTGGCGCAGCTGCAACTACTAACTTAGCCATCCTTTGCATCAGATCAACATCACCAATACAGAAACCTCTCAAAATTAAATCCAACAAAAACCCATCTCATATTTCTTAAAATTCAGAAAAACATACACTTCATGATTAATAAAATAATTACCATGAAATCAATGGAATTAAAGAAAATCCAAATTAGACAAATCTAGGGTTTCAATTTAGTAAATTTACACGAATCAAATCGAAATTGGAGAAGAAAAGCAACACAAAATGATATATCATACCGATTCATAGTAATTTGGGAATAAAACATCTTTGATTTGAGCGAAATCATTCACATAATTTGTTTATGAACTAATAATGTTGATTCATATGTGAATGTCATGATTGTGATGAAGAAAAAATAGAAGAACAAGAAGAAGGGTTTGGTTGCTCGTGTGTGATGGAGGTGGTGGTTGTGCTTCTTTGTCTTAACTCTGTAAGAAGAACAAGAAAAGAGATGGAGGCGATAATGGATAGAGAAGGGTTTCACGTAACTCTGTAGAAAGAAGAAGAGAAAGAGGTAAGTTTTTAATTAGTTTAGGTCTTAGGTTAGTGGAAGGTATAGAGAAGAAATTGAGGGTTAGGATTAAAAGATATCTAAAAAATCAATGATATTGGATAGATCGGGATTTTTGGTCCGGTACAGGTCGGGAATAAGCTAGAACCGTTCCCTGTACCTGTGTCCTACACCGGTTCTCGTTTTCCTTCTCGTTCCATGTACCTCTTCATCCAGTTTCGGTTCTTTTTTGGGGTTCTAGTCTGGTACAACCGGTTCCGGACCGGTTCCTGTACAGCCTTACTCAAAACAAACCCAGTTAATATTATTATAGCAAAAATAATCACTAATTATTATTATTATAAAAAAAGAAAATCAAGATAATTCAAATATCACAAATCTATTATTGTTGTTCAAATCAGACGAACCATGGACCAATACGTCAATATGTTGGATGTATTACGAAAGAGTCTCTCAAGCCACACCGATACGGCCACACATATTACTTAATCATCAAACAGATCATATGTATAAGCCAATCAAGACAAACAATTATGAAGAAAATTAATTAAGGTCCACTAGATATCATGTACTGACTCCATGCAATACTAACTCAGTTTACCACTAGATATTACTACTGCTTGCACCTAATTGTCATATCAGTGCATATGTGTTTTCTGTGTAATATTTGAGTCCATGCAGCATCCGTACAAGTCTGTGTGAGTCACTCGTGTCATTGACTTTATAGCATTGCGAGCTGCCGATGACAGCCTGTACTGTATAGGTTGCTGCATTAATACTGAGTGTCTTGTACTCAGTTCTCTAATCATTCCAAGTAATTGAATACATTTCTTTTAGTGAAACTATGGTATCAAGAGAAAAATCTTTCGCCACCACCATTAATGGCTTTCAAGAAAAATTTTCAGATCTACTTTCTCAATAACTCTTTCTGCTCAATTTTCTTTCTAACATCTTCTTTCAATACTTTCTTTAATCTTTACTATCATGGCTGCGTATGAAGCAAGAATTTCCGACGTTCCTCTCAATCAAATCTCACAAATTCTTTCTTACAAACTCAAAGATGATAATTTCCTCATTTGGAAATCTCTTCTTTTTCCTTTACTCATAAGATACAGAGTTGATGGCTTTCTTGATGGATCTCTTCCTTGTCCTACGTATTTATTCGAGAATGCTATCAATCTTGGTTATGCAGTTTGGCATGATGATGATACTACTCTCATCCTGTGGATTCAAATGTCTATCTCTGAATCTGTTATACCGTATATGGAGCAGAAATTTCAAAAGATCTATGGGAAACAATTGAAGCAAGATTTGCTCGAAGTTCTTCTACACACTCAATTCAATTTCGTCTTAAGCTTCAATCTATCAAACTTGGTTCAGGTATTGTTTCTCACTTTCTCAGTGAAATCAAGAAAGTCACTGATGAACTTTTTACTGCTAGATCTAGGATTAATGATAATGAATTAGTAGTTCTTATCTTGAATGGATTAAGTTCAGATTATAGTTCTTTCTCTACTTCTATTCGGATCCTTAATCCATCAGTTACATCCAAGGACTTACACAATCTTCTGTTAAGAGAAGAGATTGTTGTACAGACTAAACAAAAGGATTTGTTAACTGAGGCAAACTCTAAAGCATTTGCTGCAAATGCTAGACCTAATTCATCTTCTTTCAAAGGTAGTGGTAGAGGCTATACTCAAGCACCTAGAGCTTCAATGCCTTTTCTTGGTTACACTAGACCTTCTCTATCATACTACCCTAGAGGATTTTGTCAATTTCAAATGCATCCAATACAAAATTTTGTTCCAAATTTTACTGCAAGAACACCTAGTGCATCTACTTCAACTCCTCCACCAATATCTGACAAGATTTTTCAGATATGCAATAGAACTGGTCATATTGCTCTAGAGTGTCATTACAGATTGAATTTTGCATATCAAAATACCTACACTCCACAGAATTTAAGTGCTATGTTAGCTACTGCAAATATTATGGGTGAGAATCCTTGGTAAGCTGATTCTGGTGCAAACAATCACATTACCAATGATAAATCTGAACTTCAACAATCAACACCTTTTGAAGGCACAGAGGAGATACAAGCAGCTAATGGAGAAGGTATGACAATTACTCACATTGGTAATACTACTAAATCTGACTCTTCTTATCATTTTAATGTGAATAATGTGATGCTTGTGCGTAAATCTTCACAAAATCTTCTATCAGTTCACAAGTGATAATAATTGCTCTATCACTTTTGATTCACTTGGTTTTTATGTTAAGGATCACTTATCTTGGAGGATCACTTTTCAAGGGCCACATGTATCCTATGCAGTTTATGAAGACTTCATCACCAAAAGCTTACTCAAGTGTTACTCCGTCTGCAACTACATGGCATCAAAGATTGGCTCATCCCTCTTTTCAAGTTTTTCAGAAAGTTTGTAACACTCTAGACTTGTCTAAGACAATAAAAACACCATTATTATGTAATGAGTGTCAATTAGGGAAGAGTCATAAACTACCTTTCACTTTGTCTACTCATAGAGCCATCTATCCACTTCAGCTACTTCACATGGATTTATGGAGTCCAAGTCATGTAACCTCTTCTAATGGAATTCAATACTATGTCAACATCATTGATGACTTTTCTAGATTTTGTTGGATATTTCCCTTATATGATAAATCAGAATTCAAAGTAGTTTTCTTACATTACAAAGTTGTGGTTGAAAATCTTCTGCAAACTTCAATTGTTACAATAACAACAGATGGAGGTGGTGAGTTTTTACATAATGAACTGAAATATTTTTTAAGTGTTCATGGCATTATTCATGAGTTGTCTCATCCACACACTCCTGAGCAGAATGGAGTGGCTGAATCCAAACACAGGCATCTAGTTGATACTGGTAGAAACTTTTTAATTCAATCTGGATTGTCAGACAAATATAGGGTAGATGCTTTTTAGACATCAAATTATGTTATCAACAGACTTCCAGTCAGAAGTTTGGAGTTCATTTCACCTTTTGAGAAGATATTTGGTACAACTCCAGATTATTCATTCCTCAGAACCTTTGGCTCTTCTTGTTTTCCTTGGGTTAGGCCATATACTACATACAAGCTACAACCAAGAAGTGTTCACTGTGTTTTTATTGGGTATAGCTCAATGCACAAGGGCTACAGGTGCCTTGATCTTAAAAATGGAAGAGTCTATATTTCAAGACATGTTGTATTTAATGAAGCTGTCTTTCCTTTGAGAAGAATTGATTCAGTTCCATCTCATCAGCTGCAATCAACTACTAATTCTTCTAATGCATATGTGTTTGCACTGAAACTGATTCAGTTTCATTATCTGAAACTCCTTCAACTGGTATTACTTCTTCAGAGTTACTTCACTCTTCTCGGACTACAACAATTGATGCTACTACTTCAGAGTTAACACATTCTTCTCAAGTTACAACAATGTGTATATCTTCACCTGCTCCTTCATTAGATAGCTCAACCTCAAAAACTGTTGTTTCTAACTCTCATCAGATGACTACAAGAGGAAAAAGAGGTATTTTTAAACCCAAAGTTACAATATTAAATATGTTTTATCAGCTAATCTTTCATCTGTTATACCTCCTCCAACACCAACATGTTACTCTAAAGCTATTAAAATACCTCAATGGAAGAGTTCAATGGTTGAATAACATACAACTTTAAAAGATGTTGGAACTTGGTCTCTTGTTAATCCAGATCCTTCTTATAATGTTGTTGGATGCAGGTGGGTATTTAGAGTTAAAAACAAACCTGATGGCACTGTAGACAGATTAAAATCAAGACTTGTAGCTAAGGGCTTTCATCAGCAGGAGGGTATTGACTTTACTGAGACTTTCAGCCATGTAGCCAAACCAACCATAATCAGGTTTATTCTTTCTCTAGCAGTCAACTTTGATTGGAAACTTAAGCAATTGGATGTAAGTAATGCTTTCCTACATGGTGACTTAGAAAAGGATGTCTATATGCAACAACCACCTGGCTTTGTTGATCCAGATAAACCACATCATGTCTGCAAGTTACACAAGTCCATTTATGGTCTTAAATAAGCACCAAGGTCTTGGTATGACAAATTGCTAAATGTGCTAGTTTCTCATGATTTCAAGCCATCTGTAGTTGATTCTTCTCTATTTGTGCAGAAATATGGTTCTAGAATCACTATTATTCTAGTTTATGTTGATGATATATTGATTACAGGCAATTCAAGGGAGTATATCAGTCAATTCATTTAGCAGCTGAAGTCTTACTTTCCCATTAAGGATTTGGGAGATCTACATTCATTTTTTTGTCTTCAAGTGAAGAGAAATTCTGATCAACTATTTCTCAGTCAAACCAAATATGCTCTGGACTTACTTGAGAAGTTTAATATGGCAGGAGCAAAACCTTGCAGCACTCCCATATCTCCACACTCTCAGTTATCCAAGTCAGATGGCACAATCTTGTCAGATCCAAGTGAATACAGATCCCTAGTTGGTGCTCTCCAATATTTGACATGGACCAGACCTGAAATTGGATATGCAGTAAATCAGGTTTGTTTACACATGCGGGCACCAACTGATACTCATTTCATTGCTGCTAAAAGGATCCTGAGATACATCAAGAGTACTCTAGACTATGGATTATTATTTTCAAAAGGTCTTTTAGCTATACATGGATTTAGTGATGCAGATTGGGATGGTTCAGTTGATACTAGAAGATCTACAGGTGGTTTCTGTATTTTCTTTGGCTCCAATCCAATCTCATGGTCCGGAAAAAGACAAAATGGAGTACTTAGAAGCTCCACAGAGGCTGAATATAGGTCTTTAGCAAATACTGCAGCTGAAGTTGTGTGGGTTTGTCAGCTTTTAAAAGATCTTCACATGTTTCTCTCCACTACACCCATTATCTCTTGTGATAATCAAAGTGCAGTATCTCTCTCCTCTAACCCCATCTTTCACAGCAAAATGAAACATCTAGCTATTGATTATCACTTTGTCAGGGACTTGGTTCATAACAAAAGCTTACAAGTTACTTATTTGTGCACTCTTCAGCAAGTCGCAGATATCTTCACCAAGGGTATTTCTCTTACTTTTTCTCTTACTTTTTGACTATATATACGGTCCTTATCCAAAAGGGTATTTCTGCCACTACAAGATGACATTTAAATCATCCATGACATCACCCTAGGACCAAACTATATTTTTTAGGACCAAACTATAATTTATATTACCAAATAGGACCAAACAGACAATTGACTAGGTCAATTGGACTAAACTCTCTCTAATATATTATTTGTAGGACCAATTGGTATTTCCTACTTTTTCTTCTTGAAAAAGAGATCTTCTCATAAAAATATGAGAGTAATATGCCCAAAGTTTTGAATCTTGATCACCATACTTGAACTTCCACCTAAAATCTCCATTGAGATCACAAAGAAACTCCATGAGAGAGCATAAAGAATATCCATAAAGGAGAAGACACAAACAAATGGGCAAAACACCCACAAGAACACCAAAAAATCTCCTAAAAACAACAGAGATTGAAACAAAAACTTAAATAAATATATTCTAGACTACTAACTATCTAAGAAAACTAGAAAAACAATGGAAACTTGCTCAGATCTAGCCAAAAATGACTAGATCTGAGCAGCAAGCTTTAATGGTGGTTAAAGGGTTTTTTGGTTTTGCGAAGAAGCTAGAGATAAGCGAGGTTTTTTTTTTCTCTGAGTAGGGGATGAGGAATCTAAAATGTAAAAAATTCCTAATTTTAACATGCAATAATTAGTTTTGAGGTTTGCCATCATTTATTATCATCCAAAGGTGATAGACACATTTTTGTGTCTAATTTATCTCGATTCTATATATTGATAGTGCTCATTTTTGTACTTATTATGGTGTTTTATGTGTGTGTAGGTATTTTTAACCAATAAACATTTTTGGAAAAATCTGCTCGAAAAGTTGCGCGGGGCACCCCCGGAGGACACTTGCTATTCGGACCCCTCAAATGGATAAGAGGTAACCAATTACTAAGGGGCATCCATTTCCAGGCAGCTGCTAAAGGGAGACCAACACAGGATAGGGAGAGGTCATCTTCATCGCTTTTAAACTCAGAAATTGGCGGGAAAAAATGTTGCAGACGAACCGGAGTTGGGGATTGATTTCGAAGGTGTTTTAGAGAGATTCAATCGCTGAAATTTGTTGGGCTAGACGTGATTGAGCATAACAGGCTTGTATGTGCGCTGGAATCGATCAAATTGGGACGGATAATCCGAAAAAAGGAAACAGAGGTTGAAGTGAACACGGAAACTTTGTGGAATTATTTTAGGAATTTCAGGGAGACTAAAGGTGTGAGATTGTTTCCTAAGGTGATATTCTATCTAAGGAAGAGTTTCGGATGATTTGCAAGTCTTAGAAACGCGTAAGGAAGTTGGCAGAGAAGATTATTGTCGTGGCTTGCACGAAAAGAAAAAGAGAGAATTAATCGCTATTTTTAGGTTTCTGAGCAGTATAAAAGGTGTGTTCGAGTTCCAGGGAAGGTTACGAAGTTATTGGAGCAGTCGCAGAGGAGTTTGTAGCACTACATAGCTGAATTGATCAAGTTGCAGGAAAACCCGTGTTTCTGCTGCTGCTGTTGAAGAACAAACGTTGCAAATAAGAACAACATCTCAAATTTGTAACGCTGCTACAACGACTTGTTTGTAACATTCAGTCCTTTGTTTTGCAACGCCACTACATCGTTGCAAACAATCAGTGTTATAGTTTTCATCTTTTAATCAACTTTTGAACCATAAACAAATATTTTGAGCAAGTGATTAATATGAGGAGCTAAACCCCATTGCTGAGGCGATAGAGGAAGCTATTTTTCCAACAAGAAGTGGTATATTCTATTTTATTTATTTATTTACAATTATTTTATGATTATTTGCTTGGTTGAAAATTGTTTGAATGATCCTTGTTAAGCAATTGTTATTTCTTTTGATAGAGCATACTTGGACCTAGGTTTTTGATGTTCTATGCTTCGAATTTACACTTGTTATTTTGAGAATCTACTTGTTGCAATAGTTAGAATCAAATTGAACGAGAAAATTGCATAAATATAAATATTGGGATTAAATCACTTTGAACTTGGAAAATAGTGGAATCTTAGCTTCAGTGTTATTTTAGTATTGATATCATCTTTGGTTGAGTTTGTGACAATTTTTAGTTTGTTTTCTATTTTAGTTTTAGAATTTAAGTCTATATTTTATCCTTCGCAAGTCTGAGAATCGAACCACTTTTACCACTATCTATAAACACATCAATTTTTGGCGCCGCCGACGCGGATTTGCTTTTAGGGTTTTAGACTTATTTTTCTTTTATTTTTTAGGTTTTTATTATTTTTGTTCTTTTTTACATTTTTGGGTATTTATCTTTTGTCTACAGGTTTTTGATCATAAAGAGAATTGAGCCAAGGAGTTTGGTGATTTCGTAAAGATTGGATCTTAAAGCATAAAGACTTGGAGCGAAAGATTAAAGCGAAAAGAACGGAAAAGAAGACAATTTCTTTTTAGTTATTTTTCTTTATTATTAAAAAAAGAGAGAACTGTATTAGGGTTTGTTATTTTTGTAATTTTTTCTTTTCTTTTTGGACACTTGGACATTAAACTTTGGACATTATTATTTTTAAACCCTAAGGAAGGGTTAGTTTAAATACAAACTGTGTGCAGGGAAGGACGGTGATTACGATATCACCTCGGCCCCTCGGGTTCGTACATGACATAGGAGTCGTGGCCCGAGTCGACTTCAGCGGTTCTTCGCCCGTCTGGTACGGGAGGTAAGTTTTTCGAAACACCCGCGAATCCCCTGTCAGCGGGTTTACTGTATTCCTTCGTTTGCATATATGCTGAGGACTTGAAAACGGCTGCTTTAATTTCCTAGTAAAGGGCAAGGACTGGCCATACAAGATAAGGGTTCGGATTTCATCACCGTTCTCTTCTTGCCCGCCTTAGGAAAACGAAACCAAACGCGAACCTAAGCCTAAAATTTTGACTAGAACGAGACCTATAGGGTAACGAGCTTAATAGGAAAGTCGTTCGAAAAATATTGGTTACTCTTTTGAGCATACTTCGAAGTTCTTGAAGGTTTCTGTGAGTTGAATGCGTGACTGCGCCGCCTTGTAACCGGTGAGCCTTGGGTATCAAAGCTCCACTGAGCTTCCCTCGCCTCGATTCAACTTACTTTGACTCGGATTGATTCCAGAGGGGTTTGCTCAGATTGTAACGAGTTCCTTTTCGAAAGAATAGAAGCTGGTCTAGAAACAATCTAAGTGGAGCCATCATGCTTTTTGTTTGCTAGAAATAGGTTTGATTTGGTTGAGTCAGCCTTGTTTTGTGATTGCATAGAATTCCCTACCTTATTCTTTTGCATGCCTGAACGTAAAAGAGACGCCCTAGGTAGATTTGTTAAAGAGAAACCTATAGTTCTAAGCGTCTCGATTACCTCAATTTAGAAAGCCGATTCTTGAAGATTCCGTTTTTGAACGTCCGTTTGAGGAGAAAATCCCTGATATTCCAATAGTGCCAGAAATGGCAACTTTGAAAGCTTTGTTGAACCCTACTAGGACTACTCGTCCCTCGTGTATCAGGTTACCTGAAACTGAAGCAAATTATGAACTTAAGCCTGGAACCTTACAGTTGCTCCCAATATTTTTAGGGAAAGAAAATGAAAACCCCTATTTCCATGTTAGGGACTTTGAGGAAATTTGTAGTACCCTAAAAATTAGAAACCTTGATGATGATGCTTTGAAACTCAGGTTATTCCCCTTTTCCTTAAAGATAAAGCCAATCGTGGCTATATAGTTTGGCTTCCGATCAATTGAAACTATGAACAACTTACATCTGCCTTTTTGAACAAGTTTTTCCCTAGGCACAAAACATCGTCTATTAGGACGCAAATCTGCACATTTTCAACAGAGGGAGAATCTTGTATAGGTATTTGGAAAGGTTCAATGATTATTAGCCCAATGTCCTCATCATGGTTTAGAAAAGGTTAGGTTAGTTCAGATCCTTTATGAGGGTTTAGATTATCCCACACAACACAGTAGAATCATGTGTACAGGTGGGTTTGAAAACCAAACAGTTGATGATGCGATGACATATTTGCATGAAATCGCCGAAAAGACCCAACAATGGGAAAGTAATAGGGACCCCAGAAAACAATTCTTCTAGGAGGAAACATTAATAGGGTAGAAGGAAACTTTGAATCAGATGCCAAAATTGCTGCTATAGCGAAAAGGTTAGAAGCTTTAGAAGTGGGTCACACTAGTGGTAGATTAGAACCTTTTTGGGAAGGCCAGAATAATGAAGAGCAAGCCAATGCTCTCTATAATAACACTAGATTCGATAACCGTCATAAGTTTGACCCATATTCAGAAACCTATAATCCTGGTTGGAGAAACCATCCGAACCTTTCGTGGTCTAAAGGCCAGAGTCAAGGTCAGTTTAGTAATTCTAATGCTCCCCCAGGTTTTGGTTCAGATAAGAACTCTTCAGGTCAGTTTCAGAACTCTTCAGAGAATAGAATAACGAGCTTAGAGGAATCTCTTAGTATATTAAGAAAGAGCCAGGATATGTTAGCACAGATCCAGGATATGTTATTAAAGAGCCAAGTTATTTTTCAACAGGAAACCAAGCAGAACTTTCAAACTAATGCTCAGACTCTTGCTAAGTTAGAGCTTCAAGTCGTCAAAATAGCTAAGACCTTAAGTGAGAGAGATAACGGAAGGTTCCCTAGTCAGACTAATCCCAATTTTAGAGGAGTTCATGAAGTAGGTGCAAAACCATCGAATTAATTGAATGCTGTTAGAACCCTTAGGAGTAGTAGATTAGTAGACAATCAGGTAACCATGCCCGATAGTGAGCATACTGTTGTTCACTCCTCAGGACCAACCATAGCTGAGGAGACTGATAAAGTTTCTGATGATGTCAATTCGGTTCCTGAGAGGCCCTATTTTATGCCTAGAGCCCCATTTCCACAGCTATTAGTACCAACAAAGAGTGAATCCAACTTTAATGACATAATGGAGGTTTTTAGGAAAGTTACCATAAACCTTCCGTTACTAGAAGCAATTAGGCAACTTCCAGCTTATGCCAAGTTTCTTAAGGATATGTGTACGCGAAAGAGGAAGCTTAGTGTCCCTAAAAAAGCCTTTTTAGCTAGTCATGTAAGTTCGATCATTCAGAACCCCACAACTCCTAAATATAAAGACCCAGGTGCGCCTACCATTGCTTGTACCATAGGAAAACACAGGGTACACAAAGCTTTACTTGACTTAGGAGCCAGTGTGAACTTACTCCCATACCATGTGTACTTAAAGCTAGGGCTCGGTGAATTGAAACCTACCAAGATAACATTGCAGTTAGCTGATAGGTCTGTCAAGATTCCTCGTGGTGTGATAGAAGATGTTCTTATTGAGGTCGACAAGTTTATTTATCCTGTGGATTTCGTGGTCTTAGATACCCAACCTGTCCCTGACCCAGAGAACCAGATACCTGTGATTTTAGGTCGCCCATTTTTAGCTACGTCTAATGCGATCATAGACTGTCGAAATGGTATTATGAATCTATCTTTTGGTAATATGACTATTGAGTTAAATATTTTTAATGTCAATAAGCTACATTCTGAGCTAGATGACACGTGCATTGAAGAGGTGAACATGATAGGAACCTTAGTTCAGGATTCATTACCAAATATCGCATCAGAAGATCTATTAGAGAGTTGTCTAGCCCACTTTAGCATGGATTTCGACGAAGATAGCAACATTGAACAAGTGAATGCTATGTTGGATTCTATTCCTATGTTAGATACTGATAAATGGAAAGCTAGGTTCGAACCATTACTAGATTTTGAGTCTACCTTAATCCCTTGTTTAGAAGAGCCTCCTAAGTTGGACCCTAAATCTACATTCTTAGGGCCATCTAAGACTTTTCCTGTGATTATAGCATCCGATCAGGACAGCAGGCCAGAAATCATGCTTCAAGACAATAAGGAAACTCTAGGGTTGACCATACAAGATATGAAACATATAAGTCCTACAACTAGTATACCTCAAAAGAATTTAGAGGATGAACTACCTGATTATAACTCAGAGAAAGCAATTGACCTTTTTCAGAAACCTGATGGTCTAGAAATTAGGAATATTGTGACTAGTCTATCTAGAGACACCCAAAATTCTAAGTTTGGGGGTAGTGATCATCAATTATCCCCAGTATAAGTCCCTAACTTGGGACTCGATCCTAGTGCTTATGAGGTATCACTTGAGTCTATTCAGACTCCACAACCCGATCCTCCTGATACTGTCCAGGAGGAAATCCAGCTATTAAAGTCCCGTTTTTCGGATGAATCTGTTTTTCAAGACACTCATATAAAGCCCAATTGGGTGCCCCAAATAAATCCAGTTGTCTTGCAAGAAACTTTCAATGAGGTTGTGCTCCTTATGTTATTTTTTCTGATCCTGTGCAGTTGTTTCATATTAGTGGCAGTTTTATTTGGTTTTGATGACCCACAGTTATTTCGACTACTGATATATGATTTGAAAGGTAACTAGCCATTTTATGAAACTTGATGTCTGGCTGAAGACTTTAAACTTAGCACTTCTTGGGAGGTAACCCAATCTCATGCAACAAGGTAATATCTTTCCTTAACTTTTTTGCTTCAATGGTAACAGTTTCTCCTTGTTCATGCTTTTAATTTCATCTTTAGAACATTGAGGACAATGTTAGATTTAAGTTTGGGGGTATGGGAGCAAAAAAAAAAAGTTTAAAAAAAAAAGAGATGAAAAAAAAATAAAATTTTTTGAGACCGGACCATTTGACCAAAAGGAAAATTCAATAAAGTCGACCACTGGTACCCTTGTATATGCCAGTTGTGTTGACCTAGAATTAGGTTATCGACCACTGGTACCCTTGTATATGCCAGTGTGTTGATATTTATCAGACTAGTATCTCAATCCATTAGGATAGGTTCATTTTGGCGGAGGCCTTCAGACAGATATGGGAAACGTCGTTCACTTAGTAAACATCAAAACCATCTATGTTTTTCTATATCCATCTCTTAATCTATCCATGTGATTGGTTTGACTCCGAATATTGATGTCCATAGTGCAACTATCTTAGTAGAGCTCTGTCACTTTATATGAATTTTAGTATGCTTGAGTGCAAACTCGTGTACAACAATTGGAATTTCGCATCAGGGTACTTCCTCCTGTAGTCAATAAGTATGCCAACCAAGGAGATTCTTTAGTGCCTTCCAAGGTTCTGTGTAGATAGCTAAGGTCTGGAGTAAAGGTTTTGTGGGTATACCTCTTGGAAGCCCTCCGGAGACAACACTCAGCCACTAGGGACACTTAGGGGTTTAAAGGCTTATTGCATACGCTAAGACGATGCTTGCGTCAGTGAGTTAGGATTTTATTTTATTTTATTTTGCTCGAGGACTAGCAAATAATAGGTTTGGGGGTATTTGATAGACACATTTTTGTGTCTAATTTATCTCGATTCTATATATTGATAGTGCTCATTTTTGTACTTATTATGGTGTTTTATGTGTGTGTAGGTATTTTTGGCCAATAAACATTTTTGGAAAAATCTGCTCGAAAAGTTGCGCGGGGCACCCCCGGAGGACACTTGCTATTCGGACCCCTCAAATGGATAAGGGGTAACCAATTACTAAGGGGCATCCATTTCCAGGAAGCTGCTAAAGGGAGACCAGCACAGGATAGGGGGAGGTCATCTTCATCGCTTTTAAACTCAGAAATTGGCGGGAAAAAATGTTGCAGACGAACCGGAGTTGGGGATTGATTTCGAAGGTGTTTTAGAGAGATTCAGTCGCTGAAATTTGTTGGGCTGGACGTGATTGAGCATAACAGGCTTGGTATGTGCGCTGGAATCGATCAAATTGGGCTGGATAATCCGAGAAAAGGAAACAGAGGTTGAAGTGAACACGGAAACTTTGTGGAATTATTTTAGGAATTTCAGGGAGACTAAAGGCGTGAGATTGTTTCCTAAGGTGATATTCTATCTAAGGAAGAGTTTCGGATGATTTGGAAGTCTTAGAAACGCGTAAGGAAGTTGGCACAGAAGATTATTGTCGTGGCTTGCACGAAAAGAAAAAGAGAGAATTAATCGCTATTTTTAGGTTTCTGAGCAGTATAAAAGGTGTGTTCGAGTTCCAGGGAAGGTTACGAAGTTATTGGAGCAGTCGCAGAGGAGTTTGTAGCACTACAGAGCTGAATTGATCAAGTTGCAGGAAAACCCGTGTTTCTGCTGCTGCTGCTGAAGAACAAACGTTGCAAATAAGAACAACGTCTCAAATTTGTAACGCTGCTACAATGACTTGTTTGTAACAGTCAGTCCTTTGTTTTGCAACGCCACTACATCGTTGCAAACAATCAGTGTTATAGTTTTTCATCTTTTAATCAACTTTTGAACCATAAACAAATATTTTGAGCAAGTGATTAATATGAGGAGCTAAACCACATTGCTGAGGCGATAGAGGAAGCTATTTTTCCAACAAGAAGTGGTATATTCTATTTTATTTATTTATTTGCAATTATTTTATGATTATTTGCCTTGGTTGAAAATTGTTTGAATCATCCTTGTTAAGCAATTGTTATTTCTTTTGATAGAGCATACTTGGACCTAGGTTTTTGATGTTCTATGCTTCGGATTTACACTTGTTATTTTGAGAATCTACTTGTTGCAATAGTTAGAATCAAATTGAACGAGAAAATTGCATAAATATAAATATTGGGATTAAATCACTTTGAACTTGGAAAATAGTGGAATCTTAGCCTCAGTGTTATTTTAATATTGATATCATCTTTGGTTGAGTTTGTGACAATTTTTAGTTTGTTTTCTATTTTAGTTTTAGAATTTAAGTCTATATTTTATCCTTCGCAAGTCTGAGAATCGAACCACTTTTACCACTATCTACAAATCACATCAAAAGGCTTACATCATGACGTGAATTAGGCAGTTGTCCTAAAAACATTGAGGTCGGGATTAACTAATACATTATCAACAAATTTTCATGATAACATAGCATAGTGCTTCCTAGATTACTTTCTAAATATTTCATTTAGATTTTTTTATCTGGCAATTACAGGATTCAAACCCGACTTCTCCTATAAGAGGGAGTATGAAAATCATAATGTAAAAAAATAGAATAAAAAAATACATTATCGACTGGGCTGACCGCCTGAAGGGTCCAGCGGGAGTGAGTTCCTTTTATGGCCACCTTTTTGTAAAATGAAGCCAGACGCAAATGTGGGATTTGATAAAAAAGATTGGAAATAAGATGTTGTTATAGAAGACACATTTCTGCTTGAATAAGTTGTTGTTTTTTAATTTGTGGTGTCTTTTGACACATTTCGTCACCGTTTTGGTGATTTTATCTTCGCTTTTTGGGCGATTATTTTTTCGCTTTGAGAGCGATTATTTCTTCACTTTGATGGTGATTTGTTCAATCTTTGTTGGTTGGTTTATGACATGTTATTCTAGATCCGAGAACATCGACGATTCAACACGGCATCGCTTTGAGTTCATCCTCAACAAAAGGGATTTAGGGCATCCGGATTTTTCGTTCATATATACAAGATTAAGGGATAAACACTCCTTTTTTTTGGAGCATATCTTGTTATAGAAGACAAACATTCAATATGGTCGGAATTGATTCCGGATTATACCATCTTTTCTCTCTACTTTTAATACAAAAATTGGGTACCTTTGCTCTTTCTCTTCGCGAATTACATGTAATTGGTATCTTTATTTGTATTTGAGTTTTAATCTTCTTGTATTTTGATGTTCCTTTTCTTGTAAACAATAATGTAATCACCTTTTTGGATTGAATGAAATGTGGTATGATTGTTCATAAAAAAAAAAAAAAAGATAAAAAGATTGATATTATATCCAAACATGGTTTGCTCCGACGATTTTTTCCGGCGATTGAATACCGGTTTCAATCTCCAGGATCACCATGTTGGCTGTAGGATTTTTCTTAGTTTTTGATTCCAAACAGCTTTTTCGATTTAGGTTTTTTGTTTTTGAGCATTTTTTCCACTTTTTTGCTTGCGGTTTTTGTTTGGTTTTTAGGGTTTTAGTTTTCATTTCTTCTAGGTTTTTTTTATCCTCTGTCGCTATGACCATATTCACCAGAGCTTCTTCCCATACTCGATTGACTGAAACTCCTTCTACCCAGATGCCATTAGGTGCTTTCGTATCTACATACACAGTTTCATCGGACGAGGGTTTCTGCCATTGCCCTTTCAAGACATTTCATAGTTGTCGCGATGACGTTAATGGTATAGGATATTCCAAGGGTTCTTTCATGAAACATCTACACAACATGCATTTATCCTCTGAAGACAAGAAAGCTTTTTGCAGAGAATTGATTTCCAATGATTCGAACGTATATCTTGCTTGGGAGAAACTTCTTTGCAGTCTTCGTATGTGGATGTGTTGTAGATGCATGCATATACATGCTTGGAAGATGTCATGTAGGGGCATAGAAGGTGATGTTCATGGAGAAGTCATTGCCGGACCTCTCAATGGTGATGGAGCTGATTTTCTTCTCCATGGTTTAGCTAAACCAGATGGGGCTGTTGTTGAATGCCTAAGTTCTACCATTGACGTTGTCTGTGATGCTCCTATGTTGGAAGGTGATGCTTCTGCTGAAGCTCTCTCCACTGGTTGCGATATTGGTGTTGCTCTTTCCAAGGATTTACTGAATGCCATATTCCAACGACAGTTCACCACTGTTAAGTGCATTCCACCCCAATGTCGGCTTGCCTTCTCCAGGGAGTTGAAGATTTGTCTCGACAGGGTTATCGTTAGACCAGGTAATCTCTCTGCGTGGCTACAACTTTTACTTCTTCCAATTTGTACCTTAACCCTGTTTAGACCAAGAAGCTCCGCTGAAGCTAAGTCAGGCAGTAGAAAGAGATTGCAAGTCGAGGCAATCAATCAAGCAATTTCGGTGTGGAAGGAGCCTAACGGATGCTCTGTCTTGGAGTCGAAACTCTTACAGCAACCTGTTCGTATGGGAAATAGGAAGGAAGATTCGAAGAAGCAAGGTGCTGCCAATATTTTGGCTTGCCATAAGAAAATTAGTTGTGGCCATTACTCGGCTGCAATACGAGTGCTTTCTTCATCTGGGGTAGCTCCGCGCAATGAGAGTACTTATCTTGATTTGCAAGATAAGCATTCATCATCACCTCCTCCCGTTATTCCTTCTGATGTTGTGACAGTCGACCCAATCACGTTGGATTCTCGGGCTATTTTGGGTGTTATAAAGAGATTCCCAAAGGGTACTTCTTGTGGACGGGATGGCTTACGTGCGCAACATTTAGTTGATGTGATGAGCGGTGATGCGCGGATAATTTACTCACTTCGATTACGGGGTTCGTCAATCTTTGGTTGGCCAGTAAATGCCCCAATAGTTTAGGCGAGTTCATTTCCAGTGCACCTTTGACTCCATTACATAAACCAGGGGGTGGTATTAGGCAAATTGCGGTTGGTACGGTTTGGCGAAGACTGGTTTCCAAGGTAGCTGCTTTTTCCGTCGGAAAAGACATGACTTCTTACTTAGGTGACTATCAATTTGGAGTTGGTGTGCCTGCCGGGGGGGGGAGTATTTTAAATGCTGTAAATTGCTTACTGGAGATGAAAGGCCACTCGGATAAAATATCAATGCTGCTTATTGACTTTTCCAATGCTTACAATATGGTGAGCAGATTTCAGCTCATCAAAGAGGTTCGTCTTCACTGTCCAGGTATTTCTCGCTGGGTAGAGTTTTGTTATTTGCGACCCGCTAAACTCTATTATGACCAATATATCTTGCCTACTGCACTCGGGGTTCAACATGGGGACCCCCTTGGTACCTTGTTGTTTCCATTGAATCTTCATCCTCTAGTGAAGACTATTGCTTCTCATTGCACACTTGATTTACACGCTTGGTACCTGGATGATGGTACCATTATTGGTGATACATTGGAAGTAGCCAAGACCTTGAGTATAATAGAAGCTGAAGGACCAAGTAGAGGGTTACATCTTAACGTTAGAAAAACGGAAGTCTTTTGACCTTCTATTGATCCCAGAAGTACAGTTGATGGTGTTTTCCCCCCTGACATTGGTAGGCCCTCTAATGGTGTTAAGCTTTTGGGCGGACCTGTGAGTTTGGATTTGAACTTTATTAGTGATATGATGTTGACCAGGGTGAATAAGAATGTTCAACTGATGAATGCAATCAAAAAACTTAGTGACCCTCAAAGTGAGATGCTATCACTTCGCAATTGCACTGGTGTGTCTCGTTTATATTTTGCAATGCGTACTACCAATCCAGTAGCCTTGCAATTAGCCACTGATCTTTTTGATGACCATCTACTTAAGTATTTGAGACTCTTAATCACTGGTGACGGGGCAGGGTTTGGTCCTTTACAGCAGAGATTGGCTACCTTTCCTATCAAAGATGGTGGCCTTGGCATCTACACCATGGCGGACACCTTCACCTACTGTTACCTTTCCTCTCAGAATCAGACAGCTTCAACACAAAAGATAATTCTGGGTAGTTTATTCTCAACAAACAAAGGCTCTGCTTATCAGTTGGCTCTTCATAACTTTATCCAGGTATGTGGATTACCTCCTTCTTACTGTGTCGATGATACTGTCCGCCCTTCCATGCACTCCCTGGAAGTCACTTATTTTGATGCAGTTAATAAGCAAATCCCAGACCAATTCTCTATGTCTGCAAGAGATTTTATTTTATGGCAGTGTAACCGTGCCAAACACGCTCAGGATTATTTATTAGCTGTACCAATCAGTGGGATTAATCAGCGTATTGGGCCTAAACAGTTCTGAGCCGTGCTTTTTTATCGCCTCAGTATCCCACTGTTTGTTGAGAATGGCTTATGCACAAGTTGTAACAGATCTACGGACATCTTTGGAGACCATGCGCTTCATTGTGCTAAAGATGTTGGAAGTAAGTTTCGACATGATCTTGTCCGTGATATTGTAGTTGATATTTGTTACAAGGCTAGTGTACCTGCGGGCAAGGAAGTCTCTCTTGGTATTCTCTCAGATGAGGATAAAGACTTGAGGCCTGCTGATATTCTTGTTCTCAATTGAGAAAATGGTCAAGATGTTTGTATGGATGTCACTGGTGTCTCTCCCTTTACTGGTGATGGTATACGCTCTTTTGTCCCAGGGAAAGATATTTCTAATGCAGTTTCAAGAAAGCGTGCTAAATACTTAGATAAGTGCACTTCACTTGGGTATGGTCTGGGGGTCCTAACTTTCTCTACCTTGGGGGAACTTGGTGAAGATACTTTATGTTTTTTTAAGCGTCTGAAGAACTGTCTTCTTAATAATGACGCTAGTAGTGGTTTTGGTAGTTTTATTTTCCATAGATTAGGCATTGCTATTCAGAGAGGAGTTGGTGCCCAGCTTGTTGCTAGGCTACCAACCAATAGCTTTGTATGATTTCTTTCGTTTGAAAATAAAAAAAATTATGTACTGTATTAATGGAAACTATAAAATGATTTCAAAAAGATTGGAAATGATTTACTATTAAAAAATCGAAAATGACCTTCCCTTTTAGTCCAATTATTATAGCTCTTTTATGTATCATATTTTTTTAAGGGTATAATTGGCAAGCAAACTAGAATATGATATATCTAAAAATTCATGTCTTGGAATTTTACAAATTTTATTTCGTCGGAAAGATTTTAAAGTGATCCATACAATGATTATAAACAACAATATCAAATTTAGAATTTTTATGAAAAAATCGAAGATGTTAATTCTTTTAGGCACAATTAAAATGATGTATCCGTCTCAAAAATAACATTTCAACAATGTATAAGGGGCTATGTAATCAATGGTGTTTCATTTTTCTTCGATCGGCTGTCTCCATCCGGCAGCGGTGGTACAGTGTAATTTGTGCACGTGGATACCGGAATTACAAAAATAAACAAAGTATAATTCGTTTAGGAAGCATGGAAAATGGAATATTCGCTGAGCAAAAACTGTAATGGGATGATGGACCATTGTGTGCCAAGCAGACGTGCACTTTGAGTGGGTCCCCGACAAATACATGTGTTTTTGGACACAGTTTATTTATTAATGAATGAATGCGAGTCCGAATCAAAGGCAAATCAAGATCCTGACTTGAGTGGGGAAACAGTCACTCAAAGCAATCAACACAATATTTAAACATACAAAATCGTAAAAGAGGATCACAATTTGCAAATGTTTTTTCTAATAACTTCTTCTCATGCGTGTCTTTCAACCGGTAGCCAGCCCACTAGAATAAAATCCAGATTCTATATTTCTACAGGAGGTGGATTAGTTATGGGTTCGCATTTTGATCCGCAAAACAAATCAAGAGAGTGATATCATAAACTATATTGAAAGACTTATAACTCCTTTAAATCATGATTGAAGCGTATATGTTTTTGTTAAAAACCAAAGTTGTATCATTATTTTCCCCGTAAGAAGCTGCACCAGTAGCTTCACTGCTACGTCGATACTTGATGGTTTCAGACTTTCAGTTTCCTGAACCTGCAAGGTTTGGAGTCAAGATGTGGTCTCAACTCTAAAGCGAGGGTAATAGGTAGTCTAAAACCATTATTAATAGAACACGTGGCTGAGACAATGACATATATAATCTCGGGCCTTGGAAAATGCATTTGTTGACGCTAATTCCATCCTGTTGAGTAGTAGTTGTCACGATGCAGACTATGGAGAATTCGAGAGGCTGGACCCAAGAGAAGAACCAGTGTAACCATGCAATTATTATTCCATTTGAGGTCCAATCCATTCGAGTAACAACAAATGAAACTTCAAAAAGGTCATCATAAATATTCACCAAAATCTCAGATCATTTTGAAGTTTGATGAAATTGTAGTGATCCACACTACAAATAAATAATCAGGCTCAATCCTACAGAATCTACATCTACACTGTAGAAATTGAAGATAAAACCAACCTCAGAGAGGCGGAAGAGATAAACTCAAGACAACAATTATATTCGATTATCCTTCAATTACAGAGGTCAATGACTTATAAGACTCATACTGGCACATGCCATTCACACACTCGCTAAAACACTACTTTTACTAAATACCATACGGTCTGCCCTTAATTAGTGGACAACCCATAACCGGGACATGACAAATTCCCACCCCTTCAAATTATCCTTGTCTTCAAGGATATGAACTGAGCTAGACCTATGAAGAGCACAATTGAAGTCTGATTTGTAGTCTTCAAGCTTGATTGAAGGCCTCCTTCAAATTTGATCGAAGATCCACCTTCAAAAATGTAAGTCTACTGTGCTTAACGTTCCAAGGAAAACAGATGGGTTCTATAACACCAGTACACGTCAGACCACCCAACTGATAAAAATCCCATGTGAATCCCACTAAGATGTCCTGCACTCAGTGTACTTGTAGAAAACAATTCAATTTTCCACCACAGAAATGCTACAATCATCCACAGTTTTGAAACACGAAGCACAATGAGCATGGACTGAATACACTTCATCCCTGCAAAGGAGTTGTATTGAGCTCAAAAGATTCTTAGCATTCGGTAACACTGTTGAATTAGTTGCCCCAAAACTTACCAAGTAGCTTGCTAATAATCCAGGTACATACCTCTTACCTCGATCAAACAACATATGAATATATGTATTACATCTCCGCTCATATGGTGGAAATATGAGATGCGCAATTTCCACCACTGAATGCTCCTCCACCCTCGTAAAAACTCCAACTGGATACAATCCCTTGGTGGTGGATATACTCGCGACAAAAGTCGATAGCAACACCAGGATACAAAGCGAGCATAACACAAAGACAACAACCCTATTCTGGAAAAATTCTCACTTACATGTGCACCTGTACCCTCCTTCAACCATTCTACATAGGCATTAGGGAAACCATGTGCTCGAGTATTATCATCATCCCTGTTCCACCCAACTTCTATGTAAACCGGAACAACCCAAAGGCTCTTAGAATGAGAAGTCAATTTTTTGTAAAAACTGAAAACTGAGAAGTGAACCTTCACTGTAACACTTCGCATACTCCAAAACCCAGGTGGAACCAATCTAAATTTCCACCTCAGGTATCCATAAGAGCATACACCGCCATTAACCGGAATAAGCATCACTTTTTCACCACCAGAAATTTTGTCCAGTAATAGTCCTTTGTAAGCACAGTATGCAGGTTAACAAACAGAACAGGTGACTCCTCAGTGAGCTTCACTTTTCCTCTATCAAACAAAAACCGGCTACACCTGAATATATCACTTTTCCACGAAAATTCAACAAACAGCTTGTTAGAATCACTTACTGCAATCTCTTTAGCAAACGCATAACCCATTGTATCTTGATAAAAGAATACTATAGTAAGGCAAGAGTATATCCTAAAGTGAAACTCCTTGCCACGGTCAAACACCCTACATCCACAATCCAGGCCTTGATAATTCAGGAATAAATGTAAGAAAGTGTCTTGAATATAGTTGGACAATATAGTAAATAAAAGAAACCAGATTACATGTTCACTTCTCTTCGAAAGAACTAGTGACAGATCATTTGGTTTGTTTGATTCAACACAGATCCTCGATGATTCCCTCTGTAAAATTTCCAATTGAAGAAGAAACCCGCACTTCAGCTGTAAGACTAGAGAATTATCACCACGAATGCATTGGATCCAAAAGTTTAAGTGCCTTCTCGCTGATAGACAGTTCAGCCATTCTAGTAATGAATATGTTACAATACTCATTTCCCTTTTGAGGTATTTTCGCATCTGCTCTAGCTGTTCCAACTGCACCACTAATTGCAACCATATGGACCAACCCATAATCAATTCCTAACAATCTTCCTCGATCAAATAGCGTTCTAGTAAGAACCCGACCACCACGGCAACATTCCACTCCTTTTACTTCCAAAAGATGACAAGGAACAATACATTTTACTTTAATCCATAAGTGAGCTTCTAATTGCTCACAAACTGTATCATAGATCAGCATCACATATGAGCATGCTTTCAGAAGTGTGAAAACTTGAACGTCAGTGAGAATTGAACTTGTTGCAAACCCATTTAAAATCCCATCCTGACCAAGAAAATCCACCATAACTAAACCAGGTTGAGCACCATACTTTGAAGTCTCTGCGCACTTCAAAGTGACCACCAATATCCATATTTTTGGAATTTGAATTACAGTGAGCATAAGATGAGTTCCCACGAACATTAGAAGAAACTTTTGCGAGCTCAAACTGTTCGTTTGTCTAGATATAAGGGCCTTCACTTGGCTGACACAAGAAGGAAAACACCAAGTACAGTGAGATATGTACAGACAACTCCAATTGATATGCCTAACTGTCGTTATAACTCTTTGAAACATAGACTTCCCATAAACATCAGATGTGAGAAATCGAGAGTGCTGAAAGGAGCCTATTAGCAAGAGATAAAAATGAGTCGTGGCTACTATTGGTACTGAATAATTAGGCACCATAAAAAATTTAAACTCCCTCGAAAGAATCTGCAGCACATCACCTTCTTGTCCATCAACTATGACCGTTAATGTCTGAATGCAGTGAACTTCAATGTTAACAGATAAATGACATTTAAGTTGTAGTAGTTTACCATATCTCAGTCGTAACCTTAGAGGATCCTTGTTACGCTTGGAACCCCATTTACTATTAGGATAAATCTGAAGAATGAGTTCACTTGCATTGCTAAACTCACATTCTTTTGTCCCAAGAAATCCCGCAATAGTGCATAGAGCCTTATCCTGCTGTTGTATTCCCTCAATCAGCTTGCTGGAAACCCGCCTGTCTACAATTTTAACAAACTCCAACACATTTGATATCCCAAACAACAGAACTAAATGGTACCCCAGTTCCAAATGCGGCTTATAAGCATATTTTCCATCATACACATCCACGAAATTCAACCCAGTACGAACAAGCAAGCAAGAAGTACTACAGAATTTGGAATTATTTCCATCGGAAGAAAAACACCTCCGAACAGATCTAAAGCCACAGCGATGACATCTACCATTACACAGCTTCTTACAATAACAATTGTCACCATATTTAAAAATTAAAAACCTATTTGAATTCACCAGCAAAAATTCTAGCCAGTACCAATGAACAGAATACAACACAAATTCATCACTGTATCGAGCCACTAAAATAAATCCCTCTAAATCTCTTCCTCTATCAAATATCAGTCGAGTATACAAAGGCGCTAGATGAAGTATCACTAATAGTTAGTATACAAGCAACTGCGTAACTGAACACTAATTCTGACCAGTATCCATGTTCACAACTCAACTCATTAACATAATTGCCACCATAATCATCCATTAAAATTAGAATTGACCCATGAATTTGAACCAAACAATAAGTAAGCATATCAACAATGAACTTAGAACTGCTTCTAACAGAATAAGGATACCTTTCAATAGCTAAACAATCTTTACCACGATCAAATAAAATTCGAGAATAATCAGAAATAAGAGAAAAACATCCCTTACAGTTCAGTTTGTTGTGGTTGCTGGTGAGTTTCTTCAAGTGCTCGCAATACCCCACCTCAATTCCAATTTGATAACCCTTAATAATAATCCAATTACCCAATTCATTGATGGGATTTTTTTCTTCTGTCTCTAAACTTAATAAATCCTCTTTTTCTTCAAAGAAAAACGACGGAATCAATTCGCAGTCGACAGAATCATTTTCTTCTTCTGTTGTTGATGAAAAGCTTGAAGGAGCTCCAATCGATTCAAAGCTTCCCCAATAATTGAAAAACTGACCTTCTCCCATCTGAGTAGTTTGAATCATTCGCTGATGATGAACCGGTTGATAATTCTGGAAGTGGTTACTAGTCGAAGGATCTGGTACTTCTCCATCTTCCCATGGAGGATTCATTTCACCACCTTGATTAAACCCCTGAGAAAAAAATTGGTTGATCGAAAAGCAATTGAAACTTCTTGTCTAGTTAAGAATGAAAAAGTTGAAATTGATTTGCAATATCCATTTTTATGTGCCAAGGAAAGACCTAATTTGATACCACTTGTAGTGATCTACACTCAAATAAATAATCAGGCTCAATCCTACAGGATCTACACTGTAGAAATTGAAGATAAAACCAACCTCAGAGAGGCGGAAGAGATAAACTCAAGACAATAATTTTATTCGATTATCCTTCAATTACAGAGGTCAATGACTTATAAGACTCACACTGGCACATGCCGTTCACACACTCGCTAAAATACTACTTTTATTAAATACCATACGGTCTGCCCTTAACTAGTGGACATCCCATAACCGGACATGACAGAAATCAAGTAGATTTATATTTTAACCGGATGAAATCAAGTAGATTCATATTTTAACTAGATCATTTTGAAGTTTGATAAAAAAAAAAAACTGTACTCATGAATGGAAATACAAGATTGGTACTCCCAATGTCTATGTAATGTAGATTGAGAAGTCAAATTTGTTAGATTAAAAAAACTATAATATAGATTTTATAAGTACTCATTCACTTTCCAGTTTTATCCCTTATTTTTGATGAAAACTAGAAATATTAAATTGGATTTTTGTTATTGGGAAAGCCGACACGTATAGGGGGAAAGCTGACTCCTGGCCATGAAAATTTGACTTAGAGGCAACAGGGGGTGAATAGACAACCATAGTCATTTTTTACATCCGTTATCTCCTCTGGATCTCTTCTTCACTACCGGCTTCATCTGAATCATCTCTTTATCTCACTGCAACTAATCAATTCTCTTTCATTATATTTTTTTTCTTTTTAGATTTTTCATTACATTATTTATTCATTTTTATTCCAAACACTTATATCAATCGGTTAAAACTTTCTCACACAAAGAATTTTCAAGCAAACAACTAAAGATCTCAAATGATAATGATCAAGCCTTGGAACCTTTTGGACCGTCTGATTCTTCCTCCCATCAAATCTAAATGTTGATCTGATTATTAAAACTCGAATGTTGAAATAACAGTCGAAAAAAACTTTATTTTAATATGTCTTCAAGAGTCGCAACTCGTAATACTATTGTTTTAATTTAATGAAACGAAAAGATTCATCCTAATCTAATCTGATCGATACAGAAGTGTCCAACCTAAGGAATAGAATTAACTCTCTAGTATCTATAATTCGAAAAGAGCAAGTAATTATCAAGGTATCCCTTTTAATTTACTAAAAAAGAAAAAAAAAGGTTACTAAATTCGAAAATAATAATCATCTTAGATAAATATATGATGGACATATTGATGAATTAGAAGAAACATAATATTTATAGTTTCCATTTAAGTCTACAATAATCTATATATTTTAGTATAAACCAAGGACTCCTACTGTTAATGTTAAGGTGATCGAGCTCGATTTTTGTTACCTGGTAAATGATATAAGGACGATGATAAAAAAAAAAAAAAAAAAAAAAAAAAAACAATTCCATCCTAATTAATCATAATTAGTGATTTTTGGAGAACAAGTCGTTAACTATCCGTGAGAAGAGAGTAATTTTTGTCCATTACGTATTTGATGAAAGGTTTATTAGAAGATTTTATGTTTGCACCCAAACTAATCCTAGGTCAGTTATATTTGACCAAAAGTTAGCTTTCCCCAATCCATATTAGCTTTCCCAATAACAAAAATCTTAAATTGACTCTAGTATACTACTTCTTTTTTTTTAATTTTTTCCCTTTCTCAAAAGAAAAAAATAAACCTTTGAGCTGCCTTGCTCAGATTTGGTTCTTTTGGACCAGATCTGAGCAAGAATTCTTTTTTCATTCAAAGTTTTTGGTATTAGGTAATGAATAAGATGTTTTTACATCATTTCTGGTATCTTTTGATATATTTCTTCGCCGTTTTGGGGCGATTTTTCTTCGTTGTTGTGGGGCGAGTTCTTCAAATTTTAATGGCTGGTTCGTGGCTTGCTTATCTCGATTCATCACCACATCGCTTTCAATCAACATCCGTGTTTGTGTGGATCGAAAAATTCATGGGAAAATTACTCCTTTGTTTTAGGAGCATCTCTTATCGAAAAAGACTACAATCTGATTAAATGGTCGGAAATCATTTCTGGATATACCATCATCTCTCCCTTATACATTAGAAGAAATTTGATATCTTTGCAATTTATTGCTCTTTCTCTTAGCGATCTAATTGTAATTGATGTCCTTATTTGTATTAGGGTCTTTGATTATCTTGTTTTTTGATGTTTTTGTAAGCGAACATGTAATCATTGTTTTGATTTGAATGAATTGAAATACATTGATTGTTCAAAAAAACTAATTCTCCTTCTATATAACTTGGACGGAACACGTAAACCGACGGGGGAATTGAAATCTTCTAATGATTTATCACCATTTTGTTAGATACTCTCCGAGAAGATATGATGCTTCCATAAACTAAGTAATATGCCTAAATTCATCATCGAATTCTATAATATATGTTCATCACGTATGTGAATGGTTTAATGACTTGAACGAAATCAAAGGCTCTCCAAAAGGTGTGAGAAATCATAATGACATAAACTTGTCATACGCATCACACATAAAAAAAATTATATGGATATATACTACAATATCAATTGTTGTAACGCAGTTTGTTTTATTTAAATATATATTACATAGATAATTCTACACGGATCTTAAATTAAATTAAAACCCGGGAAGAAAATCAGAGGATGGTTAAAAAAATTCTATCGAGAAGATGAAAATAACTAGTAACGTATGAAAATAACTACCCTCCGAAGGAGATAACTGTCTATGTTAAAAGATAAAATTGCAAAATTATGTCTAATAGAAAAAAAAATACAAAACAGGTAAACATTATATGAAAAATACTATAATGCATCAAACAAATACTAGCAACAAAACCAAGTTTGCCTTCAAGTTATCTTGAATTTTTTGGGCCGACGGAAAATAATTCGGGACTAATAAAACAAAATAGGATCATTAGAGAGTAAAATCCAAAAACCTTTCCCCGCCGTTTTTTCATACATACTAAGCTTCCCTTAATTAATTAGTGCTAATTACTCTCCTCCTTTCTAAAAAAATAGTTTGGTTTGCTTATTTGGAAATGTTAAAAAATAGGTTACTTTCTATAAACGAAAGATCAAATGTTATGAGTTTACTAATCTACCCATGAAAGGATCATATCTCTTTTTTTTCTCTCTTAACACAAAAAGGGGCCACTTCTCTCTCCCTTTTTCTCTTTAATAACAAATGAATAGGACCTGGGACAAATGAGGAAATTATGAAAAAGTGGCTATACTGATTAGTTTTATTAATCTTGTGCAAACCAAACAAGCCTATTTTTAAGAAACTGAGGGAGTAGTTGCTAGGATTAATTGAACTGATTATTTATGTGTTTTGGAAATTAGAGTTTTATTTTTGTGAAACCCTAGATTATGATTTTGTGAAAGAAAAAGAAGAATTACACCTAAATGAAGATAATAATGCACCAAACAAATTGAGAAACCCCATTTGTATTAAGAAAAACTCAAATACCCACTTTGTATGTGATCGTTAGGAAAAAACTCTATTTTTGATAGCATTGAATGTCATTAACGTCCCAGAATGGGTGATATCTACCGATTATCAACTTTTGTTCAAAAACCACAGCATAATCGGTAGTTTCGAGAGTATCAATTACTACGGATTATGTAATAAGCCCCAAATTGCAAAACAAAAAAATCCAAAATTTTCTTCTTCCATAATCGGTAGTTTAGTGAATTTCATTATATACGGATTGACATAGTAGCTCCGAATATAAATTTTCAAAACTTATAGTAGCTCCGGATTGAGATAGTAGCTCCGAATTTCAAATTTCACTACTTTCACGGTCGGTAGTTTCGACAACATTGATTACTACTGATTATGTAATAAGCCCCAAAAAAATTTTTAAAAAATAAAAAAAAAAATTCCACATTTCAAGTTTTTCTTCTTTCGTAATCGATAGTTTGGTGATTTTCATTATTTACCAATTATGAAATTAATAAAATTCGAAATTTTATAGTTTTGAATAATTTTATGATTGGGACCATTATCACAATTGGTAGTTTAGCTAATTCTGAAAGTAACCTCAAATATAATTTTTTCAAAACATATAAATTTTTGGATTTTTATACTCTAATAATCCGTAGGTTCAGCAACTTGACCCTATTCGCAAAACTTATAAAATTTTAAAATTTTCTACTTTCATAATCGGTAGTGTCGACAAATTATACATCTACCGATTGTGAAAGTAGCCCCATAAATTTTACAAATGTTATACATTTGAATTTTTCTACTTTCAGAATCAATAGTTTTGACAAATTATATATCTACTGATTATTGAAGTAGTCCCCAATATAAAGTCTTTCGAACATATGAAATATCTAATTTTTCTACTTTCATAATCGTTAGACATGGGTTCGTTTTATCTACCGATGCTTAATTTTTAGTATAGAAAAGTTGAAGTTGTCGACGCAAACATAATCGGTAGATAATAACCAATTTTATCTACAAGTTTTTACCCACCAATTATGTCTTTGTAACTGTAATCCCTAAAAAAACTTTCAATCAAAATTTTGATTTCAAGCAATTAAATCCTAAGTTTGGATCAGTATTACAATGACTTTTCCGCTTTGTTTGTTTAACTCGATTTTATTTTTATGTTCTAAGTTTCAACTTTAAGATTAATGAATATTATATTTTAATTTCAAACAATTAAATCTTAAAGTTTGTTTGATCGACGATATTACGGTTCAATCAAAATGAGAACGATGGAAAAAAAATCAACCCATAAAAATGGAGAGGAGAAAAGGAGTATTTGAAATGATAATGAAAATAGAGAAAAATTTGAGTTTAGCGTAAAGGATAATATATATAGACATTCTCTATTTCTTAGACATCCCATAGCCACCTCTGTCGGACGGGTATAAATTAGTAGCTCCTAGTAATTTTCCATCAGCCTCCAAGAATGCCAAGCAAGTTACTAGTATGTAAAGTGTAATTATTATATAAAAATAAATAAAGTAGGAACATAAAAAATAAGGAAATAATCTTTCATATGGTCACTTTCACACTATTGCACATTTTTTGCGTTAACTTTTGTAATTCAAAGGACACCATATTCAAATTCAATATTTCGATGATACGTTGTTTTTTTTTTACGAAGTTTTATACTCATACCAAAAAATAGTGCATTTTAAAATACCAAATCCCATTATCTACTAAATTTAGTTTTGACCATTAATATTTAACATGGTGGATGATGGTGTTATACGTTTAACATTGTGCTCATTTACGATTGGAACATAGAACATTGCAAAAGAAACATATCACCAAAGAATTAGCTTCAACATCGTTATCGTTTGGGGTTTATTAAAAGATAACCATATAATTTGTGAGATAGCCTGAGAATAACCATGTCGGTAGATTTTTTTTCCATTTTATGATTCATGCACGTGAAATTTTTTCTCTAGTATAACTTATGGCCTTTTTTTGTTTGTTTTATTTTTTTGTTGTGTGATGTGAAGAATAACGTAGGATTACCACGTAAAAGCACATTTGTGTACCATGCACACTAAAAAGAAAAGTTCACATATCACATATCAAGTTTATACGCAATCCTACTTTATTTCCCTTTTTTTTTTGATTCGGCAAAAACATGATACTCATCTCACTCCGATGGGAGAAAATATCGACCCATCCCTCCTTAGTGGGAATCGATAACCTACCTTTCTCCCGCACTATGGAAGAAAGGGGATGTGTTATCCACCCTACTAGACAATGAAACATAATTTATTTCATATTGCAAAATTATCGCCTTGTTACAAAGGCCAGTGTTCTATCAAATTGAACAAGGAAATATTGTTCATTTAAAAGGAAAAGAACAAAGCTACTCTTACAAAATGGAAAGCAATATCATCTCCAGCCTCCAGCAAGGCGAAAGGGAAACAAAGAAAAAACCACACCAAAAGGTCCGCCATTGATATATAGTCCTATTACCTATTTTTAAAAGTCAATCCGCATTTGGACAGATAAATGGATTCCAGGTATGGAACAAAATCTCATATCTTACTGTGATAATCAATTGAATCTTTTAACACTTGTATCTGAGTTATTAGACTCAAATACTAAAAAGTGGGATGAAATGAAAGTTAGAAGTAACTTTGCACCAGAAATTGCATAAAAGATTCTAGGAATTAGAATCTTCACTAATACAAATGGAAAACTGAAACACGATAGATTAAAATGGCTACTTACAAATCACGGAAATTTTACTGTTAAATCAATGTACCAAAAACTTAAAAATCCATCGATTGATATCATTAATACTGATATTACAGTTTTCTGGAAATCCTTTTGGAAGTTAAACGTATCTCAAATAAATAAAATCTTCTTGTGAAAGTGTATTCATAATGCCCTGCATGTTAGGAAAAAACTAGGTGAACACATGAAAAATATATACATGAAATGCATTTTCTCGGAGCATGAATATGAGTCTTTGAAGCATCTGTTTTTTGAATGTCCCTATGCTAAATATGTTTCTTTGTTGCCTCCTGTGGTAGGTATAAACTCCAATGCGATTGAGATTTCTCTTTTGCACAAATGTACTCTAACTGGATAGCAGGGGTGTATGAAAATTCTGAAATATAAATTATGGCCACAAAATGCTGGTTGATCTGAGAGGAAAGATGTCTAAGAATCTTCCAACCCAAATCGACTACAGGCATCCAACTCTCTCTAGTTGTTCAGAGGCACCTGGCATTTTGGTATCCCCCGAGACACTTAAATCGGGGAGTAACTTTTATCTCTCCATCTGTATTACAAAACCAAATTGACACAAACAACAATGGATGGTCAAAACCCCAAGCAAACCAACTTAAAGTTAACTTTGATGCATCTTGGATTGATTCTTGCACTTCTGCTGGGTATGGTATAATTCTTCGATGTGATACAGGTGGTGCCATCCAAGCTACAACTAGGACTTTCAGTGCATCCACAACAGAATAATCAGAGGCTATGAGTATGATGAAGACAACAACTTGGGCGAAGAACATGGACTTAAAGAACTTCTGGGTAGAAGGTGATTGTCATAGGTTAATCTATTGTGCTCAGGAAAAGCAAAGTAAAATCTTTTGGAGAAATCAAGGCATTGTCTCAGAAGCAGTGAGAATTCTGAAGACTTGTGAAAAAATTTCGGACTTTCTATTTAAGAATAGAAAGGGAAATGAAGTGGCAGACATTTTGGAAAAAGAAGAGCGCAAACGGGGAATACATAAACAACAATGGTTGATGAAGCTTCACTTCTTAAACTCTGCTTTGTTATCGGATTTATGTTTTTCAAATTCATTTGTTATTTCTAGCTTACAAAATGGGGTTAACAATATATTGATAGTTACCAATATCTCAATTCAGTTAGATGAGATAAGAGAAACCAACATTTTGGAAAGCTTTGTGTAACCTTTCCTTCTTTTTAATATAAATAATTTTCAACAAAAAAAAAGTGTTGTGCTTTCCAAAATTGTTGAATCATCCAAAGAAAAAACACAAAAGTAGTCAATTAACCCAATAACGATAATTCCTAGGTGAAAAAGACATGTAAAATTTGATACTGTTTAAATGGACGAGAATGTAAAAATAACCAGGATGAAAACAGTTTCATCCTACCCATTTTCAAATACTATTCATATTTTTAATTTACATCAGGATGCATCCAGTTTCACCCTCGTTATTTTTTAAGTTTAAGCCAGGATGAATCCAAATTCATTCTTACTATTTTTTTGGTGTACATTTCACCTATACTAATTTTTACTCATCCATTAGAACCATGTTTTAAGAAAATATTTGGTCAATTGACCCAATTTTCGAAGAAAAAACCCGCCTTCAATGTCGAAAAAAGTCATGAAGTGCTATGCCCAATCACAGTTGCATTTCAGAACCAAAAGGTACTGCACAACAATTAATTTTGGTGGGCAGGAGATAAAAAATTTGGTGGGGAGAAGATAAAAGAAAAGTTAGGGCAATAGAAAGACAAGGACGGAATGGACTGATGGCATGGAGGATGGACCCCAAAATTAATAAACCCTGTATCCATTCAAGAAAAATAAAACAAAGGGAAAGGTAAGATTGTTGTCGCAACATTGCCACTCTTGGACTCTGATACATAGGTGTAAAGTGTGTCGTGACTGTATTAACACGTTTTTATGAGCATGGATAAGGCATAATTTATTATATGGGTAAAAACAACATAATTAACCGTTTTACTAGTTAATTTGGAACATTCAATTGGGGATATTAAAGTAATTGGGGGATATAACCATTTCAAATTCTTTTCTCTTTCTCTGCTGGTTCCTCACTTCGAAAACGATTTATTTACTTTTATATCGACGGAAATATTAGCGATGAAGACCATGCCGGAAGTGATGAAGACCATGCTGGAAGTGATGAAGATTGTTGTCGCAACATTGCCACTCTTTTACTCTGATACATAGGTGTAAAGTGTGTCGTGACTGTATTAACATGTGTTTTATGAGCATGGATAAGGCATAATTTATCGTATGGGTAAAAAAAACACAATTAACCATTTTACTAGTTAATTTGGAACATTCAATTGGGGATATTAAAAGTAATTGGGGGATATAACCCTTTCAAATTCTCTTCTCTTTCTTTGCCGGTCCTCACTTCGAAGACGATTTTTTTTCTTACATCGACGGAAATATTAGTGATGAAGACCATGTCGGGAGTGATGAAGACCATGCTGGAAGTGATGAAGACCATGCCGAAAGTGATAAATACCATGCCGGAAGTGATAAAGACCATGTCGGAAGTGATTTTTTTTTTTACATCGCAAACATTGTATTAGTGATGAAGACCATGCCAGAAGTGATGAAGACCATGCCGAAAAATGGTGCGGCAGGTCGATAAAAAACTTACAATGCCGACACTGTAAGTTGGGAGTACCCATTTTCTGTACATTTTGTAACATTTGTCGGCATTTTGTATGTTGGGAATACTCATTTTAACCAAATTCCTATTACCTCAAAAATTTCCTCTACTCTCACCCAAGTGAAGTGATTATGATTTATACTAATAATTATCAAACTAATCTATTAACTTAGCGAATTATAACTAACCACTAAACATGATTAGTGAGGGATAAATTATGAGTTAGTTAAAATACGTGAATAGGAGGTGACTCTGATTTACTATTTAAATCCTGTTTTTTGTCTTTTTCCTATATCCCCAATTACTTTGTATATCCACAATTGCACGTTCTTAATTTAGACCACTTTATTTTTAGTTAATTTGGACCATTTTATTTTAAAATCCAAAAAATTGCTACGCTGATGAATTTTTAGGACAATCATATTATATTTAAATTGATTAAGTAATTAATAAATTTTTAGAATATATTGTAAAACTCTTTTATGAAATAGAAAGATGTATATTAAAGAAAAATGTCGAATCAATTACAAATACAAGAGCCACTCATACAACTGCAACACTGCAGACACAAGTGACATAAATACAAGAAACATTAATATGAACCGTGGTTTCCCAGTTCAGTAGAATTCGACTATTATCAATAAACTTGAAAGTATTCTTATCACAGCTCCACTGGACATTGTTTGCTTGATCAGAGCTGTGATTTTAGCAACCTATTTATGCCTTCCACCAAAAACTCTGCTGTATCTTCCCTTTCATACATCTCTTTTCTTTCGTACATTTCAGATTATCGCATAGTGAAAGAATACTCAAAATATTCTTACATCTTCCGTTTAAAACATTCCATCTCTATATTTTAAAGTGTTGCAAGACAGTTTCCGGAATAGTTCCAAGATATGTGCACAGGTTTAATGAAATAATCCATCGTTGAGACGAATAGTTGCAGTGATGATAGAGATGATATGCAGTCTCCATCTCTGCATTGTTGAAAACACAAGCATCATTTTCTAGAACTGTCCTCTTTGTCTAAGCATTTCTATAGTATGGTGAGATTTATAAAAGATAGCCTATAGGATGAAACTGACTTTTAATGGGATATAATTTTTCCAAACCAACTTAGTGAATGATCCAGTATCGAATACTGGTAATAACTTCACCAAAAACGCGTTATCCCGTGCTTCCAGACATGCAAGCATGTGGTCTGCAAGAGTATCTTAACTAAAAAGGAGAGGGTACAAGTACACCACCAAATTTTTCGTTTTTGATAGGAGTATGAACCTGTGTAGTACTTTTAACAATCAAAGATGCGGAAAAGTAAAAAGTACACACACACAAGAATTTTGTTAACGAGGAAACTGTAATAACAGGAAAACCCGGAACCTCGTCCAGATTTGAACACCAAACTATATTAAGCCGCTACAGACACTAGCCTGCTATTAGACTTCAGACTGAATGTAGTTGAGACCGGATCCATCCTCTGAGCGATTCAGTTACAATCGCGCTCCTTACGTCTCTTGAACCTCACAAGGCTCTACGCAATTGATTCCCTTAGTTGACGTCCTTTACATACTAAGAGTTGCTTTAACTTAAGTGAAGACTTTTGACACCAATATGCCCCTAGCATATAAACCTATTTTAATTTCTTTGGATGAAAGATCAAGGCTTGAAAATATGTTTGCAATAAACAAAGCTAGCAAACCTCACAAATCCGGAACACTAACACTCACTTAGATGAGAAACCTGGATTCTTTACCACCTCTCAAGAACCATCTTCAACTTATCAATTAAAAATAGTTTTCAGATATCTATCTTGAGAAATCATAAAGTATGAGATGAAGAGAAATTTGCGATTACTATCTATCTTGCCTGAAAAAGATTACGAGAACCTTGATAACAGATTAGCAAGATCAGGATACACGAACTATCAAGATAAAATACAGTCGGACCTGGCTTCACGAATCCCGAAAGAGAAATCTTTTAGTTGTATGCCTAATTACGTTTCTCATACCTAGGTCAATAGAGGACGACTCTAGCTATCAACTAGATCACAAAGTGTTAGGGTTTGATTTTCCTAGTCGAAAGAGCATCTTTATTTATAGTTTTTCATGACTGAGGGTTTCTTAGAATTCAAGCTAAGATAACTTGAGAATCAAGCAAACACTTTCTCTATTTAGATGAAACTCTAATTAGGGTTTCAAGTAAGCATGTGAAAAAATTATCTTGAAATCACATTAGAAGAATATACACAATAGCCCGGTTACGGAACCGTGAATAATGACCTTTTTGAAAATGCGGGGGTACCAAAATACACCACCAACTTTTTTTTAGGCAACCTGTATATATGGACTAAACTCATATACAATTCCGAGAGTCACAACTTAATGAATCTCAATTAGAAATTATTTGAAGAGTTTATATTTCTTTCTCTCACAATCAATATATAAGCGGAGACAAGTCTGTGAACCTGATTATACCGTGAGAGTACTTGGATGATTCCAAAGATCAATATCCAAGATCAATCAGGTCGTATCCAACAATTACGATTGATGTATCTACATTGATTGGTTTACGTACAAGATGTGATATTTCAATTATAAAGATAAATAATATAATGCGGAAAAAGAAATAACACAGACACCAGAAATTTTGTTAATGAGGAAACCACAAATGCAGAACAACCCCGGGACCTAGTCCAGATTTGAACACCAAACTGTATTAAGACGCTACATACACTAGTCTACTACAAATAACTTCAGACTGGAATGTAGTTGAGACCGAATCCACTGTCACAGTAATTCAATTACAGTCTCGCTTCTTACGCCTCTTGAATCTCGCAAGAATTTATGCAATTGATTCGATCATTAAGAATCTTTTAATTAAGGTTATTAATTTCATTTTGTAGGGAAATTCCAGAATTAGTAATGTGCATTTACTAATTAGATTTTCCGAGAGATTTCGATCATTATTTTTGGACAGAGCATTTCCCTTAGCTGACGTCCTTTACAGCCTAAGAGTTTCTTCAACTCCTGTGACTACTCGTTTTCCCGTAGTCTACGTAATGTATACAGCTCTGAAGACCTGATACTAAGTAGTATTGATACCTCCGTTGAATTGATAGTGCTAAGTAATAAATGATATCTAATATCACAATAATAACGAAGAACACACGTTTAATGAAAAAGCTTCTAAGTTATCATGAGACACAAGAGATTTACGTGGTTATACATTTGTCTACATCCATGGGGTAATGAGTGCTTGTTTTTGTATTAAGTTGTAGTGGTTACAAAGATCTTAAATGCTTCCCAAAGTAATAGAGAGAACTCAAGTGGAAGTAAATACTTAAGTTCTAAACATTAAAGAGGTATAAGCTTAAGACTAGATCTTCTCTCCTAGATATTGTATGCCCTTAGTTTGTTGGTGAGGCTTGGTAATTATAAACCTTCTTGCTCCAGGTATATCTTTGCTGCCTCTGGGTCCATCGTCTGCTGATATACCTTTCGTACCAATGGTACCTTCGTCCACCGCGTACTTCTCCAGTTGTATTTCGCCACCTCAGCTGGCCCACGCTCCTTCGGGAACTACCCAACCTTAGTACATGTTGTACCTTCGCTCACCGTCAGCTTCTGCCAATCGGGTTCTTCCACGCTTTATCTCTCCACGTACCTAGATTCATGCGTGCAGATAAGAGATTTGAGCATTTAATGCTGATTGGATGCGTCATCTACCTCTGTCCCCTCGCCAGCTGACTCTATATAAACTAGGATTTTTCCTTCCTTATCTTGACTGTTCACGCCTTCTTTCATGGGATGAGATAAAGTAGATCTGCGGAGGTATCCCTTGTTACTCAGGCTTCTCTGCTTAGCGAAGGCTACACAGTTGGATATGTATGCGGCCATTAAGATCGTGACGCGTGCTCCACAGAATATTGGTATTCACAGTTTTCCCCTTTTCTTTCATCTTCTACCGTTTGGTAGAAGTGGAAGAAAACTTCCGTTACATCGCCAATTTTGCACGTACCGATTGGGTGGTCCCTACATGTCCCTTTCATTCAATAACTTCCCCTTGAATTTCGGGACATCCAAATTTTTTGGATTTTCCAGCCGCCTATAAGAGGGGAACAAAGAGAATGGAATTTTATTAACTCCATTTCCTCTTCTTCTTCGAACTGTCGCTCTCTATCCCTTTTATTGAGATACTCTTCTGCTGCTAACTGCTCCCCTTTTTCCTTCGATTCTCCACGTGCTTTGGCTCCACTGTGTCGATCGTACAAGTAAGTGATACTCGTTTTTGGTCTTGATTTTCTCCATGCTTGCCCCTGTTGTATCGTTGTTGGACTAGGAGATTTATTGATGTTGCTTATTATGCTTGCATGTGAGAATTCCTGCTTTCTTTTGCTTGTTTACGTTGTATGGGAACTTGGGTTTTGTTCCATTTTGATTTTTGATGATGGTTTCGGTATGATAGTTCTTCGCCTGTAACTTTTGATCATGTGATCAAAGGTTTTTGTTCTTCTCCCATGACATGTTCAAACTGTCCCCTTTGGTTGGTTAAGTGAAACCCATGCCCAAAGCTTGCCAGTTTTTTCCCCTGATTTGCTTTTGAGTGAACTACGAAAGCTGGTACCGTAGCAAGGGCAAAACAACCCTGGAGTCTTATGATCCCTTTGCTGAGGGTAGGTCTAAGCGGGAGGATTATACACCTGCCAACTTCAATGCTATGTATGTTGATGCTATTCAGAAGAGTAATCTTCTTCCTTGGAGTGTTGGTACTCGTCGCATCCATGTTACGGCTAGGCAGATCAGGGAAGGTAGTAGCCTTCGCTTGCTGGAGGAGATTGATAAGACTGGTTTGACTACCACCCCTACTCTGCTAGGCTGCCTTTGTCAAAGTCTGATCGTATTCGTCTTTATCACGATGATCGTTGGGCCCGCACTCCTCTTCGTGTGGTGGATCCTTGGGCTTATGGTT
This sequence comes from Papaver somniferum, assembly GCF_003573695.1. Lineage (NCBI taxonomy): Eukaryota > Viridiplantae > Streptophyta > Magnoliopsida > Ranunculales > Papaveraceae > Papaver > Papaver somniferum. Next base: position 117,784,836 of record NC_039362.1, read on the forward strand.
TCACCACTGTGGATCCCTCAGTTCCTCGTTCAGCTCGTTCTTTGCCTGAGAAGTATGATGGGTATCAGCCTTGGATTTTTAATCCTGCTGCTTCTCACGAGGTACCTTTGCTGTTAATGTCTTCGTCTTGCTTAGATATCTCTATCTTCTTTGATATCTTTGTCGACTTTAATATCTTTGTTTACTTTGATGCCTTCGTTCTGACTGTTTTCTTTTGCAGTCTGCCCCTGCTTCTTCTGTTGGGACTGCTCCAAGCTCTGCTGGTAATTCTGTGGCTACGAGGACTAGGAAGAGGAAGGCTGCGGTCGAAACGCCTGCGGAGGTAAGGATCATACCTTTGTGCTTGTATATTCCTTGGTACCTTGCCCCTGATTCTTTGCTGACGCATGTGTTTCTTTTTAGTCTTCCCAGAGGAAGGGTAAGTTGAAGACTGTGATTGATCATGATGCTTTAGATGATGATCCGAAGGCTTCTGATGAGGGACCAGGTGACGAAGACATGGAGGATATCGAGGATACTGGTTTTAGTCCTCATTTGGATGATATTGAGGAGGATTTTTCCAAGGAGAACCCTAGACCAGTCCGAGCTGCTTCTGTTGAGGGTGAGAACCTTCTTATTGGTGCTGGTGCTCAGTTGGTCGAGCCTGTTAGTGTTCAAGCTCCTACACCTACGATGTCTTTGAAGATGCCTTCGTTTTCTGCTCCTAGCAAAGCTTTGCCTGCTGTTACTGCTGCTGCCGGAGCTGCTGTTGTGGTTTCTAAGAGTCTGCCTTCATCTCCTACTACCTCTCTTCAATCTAGCGGTTTGTTTGCGAAGGTTGTTGCCCCTTCAGCGAGGGATGGTAGTTCGGATTCTCAGCGAAAGAAGAAGGTTGTGATTTCACTATCCATCTTCTCCTTCAATGCTGCTCCTGCTTTACTGGGGAGTGCTCAATCTGTCTCTACTGCCCCTGTTAGAAAACCTGTTGGACCTCCACCTTCGTCACCAGATTGGACCGTACTGGGTAATCTTCCTTCTGCTGGTAACATGGATTTAGGCGGATCTCAAGCTCTTTCTTATGTTCCTATCTCTTCCACCATGCCATCCCTTCGTCGTGGTGAGGGCTCAACAGTCGTGCCCCTTGCTCGTGTGAAAACAAACGAGGGTGTTGTTGCTGAATCTAGCCAAGGTAGGTTACTGGAGAGCTTGAGCTTAGGTAGTTCTGATGGTGCTATTCTTGAGGCTATCCTGCGGGATTCTAAGGGTCCCTTTTCTGTTGGAGCTGATCATCATCACCTTGGTAGTTCCTTTGAGATAGCTTCACAGTTGGACGTGTTATCTGCCCAGTATCGTGCTGCCAAGGACTTGTTCTTTGACCCTGATTGTCTTTGCTCTAGTCAGATCTTTGGTGATATCCGTAGGGGTAACGTCCAAGAGATGGAGGATTTCATGGATACCTACGCCAATTTCCTCCCTCGTCTCTCAGCGTTCTCAATAAGTGATTCTTATCTTATCGTTTTTCTCCTTAATTTGATCCTTCGTCTGTCCTTATACTCCTTTATTTGCAGCTTTTCAAACATATCGATGTTAGCTATACTTTGTTCAAGGTTTATAGAGCTAAGTGCACTCATTTGAGTGTCCTGCTGGAACGTGCTCGCCAAGAATCTTCTCTTGCTGTTGCTCAGCAACCTTCGTCGGGTGATGCTACTTCTGCTAAGATATCTTTGTTGGAGGATGAATTGAGGAAAACCCAGAGGTCTCTGGAGGCTTGTTTACTGGCTCTTGAGAGAGCTAATAATGCTGCTAAGGTTGCCAAAGATGGTCGCAAATCTGCTGATGCTGTCTTAGATGCCGAGTCTTCTAAAGCCATAGGTTTATTTCTTTTTCTCCTTAGATTTTTTCTTTATTTTCTGGTTGCATAGTCCTAAGACAACCTTCGTCTTCCATCCGACAGCTCTAGTGAACCTAGATGTCTCCGAGATCGAGTGGCCAAGTTAACCTCTGATGTTCGGTATTATCAAAAGAAGTCTGATAGGCTAATGAACATAACTGTTCATTATGAGTCCCAGCTTTCCCTTGAGTCCGCCCATAATGCCAATTTAGTGAAGCAGATGGCTTCGCTTCGTGAGGAATGTGACGAAGCCCTTTGCTGGAAGGAGAGTCTCATTTTAAAGAAAAAAGAGGATATTGTCTTAGTCAAGAAGCGTCTCTCTGCCCAAGAATTTATTCGCAAGAAATATCATGCTGATTTTGAAGCTGCTTGTGCTTCTTTAGCTAAGGTTACTGCGGAGCGTAATGTTTTAACTTCTGAGGTCTGTTCTCTTAAGAACAAACTTATTGATGCCACCTCCGTGCCTTCTTCCATGTCTCATGCATCCTTAGTAAAAAGGTTTGAAGAGTTAGAGAATTTGTACCAAGTTTTATCCTCTGAGAATGCTTCGCTCCGGATAGATGTTGATGATCTTCAGACGGAGAGGGATACCCTTGTGGAAGACCTTGATGCGGCTGAGGTAGACCTTGTTGCGGCTCAAGATAGTTTAGAAGAGTCCCTTAGTCATACCGAAGGTATCTTAGGACAATTATTTTTTCCGTAGAATCCTTCGTGTCTTTAGCTCCTTGTTCTTGTTGTTGATACCTTTTGTGTCTGCAGGCCTCCAAGAGCAGTTGGTGGATGCTAACGCCAAGATTAACCGCCTTGAGGGCCAGATATCTCAGCTGGAAATATCTCGCCAGTTTGATGCTGCTGCTAAGTTTAAAGCTAAGGCGCTTCAGCAAGCTAATGATCAGCTTAGCGCTCATATTAGGGAGCTTCGTCAGAAATCGGCTTCGGACCAAGCGGCGCAAGCTTCCCAGATGGAGGCGCAGTTCAAGCGTTTTGTCATTGACTATATTAACAATGATTTTGTGGAGGCTGAGCTCCAAGCTGAGGGTGTTGTCTTCCCTCACCTTCCATACCCATGATTGTGTTATGCTGACCTTGTTTTTAACCGAACTCCTTTGATGTATTATGCCCCCAGCTGAGGGGTCTTTGTTGTCTTCTTTCCTTGAAACAATGCTTCGTTATTTTCTGAACCTTCGTCATCTGCAACTTTGAGATGTGTTATTTTTATTTTGGTAGTACTTATTTTAGTACCTTTGTTATTATATATATATATAGACGTATTATGTCTAATTATTTGCACATTCGAGTCATCACAAGGTGCTAAGGTGTTTTTAACCTTTGGTGGAACATTCATCATCCTACCCAAGTATCCTTTGGCCAGAAGGTACCGTGGTGGAGAGGGATCCTACGTAGGTAATAATTTTCCTGTAACCCTACGAGTTCAGCGCGATTGCTGCTTTACTTCGACAAGGTATCTCTCTTTGTGGGATATATTGCTTATTATTTGCCTTTTAGTGGGATTCATTTGCCCTTAGGATCCGAGATTGGCATGTGCGCAGTTATGCCGTGCCTTGCCTCATCGTCAATTCTGACGGAGGGTGTCTTTTCTAACCCAATTTGTATTTAATCAGCATGCACTCTTTCTTAGCAAAAAGTTTCTTTCATTGATTAATTTGGTTTGTAAACCTTTGATCAGGGACAGAATATGGCGGGCTATCTTCCTTTCTTCTCCTAAGTGATAACCATTCTCTTACGGGTAATACTTCTTTAGGTACATTGCATTCCAAGGGTGTTTCAATACTTTCCCTTTGAGATTTCTTAAGTAGTATGAACCCTTTCCCGCAATATCGTGTATAATGTAGGGTCCGTCCCATGTAGGGGCTAGCTTCCCCCACTCTTTCTTCCTTTGATATGGTGGTATTTGTCGTAGTACATACTTCGACCACAAAGTTTCTAGGAATTACCCGTTTGTTGTATTCACGAGCCAGCCATCGTTGGTAGTTTACCATCCTTTGCAAAGCTACTTCCCGCCTTTCTTCAAGGTCATCAAGCTTTTCCAGCATAAGATATAATGTCAGATTCTTTTCTCATGCCTCTGTCTTCGTTGTTGGCAGTATTATCTCCGTTGGGATGACTGCTTCGGCTCCGTAGGTTAGTAAGAACGGAGTTTCTCCCGTGGCCGCCCTTCTAGTAGTGCGGTAGGCCCAAAGGACATTGTGCAGCTGCTCACACCATCTTTTCTTGTATGCCCTCAGCTTCTTTTTTAAGTTCATTGCTATCGTTTTATTAGTGGCCCCCGCTTGTCCATTGCTCTTAGGATATATCGGAGTAGACTTGTTTTTATGAATATTGAAGGTGTTGAAGAGCATGTCTATGTTCTTTCCTTCCAATTGTTTGCCATTGTCAGAGACTATGGCGGCTGGTATCCCGAACCTGCAGATGATTTGCTCGAACAAGAATTTAAAGACATCTGTGTCCCTAATCCTTGCCAAAGCCCTTGCTTCCACCCATTTGGTGAAATAATCCGTAGCTACGATAAAGTATCTTCTTTTTGATGTTCCCTCTATCAAGGGTCCAACAATGTCAACTCCCCATTTGGCGAATGGCCACGGGATGATGACCGAGTTAAGATCTGTTGCTGGCGCTTTAATCTTCCTAGCATAGCGTTGGCATCTTTCACAACGCCTTGCTACATTCTTCGCATCTTCGTCCATGCTTAGCCAATAGTATCCTTGCATTTTGGCTTTGATTGCCAAAGACCTTCTTCCGCTATGATTGCCATATTCTCCGCTGTGTATATCATGCAGTATCCTTGTAACTTCGGTTTGTGAGAGACATCGCATTAAAGGTCCAAGAAATGACCTTCTATACAGTATCCCGTCTCGCGGGCTATACATTGCTGCCTTTGATTCGAGTTTTCGAGCTTCTTTGACGTCTGCGGGTAAGGTACCTTTATCAAGGTACTGGTGAATTGGGATTCTCCAATCGTCAGCTTCGTCTTCGTTGTTTTCATCTGACGTGGGTTGATCTTTATCAGACTCACCATCTTCGGTATCCGGCTCTCCCATCGCTTCATCTTCTTTTTCTTTTTCTGCTTCCCTCATGGCCCTTGTTTGGACGGCTAAGGTTTCTTCAGTGTCGGAGGTTAGTCCTTCTATCGAAGGTTCATAAATTCTCCCAATTTGGACCGAGGTAGTGTTTTTGTCTCTCAGCATTGATGATATAAATGCCAAGGCATCTGTGTGTCTGTTATCTTTTCGGCAGACATGTCTGAATGTGGCCTTGTTGATCTTTGACGCATACTCCTGTGCTAGCTTTAGATACGAAGATAATATCAGATCCAGAGTTTGGTATTTGAGTTATATTTGTCTAATGACCAATTGCGAATCACTAGTCAAACGAACATCCGATAAGCCCAGCTCCTGCGCTAAGCGTAGGCCGTGTATGACTGCCTCATACTCCGTGATGTTGTTAGTGTATTGTTCGAATTCTAACCTGAATGCATATATGAGTCGGTCTCCAGTAAGGGTTGTTATCATGATCCCTATACATGCTCCTTCTCCGTTGGAGGAGCCATCTACGAATATCTCCCACCTTCGTGAGTTCCGTGGTTCCAAGAGATCCTCTGGTTCCGGCTTGTCTTCCTCCATTCCTGGGATGTCATCTATCTCAGCTTCGTCATTCAGAGGTACGTCTGCTAATAAGTCTCCTAAGATTTTTGATTTCTCCGCTTTCCTGGTTTCGAAGATTATGTGAAATTGTTTGATCATGGCATTCCATTTTGCCACTCTTCCAATCTTCTCCGTGCTGTCGAATATTTGACTTATTTGAGCCTTCGTGAAAACTCGGATGGTGTGTGCATCGAAATATATCCTTAGTTTTTGTGTTGCCACTACTAAGGCATATATGAGTTGTTCCACCTTGGTGTAGTTACGCTCCGCTGTGCTGAGTGTCTTGATGATGTAGTATACGGGCTTTTCTCCTTGCACTTGGTCTCGTACCAACACTGCACTCACAACGTAGCTTGTTGCTGCTAGGTATAGTGTGAGTATTTCGCCTGGCTCCGGTTTCTGCAAGATGGGTACTGATACTAAGTACTCTTTGATCTTGCGAAAAGCTTGTTCGCACTCTTCAGTCCATGTGGACCTGCTTCCTTTCCTTAGTGTGTCAAAAAATGCTTTGCATTTATCTGATGATCTTGATATGAATCTTCCCATAGAAGCTAAACTTTCATTTAGCTTTTGCACTCCTTTTAGGGTTTGTGGAGATAGCATCTCCATTATGACCCTTTCAGGGTCTACTTCGATTCCTCGCTTGGTGACCAAGTAACCTAATAATTTTCCTGAGGTAACTCCGAACGTACATTTGTCCGGGTTCATCTTCATGTGGTAGCTCCTCATGGCTTTAAATATCTCCGTAGGTTTGAGAGATGGTTTTTTGATTCTTTGCTCTTGACGAGCATGTCGTCTACGTAGACCTACAGTATTTTGCCTATTCATGGCTTGAAGATTTTGTCTACTTATCGTTGGTATGTTGCCCCCGCGTTCTTTAGTACAAAAGGCATCCTTGTATAGCAATACAGGCCTCGTGGGGTAAAGAACGCAGTATGCTCCTGATCTTCTTCCGCCAGGGATATTTGGTTATATCCTGAGTATCCATCCATGAAGGATAGCCTTTGGTGGCCTTCGGTTGCATTGACCAGCTGGTCAATATTTGGCAGTGGGTAGCTGTCCTTGGGACACGCCTTGTTGAGATTGCTAAAGTCGATGCAAATGCGTACACCTCCGTTCTTCTTAGGAACAATGACCATGTTTGATATCCAAGTGGTACATTTGACTTCTCGTATGAATCCAGTTGCAAGTAACTTTTGCAACTCTTTTTCTACCCCTTCGTGGTATATGTCTGCCACTTTATGTATGCGTTGTTTGAACGGTGGTATCTCCGGTCTGAGCCGAAGGTGGTGTGAGACCAAATTCGGATCGATTCCCGGCATGTCTTTCATTGACCATGCGAAGACATCTGCGTATTATTTTAGTAGCCTTTGTAGTTGCATCTCCTCTTCTTTATCAAGCAAAGTTCCGATGTTGGGCATCTTTGGTTCTGCCTCCGTCCCGATGTTGATTTTCTTTGTTGGTTCTACCGGTGAGCAGATTTGAGGAGTGTTTTTCTGTAATTGTCATTTGGCGGAAACATCTGCGCCTGGGGTGGCGGAGGTGCTTGTCTCCGGGTCTGAGACGGCTTTGGGTACTGAGGAGGTTGCGTCCTGTACTTCCTTGGTATTTGCCTTACGTATCTTTCTTTTATGTTGTTGAGTAGCAGTTCTTTCTTCGTTGAGTCTGATTTCCGCTAGATTGCATAGCCTTGCGTCTTGCTGGTCGCCTTTGATTTCCATTTCACCCATAGGTGTAGGAAAGCGTAGGTATTGGCGATACGTCGAAGCTGTTCCTCGCAGTCGATGGACCCATAGTCTGCCCATGATTACGTTGTAGGGCGAAGGTGTGTCCACCACACAGAAGCGTGTACTGGTTACTAAGGGTCATGCGTGTACCTGCAAGACGATTTCTCCCTTCAGTCTTGAGACTGCTCCATTAAAACCATATATTGTGCAAGTGTAAGAATCTATTTGCTCTGTTGTTAGTCCCATGCGTAGGTATGGTTCGTAAAATATCACATTTAACAAACTGCCCCCGTCCACGAGGACCTTCGTAACATTCCATTTGTGTATTGGAAGGGTGATCACTAGTGGATCGTTATGCATTTCAACCTCCTGGTTGACGTCCTTTGTTGAAAAGGTTAATGGCGTGGCCATCCAGTCCTCCCAAGTGCTAGTGGGTGGTCCACTTAGCTTGAACACTTCATGGGATTCAATCTTCTTTCTGTTTCGAGCTAACTCGAGGATATCTTAGAGCATTTCTTCTTGACCTCCGCTGGAGAAGGTGATCATGTTGATGTATTTGCCATCCTGAGGTAGTTCTACCCTTTTCTTTGGGATCTCCTCAGTCTCCGCTGGCTGCAGCTGTACGTACTCCATGAATTTGTCTTCGTCGATGAATCTTTGGATCACGTTGCGCAGGTGGTAATATGTATCAGTAGTATGTTCGTAGTATTGGTGGTACGCACAGTACTCCTTAGCTTACTTCATCTTTTCTGGTTGCTTTCCCCTAGTATTAGGGTAAGGAAATCCTGGTCGTTCTCCCTCCTTGCTTAGGATGTGAGAGAAAGTTGTGTTTAACTTCGTGTAGACTTTATCCATAAATTCTTCTCTTCCTTTGCCTCGTTTTCTATCTCCGTGCTTGGATCACTTGTCTCGAGAATTGGTTCTGCCCCGGCTTCATTTTGTCGCTTAGATACCTCCGGAATTGGTTCCAGAGAGTTAGTTTGTTGCGGAGCCGTTGTTGCCTTTGCTTGTGCCCTGGGGATGTCCTTCTAGATTTCTTCGAGTCTGATGTAACGGTCCTGGACAACCCTGAGGTCGCCTTCGGAATCGAGGGCTCTGTTGTGAAGATCCACGAAGATAACTGAGGTTCTATCAAGTCCGTACTTATAGCAGTTTATGCTAATTTATGGATTGACTTTCCCAATTGCTTGGCATGTCTTTTGCCACTTGTCTGTGTATTGCATCAGTGTTTCCCAGGGTCTGATAGCTAAAGAAAATAACCTATCTAACCCTGCCTTTGTTGATTTTTTGTACATGTATGTCTCCAAAAACACCGTGGATAATTGCTCGAAGGAGTCAATTGAGTTTGCTGGTAAGTTGTCATACCAGGCCAGTGCTGATCCCGTCAAGCTTGCTGGGAAGTACCTACAAAGTACTACCTCGTTTCTTTCCCAATGGGCAAGGACACGAGTGTAATACCGTAGATGGGCTGCGGGATCTTAGGTACCATTGTATGTTTGGAACGTAGGTACCGGGTATTTCAGAGGGATGGACTCCCTCAAAATGCGAAAAGATAGTGGGGACGTGGTTGCTTCTTGTAGCACTTCTTCTAGTCTTGCGCCTGTGTGGCCAGTCTTTAGGCGTTGGATCTCCATCCACGTTTTCTCCATTTGCTCCATGACCATGTTCACATTGTGAGCATCTTTGGAGAATCCTTCGTCGTAGTAGGACTGAGATGGATTGTATGTTGAATCCGTTTCGTCTGGGTCATTTTGCACCCTCCTTGTTCCCTTAGGTCGATTCGCCTTTGGTGGGTTGAGATCCACCCTTCGTCTTCCTGAGATAGCTCCGTTTTCACGCCTCTGTTGCGGAGGGTGAGTTTGGGAACCTTCGATTTGTATGTATAGCATACCTTTGAGGTTCTGGTTCTCCTGGGCCATTTCGTGCATGGAATCTTCGTTCTCCTTATTACGGAGTAACAAAGCCGCTATTTGTGCCGCCATTTGGTCTTCGTTGTGGGATCCACCTCCCTGCGGAGTGTTGTCGGCTGGATCTTCAGAGTTTTCCACTCATTCGTCTATGATTGTATCATCTAGATCTATCTGAATCAGGGTTAGGTTTCCCAACCTCGTCCCATAGGAACTAAGGTTCCGGGTAACCCTGCGTTGGCTGCAGGTGGCTTTGTCGTGGTAGCATGCTCCGGTAATGGCATGCCGTATATTGGTTGAGCTCCAGATGTTTGCCCCATCCCTTCAGCAGGAATAGGTGATTTGTTAGCAATCGTTCTTCTTGCTATTTCGCTTTGTACGTCCTCCGCTTCATTCCTTTGGTTCGCTTGAGACGGCTTTTGAGATCTCCCTCTTGTGATGGATGGTTGTGAGCTTGTTGGTACATCAGTTGGTTTCTACATGCCTTCGGCTTTTGTTATCCTGCGGTCACATAAAAGGCAAAAAAGTATGCTACTTGGGTATCTTCGTTAAAAGTAGCAGTTAATGCTCTAACATAGAAGACTGCTAAGCAGCTTTTTCAAAAAAAGGACTGAAATAATATTTTTGACAGACGGGTATTAAATGCTTATGACACCCTTGGAAAAACAACCTTAAAACATCGAAAACCAATGAAAAGGGGTGTCAGATCTTGCGAAAAACAAGGCTATTAAATGCGTTGGAAGATCTTTTATCCTTAAAATTTTACTGAGATTCCTCTGTCAGTCAAAGGTTCTCAGATCTAAGATGCGTTATGTTTAAGAAAGGTTGTTTTAGTATAAAACAAACATTTTGGCGTTTTGTGGGTATGTATTTTGAAGAAAAAAAATTGTGGGTCTGTAACGAGGCACGTTTTTAGAGGCAATGAACTCAAAAAACATACACAAATAATGGATGAATGAATCACTAGAGAGTGAGATTCATCGCCGGAACACAGATCCCTTTGTTTCATAAGATGTAGAAGTAAAATGTAAAACTGTGTCTAATACTCAAGTTCGTGAGCCCCCCACGGTGGGCGCCAAACTGTGACTACTCGTTTTCCCGTAGTTTACGTAATGTATACATCTCTGAAGACATGATACTAAGTAGTATTGATACCTCCGTTGAACTGATAGTGCTAAGTAATAAATGATATCTAATATCACAATAATAACGAAGAACACAAGTTTAATGAAAAGCTTCTAAGTTATCATGAGACACAAGAGATTTACGTGGTTCGACATTTGTCTACATCCACAGGGTAATGAGTGTTTTTTTTTGTATTAAGTTGTGGTGGTTACAAAGATCTTAAATGCTTCCCAAAGTAATAGAGAGAACTCAAGTGGAAGTAAATACTTAAGTTCTAAACATTAAAGAGGTATAAGCTTAAGACTAGATCTTCTCTCCTAGATATTGAATGCCTTTAGTTTGTTGGTGAGGCTTGATATTTATAGCCCTTCTTGCTCCAGGTATATCTTTGCTGCCTCTGGGTTCATCGTCTGCTGATATACCTTTCTTACCAATGGTACCTTCGCCCACCGCGTACTTCTCCAGTTGTATTTCGCCACCTCAGCTGACCCACGTTCCTTCGGGAACTACCCAACCTTAGTACAGGTTATACCTTCGTTCACCGCCATCTTCCGCCAATCGGGTTCTGCCACGCTTTCTCTCTCTACGTGCCTAGATTCATAGTTTAGATAAGAGATCTGAGCATTTAATGTTGATTGGATGCGTCATCTACCTCTGTCCCCTCGCCAGCTGACTCTATATAGACTAGGCTTTTTTCTTCCTTATCTTAACCGTTCACGCCTTCTTTCTTGGGATGAGATAAAGTAGATCTGCGGAGGTATCCCTTGTTACTCAGGATTCTCTGCTTAGCGAAGGCTACACAGTTAGATATGTATGCGGTCACTAAGATCGTGACACGTGCTCCACAGAGTATTGGTATTCACAACTCCATTGAAGACTTTAAACCAATCTGCCTCCCACAGATAAGCCCTATATGTGATTTCCGTTTTAATCAAAGATCAAGGTGGGATAGGAAATCGTTAGCAATAGACAAATTCTAGAAAACCTCAAAATACGGTACTTACGACTCCCGAAGAGCGGCCTAGATTTTTATTCACCTTACAAGTAATTCCTACTCCGATTTCAACAAAAAGTCATTATGGAGGAACATACATGTGGAATCACATAGTCTGAGACGAAGAAACTTTGCGATTTCTATATATCTCGCCTATTGGAACTAAATGCTCAACAATCAATAGCAAGATCAGTATACACGAACTATCAAGATAAATATAGTTGGACCTGGCTTCACGAATCCCTAATAGGAGTCTTTTTAGTTGCTAAACCTAAAAAGGTTTAAAGGAGAGGACGACTCTAGTTTACGACTAGTACACACAAGAATAGTATCGGGGATTCAAAGATCCCAGTTTTTTGAGGTTCTCCTTATATAGACTTTCAAAATCAAGGTTGCTTTAGATTTAAGCTAAGGTATCTTTGTAATCAATCAATCAACATTTACCGTTAGATAAAAAATTGATTTGATATTAACATAACAGAATATACACTCTGGTTAGGATGAATCGTAAACGAACTGTGTACAATGACTTTTTCATGCAAGGTTAGCCGAAACTAGCCAGATGAACTATAAGCTTAACCATTTTCATATAACACTTTAAGACTTTAATCTTGAGTCACAATAATGTATCAAACATGTCGAGATGTGTTTTATAAAGAGTTGTTCAAATGCTGATTATCTCATAGAGATAATTCTAATGCATCTAACAACATTTTCGACAAGGTAAGTACGTGTACTTACTTCCATGAGTTATTTTGTCATGGTACTTACCGAGTTTGTATACCCTTAAGAGAAAGCGAGTTCAGGAGTCCACAAAACTTTTTCGGTATGCATACTAGGTATGTGTACCATCCTGAGTTCACGAGTCAACATAACTTTTTGGGTTTGCATACTTGGTATGTGTACCAAAGTTGTTTCAGAACTATAGCTACGCCGTTACGTGTACTGAGTACATGTACTACGGATTCTGACTTATAACAATTGCTCCAGTATGTAAGCTGGTACGTCTACAGTCTTGTATCCATATTTACAGTAGTTCTATATTTCTCGAATAACATCAATGACACATATCACGGTTCCAGGCTATTTTCAAATGATTAACTTGAATCACGATTTAGGTCATAAGAAAATAAATTGTTCTTAACCAAATTCATCAAGTATGAACAAATGTTCTTAAGCTTAGTCAACATATTTCGAGAATAATTAACAAGATAAACTTGTCTCGAAATTTCTGTTGTGCATGTAAAGTCCAATTTAGTCATGTGAAATTGTCTCATTGATAGAAAGGTAAAAATTTGAGTAATTGGTGGTTTAGTCTTCACTTACCTTTTGTTGATGATTTTTTTTCCAAAATCTTCGGTTGATCGCCTTCAAACGGTAGAACGCAGTGATGTCTGGTACTCAACTACACGCTTTTATCCTAATCCGAGGTTTGACTAAATGCAGACTAGAAATCAAGATATAGTTTTGATCAACTAAATTTGACAACAAGCTTGAGATAGCAACACTTGTGAGTTCGACCGAGCAATGCTCTTACACATTCTTTGGCAAATATGCCTTATGAATTATAAGCAATTTGATGTCATTTAAACACTTAAGCATTTAATCATGATACAACATACACAAGTGTTTCAGTGATCAATGATGTCTTAGAGGTGTTTATGAGAGTCATAGCAATGCTAAACATATTTAAAAAATAAGTCTTTGGGCATCTGCTAATATCTATTGGGACCGTTGGTGAAACGATTCGTGAACCGTAAGGAAAGTTCACGAGCCAGGGTGCTACGGGTCGTGAAGCGGGTTCACCAACCCTACTTGGCTCGAGAACTCAGATGGACACGATTAGTGAACTGGGTTCGCCAACTTTAATCCTTTTACACCAACATGAAAATCCAGTTTGTTAGAGCATAGCTTGGTTGAACTCACCAAGTGTTGGTATGTCAAGTTTGGTTGTCATATTTCAATATCAAAACTCATCTAAATTCGCTTGGTTAAATACTAGAGACAACTTCGTTTAGGTTAGACTAGAAAGTCTAAGAATGTTGAGACGTACAAGTATTACTCCGAATACCTGAAGAATGTGAAGAAGTAACGACTACAACGACGACATCATCCTTCCTATTGAGGTTAGTAATATTGAATTGATCTTGTTTCCATTCCTAACATATCTTTCAAATCGGATTTTATTGAAAACATAACATGCGAAGATGTCTATAAATAATGCTCTAGTGGTTAGACTTGGTCATGACATTATGATCAAAGTGTAAAGGAATTTATTGAATTACGAAGTATAACGCTTATCTTTTGAACTTCGTAAATATGACATCGACATAATCTATTGTATATATTTGTTGGATTATGTGTGCATTATATAGGTATGACTTCACCCTAGGAAACAATATTTTATAACATTTGTTTAAAGGAAGTACATATATGAAGTTGTTTCATAATCGAAAGGAAATCATGATTGGTCAGGTTCTTAATTGAATATCTTTTGAATAACCACTATAAGATGACAAGGTAGAACCTATCTTAACTTGTTGAGATTTATGGTATAACCGGTGATAGCCTATATAATATAGCTAGTTGTAATCGGTCACAAGTTACATTGGAAATAAAGGTGTAAGCGATCACAAATTATATTGGAATGCAAGTTGTAACCGGTCACAAGTTACTTTTGGATCCAAGGTATAACCGGTCACAAGATGAATTTGGAAGTTAGTTGTAATCGGTCACAAGCTACCTTTGGGAAGAAAGGTATAACCAATCACAAGCTACTTCTGGAAGAAAGGTGTAACTGGTCACAAGCTACTTTGTGTAGCAAGGTGTAACCGGTTATAGCCTATCTTGGGAATCATGTTATAACCGGTCACAACATATTTTGGAGTGATGGTATAATCGGTTCCATGAGCAAAACCAAGTTTTCATGATTCACATATTTCTTCATGATGTCTGTGAATTAGAGTTTTGCGTTTGCTAAGATGAGAAGCTTCTAGACGTCGACATTATTTGAACATGTACATAACTCTTATCATTAATAGTTCAAAGATATTCCTTGATACTCAAGGTGATCCCAAATCCGAAAAAGTGAAAAGTATTTAATTATGATTTTCATCATATATGTTTTAATTACCATCAATTAAAGCATATCCTCTGGAAAATATTATTAGTTAATGTGCTAGACTAATAGTAGAAGTTTTCTATGAGAGTTTTCAGAAATATGGTTTGGAATTTAAGTGGAAATAGGAAAACCAAAATTAGGTATTTTAATGAGAATATCTTGAGAATATTTTCGGTTTTGAAATTTCCTTGTTGTCCAAACAACCCTGGTGTATAAATATTTGAGTTTGCATTTATTGCAAACTTTCCTAAGAGCCGGGCAAACTTCATACTTGTTGTTTCTGGTGGAGCCGTCTATCCGGAGAGGAAAGTACCCTAATTAGGCGAAATCTCTTACGACCACTTGTTTAAAGACTTCTGTGGGATCAAGAAGTTCTACGAGTACCGTTGGTGGAAAACTAGATAATTGCATTGTTATTGTAATTTTCGATTAATGATTTGATTGACTAACGGTTGTTGAAACTTTGATCGCACCTAGTTTGTTTATTCTTGAGAACCTTCTCTTCTGATATAAGGCTCACTCAAACTAGATCAAAGTATTGACGGGATCTGTATAACCATCTTCGGATCTGAATACATCTTGTGATAATCCATTGTTAACGTTCTGTGCGTGATTGATCATAATAGATTTCAATTGGTGTTGTGCAGATTATTATTAAAGACAAACAAAGATTTGAAGACGACGAAGTTTCTCTTATTAGTTTTCGTATCTTGTGAATTGTGTGCACAAACCATGATCGGCTGGAATCCAACTAGAATCGGTTTATCTTTGATAGACTTGAATGATTAGTTGCGATAGATCGACATCACCTTATAGTTTCTCTTTGAGATCTATATTGATTGATTACGAATTTAGAGTTTGATTATTTCGGTAATCAAAAGATAGATTGATCTAACCAGACAAAGGAGATTATTAGATTAAACATAAGAGCCTTTGTCAAAGACTCAAATATCTTATTACCAAGATTGAATATAGTGATTACCAAACATATTTATCCTTTACTGTTTGGAATACGATGTAAAGGATTGGTGATTCACGTGCGTGACTCTAGAAGTTGAAGGCGCATGGATACTAAGGAGACTAAGTAGCTAGGGGTAGTGAAAAGACGAGGGTACCCAAATACACCACAATCTTTTGTTTATCAAGCTATAAGTCCTCTACCGAATGTGATCGTCTATAGACAGAGTCGATACAATACCACAATTCGGTTCACACTTCGTGTGATCGTCTATGGATACGAGATCGAGACAATACAACAACGAGATAACCCGTGTGATTGAATGTGGATATAAGATCGAGGTGATATGACAACAAAGTGTGTACTTCATAATAGGTTTCGAAAACCGAAACTCTGTATGATCAATATCATGTATTACGGAGTTAACGCAAAGTACAATTTACCTTAATTATAATAAAACAATTATAATGCAGAAAAGTAAAGTAAATGGCACAACAACATTTTGTTAACGAGGAAACCGCAAATGCTGAAAAACCCGGGACCTAGTCCAGTTTTGAATACTCTCATAATTAAGACGTTATACAAAATCTAATACCCACTTCGTATAATTGAGTCCAAGCAGACTGCCCCTAGCTACTTAGTTCCCTCAGTATCCCTGTGCCTTAGACTTTTAAAGTCATGCATGTGAATAGCAAGTCCTTTGGATCGTATTCCAAACAGCAAAGGAAGAATCTATTTTGTTAGAGCACTGCTCGGTCGAACTCGCAAGCGTTGCTATCTCAAGATTGTTTGTCAAGTTTAGTTGAACAAAACTATATACTTGATTTCTAGTCTACTTATAACTATGTCTCGGATTATGATAGAATGCATAGTTGAGCTTTAGACTTCACGACGTTCACCAATTGAAGAAGAAGATCTACTGAGGAGCTTGGAGGAACTTCACCAACAAAAGGTATGTGGAGACTAAAACTTATCTATCACTCAGAAGTCTATTCTATTCTATCTTCTAATAAGACTAAGTCGTACAATTATATAGACTTTTACACTATACACATTTGACATTTCGAGCCGAGTTTATATCGCTTATATATTTCTCGAAATACTTGTTAGAAGCTTTTAGCTTTAGCTATGTTCATCGTATTCTTGACGAGTTTAGTTGAAAACAATTTATTTGTTGGAAACTAAATATTAGGTCAAAATATGATCATGTGAAATTACCTTGAACATCTTATATTATTTGTGTGAGACAGTCATTTGATGTTAGCTCGGGAAGTTTCGTATTGATCATTTGATCACTTGAAAATTACTTGAAGCTAATGGTATGTGTAAAATTACCATTGTTGTCTTCTAAGGATGTTTCAATGATTGAAATAAGAGTTTAGAACGATTACCCATGTCTGGATACAACACGGTATGCATACCCGGTATGCGAACTATATTGTGATGATTCAGGTCTGGAACTCTTGTTTGCGTACCTAATATGCGAACGGATTTACCTGAGAAGGTCCGGAACTCTTGTTTGCATACTTAGTATGCGAACGGGTTTACCTGAGTTGGGTCCGGAACGGTTGTTCGCGAACCGGGTTTGCGAACGGCTTGACTAGGCCAAGGTACGAAACTGCTGCTCGCGTACCCAGTTTGCGAACACGGTGGTTAAGTTCCAAAATCGGTAATGTGTGATTTTCATACTCATGAACTAAAACATTTATGATTGAAGGAATGCAAACTAACTTTGCAAACCGTGGATTAATGTTCATGAATTGATTATTGTATAATTACTTTGTACGATCACGAATCAAACCGATTTCGTTTCAATTTGTTCATGAATATTTCTATGAGATGGTGAAAAATTGAACAACTCTATTTGAAACACAATTAGATTCATTTGATTATCTGCATGATTGATTGATCATCATATTTGATCTGGAAGTGTTAGATGAATATGGTTAAGTCAAAAGTGTTCATATGGCTAACTTCGTTTAATTGTTATTGAGCCAACCCAATATACACGTTTAGGTACGGTTACCCATATCAAAATATAAGTATATTTCATTTATGTGTAACAAGCTAAGACCATCTGACGGTGAATATTAATTGCTTAATTTCTAAGCAGACTTTGCTTGAATCTTAAATCAGGAGTTCATCTAATGGTGAATATTGAACGCTTTGTTACTAAGCAATCTTAGATTTGATTGTAAGCAACCCTGATTTGAAAGGCTATATAAGGGAGAACTCTAGCAACTGGAAACCTATTCCCGATACTTCCGTGTGTCCTAGTTGCAAACTAGAATCTTTATCCTTTAACCTATGTTATCCAAAACCATTATTAGGTTAACGACTTGAAGACTTCATTTGGGACTTGTGAAACCAGATCCAACTATTTTCTCTGTAGTTGTGTATTATGATCTTATTTGTTCTATCATATTGAGTTTTATATTCTCTAATATTTACTCGAGATTTATCTCCGACATGTAAGATATAAAAAGTAATCACAACAGTTCTTCGTCTTAGACTCTTGTGATTCCGCAATAACTTCTTCTGTTAATCAGTTAGGTTATTGTGAGGTGACTGATATTTCTAGGTTGCTCTTCGGGAGTATAAGACCGGATTATTTGTTGGTTCTTGTTCACCTTGATCTTTGTGTCAAAAGACGGGAAAAAAAAAGAATAAAGGATAGACATATCTGTGGAGACAAATTTGTTTATAAGTATTCTACTTTGAGTCGTAGCAACTCTTAGTTGCGAGTGATATCAGCTTAGGGAATCAAGTGCGCAGAATCCGGAGTGGTTCTAGAGGCGTAAGGAACGCGATTGTACCTTAATCGGTATGAGACTTGGTTAGGGCTCAACTACATTCCAGTCCGAAGTTAACTTATAGTAGGATAGAGTCTGTAGCAGCTTAATACAGTGTGGTGTTCAAATCTGGATTAGGTCCCGGGGTTTTTCTGCATTTGCAGTTTCCTCGTTAACAAAATTTCTGGTGTCTGTGTTATTTCTTTTCCACATTATATTTTTTATATGATTGAAATATCACAGGTTGTGCGTAGTTCCATCACTTGATAAATACGACCTTGATTGTTGGATAGAACTTGATTGACACTTGGGCATTGTTCTTTGGTACCATCTAAGTAATTCTCATGTCAATCAGTCTCACGGATTTCTATCTAGTTGATTTACTGATTGTATTGAGAAAGAGATAAACCTGTTTGATATCTTTCTTGATTGAGTCTCACTTTTAAGTTGGTTCTCTCGGATTTATATTGGAGGTTAGTCAATATAGAATGTCGAACAAAATATTGAGTGTGGTTGTTATACCCCTGCTTTTTCAAGTGGTATCAGAGCAGGCAAACACGCCAAGACCTCATAAGTCTGTGTTTGAAGCAATCCAATGTGTATGGACAATAAAATCTCTGTTAATGCTTCACCAGTTTTACATTTACCCAACTCCGAGTGTGTTCTAGAAACCATCGATGAGGTTGAGTGTTTTGATCTAGAGAAAATCATCAAAAATCATTGTCGAGAAAATGATAAAGAAAGTTGATGGTCTTCATTGCGAAATTTACATCAAAGATTCTGATCTTCGGGAATGCTCTGAAGAGGTAGTTGATCTCCAGAAGAAGTTAGATGAACAAATCTGGATCAATACTGATCTTGTTGCAGACATTTGCAAAGAATAAGGATTTGAAGTTTGTCAAAGAATCTTCAATGGATTTGATAAACTCCTTTAATTCTTCTTTGAAGGGTTGTTGTAAGTCAGGAGATAAGCGAGGGTTAGGCTTTGTAAAACCTGATGTGACTCAGAATATCAGATGAGTTTGGAGATGTTGGTTCATGTATATTTTGTGGTTCTTGTGATCATTTTCAACATACATGTATGTATTTTAAGAAAAGTTTAAAGGTTGCTAGTGATCTTCATAGGAAAGCTGAACAACTGTTTACTACTCTAAAAAGGTGTACAAAACTAACAAGAAAACCCAAATGGGAAAGTAGTGTTAGTATGGGACCCTTTGCTCTAAAATCAACATCACCCTTTCAGTGGTTCCTTGATAGTGGATGTAGTCGGCACATGACAGGTGATCTTTCTTGGTTTGTGAACACCAAAGATTTTGAAAGAGGACCAGTAACATTCGGAGATGGGAGTTGTTGCTACATCAGAAAAAAGGGGACAATCAAACTACCAGGTGTTCCAGAGATCCATGATGTCGTATACGTTAAAGGTATGACTGTTAATCTTCTTTTTGTTAGTCAAATTTGTGACAAAGGCCATAAAGTTGTCTTCAGTGGGAATGGATGTGATATTATAGACAAGACTGGAAATGTAATTTTTCAGGGAACTCGTGGTAAAAATAACTTGTTAGAGCATAGATCGGTTGAAACCACCAAGCGTTGGTATGTCAAGTTTGATTGTCATATTTTAGTGAACCAAAACTCATTTAAAGAGTCGCTTGATTATTTACTAGAGTCAACTTCGTATAGGTTATCTAGAAAGTTATTAGGATATGAGACATACAAGTATTACTCGAAGACTTGAAGAATGTGAAGAAGTAAAGAGCTACAACGACGACATCATCCTAACTCTTGAGGTTAGTAATATTTGACTTGAATTGTTTTATTCTAACGTATCTTTCAAGTCGTGCATATTGAAAACATAACTGCGAAGCTGTGAATGATTATACTCTAGTTAGATATAGTATTAAGGAATTACAATACGAAGTATAACGTCTGTCTTTTGAACTTCGTATATAAGATATCCACATAATCATATGAATGTTGTTGTGATTATGTATGGGTATGGGTGAAGATTTCGTCCTAGGAAACAATGTTTTACATTCGTTTAAAGGAAGTACAATTCATAAACTTGTTTTATGAATCGAAAGGGAAATTGCTAGGCTTATTGGTACTGTTATTCATTGCAAATCTTTGGATTACCAATATGTGTGTTTAGTATAACCGCTCATAACTTGTTTATGTATCTTGGTAAACTATTAACAATGCCTGACTTTTGTATTAATATGACTTTTATTAGTGAAACCGATCTTAAGTAATCACCTGAGATGGTATGATCGATATTTTGTAATTGGTATGACCAACTCTAGATATTGGGTAACCGATCCTAGTAAGATGTGCAACCGATCACAAGTACATGGAATCGATCCTTGTAAGAGGTACAACAAGTCTTAGTAATTGGTAACCGATCATATGACTTGTGCAACCGATCACAAGTAAATACCATAATAATGTGGTAACCTATCCTAGTACCTAGTCAACCAATTTTTGGAAAGCTAGTGTAACCGATCCTAGTACCCACATGGAGGTAGAACCGAAGTTTTGTGTTTTGGTAGAACCGTGAACCCATTAATGGTGATTTGATAGGATAATAAATCACATAGTTCTTGGAAGTCAGATGAACCAATTCTAAACTTGTATGGAAGTGTGGCAAATCGGTCCCAAGATTGTAAATATGAAAAAGGATTTACAAAGTAAAGATGTCGACATACTTTGAACATGTGCAATAATTCTTATCTTTTATTGTTCAAAGATATTCCTTAATAACTAAAGGAGAATCCCGGATCGCAATAAATTGAGAATCTTTTAATTAAGGTTTTTAGTTTTTATATGCTTTTAATTTCCAGCAATTAAATGCATATCTTTAGAAAATAAAAATTGGTAAGTGCATTTACTAATTGGAGATTTTCTACTGAGATTTCGGTCAATATTTGGACAGTGCATTTCCAGGAATTATGAAAACCGATTTTGGCTTTATTGCATATCTTTGGGATTATTCGATTTTAGAAATTCCTTGGTGTCCAAACTTCCTTGGTCTATAAATATTGAAGTTTGCATTTCGAGCAAACTAATTCTCAGAGCAAGCAAAATTACCTAGTTGTGTTGTTACTGGTGGAGTCGTCTAATCGGAGAGGAAAGTACACTAATTAGGCGAAATCTCTTATGACCGCTCGTTTTAAAGAATTCTTTGGGATTGAGAAGCTCTACGAGTACCGTTGGTGGGAAACTAGATAATTGTAGTTTATTATTAGTTTTCGATTGATTTGATTGACTAACAGTTGTTGAACTTTTATTGCACCTAGTTTGTTTATGCTTGGGAATCTTCTCTTCTTATATAAGATTCACTTAAACTAGATCGAAGTATCGATGGGGATCTTTAGACTGTTTTTAGATCTAAAGACGTGTGGTGATAATCCATCATTAACAAACTCCGTTCTGCGTGTGATTGATCACAAGAGATTCAAGTTGTTTATGTGCAGGTGTTTATTGAAGATTGTAGAAGGTGGATTTTCAACAAGGGATAAAATCGTAAACTCATAATTATACGAAGCTCTGATCCAGCAATCAGACGTGAGTATTGAGACACGGGTCTCTCATCGAATTCTCAACGGAGAGTACTTTCTCTCAGAATACATGTACATATGTAGTCTCACGACTGGACAACGGCATATCTCATGAATACTGAACACTTTTAGTGATTATTTCTATATAGTATCGCGAGATGGACGGATCCTAGACAGCTTGCTCTGCTAATATAGAGTGATAACGTCTTCAGGAACAAACAACGAGTTTACCCTGATTATATAAAGGATATGACTTACCGACAAGCTCATATCGGGATAATTAATGCTCCTAGACAGCTTGCTCTGCTAGTATAGAGCCACAAAGTTAATTATTCCTAATTAAGATTAATTCTGCCGTGACATTCACTACTGAATTCCCAGAATAATCTATTATTGCTCCTATTCCATGGTCGAATCCACGACTGGTCCCATGGAATGGCAATAACAATTGCTCCTATTCCATGGTCGAATCCACGACTGGTCCCATGGAATGGCAATAACAATTGTTCTGATTCCATAGCTTGATCTCATAGAATAGCAATAACTATATACTCTATTACTCTCGATTTCATGATCGAATCCACAACTGGTCTCATAAATGGTAATAGATAAATCTTAATTACTCCGATTCTATGGTCGAATCTACGATCCCATGGAATGGTAATGCTCACTTTATTATTCTGAATTCGTAGTCGAATCCTCAGCTGATCCTATGAATTAATAATAAACATCTTATTACTCAGTTTTTGAATTATTCTCCACTGAATTCCACAATTAGTAATAATCAACAACCGGGCGTCTGAGCTACCTCTAAGTAAGCCCGATTCAAATGGTGAAGTGTGTTCAACGACGATACACTAACAGTCACCGCACGAACGAGTATTTCAAAATACAACGAAACGATGAACCTATGCAAAATAGGGAAAAAAAATAAATAATTAAAAATATTGACCAGGGTGCTGGGAGCACGGACACACGACCGACCGACCGTGTCGTGGTCAATCCCACGCCAGTTTTATATTTTTAATGCATTTTTATTATTTTCCATGATTTGATGAAAATTCTCTCATTTTATCAAATCTCCTTCGTCTCGAGGAAACTCCTCGGTTTCATGGTACTTCATAAATCCATAAAAATAATATAAAATTAAGGAAAGGAGTGTGGGGCGTGACCATTGGCCAACCGGCCATGCCTTGGTCCCAGCCGGCCCCACACCCGGTTCCTTATTATTTTATTATTATTATTATTATTATCTCTAATTTCATGAAAAACTCCTTGATTTCATGGTATTTTGCACAAATCATCAAATAATAAAATAAAATAATATGAAAACTTGTGGGACCGGGCCTAGCCGGCCGGCCATGCCCTAGCCGGTCCCACACGCCCTTGTTTTATTATTTTATTTATTTTTCCTTGAATTCATCAAATTCCTTGATTTCATGGTATTTCTCTCAAATTAGGAAAAATTCCCTCTCAAATCAAAAATACTAAAAATATAAAAAATTAGAAAACTCGTGGGACCGGGCCAGCCGCCGGCCATGCCTCCACGGTCCCACACGCCTGTTTTTATTATTTTAATATTTTTTGCTTCCTGAACTCATGAAAACTCCTTCAATTCATGGAAACTCCCTAAATTCATCAAATTTCTCAAAATTCATGAATTTTCATAAAATCATCAAAATATTATAAAATTAAGGAAAAGGCACCACGGGACCGTGGTCACGACCGGCCGACCATGCCTTGACCACGGTCCCACGCCTCCTCATTCCTTATTTTATAATTATTTTCATCATCTCATGGTGTTTTCCTCAGTTTCGTCGAAACCCTAATTTTGGCATATTTTCTCGAATGGATGCTCAATTGCACGCCAGAAAATATCAAAATTCTCAGGACTGAGACGCGGACGCCTTGGGGACACGAGCACGCTATCTTGACCGACCAAGATTGGCTCTTTGGCTCACAAGCCGGTCCCATCAATTTTCACAGTTTTGACCTAATTTGCACAATTGCTCGTATTAGGTCCAAACTCTTCCAAACACTTTGGATTTTCATGAAGTGATCGTCAGGCGGTCACGTGACACCCAGGGGTTTCATGACCCATGGTCGGTCCCTCGCTCGTCATAATTAATTAGGTTTTCTCACCTAAGGCTCAGACGAGCATTTTTGAATAAATGAATAAGCCAGCATTTAATCATTCTTCCACCAACAAATCGTCAACTCTTCAGGAGTTCGTATTTGCTCACGTGAGCATATGGACACTACATGATTGATCCACGGTCCCATGTAGTCGCTCTCTCCTTCGTCCCATGGTTGAAATTCTGACGAACCATGAATTGATCATCAATTGATCAAACTAGGGTTTCTGAATCCAAGGATCATCATTCCAGATTCCAACCTTAATAATTTTACGACGACCTCATGGTCATTAATTTTATTAATTATGCTCGGTTCAACGACCAGTATTCTAATTAATATTTTTGGTACGCTGCCAATAATCCATCAGACGAGCAATACATGCTCAGACGATCAAATATTCAACAATTCATCACATGAGCAACACTTGCTCAGATGATAAATATTTGCTCAAACCAAGGAATATTGGTTCAAAAATCAATATTCAACGATCCACTGAATGAGAAATACTTGCTCACTTCATCGTAAGAATTATACCTCTGTCTCATGACATGTTCAATTCATGAGTTTCAGAACATCATGTTCGACACTCAGCAACTACATGGACTCATCGTCCCATCAAACCACGAAGTCATCAATTGACTAACAAACCACGAGACGTCAATCGTGTCACTTGGGGGGATATCACTTAGGGTTTTGGTCTGGCGGTCTACGGCACGTGTCTTCAAACACACGATGGAATGTGAGCAAGTCGTGCAATCGGTTGAAGGAATTCACGAGGTAGTGGGTGGAAAATCGACCAAGTCTCCACACGTTGAGCAACTGGTTTCAAACACGATCTCCACTTCCCCACTCCTTGATTCCATCAACTGTCATACTTCATTGAATCATGGTGTCTAAAATTACAACAATATAAATAAGTCTATGAATCATGATCGAATCATCAACATCAACAGTATCATCAATCTCACGTCTCATCGACAACACGAGATCATCAACTCATCAATTGAGAAACTACTCTCAATTGAGCAATTTCAATCATTCAGAGCTTATCATATTCAGAATTCATACACTCACAATCTTTGATTACCATTGATTCTACACATTTCCCAGCTTTCCTCCTACAGATCAACCCATCCTCTCTTGTGACCGAATTTACTCTGGAACGGTCATTGTCTTGATTTAGGCCGGAGTACTACAGATTGATCTCTCGAATCTAAAGCACCCCCTTTGCAGCGGTGCATCTGTGTGAGGTTTAACATTTCGCTCGGTTCGAGGAGTCTCCTCTGTACTGTCGTCTCATCAATTCCTTAAAAGCCAGCAAATCGTTTTTCCCCATCTACAGATTGGCGACCACAGTGGGAGATCATTCTCTCGGTTGCAATCTCAATTCGGCAGGATGGTCGATCTTAGGTATGGTTCAGTTACCAATCCTGGTTCAACACCCAACTCTAACATTGCAAGTCCTAGTGGTACTCCCAGCAAGTACTACTCCTATTAATGTTGCAGGCTCTAGTGGTAGCGCTAACACCACTCCTCCGGACAGCAATATCACGTCACATGTTACTATCACTCTTCTAAGCACTGGTGCTCCAGAGATCGCCCCTGCAAGTGACGACACTGGCGCCATCAACAATCCACTCTTCGGTTGGTCTCCTGAAGAAACCAGAGGAAATCAGCTTGATCTCATGAAGGTTCAGACTGACGTGGCTGCAACACAGACAAGTTTGCGTCTGAACGAACTCAGCCTCAGCGCGAAAAAGGAGAATCTAAAGAAACATCTTCAACTGCTGATCCTGAAATCTCTCCAATCCATGTTGTACAAGATGAAGAATTCCGCAAAGCTGCAGATGACTCTCCAGCAAAGGAACTTGCAGGCTTCATTCGCTCGTGAGGACCTGGAACGCTTCATGGAGGATCGAGGAAAAGACAAAGCATCATTTTTTCATCGTTATCAACCTTCATACCCTGTTGCTATGCAAATAATTTCTTTCCCGAAGGGCTAAACTTCCCCAACGTTCGCACTATATAACGAAACATGGAGCGCTCGAGAACACGTCTCTCGATCCCTGGAGGCACTAGGAGAGCATGAACAAAACAAAATGATCCCAATCTACAGAGCCTTTCTCTGCGACTCCAGACTCTCTCAGAACTTCATGAAGCATCCAAACGATCAGCGACTACTACACCTGCTTTGCTGAGCAAAGTCTACAAGGTCGAGGAACCTCGGAGCAGCCGACGCCTGATCAACAAATAATACAATCTCCAACCTTCCATGAACGTTATTGCTCAAGCAAAACGAAAGCTCATGCTCAAACATGAGACATCCAACACCTCATCCTACAAAATCATCAAGAAAGGATAACCAATCTTACACAAACCTCGATCCGGCATTAACGAACGGGAAGATGATCGGACATACTCAGACTTATCATGAAGCAGTCATCGAGTTACTAGAAGTCTGGGTTCAAGATGGTGCAATCAAATCGCTGCTCATCATAGAGAGCCAACTGAAGAAAAATGAAGAAACCCAGGTACTGTCACCTTCATAGATTCATCAAATCATCCAACAAGTAACTGCAACATTTTGAAACAAATTTCCAAAGAGAAGGTTGATCCACAATAGCTTCAACGAGGGACTGAAGGAGTACACAAGAGTCCTCTCCCAATCAGAAGCTTTACACTCTCTCTGAACAACCTATCAAAGAGGAAGTTCAATCCTGGTCGAACGTGAATTGCTCTATCTGTCGAAGGCACGAAGGAGAGACATGTTCACAGCACTGAACACATCATGTCAAGAAGTCCATTCCGAAAATACTTTTTGAGCCTCCATCCACGGACGAAGAGGTATATGACTGGGGACTGCTTACCACAGTCAATCTCAGAAGAAACGAATTGGAAAGAACGTTGATCGATGCTGACACCGCCATCAACAACATTCCACTGAAAACCATCGGATCCACATGCATCACTCGACAAGAAGATACTCATGCTCCATCTCAATCAGAGACCTTGAAGGAGCGCTCGGAAATACTTATGGCTACATCATTCTCAAAGTGAACATAAGTTCAACCTGGACAGAAACCAAGTTTCACATAATCAGGAAAATCCAGGATATGACACGTCCTTCAGAAGAGCGTGGATCCATGCTGAAAAGATGGGTACTTACAAAGCGCCTTTGGTTACATATCTCTCCAACAAAGAAAGTTCTGATCCAGAAGATTTGACGGGCATTCCATCATCAGAGCACTTGAAGGAATTTCGAACTTTGACGAGATTGAAGCAAGAACCTGCAAAAGATGCATAGACATTCATCAAGAGGTTCCACACTCAGGCAAGTCTCATTCCTCCCGTGTCTACGTCATTTATTTCCTCACATGCTACGTAGCATGGGGACTTAATTCTGCTAGCAACTCTGCAAGACATTATGAATGGTAACTCCACTGCATTAGTATTTTACCAAGTGGTTGAATCTGACATTTCTCTGAATCGATCACTGAGACGTTCATTGCTGAGATGGTGTCCAAACATGGCAAAGAACACTTTGGGAGTTTATACATAGCCTTGCAGGAGCATCCATGTATGCCACAAAATTAGAAAGCTCTGACTTCTGCACAAGTGTTGAATCCCACTGCTGCAACGAAAGGAATGCTGAATCGACAGAAGAAAGTCGGGGCCCAGACGATCAAACCTAAGACATGCTCAAGGGGTATGACGCTTCAACGCTCAATCATATAAGAAGCCTTCAAAATTGTACTCCCAATCAAAGAGTACACCTTCGATAATGGTGCCTCTGGCTTCAACACAAGTATCTCGACACTGATTCAACACCAGCACGGCACTACATTCGATAAGTCTTCATTATCTCATTATAAGACTTCTGAAGCAGATGCAACATCATTCACACATGAATGTTACCAACCCCTTCAACATACACTGGGAAACCTGAGGTGATTCCGTGAAACTTCATCGACGGGACTTCTCTACATCACAAAACCCTACATGACTGAGGAACTTGTTCCCTTCACCGATCTAGAACGGAGATTTCTGCTGCTATCTTCCACAACAACGTGGATTCACTTACAAAGACGCTTCACGATACAGTCATGCTTTCAAGAGCACTCAGGTTGAACTCCCAATATACCGGATTCTCAACTCACTAACTAGTTCGTGAACGTAAAAGGCTCACTGGATGAAGGAACAAAAATTATATCTATAATCATAGTTCTAGCCTTTTCGGTCTTTAGAACAACTTCAACCATGATATCAACATCAACATCAACAATAATCTCTCGAGGAACACCATCCATGATCTTAGCATCGACAAGGAAATCTGGAGCATAATAATTCATGGTCTCGGCACCAACAGCGGTCTCAGGAGCAACATCCTCATGACAAGGCTTCATCAACTAACCATTCTCTGAAGTATTGCTCGAGGAAACGGACTTCTCGAAGCACTAATGATTCATATCAAGGCGTGTAGACATGAAATATTCTCACATGAAAGTCTTTCTGAAGATTGCACGATGGGCGGGCACAACACCAAAGTCTTCTACAAGATGTTCCCATCACCTCTACAAATGAGATACAACATACTTCAGCAAATGGTTTTACAAAAACGTACCAACGAGTGAGGAATGAGACAATACTTCCTCAACAAAAGATGTTCGTCTATGTTTCTTATACAACCTACCAAAAGGGCGCATCAATCGGACGTACGAGCTGAAAGATATGTCCTTTACCGTCAGGTCTACGAAATCTAAAAAATTTGTACGGGATTAAAAATTACAAATGTGCACGCTTCGTTGGATGACCTCTACAACTCCAAATTGAGTGATTCTTGTCTCATGGGATAACTCAGTCTCTTAGATTCAAAAGTTGGGATCAAGCATCAAATTCCGACGTCGTATGAGGTTCCTACATCTTCCAGAGCCAACAATATGCAAGCAGCAATTCTTAGACGGTATTCATGACTTCCACAGTCGATCGGTGTCCACCAGGTCTTTCCACTAAGTATTTCATAAAGTTACCTCCAACTTCGACCATCTAGGTCTTTACATCAATTTTTCTACCTGGGTCCTCTAACCAAGTCTTGCCAGAAGAAGAGAAAACAAAGAGGAGAGATCTAACCAAAATACTGGGGACTGACGATCCACTGATCATGACGACCAGTTTCACAGTCCAAGACTCGTGGCACCAGACTTTCATGTGCTAATCATTCATCATAAAAGTAATTCTACCATCGGGACATGAAACCATGGTCATCACATCATCCCCTCTCAAGAGCAACCTCAGCTATGGTCCCATGACCAGGGTTTCAGAAGCGATGTTTTTACGACTGACAGAAGCAAGATGGCGCTGCAAGCACCATGATCATGTATCAATCAAGGGGTCCTAATCTCAAACGAATCAACGACATTAAAATCCTTCACCAACCGTTCAAGACACAAGCGAATGGTTTAAGAACACAACATGAGTGTTTTACAGCAAGCTCGGCTGAGATGATTTTACACTTTCCTGTACAAACCGACGAGCTGGGAGCAATTGGTAAAGAATCGAGGGATGTGTAATATATCATTCTCTTCGTATGAAGGTCCTCTACAACATATCCAAAATTCAAAACAATTGGAGAAACGAGCAAAGAGTTGTGACCAGAACATTGGACCACATGCCAGCTGAAAATTTTCTGAAGGTCTCCTGGAAGTTTATTGTTTCGTCGATTTCACATCCTAAACATGCTCGGAACTGGAAATTTCCTGGGCATGAGGATACATGGGTCGACCGCGAAAATCCGACATCGGACGAAGATTCTACAACAATTTCAACCAAGACCTAACTTCTGAATTTTTTGATGACGAAATTCTTCATTCATCCAATCAGGAGCTACACCATCAACACAAAGCCGAACTTCATCTTCATCTGATAGTCTCACTTGCTGAAGTCGGCAGTGCTTCTGCTAATGAGGGATGACTCTCGGATGATCGAGAGACATACAATATGTCAGCTTCCAGTGTCTCTGAAAGGTTGATTTTCCTCAGTATGAGCATCCGCAGAAGTCTTCATCTTTGACTTGATATTTTTGGAGCGCTCCACGGAAGATCCCGAAGAGTGGTTGTAACCAGAAGTCACCACTATCTGAGGCGCAAGGCCTGGAGTCATGTATATACCAATAACAAACACGCAACAAAAATGGTAATCCTCAACTCTTACTTATTTACGGTTTCAAGAACCTAGTGATAATAACGTAAAAACCTCGAAAAACTTGCTCGCTTCTTCAAACTTGCTAAGACGAGCAAAATTCATTATTTAAAGTCAACACCTGACTTTGCGTGAAACTATGAAAAATTCACATAACCTTTCATGTGAACATTCGTTGATTTTCTACATGTGTGCATACACTATAAAATCGCAAAACTCAAACATACATTATTTCATCACGTATACAATTGCTTACTTTCAGCAATTGCTCAAAAATCATGACTTGATTTTCATAAAGCTGTGAACAACCCACGTAAATTTTTACTATGTGAACACTCACTGATCTTCAAAAATTGTACAGACGTCCATTCTACAATTGTGAAAACTCACAAATAGACATTATTTCACCATGTATAATTTTCTACTTTCAACAGTTGTTCAAAATCAAAACATTTATTTTACAAAATATATATATTCAACGTGAAACTCACGTAAATTTGAGAAATATATCTATATATTTTTGCTCCCTCGCACGAACATCTTTCTTTGAAGCGAGAGTATATTTTCAAAGATTTCCGAAAGCTCGAAGATAAAAAATTTCATGAAGGCTCATAAACAAAATTTTATTACCAACAGACGCACGTCTATAAAAAAAAAACTTTTCTCTCGTACGAGCATCCACCTTTGAAACGAGAGTTTATTCCACTTTGTGAAATCTCACATATTTAAAATATAAAATTCCGGTTTTCGTGAAAGCTCATAGACGAATTTTATATCATTAGACTCAGGTCTATTTTGTTTGTTCCTTAAACTAACGAACGAACGAGCGTCTATTCATAAAACAAGGATCTGTTTTCATGGGACCATACCGCGAATCCTGAAACGACCAAGGTCCTGTCGTCCAAATCAGCGATTCAACGCCAATCTATGCTCATCAGACGATGATGCTCTATCATGCCACTGGGATCTTCATTCAAGTCATGGTATGCTCATACTATCGAAATCCGGTAGCGTCTTAACTTACGACTAAGTTCAATTACTGGTATTGTTATTTATGGCCGGAAAATCACCATTTAATGCTGACTGAGGAACACAACTTTCCTCAGTAAGCAGGGGACTTAATGTAGATGGTGGATTTTCGACAAGGGCTAAAATCGTAAACTCATAATTATACGAAGCTCTGATCCAGCAATCAGACGTGAGTATTGAGACACGGGTCTCTCATCGAATTCTCAACGGAGAGTACTTTCTCTCAGAATACATGTAGATATGTAGTCTCACGACTGGACAACGACATATCTCATGAATACTGAACACTTTCAGTGATTATTTCTATATAGTATCACGAGATAGACAACTCCTAGACAGCTTGCTCTGCTAGTATAGAGCGATAACATCTTCAGGAACAAACAACGAGTTTACCCTGACTATATAAAGGATATGACTTACCGACAAGCTCATATCGGGATAATTAATGCTCCTAGACATCTTGCTCTGCTAGTATAGATCCACAAAGTTAATTATTCCTAATTAAGATTAATTCTGCCGTGACATTCACTACTGAATTCCCAGAATAATATATTATTGCTCCTATTCCATGGTCGAATCCACGACTGGTCCCATGGAATGGAAATAACAATTGTTCCTATTCCATGGTCGAATCCATGACTGGTCCCATGGAATGGCAATAACAATTGTTCTGATTCTATGATCGAATCCATAGCTTGATCTCATAGAATAGCAATAACTATATTATCTCATTACTCCAATTTCATGATCGAATCCACAACTGGTCTCATAAATGGTAATAGATAAATCTTAATTACTCTGATTCTATGGTCGAACCTACGATCCCATGGAATGGTAATGCTCACTTTATTATTATGAATTCGTAGTCGAATCCTCAGCTGATCCTATGAATTAATAATAAACATCTTATTACTCAGTTTTGCGAATTATTCTTCACTGAATTCCACAATTAGTAATAAATAATCAATAACCGGGCGTCTGAGCTACCTCTAAGTAAGCTCCGATTCAAATGGTGAAGGTGAATTCAACGACGATACACTAACAGTCACCGCACGAACGAGTATTTCAAAAATACAACGAAACGATGAACCTATGCAAAATAGAGAAGAAAATAATAAATAATTAAAAATATTGACCAGGGTGCTGGGAGCACGGACACACGACCGACCGACCGTGTCGTGGTCAATCCCACGCCAGTTTTATATTTTTAATGCATTTTTATTATTTTCCATGATTTGATGAAAATTCTCTCATTTTATCAAATCTCCTTCGTCTCGAGGAAACTCCTCGGTTTCATGGTACTTCCATAAATCCATAAAAAATAATATAAAATTAAGGAAAGGAGTGTGGGGCGTGACCATTGGCCAACCGGCCATGCCTTGGTCCCAACCGGACCCACACCCCACGGTTCCTTATTATTTTATTATTATTATTATTATTTCTCTAATTTCATGAAAAAACTCCTTGATTTCATGGTATTTTTGCACAAATTATCAAATAATAATAAAATAAAATAAATTATGAAAACTTGTGGGACCGGGCCTTGGCCGGCTGGCCATGCCCTAACCGGTCCCACATGCCCCTTTGTTTTATTATTTTATTATTAGTTTTCCTTGAATTCATCAAATTCCTTGATTTCATGGTATTTCTCTCAAATTAGGAAAAATTCCCTCAATTCATCAAAAATACATGAAAAATACACAAAAATTAGGGAAACTCGTGGGACCGGGCCCAAGCCGGCCGGACATGCCTCCACGGTCCCACACGCCCTTGTTTTTATTATTTTAATATTTTTTGCTTCCCTGAACTCATGAAAACTCCTTCAATTCATGGAAACTCCCTAAATTCATCAAATTTCTCAAAATTCATGAATTCTTCATAAAATCATCAAAATATTATAAAATTAAGGAAAAGGCACCACGGGACCGTGGTCACGAACGACTGACCATGCCTTGACCACGGCGGTCCCACGCCTCCTCATTCCTTATTTTATAATTATTTTTCATCATCTCATGGTGTTTTCCTCAGTTTCGTCGAAACCCTAATTTTGGCATATTTTCTCGAATGGATGCTCAATTGCACACCAGAAAATATCAAAATTCTCAGGACTGAGACACGGACGCCTTGGGGACATGAGCATGCTATCTTGACCGACCAAGATTGGCTCTTTGTCTCACGGAATCCGGTCCCATCAATTTTCACAGTTTTGACCTAATTTGCACAATTGCTCGTATTAGGTCCAAAACTCTTCCAAACACTTTGGATTTTCATGAAGTGATCGTCAGGCGGTCACGTGAAAACCCAGGGACGGTTTCATGACTCCATGGTCAGTCCCTCGCCTCGTCATAATTAATTAGGTTTTCTCACCTAAGTCTAAGACGAGCATTTTTGAATAAATGATTAAGCCGGCATTTAATCATTCTTTCACCAACAAATCGTCAACTCTTCAGGAGTTCTTCGTATTTGCTCACGTGAGAATATTGACACTACATGGTTGATCCACGGTCCCATGTAGTCGCTTCCTTCTTCATCCCATGGTCGAAATTCTGACGAACCATGAATTGATCATCAATTGATCAAATTAGGGTTTCTGAATCCAAGGATCATCATTCCAGATTCCAACCTTAATAATTTTACGACGACCTCATGGTCATTAATTTTATTAATTATGCTCGGTTCAACGACGAGTATCCTAATTAATATTTTTGGTACGCTGCCAATAATCCATCAGACGAGCAACACATGCTCAGACGATCAAATATTCAACAATTCATCACATGAGCAACACTTGCTCAGATGATAAATATTTTCTCAAACCAAGGAATATTGGTTCAACAATCAATATTCAACGATCCACCGAATGAGCAATACTTTCTCACTTCATCGTAAGAATTATACCTATGTCTCATGACATGTTCAATTCATGAGTTTCAGAACATCATGTTCGACACTCAGCAACTACATGGACTCATCGTCCCATCAAACCACGAAGTCATCAATTGACTAACAAACCACGAGATGTCAATCGTGTCACTTGGGGGGATATCACTTAGGGTTTTGGTCTGGCGGTCTACGGCACGTGTGTTCAAACACACGATGGAATGTGAGCAAGTCGTGCAATCAGTTGAAGGAATTCACGATGTAGTGGGTGGAAAATCGACCAAGTCTCCACACGTTGAGCAACTGGTTTCAAACACGATATCCACTTCCCCACTCCTTGATTCCATCAACTATCACACTTCATGGGATCATGGTGTCTAAAATTCCAGCAATATAAATAAGTCTCTGAATCATGATTGAATCATCAACATCAACAGTATCATCAATCTCACGTCTCATCGACAACACGAGATCATCAACTCATCAATTGAGAAACTACTCTCAATTGAGCAATTTCAATCATTCAGAGCTTATCATATTCAGAATTCATACACTCACAATCTTTGATTACCATTGATTCTACACATTTCCCCGCTTCCCTCCTACAGATCAACCAATCCTCTCTTGTGACCGAATTTACTCTGGAACGGTCATTGTCTTGATTTAGGTCGGAGTACTACAGATTGATCTCTAGAATCTAAAGCACCCCCTTTGCAGCAGTGCATCTGTGTGAGGGTTTAACATTTCGCTCGGTTCGAGGAGTCTCATCGGTACGGTCGTCTTCTCAATTCCTTAAAAGCCAGCAAATCGTTTTTCCCCATCTACAAAGATCTAAGAAGATTTGAAGACAAAGAAGATTTCTTATTTAAGTTCATAATCTTTGGTGTGCACAAAACTTGATCGGCTGGGGATCCAACTATTATCAGTTTATCTTTGTGATAACTTTGATTGATTAGTTGTGTAGATCGACATCAATATATTGTCTTTGTGACTAAGAGTATTGATTGCAAAATCTAAACCCAACTACTTTGGTAGTTGTATTTTTAGATAGATCTAAGAACCCGACAAAGGAGTTTATTGGGATAAACGGAAGATCCTTTTGTTAAACTCATATCACGTTGTTTGAAAAGAGTTGTTACCGAACAGATTTGTTGTTCCTTTACTGTTTAGAATACGAACCAAAGGAATTGTTCCGAGTGCGTGACTTATTACAAGTTGAAGGCGCAGGGATATTGAGGGAACTAGGTGGACTATAGGTTTAGTTGCTTGGTCTCAACTATACGAAGTTGGTTTTGATTTTGTATAGCGGCTTAATTCTGAGAGTATTCAATTCTGGACAAGGTCCCGTGGTTTTTTTGTATTTGTAGTTTCCTCATTAACAAAATCTTGTCGTGTCTTTTACTTTTCTATTTTCGCAATTATGATTAGAAGTAAAATACACAAACGTTAATTCCTAATTACTTGATAGCAATCCTGTAGTGTTTGGTTAAGTGTGAACCTATTATCAAGTAATCATACTTCATTGTCGTATTGTCTCGATCTCGTATCCATAGACGATCACACGAAGCGTGAACCGATTCGTTGTATTGTCTCGACTCAGTCCATAGACAATCACTTTCGGAGAAAGTTCGGAGAAAGGACTTATAGGTGAAAAAGTTTTAGATTGAGGTATATTTGGGTACTGTTTATGGGTGAAAACTATTTCTGCGGTTTTGGTAATTTGGGGTGTGTGGATGAGAAATGAATCTATTTCGGGAGTGCTTGTGATTCGAGAAATCAATCTGTACAACTCTGGCCTAAACAAAGAAATGGCCGTTCCAGACTTGCTTCGGTCACAAAGTGAAGGAGATAGGGTTGATCTTAGGGAGGGAAGCGAAGAAGGTGTTGAGATTGTGAAGGTGTTGGTTGTGTATGACTTGTATCAGAAAGCTGAACTGGCTTGCAGAATGAAAGCTATTAGTTCTGGTGTTGGAATACGATTGTATCAACACTTGGCTTCTGTCTCGTTGTCTTGTATGGAAATAGGGAGTAGAACCTATTTATACAACTCATTGTGGAGTAGTCGAGTCGTGGTTATTGTCACACGATCAGGTAAAGCCCACTTATCCCATCATCACCAACCGTCCATGACTTCCTGACACGTTCTTAAGATGGCGCGTTGTGCGCTGCACGCTGTAAACCGCCAGACCAATACCCCAGTAAGTATCCCCCAGTTTGTGACATGTTTAGTGTCTCGAGTGTGTGGATCATGGGACCCACAAAAGGTAGCATGTGATGCTAGATTAAATAACTAAGTTATTTAGGAAGTCGATATTTATGAAATATCGTGTGTATTCTATGCAGGTAATGCATCGAATATATTCAGCATGTATGAAGCATCGCTGTTTTAAGGCTTAACGAAGTAAGTCACAAATTTAAGCGTCTTAAAATAGCATCACGTCCATCCATCTTCGAGTGATCGTTTGGAGGCTATACAGGCAAGCTCTGATTTGGCCGATCACCCCATGTGGAAGAGTGGTGTACGGTGATCGTGGTGATGCCTCACTGGTTGCCTAACTCCTGTCTTAGGATGTCCGTCCAAGATGGCGAAGTTGGACAGACGAGATGACTTGCGACCCACATCTGCGACCGTCAGATTAGTGTTTAGGAGGTGCGCAAGTACCTTCTTTCAGCTTGGTCGAATCCATGCATGGGAGATATTTTTTGGCAAGACCAACCGGGCATGCGTGTAGACGGCTTGCCGGTGTACACGCCCGTACCTCACTGTCCCATGGAGATGTGATCTAAGCCACTCGATTTCTCCTGCAAAGTTGAGTGGTCGAGATCGGTTTGCAATTGGAACCGCGCGACCATGCCTAGTTTGGGTGCACGAATCGAGGCATCTAGACATGGTCGGCCTTGGCCGATTGGTCACACATGTAGACGGGCCCACAACGATTGTGTTGACATGCTTGGGAACCTTTGAGTCTATATCTACACCCTCCATCTATGCCTGCGAAGATGGATGGTCACGACTGATTTGCGACATATGTGATATGCCGCAAACCCTAATTAGGGTTTCATGTCCACACTACTTTGGCTGGACGAATTGGCAAGCTACGCTCCTCTTTTAGGGAGGCCGACCATGTGGGGCCCACATTGGGCCGGTAGTGAACATGCCAATACCTGCCTGACGGCTATGGGTCTAATCTAAGCCATCCAAACATGCTGGTGAGGTTGGATGGTTGTGATCAATTTAAGACCTTTAGTGGAATTTCCTGCGACCCTTAAAGCATCACGTCGGCCGAACTTTGGGCGAGCGTTTGCTTCTCCCTGGCTAGGTCGTGAGGTGGTCGATTATGCAGGCGTGAAGGGGGCCCGCCGGCGTGCAGGACAAGTCTTGTCCAACCGGCCATGGGACGATCTATGCCGTCCAACCATGCCGGTGAAGTTGGACGGACGCGATATGTTTGAAACCGACATTGGCAGTCTTGTGCGTACATGTTTTCCAAGCTGCTCCATACCAGCCCAACCATCCTACTCTAGGCTGGTGTTCGGTGGTTGTTTGGGAGGCGTGGTATGTATTCGACCGACCAGGGCATAAACGGGCCCGCTGGTGGTCATTAAGATGGTAGCCTGCTCCTTCTGAAGATCGTCTAGGCTGGTTAAATCATGCGGCCAACTTGCGTGGTCGTGATTGTTTGTGAGACTGTCAGTCCAGATTCAAATATGCTCAATCGGGCTAGTATAACACACCGAGAGATGTATGCTCAATCGGGCTAGTATAACACACCGAGAGAGGTGGGATCAATCGGGCTAGTATAACACACCGAGAGATGTGGCATGTACGGGTATTTCGTGCATGCCTCACTATTAACACTTGGAGATTCGTGTTACTCTGCTGAGAGCAACACTCAGTCGTCATGCCGCACTAATAATGAGAGTTCTGCGGGAACATCACAAGAAATACAAGGCTAGTCATGCATTAATTAATAATGCTGTAAATTCACAGGGTATATGGGATTGTTGCTGCATGCTCCAACCTGGATGAATTTTGTGTATTTAATCACAAAATATTGGGATTGTTGCCACATGCTCCATTCTAGGTGAATTAGTAAAGTGAATAAGTATTTATTACTTATCAGTGGCTTTATCCTTTGCAGGATGTCAGCGCATAAATTTGGTTTTACAATTTTAGCCCGGAACTAAAATCCACCATCAACAGGTACCCTCGTCTTTTCATAATTGGTATCTCTTGGATACTCGGTTTAAGAATTGTTCCAATTTGACTAAGATGGAATCTACACATCTCTGGTATGAGCGTTTTGGTCACATCAATTATCGTCTTCTAACTATAAGATCATTAACAAAAAACTTGTTAGAGGCGTTCCCAAAATCAATGCCAAGATTGATGGTGTCTGTGGTGCCTGTCAAAAGGGTAAACAAATAAAAGTCCCACATAAATGATCTCGAGATATTCTCACTAAAGCTCCACTTGATTTAATTCATATGGATCTCTTCGATCATATTCAACAACCTATTGTTGCTGGAAAGAAGTATGCTTTCATTATGGTAGATGATTACACCAAATTCACTTGGGTGGCATTTTTATCCCATAAAAATGAAACCCTAAGTGAGTTTAAGATTACTGTTAATAGAATCCAGAATGAACATGCTCGCAAGATAAAGAAAATTAAAAGCGATCGTTGAACTGAGTTCAAGGAAACCAAAGTGTTTGAATTCTGTGATAAACTGGGGATTATTCAACAATAATCACCACCCATAACTCCACAAGATAATGGAGTTGCAGAAAGAAAGAATATGAATATTCAGGAAAAGGAAAGGGTAATGCTCCATAACAAAAACTTACCGTTGAAGTTTTGGGGAGAAGCTGTTTTTACAGCATGCCATTTGATTAACCGTGTTTACTTGCGGTCTAAAACCCTAAATACTCCTTATGAGTTGTGGTACGGTAAAAAGCCCAACTTACACTACCTAAGAGTGTTAGGTAGTAAGTGTTACATTGAAAAAGCGGGGGTCTAACAACCTCACCCAATATTTCGATTAACAATCTGTATGGACTAACTCCAATATACTTTCTAGAGAATCAACTAGACAGTCAGACTCAATCTAGATAAAAGTATAACAAAGAATTAATAGCTCAATCTCTCGATTTGATCTATACTCAAGCAAAAGGAAATCTACGAGTCTTTATCAAATACTAGAGAGATAAACTTGGATGGTACCAAAAACCAATATCCAAGTGTCAATCAATTTAAATCAACAACCAAAGGTTGGATATTCTAATTGATTGATCTTAACGCACAACCTGTGATATTTCAATTATATAACAAAATATAATGCGGAATAGAAATAACATAGACACCAGAAATTTTATTAACGAGGAAACCGCAAATACAGAAAAACCCCGGGACCTAGTACGGATTGAACACCACATTGTATTAAGCCGCTACAGACACTAGCCTACTACAAACTAACTTCAGTCTGGACTGTAGTTGAACCCTAATCAATATCACACTGATTCAAGGTATAGTTGCGCTCCTTACGTCTATGATCCCAGCAGGATACTACGCACTTGATTCTCTTAGATGATCTCACCCACAACCAAGAGTCGCTACGACCCAAAGTCGAAGACTTTAATAAACAAATCTGTATCACACAGAAAAGTCTACAATGATAGATAAATCTATCTCCCACAGATAGACCTAAGAGTTTTTGTTCCGCCTTTTGATAAATCAAGGTGAACATGAACTAATTGATAATCCAGGCTTATATTCCCGAAGAACAGCCTAGTATTATCAATCACCTCACAACAATCTTAATCGTATGGTAGCGAAACAAGATGTTGCGGAATCACAAACGATGAGACGAAGATGTTTGTGATTTCTTTTTATCTTGCCCTATTGGAGATATAATCTCAAGTCAATTATTCAATTTAACTCGTACGATAGAAAATGGAAAGATCATATCGCTCAACTACAAGAGAAGTAGTTTCGTCTGGCTTCACAATCCCAATGAAGTCTTTTAGTCGTTAACCTACAGGGTCTCGAGAAGAAACCTAAGGTTAAAGGAGAATCGACTCTAGCAAAACCAACTAGTATCACACGGGAGGTGTGGGGATTAGTTTTTCCAGTTGCTAGATATCTCCTTTATATAGTTTTGAAATCAGGGTTTGCAATCAAAGTTACCTTGGTAACAAAGCATTCAATATTCACCGTTAGATGAAAAACCTGATTTAACCAAGCTAATATCTTTCAACCGTTAGATCGAAACTTAGCTTGTCACACACAAATGAAATATTTTTCATTAGGTTTGAGTAACCGTACCTAAACGTGTACACTTAGTTGGTTCACAAATAGTTAACCAATGGTTAGCCATATGAGTACTTTCACACTAACCGTATTCATCTTCTTCACATAACTAGTTCAAATGACTCATAAGAACTAGTTGAAGAGTTGTTCAATTGCTTAGGTCTTTATGAATAGACACAATTGAAACAAAATCGGTTTGATTCACTTGAATCAATTCATGAAAAATATAGCCACGCTTTGCAAAGATTGCATTCCTTATTGATTTATTGTTTAAGTTTATGATCTTCCGATTTGAGAAATATAACCAGCTTGGGTACGCGTACGGGTACATGTACCATAGCTACCGGATTTGAGTTTACAAACACAACAGAAATTTTCGGTCGAAAACTTTCGTGGGTACGCGTTCGGGTATGCGTACCTAAGGTGGCTGGTTTAGTAGTATGCAAACTTACAAACTCAGCAGAAAATTTTCGGTTCGAAAACTTCCGCTGGTACGCGTATCCAGCATGTCTCTTTCACCAATACCATATGTACACATATGCACACACTTAGTTTCCGGCACATGGACTTATACACTAATGTGTGAACACACTATATGTGCTTATATCCATGGTTGGTTACGTAATATCAACTCTACATTTCAATCATTGAAACATTCTTCTATAATGTTATAACAGTTGAGATCTCTGAGTCGGCCGAGTCGCGCTCTGCAGATCGAGCGATCAACTCGTTCTTCAATTTTCTCGTTTTCAAGCGTTGAATTTACGGATCTTCGTCATAAATTCAAGTGAAATTCAGACTAATCAAATCAAATGATTGGTTTTCATTAAATTCAGTCGATTGTTTTTATTGTTTTTTGGTTTTTTATCTTAATCTTTTATGGAAAATCATCAAAATTCTGAAATAAATCCATCAGTGGTGGATCTTAATAACTCTGTTGAGGAAAGTCCATCAATCGATATGGTTAATGGTACAGAAGAAAGATGTGTTGTGGGGAAATTTTCATTAATATGACGTCTAGATTTGCTTCATATGAAATTTACTGATGTTGTATCAAATCTAAAATCTCAATGGAAATTAGAAGTTCAATGCAAGATTATCCCATTGGGGAAAGGTTTTTTCACCATTAAACTTGATAATGAAAGAGATCAAAGCTATATCAAGGCTGGAAGTTGGGAAGTATTTAATCAAACCTTACGGATCCGCAATTAGATACCAGATTTTCGTCCAGAATTACATCGTACATCTTCAGCAACAATTTGGGTACATTTTCCAGGGCTGAGTTTGGAATATTGGGATGAACAGACATTATTTACAATTAGTAGAGCTTTGGGTGATCCAGTAAAAGTAGATGAAGCCACATTAAATTTTGAGAATGGATTATATGTAAGAGTTCTTATCAAAATTGATTTAGCACAGCAAATTCTACACAAACTATGGATTAAAACTAAGTTTGGAGGCTTTATGCAAGAGGTACTGCTAACTAAGTTACCAAAATTTTGTCATCATTGTAAAATTGTTGGTCATTTACAAGCTGAATGTAGAGTGAAGAAATCAGCTGAGACAGAAGCAAGTAATACTCAAGCAAAACAAAGAACTACATCAACTAATTTCAAACCTAATATGCCAGAGCAATCTGCTGAAAAAGGAAAATCTGCATCTTCTTCAAAGCTCAATACAACACCACAAAAACCATCTTAGAAGGAACAAGAAAAAATTGATATATGCTTTACACCAGTTACAGAAATAAGTCAACATACTGTAGTGCCTCAAACTACTTTTGA
Organism: Papaver somniferum; assembly: GCF_003573695.1. Taxonomy (NCBI): domain Eukaryota; kingdom Viridiplantae; phylum Streptophyta; class Magnoliopsida; order Ranunculales; family Papaveraceae; genus Papaver; species Papaver somniferum. The sequence continues at coordinate 117,826,884 of NC_039362.1, forward strand.
AGTAGGCAATCTATCTTCAAGAAGATTTGAATCACTGAATACTGTCATGGAAGAGGAAATAAATATTCATATGAATGGAGGAACTGAAAATCTTACTCCATCAAAAATTCTACAAATTGCTGAAGATAATGTAGTGGAGAAAAGTGTTATCAAGTTCATTAATGGCAAAGATGGCTCAGTATCTGAGGAGAAAGTCCCAACTACATCTTGGTCAAGGGTCATTTAGAAACCTTCATCATAAAACACAAATAATACTTCAACAGATCAAAAAAAAGAGGTACCAGCAAAGGTAAAAGCTCAACAACCCCCCAATAAATACGACTTCATGAAGAATCAAGGAAAATGAAGTACTAGGGACCTCCATACCTTGCAATGAAAGTCATTTTTTGGAATCTTAGGGGCCTGAGGAGACCTAGGGCTCAAGATAAACTAAGGTCTCTAATAAATCAGTTTCAACCTTCTTTAGTGTTTATAGCTGAACCAAAAATAAATTGTAGTGCATCTTTCTGCAATAAGTTGAATCTTCCAGGAATGCAAAATATGGTGATTCATAACTCAACATCAAATAAAAAAGGGAACATATGGTTGTTTTGGAATAAGAAATTTCCTACACCTACTGTTGTCTCCATGTCAAGTCAGATGATTACAGTCAGCATTGGGGGAAATTTGGTGTCTGGAGTTCATGCTCATGTGAATGCTGTTCAAATAAGATATTTATGGTCTGAGATGGAAGCAATAAGTGACTTACAACTTCCTTGGCTAGCAATTGGTGACTTTAATGCCATCACAACAGCAATGGAAAAAGCAGGGGGGAAGCCAGCTAATACAATAAATATGCTTGAGTTTAACACTTCTCTTGACAAATGTGAGCTTCAACAATCTCCTAAATCAGGACTTGAGTACTCTTGGTCAAATTGTCAGCATGGTGCAAGAAGAATCTTATGCAATCTTGATAGAGCAGTATTCAACAATTTATGGATTCAAAAACATGGTGGATGGAGTTATAAGGTTGAAATGAGAATAACATCTGATCATTCTCCTTTACTGGGAGGATGTGTTGCTTGTCCTAAGACAAAAAATGTTCCACAAAAATTTCAGAAGATTTGGTTAAATCACCCCAATTTTATGGATGTAGTCTCTAAATGCTGGTCTGAAAAAATTGAAGGAGATCCTGCTTTTGTGTTTCAAAGCAAATTAAAAAATCTTAAAAAAGTTCTAGTGGATTGGGATGGAGAGTGTTTGGTAATGTGAATGTGCAAATAAAAGAAGCTGAAAAAGAAGTTCAAGAAGCAACAAAGTTGTCTGATGCTCATCCTCTCAATGAAGAATTCTTGGATAAATTGGTGGAAGCTGAAAATAATCTAAATTCTAAAGAAGTTCATTTGACTACAATGTTGAAGTTGAAGGCAAGAACCAAATGGTTCAAAGAAGGCTCTGCAAACACAAGATTCTTTCATGCAAAGCTGAAGGTAAGGCAAGCTAGAAACTCCATTACTGAATTGGAAGATGCTAATAATGAAACTGTCACAGATCAAAGTAAAGTTGCAAAAATTCTTATAGATTACTTTGAGGATAAATTCAAATTTAAAGAGGTAGACATTGAAGAATCTTTACTTGAAGTAATTCCAAAAGCTATCACAGAAGCAGATCAAGCAATGCTAGATGCAATTCCTTCAAGTGAAGAAATAAAGAAAATTATTTTTGAAATGGATCCTGAAAGTTCTCCTGGTCCAGATGGCTTTTCAGGCAGTTTTTACAGGTCATGTTGGCAAGTAATTCAAGATGATGTAGTGAATGCAGTCCAATTCTGCTGGAAGAGAAGATTCATTCCAATGGGCTTAAACTCAAATTTTCTAGTGCTTTTACCAAAAATTGAAGGTGCAAGATCTCCTAAACAATTTAGACCAATTGGGTTGAGGAATGTAAGTTTCAAAATCTTCACCAAAATCATAACATCCAGAATGTCAAGTCTCATGCACAAGTTCATATCTCCACAGCAAGCTGCATACATAAAGGGGAGGAATATACAAGACCAAATAGTTCTTGCTTCTGAGATGATTAATGAAATGAAGAAGAAGAGAAGAGGAGGTAATATTGGACTCAAGTTAGACATATCACAAGCCTATGACTCTGTGAGTTGGAAATTTTTATTTCAAGTTCTAATCAAATATGGTTTTTCAGTCACTTGGTGTCAATGGTTAAATACCTTACTTGAATCTGAAAAAGTCTCAGTAATGATAAATGGTGGTCCTAATGGCTTCTTCTCAGTTGGTAGAGGATTAAGACAAGGAGAACCACTATCTCCAATTCTTTTTGTTCTAATGGAAGATGTTATTAATAAAAATATTTCCAAATTGGTAGTTGAAGGCAAGATAACTCCAATGGTAATAAGAAATGGAATTCATCCTTCTCACATGTTTTTTGCTGATGATGTGTTCATTTTTGTAATGGAGCAAAGAAAAGCATTCAAAATCTAATGAAGCTCCTAGAAGTCTATCAGAAAAATTCAGGTCAGCTGATTAATAAAAGTAAAAGCAAGCTCTTTGTGGATGGAACAACAGCTGCAAGGACTATGCAAATTAAAGAACTAATACAAATGGAAGTAAGTTCTTTACCTGATAAATATTTAGGTGTAATTCTTCAAGCTGGCAGAGTGAAAATTTCAACAATTTGGCCAATGGTAGAGCTCTTGCAAAAGAAACTGGCTACTTGGAAAGGTAAATTATTGTCATTTAATGATAGGTTGGTACTGATAAAATCAGTACTTAGTAGCATACCAATCTATAGCATGTCAGCGTATATGTGTCCAAAAACAGTAATCAAAATTTGTGAGAGGATAATCAGAAACTTCCTGTGGTCTGGAGATGGAGAAACTAGAAAGTTTAAAACTTTCTCATGGAGAAAGGTATGTTCACCTTATAATGAGGGAGGTTTGGGCATTCAAAGACTAGATATTCTCAACAAAGCACTTTTAATGAAACTTCTATCGAGAATAATAAATTATGGTGAAGAATGGGTGTTAGAGCATAGCTCGGTCGACCTCGCATGCGTTGCTATATCAAGCATGTTTCTCAATGTTAGTGATCAAAACTATGAGTCTTGATTTCTAGTCTACATAGCTAAGTCTCGGACTAGGATAGAAAAGTGTAGTTGAGCTCAAGGACTTCATGGTGATTCATTATACAACGACGAAGATCTACTCAAGGAACCATGGAACTTCATCAACAAAAAGGTATGTGGAGACTTGAACTTATCTATCACTCAAAAGTCTATCTCTTCTATCTCCTACTTCTTATGAGACAAAAGTCGTATGTTATATAGACTGGATCATACACATTTGATATTTCGAGCCGAGTATATCTCGCCTATCTATATCTCGAAATCATGTGTTGGTAAAGCGTTTCGCTTTGATCAGGTTTATCTTCACCTAATGACGAAAGTCATAATGTTTCAATCACTTTGAAAATCGCTTTGACGAGAAATAGTGTAACAACTATATAACGTCCTCTAAGAATGTTTCAATGGTTGGAATGAGAGTTTAGGTTTATATAACCAATGATGGATATAAGCATTGTGTGTAAACACATAGTGCATAAGTCATATTCCTTAATCCGAAGTTTGCGAACTTTGTTGATTGAGAGAAACCGGAAGAATTGGCTTTGCCAAGTCCGCGAACTCAGTCCGCGAACTGACGGAAGTTCTCTTGCCGAGAATTTCTGCTGGGATTTTCCAAAAACTCGTTTGCGTGTTTAGTCCGCGAACCTAGTCCGCGAACTGGCGGAAGTCTCCTTGCCGAAATTTTCTGCTGAGTTTGGAAAACTCTGCCGGTTGTCTTAAGTCCGCGAACTTGCTTGCGTACTTGAGTGGGTTATGATCTAAAGATGTGCTCTGAACATGAAACTTAAATTACTAAGGAATGCAGTATGCAAACCGTGGCTATAAAGTTCATGAGCCGATTCAATCGAATCGAATCATCTTTGTTTCAATTGTGTCTTGTGTAGTTACATAAGATCTCATAGCAATTGAACAACTCTCTAACTAGTTCATTTGAGTCAATTGAACTAGTTATGGTGAAGAAGAACAAGGTTAATATGAAATGCTCATATGGTTAACCTTTTGGGTTACTATGTTGAACCAACATACACGTACACGTTCAGGCACGGTTTTCACAAACCCAGTAAACGTATATCTCAAGTGTGTGTGACAAGCTAAGTTTTCGATCTGACGGTTGAGAAATATTAGCTTGAATCTAAATCAGGTTTTCATCTAACGGTGAATATTGATTGCTTTGTAACTAAGGCAAAACCCTGATTTGAAGACTATATATAGGAGACATCTAGCATTGGGGAAAATTAATCCCCACACCTCTGTGTGATATTAGTGCGCTCGCTAGAGTCGATTCTCCTCTAACCTTTGGTTTTCTTCTCTAAAACCAGGTTAACGACTTAAAGACTTCATTGGGATTGTGAAGCCAAACCGATACTAATTTTATCGTAGTTGTGTGATCTGATCTTGCATCTTCTATCGTACGAGTACAATCTTTGATTGTCTTGAGATCGTGAGAGTTCTCCGATAGGCAAGATAAAGAAGTCACAAACATCTTCGTCTCACTGTTTCTGATTCCTCGACGTCCTCTTGTGTATTCAAGTAAGACTGTTGAGAGGTGATTGATTAATCTAGGTTGTTCTTCGGGAATGTAAGACCGGATAATCAATTGGTTCCTGTTCACCTTGATTTCATATCTTAAGACGGAACAAAAACCTAGGGTTTTTCCGTGGGAGATAGATATATCCTTTGATAGACTTTTCTGTGTGAGACAGATTTGTTTATTATCAAGTCTGTGATTTTGGGTTGCAGCAACTCTTGGTTGTGGGTGAGATCAGCTAAGGGAATCAAGAGCGCAGTATCCTATTGGGATCAGAGGCGTAGGAATACAACTGTACCTTGAATTAGTGGGAGACTGATTGGGGTTCAACTATAGTCCAGTCTGAAGTTAGCTTGGAGTAGGCTAGTGTCTGTAGCGGCTTAATACGGTATGTATTCAATCTGGACTAGGTCCCGGGGTTTTTCTGCATATGTGGTTTCCTAGTTAACAAAACTTCTGGTGTTTGTGTTATTTCATTTTCCGCATTATATTGTTTATCTTTATAATTGAAATAATACAGGTTGTGCGTTAAAGTTTAATCGATTAGAGATCCGACCTTGTGGTTGTTGATTTCATTGATTAACACTTGGACATTGGTCTTTGGTACCGTCCAAGTTATTCCTTGTATTTGATAAAGACTCGCTATTGTTTTTAGCTTGAGTAAAAAATCAAATCAAGAGAGAGATATTAATTCCTTGAGATAATTTTATCTTGATTGAGTTTGACTATCTAGTTGATTCTCTAGCAAAGTATTTCGGAGTTAGTCCATACGGATTGCTAAGAAAAATATTGGGTGGTGTTGTTAGACCCCCGCTTTCTCAATTGGTATCAGAGCAGGCAAACACGTTAAAGACCTCATCAGTCTGTGTTTGTAGCGATCTGACTCTATGGACGGAAGTGCTATCTCTGTAAACGTACCACCAGTCTTCGATGGCTCAAACTATCTATGGTGGAAAGTTGCTATGCGCACATTTCTTCAGTCGCGTGACTTCCAATCATGGATCTATGTTGTGAATGGCTATGAAACTCCCGTTGTTATGGAAATAAATGCATTTGTACCTAAGGAATTTCTTATGTATAATGCTGCCGAGTTAATTGCTGCAAAGCAAAATTCCGACGGGCTGAACGCCATCCTGCATGTTATTACCCCAAATCTTTGACATCATGTGGCCTTGTGCACGACATATAAAGAAGCTTGGGATACTTTGGAAAGCGTATTTGAAGGTAACCCCAGTGAAAAGGAAGCTAGGCTTCAAAACCTTAATTCCGAATGGGAAGACCTTTATATGGCAGAAGAAGAATCGTTTGACAATTTTTATCATAAACTGTCTGAAATTGTTAATGCATCATGTGCATTGGGTAAGACCATTCCTGAAAAGGAAATTGTGATGAAAATTCTTCGATCATTGCCATCCAGATACGAGTCCAAAAAACATGCCATCGTTGAGGGAAATAACCTTAATACTCTTTCGCGAAACGCACTTGTCGGAAAACTTAGAATTTTCGATCGCGAATACATGTCAAGAGATGACCATCAATTGTCTAGAAATCACGTCACTTCTCCTGATTGTAAGACCTGTCGTCCTAAATTGACAAACGAGAAAAGTGAGAATTGCTTTATTTCTACATTATCTCTGTTTATACAGAAACTTAAGAAAATACTCAGATGTAGCAAAAGAAAGTCTCAAAAAGAAACTTCGTTAGTCAATGTAAAGGATAAGAATATCCATAAAATCCGTACTAATGAAACTGGTCTCACGTGCTATAAAAGTGTTCAGGTCACTTCGAAAGATCCAGAAACGGAGGTAAGAGAGATAACTAAAGCATGGATGAATACTCTTGATTATTGTCCTGAGGAAATATATGATTGCTCTCACAGTCTTTTTACTGAAAATCATTCTCATAATTCCTTCATGACATGTCCGTCTGTGTCTCATGAGTGGGGTCAGCAAACCTCTCCTGATTTTGTGTTGAACTCCATAAGTTTCTCGGAGAAGGCTCTACCAAATCTCTCTGTTCATTTGAGTTCATCTCAGGATCATCTTAGCACGATAAATCAAAAACAGTCCTGCCCGGCTAACCATTGTATGCAGAAAAAGAAAAGGAAGTCTACCTTTCATCAAAAGGTGTTTACAAAAACGGTGCAGGATTTGCAAAGATCTGCAGTCAAGTTTTTTAAAACTGTGATTACAATGGATAGGAAAGTTCTTCATAACTCTCCTATTCAAATGGATAAGAAGAAACCTAGTGGAATGGATGGTTTATCTCTTTCCAAAGATTATCCCAGTCCAACCTTGGATTGGAGGCCTTATGCTCAGTAATCTTGTTGAAAAATGATTCTTGTATTTTTTTCCTCTTATACAAGAATCATGATATACAAGAGGACTGTAATATAATCTTGTTATTTTCTGTTTGTGCTTTTACCAGGTCTTGTTCGTGAACGGCTTCAGCTTTTTGGATAACCAACTTCTGTTAGGGTTTGGTAAAAAGGGTGTTTCTGGGAATTCTACACCTGTATTCCTTTTTAAAAGCTCTACCTCTTCAGCACTCTCATTTCATCTTCTCTATCATGTCCTCCTCTAGTATTTCAAGTAAAGAAAGTGATGTATGAACAGTTTTATTTCCTTCAAAGAAGATTCGTTTCGATTCTTCTGAAAATGAGACATGCTATGACAAACATGTATCTTCTTCTGATGAGAACCCTACTGTCTCTCAGTTTGATAAGCTCTCTTTAACCATGAATCTCGTCTTGGAATAAGTTCGTTCTCTGAAAAATGAACTTGAAGTTTCTTCCAAAAGAATTGAGGATAAAATGGATAGTCTTGAATCCAGGATTGACCTAATCGAAGATGAGCTTGAAGAATTTTGGGAATACGAGAAGATTATTCAAGGTAAGTGAAATGATTGTTAAGAGGTATAGATACCTAGTAAGTCTTCTTTTTGGATTAGTTAGAAGAATAACTAGAGTTTTGAATAGCGAAGATTGTGACTACACATAGCTATTTTATTTTCATCTTCTTATGATTATTTTTAACGTTTGTTGGTTTTTCAATTCTTAAAATATTTGGAGGATGATGTTATTGCAGTATTAATCTTTATGATCTTGTGATATTGCAATATTTTTATGGGATATCTATTGTTTGCGTCTGTGAACTTGAAGGTCACATATGTTGTCAAAAGTAAAGTCGTTCATGAATTGGTATTCGTATTGATGAAAGGACGAATGGACTTTTGACAAATACAAAAGTTATGCCTATGCAGTCATTTACTTGATGGAAAATAGAATAAAATCTTTTGTGTGACAAGGATAAAGTATATTATGTCATTATGCATATAGTGAGGGAAAGATAGAATAGATCCTTGTATGAATTCCACGGTATTGATCTTCATTGATCCATTCTTTTTGTATTACTGTGAAGGCTCCATTGTGTGGCTTATGTTGAGCACGATACAACTAAGTCGATTATTCTTATTGGCTTTGTTGGTTGTTCCATAAGATGCTATATGTTGAGCATTATGAACTAAATTAATCATCTTGGTTGGTTATTTAGTTATTTGCTCCGAAAGTCTTCTTTTGTCGAGCAAAACATTTGACAATTAAATTGATTACTTTCGTGATTAGTTTGGTTGTTTGTATTCCAATTAGATTAATTATGGGTTCTCTTGTAATTAGTCTAGTTGAGTTTTCATATATTCCACAAGTTCTTGTGTTGATTATATGAACGGCTATACTAACTATGTTATATTGGTTGATGTAGTCGTATATTCCATAAGATTTTCCTTATATTGAGTATGTGAACGATTAAGTTAGTCATCTCTGTATAATTACCTTAGTCGTAGCTCCGTAAGTTTACTTATGTTGAGCACAATCAATTAAATTAATCACTTTTGTGGTTTGATTTAGTTGCGTATTCCAATTAAATTAATCATGGGTTTACTTGTGATTAATTTGATTGAGCTTTGTATATAGAAAATCATTTTCCTATGGTTTTTGGTGTCCAATTAAAAATCCTTCTTTTCTTTCGAAATTAAGGTCGCTCTTGTTGTTCTCTCGGGAATGACATCAAATGAGGGAGAGTTCTTTTGAACTTGTGCTTAATGGTAATATTTTGCGGGTGTGCGACTGTGGAATTTTATAGGGGTTATCTTGTATCTTAAAACTCCTTGATGAATGCATTTAGCTTCGGCTTTATGATTGCATCTAAATTAAGTTGGTATGTATTTTTTCTTCTAGTCTATGAAACGTCTCTTCTCGGAAATTTCATTAAGATCCCGTTCTTGTACCTTTGCCAATTTTATTGACAAAAAGGGGGAGAATTAATGTGTAGTTCTACTACATATATATATGGTTTTCGGATCATTGTGTAAGGGGGAGTGGTTTCCATGTGAGATGGAGTATTGACTAAGGGGGAGTGATACATATCACCGTAGTATTATTGTTAAAGTCGTGATGCAATTGGACTTTGATGTTACATAATAATACTATGTCACTATATAATGATGATCGAGAATCTCGATTTCTCTCATTGTTATAGCTACGGATCTTCAACAACGGTGATGTTAAACTTAGATAGAAAACTTAGCTTGTCACACACACTTGAGATATACGTTTACTGGGTTTGTGAAAACCGTGCCCAAACGTGTACGTGTACAATTTTGAGAATTTCTCTTCGGAAGTCGTGGAAGGAGTTAACCTTGTGGAAGTGCTCCCTCTGGAGGAGTCGTAGAAAGCATGGAGATAGTCGGGCTGACGACGTTAAACCAAGCGCTGCGTGGGAGGAAACCCATCGGTTTTGTTTATCTATCCCTTTTGTTTTTAGTTTTCTTAGTTTTCATATCATATCTTGCATTCTCATCTTAGATTATACAAAGTCATATATCTATAATGAAAGTTTTGACGAATTCTCGTCAGAAAATTCTGACTGCATACTTGTTACGAAAATAGCTCTCGAGACTTCATACGGAGTCCGGTTTGAGTGGTTGTCCCAAACTTTTAAAGAGGACAGACATACATTTCTTTTCCAAAAAGAAAATCTGAATTCGGAGTCTGTTAAGTTGGAGCGATAGGCCTGGACATTTGAGTTTCAGTATTTTTCCATAACTTTTTCAGATTGCATGTCAGTCAGTCCGGAGGCCATAAAAGTCAGAACATTTATCGAAACTTTGTGCCCTTTTGACACATAATATAAAATACGTAGGTGAACAACTTTCGTTTAGGATGTTTTTCCTAGTGCTCTACGCATTGGTACAGTTTTGAGGTTTTCAAAGCTGTTATGTCAGAAATCAGAACTTTCGATTTTGAACATTGAGGACAATGTTGATTTTAAGTGTGGGGGAGCATATAGTATCTACTATTTGCATATACACATAATAATAATACTCTTTGATTTCTTGCATTCTTGAGACTTCATCTTTTGGAGTTAATTATGAGCTAATTAGGATGACACTCTAAACCTTTTAAGGTTGAAACAGTTCTTACGGCTATAGATTAAGTTCCATTTATTTCAATCCTTAAATATATACGTTCATAATTGAATGCGAAACTAAGCTATGGTAGTCATTTGAAAGAGTCATCCTCGCAATTAATCATTACTGAATCACTTTCTTTTTATTTTTCGCAGTTATATGTTTCTCTAAAGTGATTTGGTGGGATCCTGATACTGCCATGGATGTTGTAGCAAGGTAATCATAGGTTGAGTTTATATAAAATCCCCATAAGACAATTGTCTTACACTCGTAAAGAGTAAAGAATGAGATAAAAATAAATAAAAATAAAAAATAGAAAAAAGAAAAGAAAAAAAAATTATATATAAATAAAGTTCCTCTTCATTTATCGACACTAATAAATGATAGGTCCGAAATCGCAGATAATCATAGTCGATGAAAACAAAAAACATATCATCATTATATAGCAAGTCAAAGAGACTATTGATGAGGTTCTTGGCACTTTGATAGCAGTATGTGTGAAACATTGTCCCTGTCTCCGTCGCCTAAGCAAACGTGGAGTGCAGGATCCAAGGCAACTATCACATACTTGTTGACAAGGAACATGCGCTTAGAGTATCTAATCATGTGGTCGAGTTAAATGGGTGCTTCTTTCAACTATTGCGCTATAAAATTATATCCTTTGACGACATTCATACAAGTATCATGGGTAACATCTTTCACTTAAGTCAACATTTGCACACTTCACTTTTCTATTTCGATTTTCTTATCTATCCATGTGATTTCAGTATGCGAGTGTTGTTACAAACGTTGCAACAAGTACGATGACTATCTTAGTAGAGTTTTGCAATCAGGTTGAATGTCACACTTAAGTAGTTCCTTGTGTGTGATGATTGGAATGTATGTGGGATGTTTGTAGCTAAAGAACATATGCAAGCTAATTATTTGGCTTTTTGCTTTCTGTCTATCCTTAGTGGTTCCTCCAAGGCGAGAAATTGGAGTAGGTTTTGTGGGTATACCTCTTGTAATCCCTCACGAGACTATAACTCGCCACTAGGGACACCTAAGGGTTTAAAGGCATGTTATTCATGCTAAGAGTAACCGTATACTCACGACATGGAGTTGTTTTATCTAGGATTAGTTTTATTTAGTTTGCTAGAGGACTAGCAAAATCTAAGTGTGGGGGAATTTGGTAAGTGCATAGATCATATGATTTTAGTAACCATTCCATACTTGCTTTAGCTATTATTCTTGCATATTTTCGTATTATTACTTTGGGTTTCTCTTATTTGTCTCAATTAGGTGAATCATCCAAAAAGGAGCTACAAAGTGCCGAAAAGATCTAAAAAGAGAAGTATTCCAAGTATTCAAGTGCCCAAGTCCAAGAGAAGTGGAAGAAGTGCGAAGAAAAGGAGCAAAACGCTCATAATCAAGACACAGACCAAAGACCAATCTTAACTCAGTAAAATTAAGGATTTCTCATCATCATCTTTAAGAGAATTGAAATATAAATAGAATGCAAAAAGAATGAGGTCATTCCGAGTTCGTATGAAGAAATTGTGGCCAAAAAAGTTTTCATTGAATACCGAAGGCAGTGAAGTCCGCGAACTGGGTTTGCGAACTGAGTTCGAAGACTTATTTCCGAAAATATCTGCTGGAATTTGAAGTTTGCGGACTGGGTATGCAAACTTATCAAATGGGGAACGTGTATTCACACCTTGGAAGTCCTAAGGGCACGTTTGGAGTCGTTAGGTCATATTTTCGGGTCGGGTTCTTAAACCTAACAAAATACTTGGAAGCCAAGCAATGTAAACCTATAAAAAGGTATTCGGTTATGTAAAAGATATATCATCTCATATCACGTATTCTACTTGGAGTTTTGGAGATAGCCGCAACTAGGGTTTGCTTTCGTATTTATTTTTCATCTTCTTTATTTGATTATTGATTATGATGAACTCCATAGCTATGAGTAGCTAAATCTTATATTATTGGTTAAGGATGTAGTCCTATTTCTAAAACTTGTGCTTGACTAATGCATTAGTTTTATCTCTTGATTATCGTTCAAATCTCTACTGTTTTTAATATCACATGATTGATATATTGTGATAGGATTTAGATGTTTGTTTAGTTGAGTGGACAATCAATTCAACTTGCATCCTTGTCCATAGATATTTTAGGGTTTTCATCGAGCGATAACCCAACATACAAGTAGCATGATATGATTACGGTTTGTAGTGATACACTCTTGTGATCATATGTAGAGTTTGACCAGTGTCCGAATTGTCATGCGCAATGTATGAATATTGCATAGATTAGTCTATTTCCAAAACTTAATGCTCTTGGGAATTGAACTTAATTAGCGTAAGGAGTTAGGTTATTCTTTAGGTAGAATTCACATACGCAGCTCTAATGTGTGTGTTGATGAACTTAGAAAATTAATAGATTATCTTGCTCTCTTGATTCTCTAGGCTTTTGATAATAAAAGAGATTAAATTGTAATTTTAATCATGTAAGCAGGCACATGTTTAAGATTTAAGATGAATTCCTTGACCAATATCTTTCTCTCATTGATTATTTCTCTAATTTACTTTGCTTGTGATTTACTTTTATTGCTTACATAAAAATCAGAAATCCCCCCCCCCCAATTGGTTACTTTAGGAAATTGAATACATAATAACTACAATTGCCACTCTGTGGAAACGAACTCTTTCTTATCATATACTTTAGGAAAGTGAAATTATTTTTGACGCAAACGACAACGATCAAATTTTGGAAGTGCTCCCTCTGGAGGAGTCGTAGAAAGTCCAATTGCATAACAATGATCCCAAAGGTTTTCGGATCATTGTGTAAGGGGGAGTGGTTTCCATGTGAGATGGAGTATTGACTAAGGGGGAGTGATACATATCACCGTAGTATTATTGTTAAAGTCGTGATGCAATTGGACTTTGATGTTACATAATAATACTATGTTACTGTATAATGATGATCGAGAATCTTGATTTCTCTCATTGTTATATCTACGGATCTTCAACAACGGTGATGCTAAACTTACAACCTTTGGGATCATTGGAGTACTTGGAAGGACGGAGATTTCAGGGAGCATTGAAGATTAGACTATGGAATAGGAGCCACTAAAGTATATATTTTTTGTATTCCATATGTATTAATAGTTTTGTCACTAAAATTGACAAAGGGGAAGATTGTTAGAGCATAGCTCGGTCGACCTCGCATGCATTGCTATATCAAGCATGTTTGTCAATGTTAGTGATCAAAACTATGAGTCTTGATTTCTAGTCTACATAGCTAAGTCTCGGACTAGGATATAAAAGTGTAGTTGAGCTCAAGGACTTCATGGCGATTCATCATACAACGACGAATATCTACTCAAGGAACCGTGGAACTTCATCAACAAAAAGGTATGTGGAGACTTGAACTTATCTATCACTCAAAAGTCTATCTCTTCTATCTCCTACTTCTTATGAGACAAAAGTCGTATGTTATATAGACTGGATCATACACATTTGATATTTCGAGCCGAGTATATCTCGCCTATCTATATCTCGAAATCATGTGTTGGTAAAGCGTTTCGCTTTGATCAGGTTTATCTTCACCTAATGACGAAAGTCATAATGTTTCAATCACTTTGAAAATCGTTTTGACGAGAAATAGTGTAACAACTATATAACGTCCTCTAAGAATGTTTCAATGGTTGGAATGAGAGTTTAGGTCTATATAACCAATGATGGATATAAGCATTGTGTGGAAACACATATGTGCATAAGTCCTATTCCTTAATCCGAAGTTTGCGAACTTTGTTGATTGAGAGAAACCGGAAGAATTGGCTTTGCCAAGTCCGTGAACTCAGTTCGGGAACTGACGGAAGTTCTCTTTCCGAGAGTTTCTGCTGGTATTTTCCAAAAACTCGTTTGCGTGTTTAGTCCGCAAACTGGCGGAAGTCTCCTTGCCGAGATTTTCTGCTGAGTTTGGAAAACTCTGCCGGTTGTCTTAAGTCCGCGAACTTGCTTGCGTACTTGAGTGGGTTAGGATTTAAATATGTGCTCTGAACATGAAACTTAAATTATTAAGGAATGCAGTATGCAAACCGTGGCTATAAAGTTCATGAGCCGATTCAATCGAATCGAATCATCTTTGTTTCAATTGTGTCTTGTGTAGTTACATAAGATCTCATAGCAATTGAACAACTCTCTAACTAGTTCATTTGAGTCAATTGAACTAGTTATGGTGAAGAAGAACAAGGTTAATATGGAATGCTCATATGGTTAACCTTTTGGGTTACTATGTTGGACCAACATACACGTACACGTTTGGGCACGGTTTTCACAAACCCAGTAAACGTATATCTCAAGTGTGTGTGACAAGCTAAGTTTTTGATCTAACGGTTGAGAAGCTTGAATCTAAATCAGGTTTTTATCTAACAGTGAATATTGATTGCTTTGTAACTAAGGCAAAACCCTGATTTGAAGACTATATATAGGAGACATCTAGCATTGGGCAAAACTAATCCCCACACATCTGTGTAATACTAGTGCGCTCGCTAGAGTCTTCTCCTTTAACCTTTGGTTTTCTTCTCTAAAACCAGATTAACGACTTAAAGACTTCCTTGGGATTGTGAAGCCATACCGATACCACTTTTATCGTAGTTGTGTGATCTGATCTTGCATCTTCTATCGTACGAGTACAATCTTTGATTGGCTTGAGATCGTGAGAGTTCTCCAATAGGCAAGATAAAGAAGTCACAAACATCTTCGCCTCACTGTTTGTGATTCCTCGACGTCCTCTTGTGTATTCAAGTAAGACTGTTAAGAGGTGATTGATTAATCTAGGCTGTTCTTCGGGAATATAAGACCGGATTATCAATTGGTTCCTATTCACCTTGATTTCATATCTTAAGACGGAACAAAAACCTAGGGTTTTTCTGTGGGAGACAGATTTATCCCTTGATAGACTTTTCTGTGTGAGACAGATTTGTTTATTATCAAGTCTGCGATTTTGGGTTGCAACAACTCTTGGTTGTGGGTGAGATCAGCTAAGGGAATCAAGTGCGCAGTATCCTGCTGGGATCAGAGGCGTAGGAGTACAACTCTACCTTGAATTAGTGGGAGACTGATTGGGTTCAACTATAGTCCAGTCCGAAGTTACCTTGGAGTAGGCTAGTGTCTGTAGCGGCTTAATACAGTGTGTATTCAATCTGGACTAGGTCCCGGGGTTTTTCCGCATTTGCGGTTTCCTTATTAACAAAACTTCTGGTGTCTGTGTTATTTCATTTTCCGCATTATATTGTTTATCTTTATAATTGAAATAATACAAGTTGTGCGTTAAAGTTTAATCGATTAGAGATCTGACCTTGTGGTTGTTGATTTCATTGATTAACACTTGGACATTGGTCTTTGGTACCGTCCAAGTTATTCCTTGTATTTGATAAAGACTCGAGTAAAAAATCAAATCAAGAGAGAGATATTAATTCCTTGAGATACTTTTATCTAGATTGAGTCTGACTGTCTAGTTGATTCTCTAGCAAAGTATTTCGGAGTTAGTCCATACAGATTGTTAAGCGAAATATTGGGTGGTGTTGTTAGACCCCCGCTTTCTCAATGGGTTATGTTCATTAAAGCTAAATATCAAGATAAACATGGACAGTGGAAGAATAATTGGCAACTTTCATCAATCTGGCCAGGTCTGAAATATGATTGGAATTACTTAAAAGAAAATATAAGGTGGTGCACAGGAAATGGTCAAAAAATATCCATTTGGTTTGATTCTTGGATTGGAAATTCTCCCATCATTGAGAATATTGGATTTACTTATTATGTTAAAGCTCACATCAGCATGAAGGTGTCAGACTTACTCAAGAAAGGCAAATGGGATTTACCTGATCAGCTTAAAATCATTCTTTCTGATTTCACTCTGCCTGAAATTGGTATTGGAAATGATGATCTAATTTGGACAGGTGACATCAAAGGTAATTTCACAACTTCCTCTGCCATAAATTTAATCAGAAATAAAGAACAACATTTGCATTGTCACAAGAAAATTTGGAATTCATATCTTCATCCTTCTATAGCAAGCAACATCTAGAAACTTGTTCAGGGAGTTTATGTAGATGATACTATACTGGTTGAAAGGGGGTTTGAACTTGCTTCTAGATGCTGCATTTGTGAATCATATCAAGACAACATGCATCACTTGTTGTGGGAGTGCAGATTCAGTAAAGAAATATGGAGTTGGATATGCCCTGTTTTTAAAGTTAAAATACTAATTCCTTTAAAGAAGTGTGGAATAATGCTAAAGGCAAGAGTCTATTCATTAAAGAATGTTGGGGCATCACTGCTTGTGCAATCTTAAGAGATATGTGGTTTCAAAAGAATAAGATGATTTTTGAGCAAGTGAAGCCAAACATTCAAAGTTTCAAGAGAAGAATTAAAAGGACAACCCTTGAGGGAGGAGTCAAAATAAAAGGTCACAAATGGAGTGCTGAAATTGATGACCAGGTAATCCTCTTTTTTAAATTGAAACCAAGAAATCTTAAATATCAATACATAAAACCTTGTTATTGGATTCCACCAAGAACTGGAGTTGTCATGTTTTGTTGTGATGGGGCATCATTTGGAAATCCAGAAGCAGCTGGTTTTGGTGTGGTAATAAGAGATCATTTATGTCAAGTATTGGGAGTTATCTCAGGAGGAATTGGCATTGCAACAAATTACATTGCAGAGGTATATGAAATCATCTGTGTAGTTGAGTTAGCTGTGGAATGGCAGATTCAAGAAGTAATTCTCAACTCAGATTCCAAAACAGTGGTGACTGAATTTGCAGGAAACAAAATGCCATGGTTTGTCAGAATGATATGGAACAAAGCAATTGCTAAGATTCACTCTCTCCAGTTCAGGAAAAATTTCAGGGAAACCAACTTTTCTGCAGATACAGCTGCAAAAAAGGGAGCTCTACTGGCAGCAGGTCAAAGAGAGATCTACTATGGAAGACCAAGTTTTTTTTTATCAAGGATAGAATTGCCTGACATAGCATATTACAGAATGTGCTAGTTTCTTCAAGCCTATGTTGGTTGTACTCTCTTTTGTTTGAATTTTTATCTTGTAATCTTTAAAAATCTTATTTTTCATTCTAATATAATATGTGATTCAGAAAATAAAATAAAAATATAATGTTATAACAGTCGTTATTCACAACTATCGTCATCAAAGCTATTTTCAAAATTGAAACGTCATCATGACTTTCGTCACGAGTAAAGATGAAAAGTGGTTAAAGCGAAAGCTTACCAACACATATTTCAAGAAAAAGATAGGCGAGTAAACTCGGCTCCAAATAGCAAATGTGTATGTATGAAAACTATCATACTTATACGACTTTGTCTCAAGAGTAGGAGATAGAGTAGATAGACTTTTGAGTGATAGATAAGTTCAAGTCTCCACATACCTTTTAGTCGGATGAAGTTCCACTGGTTCCTTGAGTAGTTCTTCGTCTTCGTAAGATGATCGCCATGGAGTTTGGAGCTCAACTACACTAAACTGTCCTAAACCGAGACTTAGTTATAAGTAGTCTAGAAATCAAGACATATAGTTTTGACAACTAAACTTGATAAACATGCTTGAGATAGCAACGCATGCGAGTTCGAACGAGCAATGCTCTAACATACATTCTGAAAGATCGAGAACAGAAAGGGAAATTTGATTCCAAGAGCGATGAAGGTATTTTTGTTGGTTATACATCTAACAGTCGTGGTTTTCGAGTATGCAATCTCAGAACTCGTGTTATGATGGAATCAACAAATGTTATCATTCACAATCTGAGCGATTTCCGTCATGATGACTCTCCTGCTGAATTGCCTCCAACGGAGATAATTGTGAAAGTCAAAGAAATCTCAGAATCAGTAGAAGTTGTACCAACTATTGCAGATCCTGACCTTTCTAGTGACGAGGATAAAAATCCCAGTCAGGAAACTCCTGTTGAACGTGCACCACCGCGGCATATCAGGGTTCAAAGGAATCATGATACTAACATTATTATTGGAGGAAAAGAATCCACTGGTAAGACGAGAGGACAACTTCAAAATATTTGCAGCTTTGGATGTTATCTATCGCAATGGAACCAAAAAATATTGATGAAGCTCTTAGCGATCCCTTCTGGGTGAATGCAATGCATGAAGAGTTAAATCAATTCCAAAGACAAGATGTATGGTAACTCGTACCTTGTCCCTCTAATGTAAATATTGTTGGTACTAAATGGATATTCAAGAACAAGTCAGATGAATTTGGCACTATTGTCAGAAACAAAGCTAGACTTGTCACTCAAGGTTATTCACAGATTAAAGGTATCGACTTTGACGATACCTTTGCTCCTGTGGCACGCTTTTAGAGCACTGCTCGGTCGAACTCGTAATCGTTGTTATCTCAAGCTTGTTTGTCAAGTTTAGTTGATCAAAACTGTATACATGATTTCTAGTCAAGTTATAGCTATGTCTCGGATTAGGATAGAATGTATAGTTGAGCTTTAGACTTCACGACGTTCACCAATTGAAGACGAAGATCTACCGAGGAACTTGGAGGAACTTCATCAATAAAAGGTATGTGGAGACTAAAACTTAGCTATCACTCAGAAGTCTATTCTATTCTATCTTCTTATGATACTAAGTCGTATAACTATACAGACTTTTACATTATACACATTTGATATTTCGAGCCGAGTTTATCTCGCTTATCTTTTACTAGAAATATGTATTGGAAGCTTTTTGCTTTAACTATGTTCATCATATTCCTGACGAGTTTAGTTGGAAACAATCTATTTGTTGGAAACTAAATATTAAGTCAAAAGATGATCATGTGAAAATTACCTTGAACATCTTACATGATTTATGTGAGACAGTCATTTGATGTTAGCTTGGGAAGTTTCGTATTGATTATTAAATCACTCGAAAATTACTTGAAGCTAATGGTATGTGTGAGATTACCATTGTCGTCTTCCAAGGATGTTTCAATGGTTGAAATGAAAGTTTAGAACGATTAACTATGCATGGATACAACATGGTATGCATACCTAGTATGCGAACTGTATTGTGATGATTCAGGTTCTGAACTATTGTTTGCGTACCTAGTATGCAAACGGATTTACCTGATAAGGTCCAGAACTCTTGTTTGCGTACCTAGTATGCGAACGGGTTTACCTGAGTTGGGTTCGGAACGGTTGTTCGTGAACCGGGTTTGCGACCGGCTTGACTAGGCCAAGGTCCGCAGCTGCTGTTCGCGTACCCAGTTTGCGAACTCAGTGGTTAAGTTCTAAAATCGGTTATGTATGATTCTTATACTCATGAACTAAAACATTTATGATTTAAGGAATGCAAGTTAACATTGCAAACCGTGGGTTAATGTTCATGAATTGATTCTTGTATAAGTACTTTGTACGATTACGAATCAATCCGATTTTGTTTCAATTTGTTCATATATATATATATATATATATATATATTTCTATGAGATAGTAAATAGTTGAAAAACTCTATTTGAAACACTATTAAATTCATTTGATTATATTTCATGATTGATTGATCATCATATTTGATCTAGAAATGTTAGATGAATATGGTTAAGACAAAAGTGTTCATATGGCTAACTTCGGTTAACTGTTATTGAGCCAACTCAATATACACATTTAGGTGCGGTTACCCGTATCTAAATAAAAGTATATCTCATTTGTGTGTAACAAGCTAAGACCATCTAACGGTGGACATTGATTTCTTAATTTCTAATCAGACTTAGCTTGAATCTTAAATCAAAAGTTCATCTAACTGTGAATATTGAATACATTGTTACTAAGCTATCTTAGCTTTGATTGTACGTAACCCTGATTTGAAAGGCTATATAAGGGTAAACTCTAGTAAATGGAAAATCTAATACCGACAATTTCTTGTGTCCTAGTTGTAAACTAGAGTCGATTCTCCTTTAACCTAGGTTTTTCCAAAACCATTATTAGGTTAACGACTTGAAGACTTCATTTGGGTTCGTGAAGCCAGATCCAACTATTTTCTCTGTAGTTGTGTATTCTGATCTTGCTTGTTCTATCGTATTGAGTATTATCTTCCCTAAGATTTACTCGAGATTTATCTCCGATAGGTAAGATATAAAAAGTAATCATAGCAGTTCTTCGTCTCAGACTCTTGTGATTCCGCAATAACTTCTTCTGTTAATCAGTTAGGTTATTATGAGGTGACTGATATTTCTAGGCTTCTCTTCGGGAGTATAAGACCGGATTATTAGTTGGTTCGTGTTCACCTTGATATTTGTATCAAAAGACGGAACAAAAACCGAATAAGAATAAACATATCTATGGGAGACAGATTTGTTTATAAGTCTTCGATTTTGGGTCATAGTAACTCTTAGTTGTGGATGAGATCAGCTAACGGAATCAAGTGCGCAGAAGCCGGCGTGGTTCTAGAGGCATAAGGAACGCGGTTGTACCTTAATCGGTGTGTGACTTGGTTAGGGCTCAACTACATTCCAGTCCGAAGTTAACTTATAATAGGCTAGTATCTGTAGCGGCTTAATACAGTGTGGTGTTCAAAGCTGGACTAGGTTCCGGGGTTTTTCTACATTTGCGGTTTCCTCGTTAACAAAATTTCTGGTGTCTGTGTTATTTCTTTTCTGCATTATATTTGTTTATATGATTGAAATATCACAGGTTGTGCATAGTTCAATCAGTTGATAAATCCAACCTTGATTGTTGGATATAACTTGATTGACACTTGGGCATTGGTCTTTGGTATCGTCCAAGTTATTTCTCATATCAATCAGGCTCACGGATTTCTATCTGTTCGATTTGCTGATTGTGTTGAGAAATAGAGATAAAGCTCTTTGATATATTTCTTGATTTAGTCTCATTTTTAAGTTGGTGCTTTCGGAATTATATTGGAGTTTAGTCCATACATATTGTCGAACGAATTATTGGGTGTGGTTGTTATACCTTCTCTTTTTCTATTGGTATCAGAGCAGGCAAACACGCCAAGACCTCATAAGTTTGTGTTTGTAGCAATCTGACTCTATGGACAGAAGTGCTATCTCAAACGACGCGTCACCAGTTTAGAAACATTCTGACTTGGATCAAAGCTTGGTTTCACTTGAGGAATCTATCACATCATTATCATTGCCTGAAACTGTTTATAACAGGAAAACTCGCCTGGAGGAACAGTTTGATGAACTTTCAGATGAAAGTGATTAAGATGTTGAAAAAGATGTTGATGAGGAAGTCTCGCAATATATCAAGCTTTTTGATCACCTTATAAGGAAAAATAAGTCAACTTCTTGTTTGACTAAGTTTATGACTCAAATCTGTCAAGAAAACAAGAAATTGAGAAAACTATTTAAGGGTCATGATTGTGGATATAATCTCTTACAGTCTCTTCTTAAAGATCGTGAAGAAGATGTACGTTCAAAAAAATCTAAAATGTGAAAATCTTCGTCGAAATCTCTTTGTGCTGAAAGAGGAACTTGCAGAATCGGAAGCAAGATGTAACTCTCAATAAAGTTGTTTCAGTGACATAGAAAACGCTTTTCTCTCTCGAGAAAAACAATTAGAGGCTGACCTAACTGCTGCTCATGATAAGGTCAAATTGTTGGAAGAAAACTTTAAAAGGTTTAACTTTAGCTCAACTAAATTATCCATTATGTTGGGAGCATGTAAAAAAAATTCGTGATACACGAGGTTTAGGCTATGAAGGAATATACACTCCAAGTATTGGTAAGATTAGTTTTGGTCATGCTAATAGCAATCTCCAGCAGAAGAATCTCACTAATGGAAAAAAGTGAAATTCTACCTTCAGCAACTGTAATTCCAAAGAACAATGTTCGTCAACCTCCAAAAACATCTCATATTAGATCAAATAATTGCATTCCACTCAGTTGTCATTTCTGTGGAAACAAGGGTCATCTTGAAAGGAGATGTCGTTTCCATTTGCGGAATGAGAAACTTCATAACATTCTTGTTTGGATGTCTAATAAAGTGATCAAGCCTGTATCTCATACTACTGATGTTAGTTGTCCAACTTTTAAACAAAGAAAGTGTTGTGATGAGCCAACCTTTGTTTGTAATGGAAATACAAAACCTTTTCAATATTATAACAATTGTCAAAGGGATAATGTTATAAGGACAGAAGACTGTCTTCGTGTTCCATTGTGAATAAAGACGTTTCTTCAAAAGAAAAATCTTTCAAACTCTTCTTCCATGGTTGAAGAATCTTTGAATCGAAAGGCTCAATCATTCCTGAATACATTCACATCAATAATCGTGTTTCGAAACTCAAGACCAGTATCAATAGACTCGAGCGCAGCATTAGGAAGGCAAAGAAGGCAGCAACAGCATCAGGTATCTCTTGTACTTCTCTGAAGATTTTCAAGAAAGAAAGGAAGAGAATGTCAACACCCTTTATGAGCAAAAAGCTCGTCATATTACAACTTGACTGCATCTTATTGTGCCTCCTCATCAAGACCGTGTGAGGATGCACAAGATTCTCAAGAAGACATCTTCTTCTTGACAAAGTGGTCTTTATTGTATTTGTGTTATTATTTTTTTTTAAAATGACGATCTTCTTATTGTTGAGTCTTGCTCCGGTTAATTGTTACACTTGGTAATATGGATGATCAGTATCTCTTGAAATAATACTCTTTGTTGCTAGCATTGAGAAGCTTCAATAAATCTTTTCTTTATGATAGTTAATTTGTTGTTTATCAACAAAACTCTTGTGCTCTAAATTTATTTATTGAGTTAAGTTTTTTTGTCTAAAGTGAAAAACCTGTTTTGATAATCTGTTCAAAACTTTTTTTTGGGATAGACTCCATTGGTTCCTTGGTACTGAATTTTATTCATGTCCACGAACGGTCCGTGTACTAGTTCCATGATCGGACGTAGGGTTCCAACACCGTCGTGTTTGAAAAGATCTATATGTGACCCTAGGGTTTATTCCTTTGAAAAACACACACACACACACACACACACACACATATATATATATATATATATATATATATTTGCTTTCTTAGTTTCTTAGATATATGTACGTTCAATAACCTCAAGAAACCCTCTTGTGATTTCATGAACTGCACGATGAATGTATGCAAAAAGGAAGACAAAATTGAAGATGGAAAGGTTATTGAGTTTCATGAGAATCCTCTCAGCATAACCTATTACTATGCTTGCGATCATGAAGGCAATAGACCTGTTCGGATGTCAACTGATTTGGTAGGAAATCTTCTCCGAGATTTTGAAGTTGTTCGTGATCAACTTAAAATTGCAACAAAGAATCTTGTTTTTCTGATGACTGAATTGAAGAAAGCAACAGAGGATCTTGCTAGTGTTCGATCTCTAATTGCTGACTATGTATAATATTTTCAGTATGGTTTTAGGTTTCATTTTGTCTAGGAAAATTCTTATGAGAATTTATTCTTATGTTTAAGAAGGATAACTAGGGTTTGGAATAGCAATTATTATGATTACACAAAGATATTTCATCGATTTTAATCTTGCAATGTTTTTAGATTTATCTAAAGTTTTTTGGAAGAAGATTTTTGTAGTATTTAATCTTTTTGATTTTATATATTGCAATTTCTTATGAGATGTATGCCTTTACGTTCGTGAACTGTGCTAGTATCTCATAATTGCTCAAAAGTTAAGTATATTATGTCTTTATGCAAATATTGATAAAAGATAGAATGAACTTTTGAAAATTCCGCAGTATTGATCTTTCCCTGATCCACTTTTATGTGAAAGTACTGTATGGCTCCGTAAGTTTTCTTATGTTGAGTGTTTCTGATTAAATTAATCAATAAGGTCTCCTTGTGGTTAATTTATTCGAGTTTACTGGATACATATCCATGTGATTTGTTAATATCCAAAGAAATCCTTCTTTTCTTGTAAGGTCGCTCATGTTGTTCTCTTGGGAATGACATCAAATAGGGGAGAGTTCTTAATTGAACTTGTGCTTAATTGTCATATATTTATGGGGAGTACGGTTGTGGAATATTGTAGGAGTTATCATGTATCTTTATAAACTCCTTGATGAATACACTAAGTTTCGACTATGTGAAATCATCGAAAAAAAGTTGATATGTTCTCTTTTAGTCATGAATTATCTCTTTGAGAATTTCATTATGATCCCGTAGTTTTCGTACCTTTGCAAATTTATATTGACAAAAATGGGGAGAATTATTTGGTAGTTCATACTACGTACATATGGTTTACGGATCATTATGTAATGGGGAGTGGTTTAAATTGTAAGATGGAAGTATTGACTAAGGGGAGTGATACATATCACTGTGGTAATATTTCAAAGTTGTGATGCAATTAGACTTTGATTATGTATGATAATACTATGACACTGTATAACAATGATTGAGAACATTTGTTTTCTTATTGTTATGGCTACGGATCTTCAACAACAATGATGCGGAATTGAACACGTTCTGAACCGCTGGAGTACTTGAAGTAGTGAAGAATTCAAGGAATGTTGAAGAGCCAAGGAAATCAAGCATGATGGATGAGAAGCTATAAAGTTTATTTATTTTGTAATCCATATGTATTGACAGTTTTGTCACTAAAATTGACAAAGGGGGAGATTGTTAGAGCACTGCTCGGTCGAACTCGCAAGCGTTGCTACCTCAAGCTTGTTTGTCAAGTTTAGTTGATCAAAACTATATACTTGATTTCTAGTCTACTATCTATGTCTCAGATTAGGATAGAATGTGTAGTGGAGCTTTAGACTTCACTGCGCTCACCAATTGAAGACGAAGATCTACTGAGGAGCTTGGAGGAATTTCATCAACAAAAGGTATGTGGAGACTAAAACTTTTCTATCACCCAGAAGTATATTATATTCTATCTTTTAATGAGACTGAGTCGTATAGCTATATTGATTTTTACATTATACACATTTAATATTTTGAGCCGAGTTTATCTCGCTTATATTTTTCTCAAAATATGTGTTGGAGGCTTTTTGCTTTAACTATGTTCATCATATTCTTGACGAGTTTAGTTGGAAACAATCTATTTGTTGGAAACTAAATATTAAGTCAAAAATCATGTGAACATTACCTTGAACATCTTACATGATTTGTGTGAGACAGTCATTTGATGTTAACTTGGGAAGTTTCGTATTGATCACTCAATCACTTGAAAATTACTTGAAGCTAATGGTATGTGTGAGATTACCATTGTCATCTTCCAAGGATGTTGCAATGATTGAAATGAGAGTTTAGAACAATTACGTATATCTGGATACAACACGGTATGCATACCTAGTATGTGAACTGTATTGTAATGATTCAGGACCGGAACTCTTGTTTGCGTACCTAGTATGCAAACGAATTTACCTGAGAAGGTCCGGAACTCTTGCATGCGTACCTAGTATACAAACGGGTTTACCTGAGTTGGGTCCAGAACGGTTGTTCGCGAACCGAGTTTGCGACAGATTGACTAGGCCAAGGTCCGGAGCTGCTATTCGCATATTGCGAACTCAATGGTTAAGTTCAAAAATTGGTTATGTATGACTCTCATACTCATGAACTAAAACAATTATGATTTAAGAAATGCAAGTTAACTTTGCAAACCGTGGCTTAATGTTCATAAATTGATTCTTGTATAAGTACTTTGTACGATTGCGAATCAATCCGATTTTGTTTTAATTTGTTCATATATATTTCTATGAGATAGTGAACAATTGAACAACTCTATTTGAAACACAATTAGATTCATTTGCTTATATTTTATGATTGATTGATCATCATATTTGATCTAAAGGTGTTAAATGAATGTGGTTAAGATAAAAATGTTCACATGGCTAACTTCAGTTAACTGTTATTGCGCCAACTCAATATACACGTTTAGGTACGGTTACCCGTATCTAAATATAAGTATATTTCATTTGTGCGTAACTATCTAAGACCATCTAACAGTGGAGATTGATTGCTTAATTTCTGAGCAGACTTAGCTTGAATCTTAAATCTAGAGTTCATCTAATGGTGAATGTTGAATGCTTTGTTATTAAGCTATCTTAGCTTTGATTGTAAGCAACCCTGATTTGAAAGGCTACATAAGGGAGAACTCTAGCAACTGGAAAATCTAATCCCAGAACTTTTCTATGTCCTAGTTGCAAACTAGAGTTGATTCTCCTTTAACCTAGGTTTTTCCAAAACCATTATTAGGTTAACGACTTGAAGACTTCATTTGGGATTCGTGAAGCCATATCCAACTATTTTATCTGTAGTTGTGTATTCTGATCTTACTTTTTCTATCGTATTGAGTTTTATCTTCTCTAAGATTTACTTGAGATTTATCTTTGATAGGTAAGATATAAAAAGTAATTACAATAGTTCTTCGTCTCAGACTCTTGTGATTCCGCAATAACTTCTTCTGTTAATCAGTTAGGTTATTGTTAGGTGACTGATATTTCTAGGCTACTCTTCGGGAGTATAAGACCGGATTATTAGTTGGTTCATGTTTACCTTGATCTTTGTATCAAAAGATGAAAAGAAAACCAAATAAAGAATAAACAGATCTGTGGGAGACAGATTTGTTTATAAGTCTTCGACTTTGGGTCGTGGCAACTCTTAGTTGTGGGTGAGAACAACTAAGGGAATCAAGTGCGCAAAATCCGACGTGGTTCTAGAGGCATAAGGAACGCGATTGTACTTTAATCGGTGTGAGACTTGGTTAGGTCTCAACTACATTCCAGTCCGAAGTTAACTTGTAGTAGGCTAGTGTCTGTAGCGGCTTAATAAAGTGTGGTGTTCAAAGCTGGACTAGGTACCGGGGTTTTTCTACATTTGCGGTTTCCTTGTTAACAAAATTTCTGGTGTCTGTGTTATTTCTTTTCCGCATTATATTTGTTTATATGATTGAAATATCACAGGTTGTGCGTAGTTCAATCAGTTGCTAAATCTGACCTTGGTTGTTGGATATAACTTGATTGACACTTGGGCATTGGTCTTTGGTACCGTCCAAGTTATTTCTCATATCAATCAGGCTCACGGATTTCTGTATGTTCGATTTGCTGATTGTGTTGAGAAATAGAGATAAAGCTCTTTGATATATTTCTTGATTGAGTCTCACTTTTAAGTTGGTGCTCTCATAATTATATTGGAGTTTAGTCCATACAGATTACCTAACGAATTATTGGGTGTGGTTGTTATACCCCCACTTTTTCACACGTCTTGAGTCAATTAGATTATTATTAGCTCATGCTTGTTTTCTCAAGATTAATCTATTTTAAATGGACGTAAAATCCGCATTCTTAAATGAATGTTTAAAGGAATAGGTATATGTTGCTCAACCTAAAGGATTTGAAAGTTCAGATTTTCTTGATCATATCTTTAGGCTCAGAAAGGCATTGTACGGATTAAAACAAGCACCTCGCGCCTGGTTCGAAAAACTAACCACCTATCTTCTTAGGAAAGGTTTTTCGAGAGGTGGATCATTGTGTCTACATTCTTGCAATATAAATAAGTCTCCGAGTCTACGATTGAAAGAGGACAAACAACATATATCGTCTAACCAAGAATCATCGTGTAAGCAACAATCTCTCAATTGAGAAAAATTCAAACTTATTAGTTAATTTGCAGAAACCTACAACACATTCACAATCCTTGATCACCATTGATCTCACACACTTCTCAGCTTCCCTCCTGCAGATCAACCCTCTTCCCTCTTTGTGACCGAATTGACTCTGGAACGACCATTTCTTGGTTTAGGCCGCAATCCTACAGATTGATCTGTCGAACTCAAAGCACTCCCATGCAGTGCATCTGTTTGAGGTTAGGCAGTTTGCTCGGTCGAGGAGTCTTCGTCCGTACGGTCGTCTCTCCACTTTCAAAAAAACCAGCAAATCGTTTTGCCCCATCAACAATAGTTAGCAAAACTTTACAATTTAACATCATGCTTATGTATGTTGTTATTGAATAAATGTAAGGGTTTATTATATTATTCAACTAGTATCGAGAAATTTGGTTTCAGAATGCCGTGATTATAGCTAAATCAATTTATACCGAGATGTGCATTAATCCCGAGTTTTATGTCTCGCGACGAAAAGTCCTTAGAAGAAGACATTTTGATATGAATGACGATAATGAAAACGAACTAGTACAACCAATTAAAGAAAATTTTAGTATTGAATACCTCATCCATAGTGTTAATCAGACTATCATCTCATTAGGGATAAGGTTTGGGTACTGCAGGGAATACAAAAATATTTTTGAATTTTTGTTCATATAGTAAAACTTGAATTCAAATAATGATAGTCGTTTGGAAGCATGATGTACTCATCTTAAGACCCTTTTTAAGTATGAAACGTTTTCTGATCTCGACGCATATGATTTACTTGCTGAATTGAAAATCATTAATGCGATTTTTCCAACATACACAAAAAATGCTATTGATATTTTGAATCTCTTAAGGAGACATGATGTGATTGTTTTACGGTTGCTTGTATTCATTATATGATATTATTAATTATTCTTGTTATAGTGATATTGGCGGAAATAAGCGTTTCGAAACTAAAATTGTTGAAGTCATATTTTGTCGGAACAAAACTAGCTTGCTACAGTACTCGTTATTTTTAAAGTTTTTAAGAAATATTTTGTTGCTTGAATACCGATAAATTATGCAAAGAAGTATCGTTGTGAACTTTAATAATCAAAGCACTATCATCTAGCAAAAGTCCAAGTTTTACGTGTGCGCAACAAATATATTGATGACCATTATCATGAAGTTCGAGAAATGGATGGTAATAGTGAAGTTATTGTATTAAATATTGGTATCAAAGATGACACAAGGATACGTAGACAAAAGTCGTACCGAAGGTCAACTTCGAGAGGTGTCTCGGCTTGATCAACACTACTTGTCGTTGTAGCCATAAGACGTTACAGATAGTTTGTTTGAAGATCAGTTCGGTTTTGTAGAAACATCGATAAAGTCGAGTATTGTTGATATTGTCGAACTTTGAAGAGGAAATGATAGTTTCAAACTAGGCGAGCTTATTTAGGTTTTTTCTTTATAAGGGAGATATTTAGAGAAAGCTTGTGACCTTTATAAAAATCTATAAAAGTCGTGAAGATATCAATCTTAGAATTATGTTTAAGTCGAAAAATAGATTTTAGAAAAAAATAAAAGGTTTTGTTCTAGGAGAGCTATTGTGAGTGTTTATGGTCAACATCATATTGTTCATATTCTCTGTTAATTGATTCGCCAATCTTTGAGTGTTTAATTTTCTACAAGAAGTTCCACAATAAAGAGTTTATAGCAGGCTTTTGCGAACATTAGGAAATTTTCTACACCACGTAATATCTTGTAATATTGTTATATTGTTATTTATTTTAGTGTGCATATTCTTTGATTTTCCTTGTTCTACGCTGACCAAAAAACAGTGTCTTGCGAAATTTTTCTGATAATCCAGAAAGAACCGATCAGGTGCTCCAGCAAAACAAGGACGAGGCCATCCAGAACCAGCTGGGGACCAGCAACGTCCAAACGCCTTATATGCACTCACAATCTAGAGTAGTGACACATACCTAAAAGAAAAAGTACGTGTCGGAAACAACAAAAAACATTATTTGTAGCTGAAAAAGCGGGGGTCTAACAACACCACCCAATATTTCGCTTAGCAATCTGTATGGACAAACTCGAATATACTTTCAAGAGAATCAACAAGACTCAATCAATTAAAAGTATATCAACGAGTTTATATCTCTCTCTTGATTTGATTTACTCAAGCAGATCCTGCGAGTTCTAATCAAACACAAGGAATAACTTGGACGGTACCAAAGACCAATGTCCAAGGATCAATCAATATCAATCAACAACCAAAGGTCGGATTTCCAATTGATTGATTCAAATGCACAACTTGTATTATTTCAATTATATAAACAAATATAATACGGAAATAGAAATAACACAGACACCATAATTTTGTTAACGAGGAAACCGCAAATGCAGAAAAACCCCGGGATCTAGTACAGATTGAACACACACTGTATTAAGCCGCTACATACACTAGCCTACTCCAAGCTAACTTCGGACTGGACTATAGTTGGACCCGAATCAATCTCCCACAGATCCAAGGTACAGTTGTACTCCCTACGCCTCTGATCCCAGCAGGATACTGCGCACTTTATTCCCTTAGCTGATCTCACCCACAACTAAGAGTTGCTACGAACCAAAATCGCAAGCTTTAACAATAAACAAATCTGTCTCACACAGACAAGTCTATCAAAGGATCAATCTGTCTCCCACAGAAAAACCCTAAAAAAATTTGTTCCGTCTTTTGATAATAATCAAGGTGAACATGAACCAATTGATAATCCGGTCTTATATTCCCGAAGAACAGCCTAGATTAATCAATCACCTCACAACAATCTTAATCGTATGGTAGCGAAACAAGATGTTGCGGAATCACAAACAATGAGACGAAAGTGTTTGTGATTACTTTTTATATCTTGCCTATCGGAGAACTCTCACGATCTCTAGCTAATCAATATGATTATACTATTACGATAGAAGATGCAAGATCAGATCACACAACTACGATAAAAGTAGTATCGGTATGGCTTCACAATCCCAATGAAGTCTTTAAGTCGTTAACCTGGTTTTAGAAGAAGAAAACCCAAGGTTAAAGGAGAAACGATTCTAGTACGCAAACTAGCATCACACGTAAGGTGTGGGGATTAGTTTGCACAATACTAGATGTCTCCTTTATATAGCCTTTCAAATCATGGTTTTGCCTTGGTTACAAAGCAATCAATATTCACCGTTAGATGAAAACCTGATTTAGATTCAAGCTAATATTTCTCAACCGTTAGATCGAAAACTTATCTTGTCATATACAAATGACTGTACGCTTCTAGGTTTGTTAACCGCACCCAAACGTGTACATTGTTGGTTCAACAATAGTCTAACCAAAGAGGCCATATGAGCGTTTCATACCAACCATGTTCAATTGACTCAAATGAATTAGTTAAGAGAGTTGTTCAATTGCAAGGAAATCTTATGTAACTACACAAGACACAATTGAAGCTAAGATGATTTGATTCACTCGAATCGGTTCATCAACTTTAATAGCCACGGTTTGCAAATGCATTCCTTAGTCTTTTAAGATTAAGTTCAGAAATCATCTTTAGATATATAACCTTCTCAAGTTCGCAGACTAGGTTCGCGGACTTAAGACACCGGATAGAGTTTACAAACTCTAGCAGAAATTCTCGAGTTCGAGAACTACGCCGGTTCGCGGACTGAGTTCGCGGACTGGGCTCACACAAGTAGTTTGTCAACTCCAGTAGAAATTCTCGGGTTTGAGAACTTCGGCAGTTCGCGGACTTGGCACTTGTCATACTTCCGGTTCTCTTGATCAACAAAGTTCGAAAAATTCGGTTCAAGGAATCCATTGGTTATGTAATCTAAACTCTCATTCCAATCATTGAAACATTCTTAGAGGACGTTATATAGTTGTTACACTATTTCTCGTCAAAGCAATTTTCAAAGTGATTGAAACATTCATGACCGTCACTAGGTAAAGATAAACTTGGTCGAAGCGAAAAGCTTACCAACACATATTTCGAGATATACATAGGCGAGGTATACTCGGCTCGGAATATCAAATGTGTATGATCTAGTCAATATATATAACATACGACTTTTGTCTCAAAGAGTAGGAGATAAAATAGATAGACTTTTGAGTGACAGATAAGTTCAAGTCTCCACATACCTTTTTGTCGAGAAGTTCCACTGGTTCCTTGAGTAGATCTTATACTTGTATGATGAATCACCATGAAGTCCTTGAGCTCAACTACACTTATTATCCTAGTCCGAGATTTAGCTATAAGAGACTAGAAATCAAGACTTATAGTTTTGATCACTAACATTGACAAACATGCTTGAGATAGCAACGCATGCGAGTTTGACCGAGCAGTGGTCCAACAGTAGCCATAACTATAGCCTACGTCGTTCCATACGCTTTTGTTGCATTTACTGATTGTTTGAAATTATTTTAACATAGGACCCATCATTTCCCGAAAAAGTTTTTGCTTCCCGACCAGAATTTAGTGGGTGGACGATAGTGTTTGAGATATGAATACCGGCTCTATAAGCAATAAACTAATTATAATATATTGGAAATATTGTCTACACTTTTGAGGAGACATAAAAGTAAATAGTTTAGTTGTTAATTCAACAAGTGAATTTTCCTTCTTAATGATCATTTCCGGTCCGATAAAATTACTACTTAGAAGGATCCGTTGACATAGTTATTTTCACCGTTTTTCACAATTTTACCACCAAATCTTCGTAAAAAACTAAGTAAGTGAATATAATATTTCTTTTTTAGTAATATGTCCTTCTTACGTTGTTCTACATTCATAAAAAGAAAATGAATACAATCCAAAAATTACATACCTTGTCATTTAACAATTAGTTATCAAAACTTAACGGTTAAATTTAAATTATGGCGAGATTTAGTATTTAAATTATGCCAATAATTAATAGGATTAGTAGACCGTAGAGTACTAAATGTTGAATATATTATTAGATAATAATTAATAGGATCGCAGACTGACCGGCTGATCCTCTCTCCAACAACCGTTTTTCCCTTCTCTCCGAGAAAAAAATCTCAAACTTCCCAAATTTTATCTAATCTTTTCCATTGAATTTCAAATCTACTGGATTTGGTCTGAATCTTTTAGGTCTTCCGGATAGATTTGGATACAATTAGTAGTTAGTTTGTATTATTAGATAATTAAATAAAACAAATTGTTGTTCCAGGCAACAATTCTTAGGTTTTTTATATATTTATATTTATTTTTCTTATTGATCTGATGGCTTCTTCATGCCGCATTTATTGGTGGAGTTGCTGTATCGTTATTATGTATGTTATGAAAGACAAAGATCTACTTCGGAAATTAATACCGATATTGATCGTGATAGTGTCTATTTGGGATTATTACTTCTCTACAGTGGAAGCATTTAACATATATGATGTTGATGATGAAGAATCAAAGGATCATGAATCAAAATGGTTTGAATCAATAACCATTAGAAGGGTGTCAATTTCGTCGACAGAATGTAAATTAGTACAATTTCGGTTTTCTGTTTGTTTATATTCCGAAATCTATAAACTTAGTACTAGTTGTTTCTTTCTGTTTCCAATTGATGTAATTGATATTAATGTTATATTGATTCCTGGAACGGTGATTCTCCACCATTATGTGTATCCCTTCAAACCTCAATTTTAATGAGGTAATTTATTAATCTATGGGTTGTTCAAGCTCATCTTTCCTTCAAAAAAAAAAACACACGTTGAAAATATGACCAAAAAGTTGGATTCAAATTTATTACAATATTGGTTAGATTCTATCGAAGTTACGTGGTAAGGTGAGTGAGAATCCTCCTCGTTGGATATACGTAATTATTACTAATCACTGGGATTGCCACACAACTCTTCTCTCCCTCTTTCCAGTAACTGAAAAAGAAAAAAAAAAACTTCCTCTATTCTTCTTAGTTTTTCTTTTGATTTGCCCAGATTTGATCTGATTTTTCAGATCTTTTGGGCAGATCAAGGTTAGTCTTCTTAGTTTGTACAGTTTCAATAAAACAAATTGTTGTTCCAACAATTTTTAGGGTTCTTTTTATTTTCCTTTTTTTTTTATCAATCAGATGGCTTATGTATGCTATCTTGATTTCTTATTATATGTTTGTATAACAGTTTCATATAGCTTTCAAGGCGATTCTATCGATTGTTTCAATCGTTTCAAATACATCTTCGAGGGCGAATCATATTGGTTTGACGTTGATCGACATTGCTGTGAAGATCCATGGCTACAAGATATGATCGTGTTTTCGATATACAACGCATATTACTCCTCCGTAGGAGCATCAAATCTTAAAGAAGAAGATAACTTTGTTCTTGATGAAGAACAACAATTCAAATGGTGGAATCAGAAACTTCACACCATCCCTCAAATAGCATCGATTTCCTCAACGAATTACATGAATTTAATATTTTTGTTGTATTTTAAAATACATAGATTTTGTATATGTTCATGTGTTTCACTTATGATGTATTCGATCCTTGTAAACACTCCTATTAATATATGAAATTGGGAGCATTTGCTCCTGTTCCTTCAAAAAAAAAAAAAAAAAAAAAAAAAAAAAAAACTAATCACGCTTCTTTTTACTTGGATTAAGAAAAATGGTGTCATTCATTCTGATTCAGTTACTACCAAGTTTCAGTTATTATTCCCCAGCACGTTCTAGTCTCTCTCTCTCTCAAAAACTTAGACAGAGAAAGGCACATCAGTGGTATCGTACTTCAGTTCGACCATTCTTTTACAGAAGAAACTCCAAACAAGCAGTACAACTTCTTCTCCAATATAATCTCATCAAACCAAAACAAAACCAGTGTTAGATACTAGATCATTTTAGTACCCACCACCAACTAGAAAACAAACTCTCTCTCTCCCTCTCAACACACAAAGACACACGCATAGTATTCTAATCATCTTTCTACGTGCGGTACTTATTCCAACTAATCCCTCCACGTCTAAGCCATTTCTTCTTTATTTTTATATTCCTTTGGTGGAGTTTTCGTGTTTAGTTCCCTCTTCTGTACTGAGATATACTATCATATCATATCATATCATATCACCATTAATGGTTGCTCAACTGTTTCTTTGAAAAAGAAACCAAAACAACTTCTTTTGATTACTTATTATACTGAAATAACTCATTTCTGGTTGTGGGGTTTGTTTATTTGTGTTAAATTCGAAGTAAAAATGGTTTTTTGAGATTGGCCCAGACATGGATCTGGAAGTTGCTGAGGATTACAAAAGCAGTACTATCAAGGTGTGTTTGGGTTTTCAAGTTTCATTTTGTGATTTAGATTGTGAGTTTGGAGGTTTCTGATCAGTAATAGGTGTTTTGAATTTTGATTTTACAGAAGAAGGAATCATGGAGAACTGTATTAACTTTAGCTTTTCAAAGTTTAGGTGTTGTTTATGGAGATTTAAGCACATCGCCACTATACGTATACAAAAGTACTTTTGCTGAAGATATTCATCATTCAGAAACAAATGAAGAAATTTATGGTGTTTTATCATTTATATTCTGGACTCTTACATTAATTCCATTACTTAAATATGTATTTATAGTACTTAGAGCTGATGATAATGGTGAAGGAGGAACATTTGCTTTGTATTCATTACTATGTCGCCATACAAAAATGAGCTTTTTGCCTAATTGCCAAGTAGCTGATGAAGAATTATCAGCTTATAAGAAGAAAGATTCCGTTGGTCCTCCGGTCATAAATATTGGGTTCAGA
The DNA here is from genome assembly GCF_003573695.1 of Papaver somniferum. NCBI lineage: Eukaryota > Viridiplantae > Streptophyta > Magnoliopsida > Ranunculales > Papaveraceae > Papaver > Papaver somniferum. The sequence continues at coordinate 117,862,346 of NC_039362.1, forward strand.
ATGAAATCAATGTTAGAGAAACATAAAGTTTTGCAGAAGATGTTGCTTCTTTTAGCTTTAATTGGGACTTGTATGGTTATTGGTGATGGGGTCCTAACTCCGGCGATATCAGGTAACTTTGGTTGTTTGTGTTCACTTAAAATTTAGATTTTCTTGATGTATTTTACTCATTGGATTATTGGTGTTTTTTTTCCCATACAGTTTTTTCTGCGGTTTCCGGTCTCGAGCTATCGATGTCAAAGGAACATCACAAATGTGAGATTTCTCTTTTTATGCTATTATACTTGTTCATTTACCTTTAGTGGGTATTTAGTTTTTGTGGTAAGAATCAATTTAACTGATGATAACACTTTCTCTTGTTGACATATGTGGCTAATTGTGTTGTTTGTGGAAAGATGACAACTTCTTTTGTATGTTTCTTAACTTTTGGTAGTATAGGGCCATTGGGGATCTAATCTTTGAGTTAGGAATCCATAATTTAGTGAAGGGTCTTTTTTTTTTTTTTTTGGAATCTTACCAACAACACTCATGATTCATATAAAAGATATTAATTTACACGTGAAAATGACTGTTGAAAGAACAAAAGTTAGGGGATTTCGAAATCTTCTCATGTGTGATTTTGGTCAAGGGATATCAAGAACATGTTGTTTATCTACACCACAACAATGTGAAATACTAGTTGCACAAGAAATGCTGTAATTTTTCGGGCAAGGGTTAATATAGATTTGACGTAGAATAGATCGGATAGAATTAGGAGGTTAAAGCTAATGAAGGCATATTTCGATCTGATACTGCCAATCGTATAATTTCTCTGCACTAATTAAAGATGTGCTGATTGAACCTCACCATAAACGTCAACTGTGCCACAAATTTCCGGGTTAGCAGTTAAAAAGAGTGAAGTTAGAATTGGAGTACTGTTGATGGGTTATAATGCTGAATTTACTTGGATCATTTCAAGTACGAAGTGGCATCCACATCTTTGCTAGTTATAAAGTTAAGCACGGCTGTATACGTCTCACATATAATTTCTTCTCACCTAAAGTTCATGTTCTTTCTGAAAAGACGATAGGGTTATTACATCTCTATTTCTATGGATGAATTAACCTTACCTAGTTGTCAAAGAGCAAATTCGTTATGGTTTGAACCTGTCGCATCCTTACTTTCATGTTTCTTGTTGGTATTTATCCCATTGAAACCTGCCATGAACAGCCACATGTGACTCTACCAGGTGGTCTTACACATGTCTATTGTTTTATATTGTCTGTGTATGTATCATTAACTTATATTTTAGTTGCCTGTAGGTGCTCACAATTCTTTTTTTTAGTAGTCTGAAATGATATCTGATTCCGATACTGCAAACCAAAATTGGACCCAGATTGAATAAATTTAGCTTAGGAAACATCCAAATTACAAACATTTCCGGCTCCTTGATACATGTGAGTCCTGGAGATAAGTTTATCCATATGCGTGACCACTTGACTGGTTGCAAATGTAGCACTCTAAGATTTTCGGTCCTATGCCATAATTTAATTTCACCATTACTGAATCTTTTAGATGACAACATTGATTATTTCAAACATCCATTAATGTGAAATGTACCTGAACTAGAGTTGCGTTAATTGTACATTCTACAATGAGCATTCAACAATATGGCTCTTCATATTCAAACTCTTTGCAGATGTAGAGGTTCCAGTTGCATGTTTCGTCTTGGTATGCTTGTTTGCTCTCCAACACTATGGCACCCATCGAGTAGGATTCTTGTTTGCACCAATTACCATAACATGGCTTTTCTGCATCAGTGCAATTGGTGTGTACAATATAATCCATTGGAATCCGCACGTGTATCAAGCTTTATCTCCGTATTATATGTACAAATTTTTGAAGAAAACTCGACTTCAAGGTTGGATGTCATTAGGTGGAATACTATTGTGCATAACAGGTATGTGAGTTCTATAGCATTTGGTTGTTAAGTGTAGCATTTTGTGCTATACTTATTAAGCACCTCTTCTTTAATGTTTTTCTTCTGTTTTTGCAGGTTCAGAAGCTATGTTTGCTGATGTAGGACATTTCTCGCAGCTATCAATCAAGGTATGGTGTTTTTGGTTTATGGATTTCTGTATGCTTCACTGTACGTTTAAATTTGATTAGTATAATTTCGTTTCAAATAAGCATGCTAAACCTACCTTTATCTACTAGTCAGAACAGTTACCACATCATTAGTTTTGCTCATCTCACAAATACCAAAAAGAATAACCACCTCTCTGCAGATTGCCTTCACCTCTGTTGTGTACCCCTCTTTGATTCTCGCATATATGGGACAAGCTGCTTACTTATCTAAGCATCACATCATTGAGAGTGAATACAAAATTGGTTTCTATGTATCTGTTCCAGGTAATTATTTCTCTATATCAGTTCCCCTTTACGATAATAGAGTTGCTGCATTTAGCTGAAATGTGAGTCATTTCTCAACAAGACAGAGAAAATAAGATGGCCAGTACTTGCAATAGCTATACTTGCAGCAGTGGTGGGAAGCCAAGCCATTATAACAGGAACCTTCTCAATTATCAAACAGTGCTCTGCTTTGGGTTGTTTCCCAAGAGTCAAAATAGTCCACACATCGTCAAAGATACATGGTCAAATTTACATACCAGAGATCAACTGGACTTTAATGTTACTATGCTTGGCTGTTACAATCGGATTCAGAGACACAAAACGTATGGGTAATGCAGCAGGTATGACCACAACCAGAACGAAAAAGAATTCCTATCAAAATAAAATGATATTCAAGAATTTTAGGCTTTTGCCACTTGGTTTACAAACTTATCAAAATATATTAATCCGTGACTCAACGCTTATGCTTTATTCTGAAATAGGGTTGGCAGTTATAACCGTCATGCTGGTCACAACCTGCTTGATGTCCCTTGTCATGGTCATATGCTGGAACCAGAGTATTTTCCTAGCCATTGGTTTCATATTATTGTTCGGATCTATTGAAGCACTCTATTTCTCAGCCTCCCTCATCAAGTTCCTTGAAGGGGCATGGGTTCCGATTGCCCTTGCTTTCACTTTCATGGTTGTCATGTATGTTTGGCACTACGGTACAGTCAAGAAATACGAGTTTGATGTGCAAAATAAAGTCTCCATCAATTGGCTACTCAGCCTTGGCCCCAGTCTAGGCATCGTTCGTGTTCGAGGAATTGGTCTAATTCACACAGAACTTGTCTCAGGTATCCCTGCCATCTTCTCTCACTTCGTCACCAACCTTCCGGCATTCCACCAAGTTTTGGTCTTCCTATGCATCAAATCTGTCCCTGTCCCATACGTTCAGCCTGAAGAAAGGTTCCTTGTAGGTAGAATTGGGCCAAAAGAGTACCGTCTTTATAGGTGTATTGTAAGATATGGCTACCACGATGTCCATAAAGATGACATGGAGTTCGAAAGGGATCTGGTTTGTAGTATAGCTGAATTTATTCGTTCAGGAAATTCGGACTATAATTGTGGTGGAATGGAAGAGTTTGAGAAAGAGGATGAAAAAATGGCTGTCATAGGGACCTCTTCAAGCTTCAATGAAGGGATACGGATGTGTGACAATGATGATGATGACCCAGGTGAAACTGCAGGGACATCAGAACTGAGAGAGATTCAATCCCCAATGGTTCCGAGGAAAAGAGTGAGGTTTGTATTGCCAGAAAGCCCGAAGATTGATAGGGATGCAAGGGAAGAGTTGCAGGATTTAATGGAAGCTAGGGAAGCCGGGATGGCATTCATATTAGGACATTCTTACGTAAGAGCGAAACGTGGTTCGAGTTTTATGAAGAAACTTGTTATAAACTATGGGTATGATTTCTTGAGAAGGAACTGTAGAGGACCTAGTTATGCATGGAGTGTTCCACATGCATCTACACTTGAGGTTGGTATGGTCTACCATGTTTAATAGTGTTATTGCTATGTAGTTAGAAATGGTTTACTATACCGTATAAAAATTGTGTCCAGTATGTATAGTTTGTATGTGAATTATCAAACTTCATCACACACATTCTGATTGATAGATGAAATCAACCTACAGAAGTTCCGAAACTAGAAACTCTTAATTTTGAACTGAAAAGAAAATTTACAGCAAAAGCATTTTAAAACCAGACAGTTCCAAAAATGGTAAATACATACTAATTAATTAACATGATTTATGAAAGGATGATGTACAGTATGGTCTTTATAACTCTTTACTCTCATCGTACCAATCACCATAATAAATGGCTACCTTAGTACATGGCGGCTGAGATGAATCCCAGCGAAGTAAAAATCATGTATATGACTAGGCCATTGTTTATCAAACTAAGAGCAAATCAAAGGGTAACCCCACCAATCATATATCACCTTCTGAAGATAATATACATGTATACATGTTAATAATACTGGCAGTGTTTAGTATGCTGAACGTTGGACACCAATTCTGCTCAGTGAAAATAGCCACATGCAGCTTATACCTTGATCAATAATACAGGACGAAGGGGAAAAGGATTTTTAGTACGGAAGAGAAGAATACAAGTAGCAAGCATTTAAAAATGGGTACATTATTTATATGTCCATATTTTTAACACCCAATAAATATATCTTTATACAACAATAAATATGTTTCTACTTATTAATAATCTTATCCATTTAATATTAGATTACCTTAATACCCTCACTCATATAATATTTTTCTTTATTTCAAAATGGAATAAATTCTTTTTTCTACCACTTCACCACCACCACTAGCACCACCAACATTCAACTACCATTCCATAACCACCACCTACCAACCGCCACCACCACTAATATTCCACCACCACTCCTTCACCACCAGCATTACACCACCAACAGTCCTCCACCACCACTAGTCTGTCGTCGCCACCGCCACTAGTCCTCCGTCGCCGCCACCACCGCCACAGTCGCCGCCGCCACCACTGGTTCAAATATTTTTGTATCAACAACAGTAGTTGATCCAAATAAAAATATAACCAACAGTAGAAGTTGATCCAAAAAAAAGGATCAACAGTAGAAGTTGATCCAATTTAGGGAATCAACAATGGTAGTTGATCCCCTAAATTGGATCAACAATGAAAGTTGATCCATGTAAATGGAGTGAACTTGGCGTGAGTCGAACACGCATCGTCTGACATGGAATCAGTCATGCTACCATTGCGCCACAAGTTCAACATTGGAAGAAATTTACACAATTTAAACTACAAGCATGATTTAAACTACAAGCATAATTATACTTATCCAAGGAAATGTTGTCAACAGTAGAAGTTGAAAGGATCAACAACAGTAGTTGATCCAAAAAAAAAAGGATCAACAGTAGAAGTTGATCCAATTTAGGGGATCAACAACAGTAGTTGATCCACTACTATCACCTCCACCGCAACAAAATCCACCACCACCACCATAGCAACAAGCACCAACACTATGTTGGAACATCCACCATCACTGCTGCAAACGCAAACAACCACCACCACTGCCATCGCTACAACTATACCTTCCTCCACCATCAAAAACATGCAAATACAATACAACAGTTATCATAGTGTCACTACCACAATCAACAATAGTTGATCCCATAAAAAATTGGATCAACAACAGTAGTTGATCCCGTAAAAATTGAAGTAAGTAGGTTTACTAAAAGGACAATTGCTATAACTGGAACACCACTGTTATCATCATCACCTTCACAACCACCACCACCACAATTATCATCTCCACTACAACATCATCCATCATCATATCAATAAATACCACCACCACAACAATAGCCACCAACTGCAACATCCAAAAATTAAAAAAGTTCATTGTATACCAACATATACAAAGGAAAAACATTAAATTCGATCAACGCATTTGTTTCTCAAAGTAGTCAAAAACCTCAATTGAACAAACACCGTTATCATCGATTTTAGGTTCTTCAAACTGAACTCAAATATTGAAATCAAAATGAATCTAATATTTCTGATGATCAAGTTTGAGATTTGGAGATTAGGTTCTCACTGATTCTTGATTCAATCGATACGAATCAGATGCTGCCGGATCTGATGATAAATTTGTTGGAGGTGGCGGAGCTGGTGAAGGTGTTGGTAGTGGTGCAGGAGACGTTTTTTTGTTTCTCTCTGATTCCTGATTCAATCGATACGAGTCGGGTGTTGCCGGATCTGATGAAAAATTTGGTGGAGGTGGCGGAGCTGGTGAAGGTGTTGGTAGTGGTGCAGGCGACGGTGAGGGGTTTTCTTTCTCTCTCAACTTCAGAGAGTGTAAAGGAAGAAAGAAAAACACGAAGAAGAAGAAGGCCCCTAGTGGAATTATAAAAATTGTGTTTTTACTAAAAATTTCAATTATGCCATTAGGGACATTTATAAAGTTTCTAAAGGATAATTGTGTAGACCCATGAAAAGGAGGGACAATAATTCAATTTCCACTTTAAAAATCTTTTGTTCAAATATATCTTACTGGGACGAGATTGTTAGTGCTGATTCTCGTCTAGCTCAATTTAACAGTGATGGAAATTCACTGCAGCGAATGTGGCAATACGAAAAATTCCTGTATTATCTCTTAAATCACTTGTGATCATCCCAGAACCGTTTGGAGGATGATAAGCATAAACATCAATGTACAGGGGGTTAGTCCTCGAGTGATTTGTGGGGAGTTGAGTGTAGTTGGGTTTTACCCGTTAGTCGTGAGGGAGTTCTGGGGAGTCTCTCAAAATCCCCATTAGTCGTGGGAGAGTTTAGAAGAGTCTCCCAAACTCCCTACAAAACACCTGTTAGTCGTGGGGGAGAAAGAAACCCTTGAACTCCCTGTTAGTCTTAAAACCCTAGAATGCTAGGGAGTTGCTTGTTTTGGGGAGTTCTGAAGAGTTGATAGTGTATTTTTACCTCTCCACAAATCTCTCAAAAGAGTAGAGATTTGGGAGGGAGTTTGGTCAGAGAAAAAAATAGGAGAAAGAAGAGGAAACGCTTCACCTTTCGAGTATGCTTTTTTTCTCATCTTTTTTCTTCTTTGGTCTCCATGATTGTTTGATTTTATTGTTTATAATTTGTTTTGTGTACTATTTTGATTGTTTTTCATATCAGTTTTTGATTGTTTTGTACTATTTTGATTGTTTTTCATATCAGTTTTTGGTGTTTATAAACAATCAAAACCCTATTCTTCCAGTCTCTGTCAAAAACCCTGAACCCTTCTGGTTACGGATTTTATGGTCACCAACATCAAGCTTAGTATGTTGTTTCCCCTGAGATTAGTTGTAGGGTTTTACCACTAAATAGAGGATTAGCTGATAAGTCGTTAAAACAGGTGGACTGTGAGATGATAGCCAAATAGGGTGAACAGAAAGTCTCAAATGGGTCAGATTGTAGTTGTGCAGAGATTTATGCTTATCTCCTAACTCACAATGAATTTGGGTTAGTCTTTTGAACCGAGTCTAGAAGACATACTGATAATCATGTCTACAGAAATTCAGAATTTTTGGAGTGACTGAAATATTTTTCTGAGATTTTACAAAGTTCAGTCACGTTGCTGAATTTTTCTGTAGACACAATTATTGTAGGTGTGCAGAGATTTATGCTTATCTCCTAACTCATTATGAATTTGGGTTAGTCCTTTTAATCGAGTCTAGAAGACATTATGATAATCATCTCCACAAAAATTCAGAATTTTTGGAGTGACTGAAGTATGGTGAAGGATTTTCTTTAGCTATTCCTTATTTGGCGGTGATTTATCTCTTGGTCATGTAAATAGTGTCGCACAGATGAGTATCCATTTAGGTCAATGTGTTGACTTGACCAAAACAGGTACTCAGTTTCCATTTCTGGAGTATAAACTTCCAGTAAATCTTTCTTCACTCTCTTCTTTTTTTCTCGTTTTTTTCTTATTTTTTTAAAGAAAGTTTATTAAATGATAAGGTATTTTCAAATAACTGGCAGGAATCCTTGTCACCAGCTGGCGCCAACATCCTTCTGTATGACAATACATAATCTGTGAAAAAGAAATTACATTTCTTTGCGCTCACATCAAACCTTTTTTTTTCAGAAAATTAGAATATAGATTTATAATAACCCGAAAGACCGGGATCGGTTACAAGAGTTACTGTGATAGAAATATTCAAACATCTTTAGACTAACAACAATAACAACACATATATCACCAAACTGAAAATTACAATCCAGATTCCCTAGAAGAGTCTTGTCCATTCCAAGTGAGTGATTCATTAGTAGCGTAACTAGGTTAAATGGCCAGGTTTGGATCACTAATCTTTCAAACCAATTAACAAATCTGCAAAATAAAGAGATGCTAGGATCCACAAGGACCCAATCACTTCTCAAGGTTTGTTTCTTCATCATTATATTAACATAGGGGGTTAAATGATTGATTTGGATTGCTAATCTTTCCAAACTCAGTAACAAATCTGCAATATACAGAGATGTTAAGATCCACAAAGGACACAACCATTTCTCAAGGTTTGTTTCCTCTTTACTAGAGTAACAAATGTAACAAGGATCATCAAGATACGTTTTTTCTTGCCTGAATCGGTCGGAATCGGTCGGTATCTTCGTCGGAATCGGTGTCTTGTAGCTCTCTTCTGGTGGCTTTGTTGTTGTTGTGTCTGTTAGTGTCTTGGTTGTTGTTGATGCTTCTGGTGTCTTTGAAGAAGTTGTTGCTACTGTTTTTGTTCTACTGGATTGAACCCTCCCATTAATGATGACGAACTTCATCAAAAACAAAAACCCAGTTGAGAAATATATCCAGAAAGAAGGTAAAACAATTAAACCAATCTAGAAAAGAGAGAAGAAAAAGGATCTTCAAATCTAATGAAGAAAAACTTAGATCTACAAAGATCTTATAAAAAAGAAAACCTACAAAGATCTTATAAAAAAGAAAACCTATAAGAGAGGAAGGAAAAGATAGTTAGAGATTGAGAGAGTGAGGTCTTGCTCAGATCTACTCCAAAGGAACAAATCTGAGCAAGAGAAAGTTCAGGCGTTAAAGGTTTTCGTTGGATTTTATAAAAAAGAAAATCTTTAATTTAGTAGTTCGAGCCCACCATCCAACTACAAACATCAAGCCTAGACAAGTGATTGTGCAGCCTCTTCAAATGATCCACAAAATCCTCAACGAGTTCCCCAAACGTCGTGAAAGCCAAAGTGCCAGAACCAAAACCTTGAGTCAAGCATTTTTCAAAATATTTTTTATGTTTTTATCTTTAAATCCTCTCAATCCTTTTTTTATCCCCTTTCTATTTTCATGGTGATTTTGTATGATTTTTTGGTGGAAACTTAAAGGGTATGATCCGTACTCAAAGGTGATTCTATTGCATGCTTCAATTTCGAATTTCATCCACAAAATCAACAAAGGTAAGTCATTCTAATGTTAGGGTTTGAAGTTAAATTATTTTTTGATAATCATGAAATTGTTGATATTAGGTTGACTAGGTATGTTATATGTGAGCCAATAACAACATTAAGACATAGATATAGTGAAAAATCCATGATTATCTTGTTTTGTGACGTTTCTCTTGATTTATGTTCAATGAAATCATTAAAAACTATTTGATTGATGTTTAATGTTGATTGACTTGTATTTAATGTACGGTATAGAGAAATTGAAGCTATAATTATCGTTTGCGAAGGTACAATATGAGTCTACTGCGTGCTTATGTGAGACTTAAACACGGAATCTATTTGGATACTTCAAGTGATGAAGAAGAAAAAGCTCTGTTAATGTTTACACAATTATGTTAGGAAGAACGTCTGCGTATTATTCGGCAACCGATGCCTAGGGAGGTGCAGACACGGAGTGTAATTACCCGAGATCGAGTGTGGCATGATGCCAAAATGATGAATGATTATTTCACACTTGGAATTGGTTATACCTCAAGACATTTCAAACAACGTCTAGGCATGAAGAAAGATTTATTCGAGAAATTATTAGGAAAATTACTTGGAGTAAACGTCCGGATGCAACTGGTGTTATTGGGCACTCTCCACATATGAAATTAGTTTCCCTGATGACATGTTTGTGCAAAAGTACATGAGTGGATAGTGTCAATGACTACACTCGTATGGAGGCGACAACAATATACAATTATCTAAAAAGATTTTGCCACATAATTTGCATGACTTTTGGAGAAATATACTTGCGCCAACTTACTCCTGAAGATTTCCAGGAATGCGATGTAGTATTGATTGTATGTATTGGCCATGGAAGAATTTTCCGGGAGCTTGGAAACGAACTTATCAAGGTAAAGGAAAACACAATTGTATGGTGTTAGAGGCGGTGGCATCATATGATTTATAGTTTAGAAACGTTTTTGTTTTTTTGAATGCCTGGGTTAAATAACAATTTGAATGTGTTGGCATACTCACCCCTTTTCGTTAACATGCTAAAGGGTGTAGTACCTCCATGCAATTATGTCATCAACAGTCACCAATACAAGATGGGTTATTTCTTAGTCGACGGTATCTATCCAAAGTTGAATACGATTGTACAAGATTTCAATCAGACATTGGAGGTTCCAGACATGGTAAGATTCAACAAGTATTTATAGACAATGAAGTTTGGACACCAAGGAATTTCCAAAACCGAAAATATTCTCAAGATATTCATTAAAGCACAAATTCGGTTTTCATAATTCCTGGAAATGCTCTGTCCAAAAATAATGATCGAAATCTCTCAGAAAATCTCTAATTAGTAAATGCACATTACTAATTCTTATTTTCCTAAAAACGAAGTTAATTACCTTAATTAAAAGATTCTTAACTTATTTATGTTTCAATCCTGGGATTCTCTTCCCTTAGCTATTAAGGAATAACTTTGAATAATTAAAGAAATAAACATTCATAGCACGTGTTCAAAGTATGTCGACATCGTAACTTTGCAAGTTCTCTATCACACTTACAACCTTGAAACCGATTTTCCACACTTCCAAACAAGTTTAGAATTGGTTCATCTGACTTTCAAGAACTATGCGATTGATCAAATAACATTCAATCACAATCATGGGTTTAACGGTTCTACCAAAACAAGTTTCGGTTCTACCTTCCATGTGAGTATTGTGCATAGTCACACTAGCTTTCCAAAATTAGGTTGACAAGGTACTGGGATCGGTTCCCCACATATATATGGTATCTAACTTATATGTGTTTCACATGTCCATAGGATCGGTTCCGCTTTGCCTAAAAACGTGTTGCATATGTTCATAGGGTTGGTTCCCCTTTCTGCTATAAACCTTGATGCACCTCATACAAGGATCGGTTCCCCTTTGTGATGTACTGCACCTCTTACTAGGATTGGTTCCCCTTTCCCATATTTGGTCAGACATAAAATCACAAACCGGATCATACCATCTCAGGTGATTACTTAAGATCGGTTTCACTAATAAAATTCATACCAATACATAAGTCAGGCCTTTGTGAATAGTTCTACCAAAAACACAAACAAGTCGTGAACGGTTATACTCAATCACACATATTGGTTGTTCATAATATATGCAATGAATAACAAAACCAATAACGCCTGCCGATTTCTTTTTCGATTCACAAACAAGTTTATGAACTTACTTCCTTAGAACACATGTAAAACATTGTTCCCTAGGATGAAATCCTCACCTCATACCCATACATAATCACAATAGCATTCAAATGATTATGGCGATGTCTTATCTACAAAGTTTAATGGTTAAGCAATAAACCTCGTATTGAATTCCTTAATACTATGTCTATCTAGAGTTCAAATATGCTTCGCAGTTTTGTTTTCAATATGCAGGACTTGAAAGATACGTTGGGAATGAAACAGTTCAAGTCAAATATCACTAACCTCAAGTGGAATGATGATTGTTGTCGTTGTATCTCCTTGATTCTTCACATCTTCAAGTCTTCACAATACTTGTAAAGTCTCAAATCCTAATACTTTCAAGCTAACCTATATGAAGTTGACTCTAGTACATAATCAAGCGACTCTTAACATGTGTTTTGATTCACTAAAATATGACAACCAAACTTGACATACCAACGCTTGGTGGGTTCAACCGAGCTATGCTCTAACACCATATTTACTTAGTACTTTCAACAAGAAATCCCAGCTTACTGAATCATATGCCTGAGAGATGTCAAGCTTAAGCCCTACATTACCACCTCTTATTTTCTTTTGCATCTCATTAACCATTTCAGAAGCCAACATAATCTGCTCTTGTATACATCTGCCCTTGATATAAGCAACTTGCTGATGAGAGATTAATTTTGACATTAATGAACTCATTCTTGTGGTGATAATCTTAGTAAAGATTTTGAAACTTACATTACTCAAACCAATAGGTCTAAATTGGTTTGGAGATTTGTCACCTTGTACTTTACGGAGTAAGACAAGGAAATTGGAGTTGAGACCATTTGGTATAAATCTTCTCTCCCAACAAAAGTGAATTGTTATAACTACATCAAGATGAATAATATGCCAGCATGCTCTGTAAAAACAACCTGTAAAGCCATCAGGCCCTGGAGAACTCTCTGGATCCATATTAAAAAGAATGTCTTTGATTTCTTGTTCATCTGGAATCTTATCTAACATATTTTGATCTTCAAGAGAAATGACAAATGGAATGACATCAAGTAATTTATCCACATTCTCATTTTGTTTAACTTCAAATTTCTTCTGGAAGTATTGAACCAAGATATCAACTATTTTCTTCTGATCAGAAATGATATCACCATGGTCATCAGCAAGTTCACTTATACAGTTGCTAACTTGTCTTATCTTGAGATTAGTATGAAAAAAGTCGGTGTTGGCTGCTTCTTCTTTAACCCATATGATTCTTGATTTCTGCTTCATTAATGTATTAAGTTGCATTTCTCTAGAATTATATTCATTTTGAGCTTCAACCAGGTTATCCAAACACTCAGCATTGAATGGATTGTTATCTGAATTAACCATTGCTTCTTGAACTTTTATTTCAGCATTTTTTATTTGCACATGAACATTACCAAACACCCTCCAATTCCAATCTTTAAGAATTTTAATTTACTTTGAAGTACAAAAGCAGGATCACCATTAATATATTTTGACCAACTTTCCTCCACTACTTTTAGGAATTCTGAATGAGATAACCACATCTTTTGAAACTTGAATGTAGCATTGGTTGGTTTTGGAATATTTACACATCCACCCATGAGAGGAGCATGATCTGAAGCAACTCTTAATCCAACTTTATAAACCCAATCAGGAAATTTTTGAATCCATAAATCATTAAAAACAACTCTATCAAGATTACATAGAACCCTTTTATTTCCATGCTGGCAATTGGACCAAGAGAATTGAGTACCTGTTTTTGGAGCTTGCAACAATTCAATTAATTTAAACATTCATTGAACTCTGTCATTGATCTTCTATTTGGGCTTTTACCACCAATCTTTTCTTCTTCTGAAATTAGAGCATTAAAATCACCAATGAGCAACCATGGTTGCTTCAAGCCACTAGTGAGTTCCATTTCAGACCATAGGAATCTTCTTTGAACTATTCCCACATGAGCATGCACACCAGAGATTAAAGTACCACCAATATCAACTGTGATAATTTGACTAGACATTGAAACTACTGTAAGAGTTGGTAAACTTTTATTCCAAAATAACCTGATATTTCCTTTTTTTATTTGAGACAAAATTGTGGATCACCATACTTTTCATACCAGGAAGATTTAACTTTTTGCAGAAAAAAGCTTCACAAAAAACTTTTGGTTCAACTATCCACACCATTGAAGGACTAAATTGATTAACTAGATGGAGAACATGATGATACATACTTAGATGAAGAAGTTGTTCCTAGTCAAAACGAGAATGGTGCATCTGATTATTATGAAGAATACAATGACCAAATTCCGGATGACTTTTAGCATGCAGGTGAACATGTTTATGAAGACGGATATGTAAAGGAATAACATAAACATGATGGAGATGAGGATGAGGATGAGGAGGATGAATGAAAGTTTTCACTATAATCGTTGCACCAGGTAGAAGTTTGAATGAGTTGTAGTTATTTTTCGGTTTTTTTAGATTTGATAATGAATGTGTTTTAATTTGATGGGCATGTGGTTTACAATTATGATATTTAGTTACTTATTTCAATCTATAATAGTTGCAGTCATGTGGTCACTTCTCTCAGTCTAATTATATAGTAGTTGTGGTCGTATGGTCACTTCTCTCAATCTCTTTCTACGGTATCTTGGTGGGCCCGGGAAAGCGTATAAAATTGAAGCGAAATAAAAACGCGGGCCTACAGTAATACCGCAAGTGCACGGTCGTCGGTTGTAGCTCGTTCAAGTACGGGTCGATCCACAGAGACTGGGTGTGTTTGGAGTTTCTAACTATTTGGGCTCTAAATTGCTATTGGGCTTCTAATTGTGCTTTGGGCTTAGTGGGTTTGTTTGTAACAATGAAATAGTTTTTGGGCTCAGTGGGCTTTTGGATTGACTGTGAACTTATGGGCTTTTGGTCTTTTGATGTGAACTGGGCTTGGTAACAGTGAACTGGGCCTTAGCTTTTCCCTTAGGCTTTGATTAAGTCCACAGTGGACTGGACCTTTGATTTTTGGAATGAACTGAACCTTGGGATCAGTTGGATGGGCCTTTAGATTAGCCAGGCTTCTGAGCTATGAACTAGGCTTTAGCCAAGCAAGAGAACAAATGGGCTTTTAAGTGACAGATCTTGAAACTGAAGTAACAAAAGTGTGTGAGAAGGTGACAGTGAACACATCAAAAGCAAAACAATGAACAAAAGTATTATGAGAAGGTGACAGAACAATGAAACTAAACAGAGAACAAAAGCAAAACAAAATGGAACAAAGTGAAAGTGAGAAGGTGACAGTGAAAGTTTAACAGTGAACAATTGAGAAAACAGCAATGAAGATAAACAGTGAAGCAAAGACAATAAAATGACAGTGTAATAAACCAAGGCCTAAGCCAAGGGCAATGGCAGGGGAGCAAAATTACAAATACAAAACAGAGAAACAACACAACTAGGTTATGAATCCACCTTGTGACCTAGCCAGATAGTGTAATTCTATGTTAAATCCCTGTCCCTAATGGAGCTAGGTGAAGGTTCAAGCCTGCCTATGTTCCAGGGCATACATAAATGGAATGGAATGAGAAGAAGCTTGCTCAACTGTTTACTCCTAGCATTGACTGTCTTTTGACAGCACAATCAATCACAAGCACAGTTGAGCACTAAATTCCTCCATTACTCAATCAACTCAATTTACATGAATTATAACCTAGCATTCCACCACTAACAGTGACTTAAGGCATCATCTCAGCCTAGCTATACACATACAAATGTGAGCTCACATAACAGCAACAAAAACAAAACAATTACTAAACAGAGCATTGAACTGATCATAAACAAACACAGAAGACATAAAACAAAAACATGAACTGAATTGAAACTAAATAAGAGTAATGGAATAAACATAAAGATAGTTGCAAATTAAACACTAACCCTTGAGACACTGGCTATTCCAGTGCTCTTGGGTGACACACTGGCTAATCCAGGCATACCCAACAACACTTACATCAGTTCTATTTATACCCACAGACCCAATTTGGGTTTTCCCCCAAATTACAAAATTAGGGTTTGGTGAAAATCAAAATTAAATCAAAATAATCCTACCTAATGTCACTGAATCTACTCAATAACACTCACCCATGCCTCTATTTCTAGTTGTAATCATCAATTCTTAAGAATCCCCAATTTGTAAAATTAGGGTTTCCTGTTGAGAAATAGGAATCGAAATTACTCACCTAACAGCTCTGATTTCTTCCCAATAGTCTCGACCCATGCTTCCTCAACGTCTTCTGCTCCTTCCCATGCTTCAATTACATCCATCTCATCAACTTATTTCACCAACTCCACAGCTAGGGATTAGAGGTGTGAAAATGGGTGAAATTAGTCGCTGAGAGGGATATAGGACGTGATATAGGGGATGGGTTTAGTTGGTAGGAGCCATGATGGCTTTGGTGGTGGATGTGGTGGTGGCAGAAGGAGCAGGTGGTGGTGATGGCGTACGAGTTCTGCAGACGGAGAGGGGAAGAAGATGGATTCGATGGTTTTGGGAGAAGGGTGTGTTTGGAGATGGGTATAGGTGTTCGATACTTGGGTGTTAGGCGGGTTCAGCGAGGTTTGATGATCTGTGACAAGGAGCGATGGATGGGAAGATGGTAGGTGGATCCAACGGCGATACGGAGGTAAGCGTGGAGCGACCGTCGGATGAAGGGATGTAGCAAAACGGACGACCCAAGATGGAGATGGGAGTTGCGATGTAAAGCGGGGTCTTCGGAGTTTGATGTGCGATGATGGAGCGACCGTAGGATGCTGAAATGCTTCGATCTGACGGCTGAAATCCGAGACGGGCTTGGATAGTGGAAATGTGTTTGAGTAAGGGTTTTGGGCCTTGGGTATGCCAAGCCCATATCTTCTTTAAGGACAATTCTTCTTCTTCAATCCCACTTCTAGCCTTTTGGTCTTGTGCACAACATTCTTCGCGGCTTCCTTGTGTAATTCCTCCCGGATTTTCACTACTTTTCTGCTCTTTTCGTTCCGCAATTCATCCAAACTTTATTTACAACCTAAAAATGCAAAATTAATTAATAAAAATATTTATTCTTGAAAACAATGAAAATACAGAATATGGGATAAAATGTAGAATTAATGCACAAAAAATGAGTTAAATGCCAAGAAAAATATATAGAAATATGCACTTTTTAGCACTCATCATATCTGCAGTCATATGGTCACTTCTCTCAATCTCTTTCTACAATATCTGCAGTCGTATGGTCACTTCTCTCAATCTCTTTCTACAATATCTGCAGTCGTATGACCACTTCTCTTAATCTCTTTCTACAGTAAATGGATATGTTTTATAGTCGAAATAGTAAATAATTTATGTTGTATAAATATATCACATATCGTTCAACCATGAGCACATCAGTTTGACCAACTTTCTTCTCCAGCTACGATAAGAAACACTTTTGTTGTCTTAATTGTTATTTACAAAACAACAACTTCCTTTCAAAATTATGGTGGATTATACTCAGGAAGAAGATGAAGTCATTGTTATTTTATGGATCGATGTTTTTCTAGAGAATGAAGAAGGACTTGAAGTAAGAAATACCACAACGATTTGGGACCGAATGCTGCAAAGGTTTATTACAACAACAGGGAATCCCAACCAACAAACGATTAGTTATCTTCAAAAAAACGATTGTGCATAATCACTTCAGCTGTGAGAGAGCATGTATCGCTACAAAAAGTATTATACCTCTTCAGGCCACCTTGCACTCCCGTAATCGTAAGCGACTTACCGGTTACCTACAAACAGTTTGTACTAAATTGTTGAATTATTGAATTGTAAATTGATATTTTTTTCCTTCGTTGTAGGAGGATCTGGCTAAATTAAGTTATAATGAAAGTTCAGAAAGAAATTTCGGTTTTATTACTGCTATTTAATGTTGAAAAGCAACTTCCATGAGTACAACCCGGAACCCACACAAGATGTTGATTCTGAAGATTCAGATGAAAACTGAACATGTAAGATAATGATAGGTTTTGTGCGTATATCTCTTTGTAAACCCTCACGAGACACAACTCGTCCAATTGGGTCGCCTAATGGTTTAAAGTCTTGTTGCACATCCTCAGTGTAATCGTGATTCCTACGAAAGTGAAAATAACTAGTATCAATTATTTAAAAAGCACATTACATTATATTCATCAAACCCAAGTCCTAAAATAACAACAACAATACGTACTAATTATTCAAAAATCACGTTACATCAGTTCACGTACAAACTCTTGATTAAACTAAAACATATACAACACCTAATCAGTCCATTCCGCTAACTGACATCCAGGACATTTTCAGAAACGTTTTCCATATGTTTTCTTTGCTATAGACTGGTGCATTTATATAAAAAAGTTACAACCATGGGTTTCGCATCCAATCCCTTTTTTGCATTCAAACTCCAGCTTTCCTTTAAAGTTTGAATATTTTGCAGAGTTTGTCAACTTGTTTTTGTTTCATTGCAAGTAGTTGTTCTTCTTCAGGACAATTAGGATCTTCTCCGATGACGACTCAATTACCTTTATGGTGCCGGTAGAACCTCGCATATAGGCCTCGCCTGATATTTGTAATTCCAACGAGTCTCTCCGTTACGCAACAATTCTATCTCATCTTTGACCGGTACAAAATTATGATGGTTGTCAAACATGACACTGTTTTGTGTAACAGTAAGTTGATAATCAAATCCAAGGACTTTCTCTCTCAATATTTCATAACAAGCATCATTTTTGAATGGTAGCGCTATTTGATTATGATATTTCTCCCCAGCCTCTCGTATCTGAAATATTATGTTAAAAATAATAAGTTAATTACTATTATCACCAAACAGAAAAACTTAATAAAACGGTAGAACTTACCAAATCTTCGTGTGAAGCACCGCTTTTAGTTTGCCGATATATAACGTTAAGAATTGACACCAGTTCTCTCACATATTTTTTGATTGCTTTCATCTTTGTTTTTAGGGCACTGGGATACCTTTCATTAGGTTATCCTGACGAGGATGAACTACGGTCAGTGTTTGATTCCTTCTCTGTAGGATACATAGGCAGCTGCAATGAGTTGCAGCATCGATGGTTGTTAGAGCATTGCTCGGTTGAACCCACCAAGCGTTGGTATGTCAAGATTGGTTGTCATATTTTAGTGAACCAAAACTCATTTAAAGAGTCGCTTAATTATTTACTAGAGTCAACTTCGTATAGGTTAGCTAAAAAGTTATTAGGATATGAGACTTACAAGTATTACTCGAAGACTTGAAGAATGTGAAGAAGTAAAGAGCTACATCGACGACATCATCCTTCCTCTTGAGGTTAGTAATATTTTGACTTGAACTATTTCATTCCTAACGTATCTTTCAATTCGTGCTATATTGAAAACAAAA
This sequence comes from Papaver somniferum, assembly GCF_003573695.1. Classification (NCBI taxonomy): domain Eukaryota; kingdom Viridiplantae; phylum Streptophyta; class Magnoliopsida; order Ranunculales; family Papaveraceae; genus Papaver; species Papaver somniferum. Next base: position 117,881,346 of record NC_039362.1, read on the forward strand.
CTGCTAAGTTGTGAATGATTATACTCTAGTTAGATGTAGTATTAAGGAATTATAATACGAAGTATAACGCCTATCTTTTGAACTTCGTATATAAGACATCGACATAATAGTATGAATGTTATTGTGATTATATATGGGTATGGGTAAATATTTCTTCCTAGGAAACAATATTTTACATTCGCTTAAAGGAAGTACAATTCATAAACTTGTTTTGTGAATCGAAAGGGAAATTGCTAGGCTTATTGGTATTGTTATTCATTGCAAATCTTTGGATTACGAATATGTGTGTTAAGTATAACCGCTCGTAGCTTGTTTATGTATCTTGGTAAAACTATTCACAATGCCTGACTTATGTATCGACATGACTTTCATTAGTGAAACCAATCTTAAGTAATCACCTGAGATGGTATAATCGATATTTGTAATTGGTGTGACCATTCCTAGTCATTGGGTAACCGATCCTAGAATTTGGTGGGACTAATCAAAAGATGTGCAATCGATCCTTATAGTAGGTTAACAAATTTTAGTAATTGGTATAACCGATCCTATAACTTGTGCAACCGATCACAAGTAAGTACCATAAATAAGTGGTAACCGGTCCTAGTACTTAGTTAGCCATTTTATGGAAACTAGTGTGACCGATCCTAGTATCCACTTGGAGGTAGAACCGAACTTTGGGTTTGGTAGAACCGTTAAACCCATCAATGGTGATTGAATGTTTTTGATCAATCACATAATTCTTGAAAATTAGATGAATCAATTCTAAACTCGTTTGGAAGTGTGGAAAATCGGTTCCAAGATTGTAAATATGTAAAAGGATTTACAAAGTAGACATACTTTGAACATGTGCAGTAATTTTTATCTATTATTGTTCAAAAATATTCCTTAATAACTAAAGGAGAATCCCAGATCGAAATAAATTGAGAATCTTTTAATTAAGGTTTTTAGTTTTATATGCTTTTAATTTCCATCAATTAAATGGATATCTTTAGAAAATATAAATTGGTAATGTGCATTTACTAATTGGAGATTTTCTACTGAGATTTTGGTCAGTATTTATGAAAACCGATTTTGGCTTTATTGCATATCTTTGAGAATATTCAGTTTTGGGAATTCCTTCGTGTCCAAACTTCCTTGGTCTATAAATATTGAAGTTTGCATTCCAAGCAAGCTAATCCTCAGAGCCAGCAAAACTACCTAGTTGTGTTGTTACTGGTGGAGCTGTCTATTCGGAGAGGAAAGTACCCTAATTAGGCGAAATCTCTTGCAATCGCTCGTTTTAAAGACTTCTTTGGGATTGAGAAGCTCTACGAGTACCGTTGGTGGGAAACTAGATAATTGCAGTTTATTATTAGCAATCGTATAGTGTTCGGTTAAGTCCGAACCTATTATCAAGTAATCATACTTTGTTGTTGTATTGTCTCGGTCTTGTATCCATAGTCAATCACGCAAGTTATCTTGTTGTCATATTGTCTCGATCTTGTATCCATAAACGATCACACGAAGTGTGAACTAATACGTTGGATTGTCTCGATCTCGTATCCATAAACGATCACTTTCGGAGAAAGGACTTATAGGTGGAAAAGTTTTAGATTGAGGTATATTTGGGTACCCTCGTCTTTTCAATTGGTATCAGAGCAGGCAAACACAAAAAGATCTAACAATCTGTGTTTGGTGCGATCCAACCTATAAGACTGGAATCTAAAAATGGTATTTATAGAACCTGATAATGATTCAGTTAACGTAAAGCAAGGTATCAAGAGTTTTGAATTAACACTTAATGATGGCATCTACGAATCAATATGTGAAGATCATCATGAAATCATCTCGAGAGATTCTACTAGACAAGTTAATCTTGTTAATGATGTAGAAACCAATGACAACTGGAAAATATGTCTACAAGAAAGGATGGATGAAATTTCCGATGATGATGACTCAGATTTTGAATGAGACGTAGAAGAGGATATCTCAGAATACTCTAAACTACTGGATCCTTTGAAAAATAAGAAACTGAGAACTTCGGAATTTCTTGGTGTTATGACTCCTCTTTGTCGTGAGAACACGAGACTGAAGAAGGTTTTTCAAAGATATTATATTGGTTACCGAACCAGTGATTCTCTTCTTAAAGATCGTACAGACGACCTAAATTCTAAGAAATTAGAATATGAAAATCTTCGAAGAGATCTCTTTTTGTCGGAAAAGAAACTTGTTGAATCTGAAGCAAGGGTTAATTCTCAACAAAAGAATTTTGAAGAGAAGGAAGGTAAATATCTCTCACGAGAAAAACTCCTTGAGGCTGATCTAACTGGTGCTCTTGATAAAATCAAGACGTTGGAAGAAGAAAATTTGTACTTGAAAAAGTCCAATGATAGCACAAAAACTTATCCTCATTGTTAGAAGCAGGAAGATATCATGATGATACACGTGGATTGGGATATAAGGAATCAAGTGCTTCCAACGATAACAATGAGATAAAATTTGTCAAAGCTACAAATTCTTCTCAATCAGAGGCTTCCACTGATGTCAAAAATGATATTATTTCGTGTAAATAAATAAAGCCTGACAAGTCTAAGAATTGTGTTTAACCAGCAACAATCAAAGAGAGCAGTTCTGTTAATGTCAAGAAACCAACAATGTTGAAGAAGAAGAAGAAGAAGAAGAAGAAGGAAAAAAAATCGTCAAGATCCAATGCAAGAGGATCCACAAAAAGGTAACATTAAAACTCAGTCTTCGTATGTTAAACATTATTATTATTGTGGTAATAACGGACACTTGCAATGGGGATGCAAAGTTCGGAAGATGCAAGATGCACTTTCTTTTGTATCAAACGAATTGGCTAAGATTGCTCCCCAAAGGAACTCGGATCGCTATTGTCCAAATTTTAGGCAAAAGAATTATTATAATGATAGTTCAAGTGTTGCCCATCGCTCGTCAAGGACATCTCATAAAAGACCCTACTATAAGAAAAGAGATGACTTTGCAAATACGAATACAAGATCCGATGTTCCAAATTAGAGAAAGAATGTTTCGCAAAATATCCAAAAGGGAAATGATCATAATTGTATGAAGGAGAAAGCTGCTCCTCCGAAACCCTCCTCTAAATGGGTCCCAAAATCCTCCATAGCCAAAAAGGGACCAAAAGTTAGTCACAAGAATGACTCTTAGCTGTTAATTGTTGGTGACAATAATTACAAGAGTTTTCTTGAAAGACTAAAGAAAGACATCATGTCTGAAATCTCTTGTACTAGTGAACGTTGTGATAATGACACTCTTCATCACAAGTCAAAGAAGAAAAACAAGAGATGTAACAAGAGAAAACAAACCAAGCAAGAGGTCAAGAATGATGATTCTGTCTTAGTCACTCGTGATGAACAAGACAAGGATCAACTCAACACAACCTAGTTGTGTTGGAATGTGCATGCTCACCTTTGTGCTAAATCTTATGAAGGGTGAGGAAGCACGTGAAACTGAGCACATGATCTCTCAGTTATTATATGACTAATTAACATCTTTAGGGAGATTTATTCTCTTCTATACTCATACCTTCTCCATCTATATTTGAACGTTTGATAGAAATGGTAATTTTTACTGTATAGTGTTGATATCTACTGATCATATATGTGTAGCTCGTGTTTACATGGTTAAAACGAGCCAAAAATCACTGAATTCGGACATCGTATGCAAATGTTATGTCTAAAAAGGTTTCGTGTATGGATCATGTTGTAACCGGTCTTGGTGATTGGTATGACCTGGTATCATAACCTAGTTGGTATGACCTGGTATCATAACCTGGTACGATAACCGGTCCTAGTGATTGGTTCATACGAAGAAGTGTAAAACTTTTTTACCTATAACTTCTTCGTCCGAACTCGGAATGACCTCATTCTTTTTGTGTTGGTTTCGTAATTCAATTCCCTACAAGATTGAGGTAATAGAAATGCGTGATTTTCTGTTGAATATTTAGGGTGTATTGCAAATTGTGTTTATGGGATGTTTGATTTCGGTTTTCATAACCTTAATATTCGATCTCATATGGTGTGAACCCTTATGGTTTGGGTGACTTTTTGATTTAGCGGGATTGAGTTCTATCCCATGATCGTAGGCTTTATCAAAAGATCATAAGAGGTTCCGATTGAAACTCATGTGTGAAAAAGTCACAATATGTTGAATCGTTTTTGATTTAGCATAAAAACATATGTGTTTCGGGTTTTCAACTTTTGCATCGCATTAGTTAAAACCGATTTTCAACCTTTCTCTGGTAAAGGTTGGTTTTTATTGTTGTTCTTTTGTCTTGCAAGAGGATGACAACACAATGATATTCCTCCCCGGAAAGATGCAAAGAAAAGGGTGAAGAGGATGCGGAACTTGAGGTAACAAATTTGTTAGTTAATCGTTTTCCTGTTTAAGAAAAGCCTGATTTTATTGCATATATTTTGCTTTTGCTTAACAAAATTTCGGTACAATTGATGTTTATTCAATTATTTGTGTATGGATGTGTGTGTGATTCAATTGTTTCCGATTGAGAAAAACTATTGTTATCTTGCTTTATTGTTTGGTATCAATTGTTTAGTCTTAACGAAATTTCGGTGCAATTGCGGTGTTTTAATGTCCATGTTTGTTTCAATTGCTTCCGGTTAAGATAAATAATTATGCAAGTTGATTTATTTGGTTTGTATGAATTGTTTATGGCTTAACAAAAAGGTTTTCGGGATCAATTGTTTAGTCCAATTCGATTCCGGATAAGAGAAACTAAGTTAATTATGATCTTAGTTAGACTTATCAAAGTGGAGGATTCGGTTATTCAAGTCTAATCAAATTCCTTAACAAGAAATACTAGTTAACTAACCTAGTACTTGTCTTGTTTAAAGTGAAAGGTCTAATTATTGTTCGAATAATTAAAACCTGATGAGAAAAATAGAGTTAATTCTGATCTTTATTTTGGTCTTATCAAACAAGCGATTGTATTTGTGCAATCCGTTTAGCAAAAGAACTAAGGTGCTTAGGAAATTTTTAATTTGCTAAACTATTAGGGAAAATTGCTTCGGGCAATTTTTTCCTTGATAACATATCAAAATAAAATTACTTTGTAGTTTCGGTTTTGATATTGGTTATCTAAAATGGTATGTGGAACCCTCGTGCTTAACTCTTATAGGTTGCAAGTCTTTTAAGATTTGTAAGATCTTTTCGGTTTGTCCTACATTTGCTCGTACCGTTGTCATTTTGTGACAAAAAGGGAGAGAAATATATGGAGTAAACAAGTGATTTGGTATCACAAAGGAAAGGACAATAGTGCATAAACGTGATATCTAACGAAAAGGTTGAGCATAGACTAAGGGGGAGTAACATATCATATAGATACTTGTGGTTATCTTAACTACAAAGGGAATAACAAAGTGTTGATGGTGGTTTTTAGCTCAGGGTTAAATTTATAAAACCTTGCATCTAATGTGACGTCACTGTAGCGCCCCCAAAGCTAGCAGCTGACTAATCCAAGAGATTAACTATATAAAGAGGCACTAAGAATCTAAATCGTTTATTTAAACATTCAATTAAGAAATCTGCTACAAAACTTAACCCAAACTAGCCCCGCTCAGAAATATTTATATACAATAACTTCTCACAAATGATACATATACAATAGTCATTCGGTTTACAAATAGAATATACAACATAATAAACATATCAGAAGTTAACCAACTAATGGACTCAACTCCTCGAAGCTTTCGCTACGCAACTCTGATCTGTCTCTGAAATTGAAAGTGGGAATGGGTGAGCACATCATCCCTAGAAGGGGTGCCCAGCAGGAATAACATTTAACTTTAAAGAAATCATGAGCAAGATTTGGAAAACAAAACATGTTTTCCCAAACATCAAAGTGACTAAGTCACTGGAAATACTCAAACATGTATATGGACAAACTCCTTCTTCAAACAATGTATAATATTGATGCCGGGTTGTTCCACACCGAATAGCTATTGATATCACCCATTAATGATGACCAAATTTAAGCATAAAAGCTGAATTCATGTAGATATAAATATGAAGGAGCGTATCCAATATATCACAAGTGGAAATTCTCATTTCCCATAACAATTCATAATGACAAACAAAACATTACAAGTCCTTTCCAAATCGTGGAAAGATTCAAACAATCAACAAAACATTCGTAATGCAAACTAAACAATAAATTGAACGCACAAACGGACAATGCATGAGTTTGTTAAACATAAACTTTTGTAAAAGAAACAACAATGGTTTCAAAAGAGTTAAAAGTATTCCCACCTCTTTTGATGACAGGCCACGCCTACCTCGAGATCCACGATCCACTGGTTCGTCCTTTGAATCGATCGTTGTTAATAACTAACTGTTAATCAAAGAAGCACTATGAGAGTTTAGCCAAAAGGCTCATACAAGGCTCGTACACGTTTAACTAATGGTTCTAAGTCCATTATGGTATCTCATTCTCTATATTTAACATAACTAAGAGTTTACTAATCCAATTAGGTTGATCTATAATCCGTAGCCAAGTCTTATGAATATCTACAACATTGTAGAAAGAAACAAATGCTGATTCAGACACTAAAGGTCCATTACAGCAAATATGAACACTAAACCTAAGCCCAAGTACACTAAACAGGCCCATTAAACTAAGGCCCAGTCTAATTGGATAAACTAACGGTCACTAACTGTCAAACTAACAGTCAACGGGTCCCTAACAATCAACGTCAAAGGTCAGGTCAAGGTCCAGGGTTAATGGTCAACGAGTCAAAATCCACCGAGTCAAGTCGGGTCAACTGAGTTAAACTGATTCAACTCAGTCAGAAAGCCGAGTCAGCTAAACCAACTCAAGGCCAAAGCTTTTGCAAGGGCCAAAAGCTGAACTGCACCATCACCAGACTCAACACACTAACTAAGCTCAAACTGAGCAACATTCCTCCCTGCCCTAGCTTCATTTCTAACTCTACTTCATTAACACTTCAAATTTACTAAACTAAAATTATACATTTATTCTTAAACAAACTTTGAATACCAATTACAAATACAAACTAAGCTTACCTGCAAATGCAGCTTTTCCAAGTTTTCACAACAACTATTATCTACAATTCTTTATCATCATTCTTCACAAACTGAACTTCAGAAACACCAAAACTACAACTAACCATTACAAACACAGCATTCCCAACAGCTTCCACAGCAGCAGCAATATTACCAGACTCCACTCGTGTGTCACATATAAACTTCGGTTACCCTTCAATGTTACCACCTGCCATGTCTTTACCAGATTCAACAACAACATCACCACAACAATCTACAACACCAGTACATACCATTTTCTCCAATCTGAGACACACATAACAACTATCATTAAGATAACCCCAGCCACCTTGTTTACCACAGCAGCCTCCAACAAACCATTTCTATTCATTCCCACTTGCACTTCTTGCAATACAAACCAATACTAGTTCTCACATCTCAAACCCTGTATTACCTCAATCTATATCAATTCCCTTGGTAATACAGACACAAACCCAATTCATAACTATAGCTTCAATCTTTATTACATTACCTCTATCTTCTCAGACATACAACGCAACACCATTCTCTTTTTTAGTTTCACTAAAATCTAATACAAACCTCCGTAACTAAACCCATATCATCACTCACAGCATCAATATATTCTCATGACAAAACATCCAACTCAAGCCTTCTCCCTGCATCCAACAACACCACCAAGTTGAACTCTATCATCATATCTAAGGCCTCCTCCAAGCACTATGATCACTAATTCAATCACAAATATAAGCTCACATACCACACATCCATTTAATTCATCAACTGCAACTCAACATAACACCACAGACTTCACCTGCAATCCAATTCCTCTTATCACAGACTAATACTACATCTTCAACCCGTCACACAGCAGCAACAATAACACCACCACTATGTGTAATCTTCATTCAAACAACATCTCAAACCAATCCAACTCAAGCAATTGAATTAGATTTCTCTTTACTCTGTCCTGACTTAGAAATCATATCAATTTCCTCATACAAACTCATTAATCTTTTTCTTTGAATCTTCACCATTACTCAACAAACTTCATCATTACTGCCAATTCTCAATAATCTTCACTAAAATAGAATCGAACCCCAATTCTTCAATTCACCACCAAAACAGCTCCACAACCTTAATTAAACAATAGTTCTTTTGTTCTTCATCTATTTGTAACTCAATAAACCTTCTATTTCCACTCCTCAGAATCAGTATGAAACTCTAATTTCTCAAACCTTACCTTCTCAGTACTAAATCTTCAAACTAACATCGTTAACTTCTTATTCATCTCACAATCTTCAAAACCCATTCTTCAATTTCTTCCTAATCATCACCAAATTGAATTTTAACTTCATCAGCAGAAACCCTAACTCCTCAATTGAATTTCAATTCTTCTATCACTGTATCTTTTCGATTCATATTTACTACTCATATTAGAAACACCACCACGACCAAATTCTTCATCGTCATCATCGATTTCTTTGATTTACAGAGAAACCCTAACTTCTAATTCATCTCATATTCGAATTTGAATCAAGAACAAACACCATCACCATCATCACCAACCACTAAAATATCTTCTCCACCTTCCGCCGAACGCAGAACTTCCATTTGATTCTCTCAAACCCACAGAAGTATAAGAACAGGAGAAGAAGGAAAGAGAAGAGAGAAGAAGGAAGAAAAGAAGAGAGAAGAAGGAAGAAGAATAACGATTTATCTTCTCGGTTTGGTGTCGATAAGACCAGAGAGAAAACTAGGACACCCACTTGCTTCGATAAGGCAGCCACACCGTGTCTCAGTTGTATTAAAAGTAGGGCTGCACATGGGACGGGACGGTACGGGTTTTTGGCTAACTCACCTGTACCTCCCTATGACCGGTACTTGTACCTTATACTTGTACCTGTACCTGTGCAGTACGGGACGGGACGGGACCTGTACCTGTTTAACTCGGTACGGGAACGGGACGGGACCGGTTCTTTACCTGTAGCATATGTAAAATTATAAGAAAAAAACAAAGCAAAAAAATCTTCAAAGTTCTAAGTTCAACCACTTCAACTGTTAACACCTAAATCCATACTTCATACGCATAAGTTTAAAATGCATTTGGCATTTGACCTGAATACATATCTTCAAAGTTCTAAGTTCAACTCAACTGTTTAACACTTAAGTAGAAAAAACAGAAAGCAAAGCAAAAAAAACAGCACTTCGGCAGTTCGGCTTTGGCACTTGACCACTTCCATAAATTTGCTTCAACAAGAAACGAACTTCATCTCTAAGCATCAAACATCCAAGACCTCTTAATGAGTCTTCGCAACCAGCTTTGACAAATCCCTATAAATGGTCATACGACTCGGGACTTTGAATCTAGGCTCCAACACTTGCATTAAGACCCTAAACCCTTCACCTTCAACCATTCTGAATGGCACCTCATCAAGAATGATAAACATAGCAAGAGCCATTATACACCTTTCCTGACTGTAATTAGATGCATTACCGGCAGTAGTTCTATCTTCAGTTGGATCTCCTTGTGCAGCTTACTGAGCGTCAGCAGAAGGTGCAGGTACAAATGTAGGGTAAATAGAGGAACCAACTTCAGTTGCATCTCGACTTTGAGTTGTATTTGCATCCATCTGAAATGAAAAAAAGGGACAAAGGTAGTTATGTTATGCGACACAGATTTAGTTGGTCAATCGAACTATATGTGACAGAGGTAGACATGGACATAATAAGGCACAAAAAACGGATGAGAGCTCAACTGATATGCATCAACACGAATGAAATGGATTGAATTCCTACTAAATTAAACCCTATACTATAATATCATGAATCAAATGATATCATTATTTTTGTAAGCTTCTTCATTGTATCTTCCATTTAAAAAAAAACAGTACTACACCTACTAATTGAACCACAAATTCCTGAAAAATGCTACTACATCAAACATAATGAAATTTTACAATGAATCGAACATGGGTTGGCTCAATATATCACAATTAAAAAGATACAACCAAAATAATCTCACAACTAAGTTTAAGCATTTGTAACAACAAATTTGACACGGATTTCATTGATTTCTCATAACCAATCGATTTAAAAATTCAACAACAAAACCTTGAGGTCTTCTTACGAACACATGGCTATCATAATCCAAATTCTCATTCAATTCAAGAAGCCTACTCCCATAACAAGACAAAAGCAGAAACCCTAAATATTATTACCTGTTGCAGACTTGCAGTTGCAGTCTTGCAGACTTGCAGTAAATAAAAAACGAATCGATGATTAGAACTTAGTAGATGGTGATGATGAATCGATGATTAGAACTTAAAAGATGGTGATGATCAATCGATGATTAGAACTTAGAAGATGGACTGGTGCATCGACGATGGCCTCTTCTCTTCTCTTCTCTGAGAGGAAAATGAAAACCTAAGGCTGAGTCGCTGAGAGAGGGAACATGAAATGAGGAGAATACGATGGATAAAGGGTATAACCCCTACTATCAACGTCTAGGATTTAACCCTAATTTCAACGGATAGAGATCCTCGGTACTACGGGACGGGAATAGCATAGAACCGTTACTCGTACCTCCCTATGGCACGGTACCAGTTTTGGTACTTGTACCTGTCCCATCTGACCGCGGTTCCGGGACGGTACCGGTACGATTCTTACGGTTCCGGTACGGTTCCATGGGACGGGACGGTTCCTGTGCAGCTGCTAATTAAAAGTGTTTATCCGAGAAATGATAATTTTACCCTTTGTACTATTCCAGTGATATCTTATTTGTATGGTATCCGAATGATACGTTCGAGTAGTCCATTCTGCGTATCTTTTCGAGATCTATCTAACGATACTAGTTTCGTATCTAAATCGTTGTTAGATTAATTTCTAATAATTAAGTTCTATATTAACTAATCGAGTCACTATCGGCTTAATCGTATCTTAATCATCGCTAAACCATTCAATTAGCGTTGACGAGCTTGAGGGTCTTTACATTCTCCCCACCTTATTCAGTGTCGTCCTCGAAAATCAAACCCTCCTTCTAGTCTTCAAAACTCCCCACCTTATAGAATGATTCTGCCACTTGTCTAAGCGTAGACAACAAGAAACAAAGCACAAACCTATATGGTTTTCTACGACTAAAATTTGTGGCTCTAGGTTCAACTATACTGATTTAAATTCTATCAAATAAGGAAGTCTAATTTTTTCTTAGATCAATTTCTATTTTATAAGATATTTGTTTCTAATCTCAAGGAAGAATCCTACGAGTCTTTCTAAGTGAAATTATATTTATCGGTTTCCTAAAGAATTATACCAAGCTTCTATGATCGGTCATCTCTGAATGCAGTTGCCCTGTCAAGGTTGGCTAAGCCCAACAATGCCTTCCTACGAACAAAGAAAACACAACCTTCACTATTCCCCAGTGCTGGATTAACTAATTATTAATTTATTAAGATTAATTATTCTCTAACTTCTATTGTAATTGGTGTAAGTATGATAAATTTACATCATAATATAATATATATTAATAGTTTCCATCATTCTAAGCAATTTAAGCATCAAAGTTTATTTCCTTCTATTTTTATTTATTTATTTTATCAATATAAGTATTTCAAATTCGATTTCACGTCAATTTGTAATATTTTATAATTTTAACTTTACTGTATTACCATATATATAAATTTTCCAAATATAATCTACTCTAAATTTCCTACTAGTCTATTTATTCGCATACTATTATCAACTGTATTATTATCTCATTATTCTTAAGTTAATAGTCCAGTTGGTACACTAAGTCTTAATTTCTTTTAAATATAATTATACGTTCACGTAAAGATTGATATAATAGATTTTGTTTATTCATATTAAATTTGTATTCTATAAGTTGTTAAATATTGGCGTTGGTAATTTAATATGATCTAAATTTTAGTTTACATAAAATTAGAATATATCCTAATAGTCTTTAGATTTTGTTATTAATGTAAAGTATCCTATTAATATACGAATTTATTTTCTTGTAATTCTAATATTACATTAAGCATCTGAATGCTATTATTACTATTTCATGTATATATATCTCATTTTAGAGACAGACTGAATCATTGGTTAGACTAAGATAGTTTAGGTACAAGATTACCAACAAGTTGAGTCTTTTTCATTTTATACATTATATCCTCGCTTTCTTAAATCTAACACCTAATAAGTATCATATTAACTATCTAGTTTAAAAGCAAAACGTATATTTCTAATTTGTCACCGTAGATAAGCGTTAATAATTTCCCATAGCAATTTAATCGTAATAATTATTTTTATTGTTAACACTGACGGTTGAACTATTATTCTAACAACTCTTATAAATATTATTGAGTCCCAAAAATACTATTAAAATTTATGTAATTATAAACTGTTGATTCTATATATAAGTCAACATACCCAATAAGTTTCTAAGTGATTTTCAAGATTTATCAATATTCCTAATTTACGGATTATTACCTAACCTTTATTAACTAAAGTTATTGGTGTACCTTACAATTTTTACTTCATTACATAAACAAGCAATCAATCAAGCAAACAAATCAATCAATCAAATAAATTTTTAGTTACTAATAGCTTTTAGTGATAAAGATTTATCTCACAAACCCAACCCAGTTCTAAACTAATCTAGTTCTCTAACTAGCACTGGCTATTTCTATCCTTTCCCATATAAGATCTAATAGTGAGCTCTGATACCAACACTATAGCGCCCCCAAAGCTAGCAGCTGACTAATCCAAGAGATTAACTAAATAAAAAGGCACTAAGAATCTAAATCGTTTACTTAAACATTCAATTAAGAAATCTGCTACAAAACTTAACCCAAACTAGCCCCGCTCAGAAATATTTATATGTAATAACTTCTCACGAATGATACATATGCAATAGTCATTCGGTTTACAAATAGAATATACAACATAATAAACATATCAGAAGTTAACCAACTAACGGACTCAACTCCTCGAAGCTTTCGCTGCGCAACTCTGATCTGTCTCTGAAACTGAAAGTGGGAATGGGTGAGGACATCATCCCTAGAAGGGGTGCCCAGCAGGAATAACATTTAACTTTAAAGAAATCATGAGCAAGATTTGGAAAACAAAACATGTTTTCCCAAACATCAAAGTGACTAAGTCACTGGAAATACTCAAACATGTATATGGACAAACTCATTCTTCAAACAATGTATAATATTGATGTCGGGTTGTTCCACACCGAATAGCTATTGATATCACCCATTAATGATGACCAAATTTAAGCATAAAAGCTGACTAATCCAAGAGATTAATTAAATAAAGAGATTAACTAGCAGCTGACTAATCCAAGAGATTAACTAAATAAAGAGGCACTAAGAACCTAAATCGTTTACTTAAACATTCAATTAAGAAATCTGCTACAAAACTTAACCCAAACTTGCCCCGCTCAGAAATATTTATATACAATAACTTCTCACAAATGATACATATACAATAGTCAATCGGTTTACAAATAGAATATACAGCATAATAAACATATCAGAAGTTAACCAACTAACGGACTCAACTCCTCAAAGCTTTCGCTGCGCAACTCTGATCTGTCTCTGAAACTGAAAGTGGGAATGGATGAGCACATCATCCCTAGAAGCGATGCCCAGAAGGAATAACATTTAACTTTAAAGAAATCATGAGCAAGATTTGGAAAAAAAACATGTTTTCCCAAACATCAAAGTGACTAAGTCACTGGAAATACTCAAACATGTATATGGACAAACTTCTTCTTCAAACAATGTATAATATTGATGACGGGTTGTTCCACACCGAATAGCTATTGATATCACCCATTAATGATGACCAAATTTAAGCATAAAAGCTGACTAATCCAAGAGATTAACTAAATAAAGAGATTAACTAGCAGCTGACTAATCCAAGAGATTAACTAAATAAAGAGGCACTAAGAATCTAAATCGTTTACTTAAACATTCCATTAAGAAATCTGCTACAAAACTTAACCCAAACCAGCCCCGCTCCGAAATATTTATGTATAATAACTTCTCACAAATGATACATATACAATAGTCATTCGGTTTACAAATAGAATATACAGCATAATAAACATATCAGAAGTTAACCAACTAACGGACTCAACTCCTCGAAGCTTTCGCTGCGCAACTCTGATCTGTCTCTGAAATTGAAAGTGGGAATGGGTGAGCACATCATCCCTAGAAGGGGTGCCCAGCAGGAATAACATTTAACTTTAAAGAAATCATGAGCAAGATTTGGAAAACAAAACATGTATTCCCAAACATCAAAGTGACTAAGTCACTGGAAATACGCAAACATGTATATGGACAAACTCCTTCTTCAAACAATGTATAATATTGATGTCGGGTTGTTCCACACCAAATAGCTATTTTTATCACCCATTAATGATGACCAAATTTAAGCATAAAAGTTGAATTCATGTAGATATAAAATTCGAAGGAGCGTATCCAATATACCACAAGTGGAAATTCTCATTTCCCATAAAAATTCTTAATGACAAACAAAAAATTACAAGTCCTTTCCAAATCGTGGAAAGATTCAAAGAATCAACAAAACATTCGTAATGCAAACTAAACAATACATGGAATGCACAAACGGACAATGCATGAGTTTGTTAAACATAAACTTTTGTAAAAGAAACAACAATAGTTTCAAAAGAGTTAAAAGTATTCCCACCTCTTTCGATGACAGGCGACGCCTACCTCGAGATCCACGATCCACTGGTTCGTCCTTTGAATCGATCGATGTTAATAACTAACTGTTAATCAAAGAAGCACTCTGAGAGTTTAGCCAAAAGGCTCATACAAGGCTCATACACGTCTAACTAATAGTTCTAAGTCCATTATGGTATCTCATTCTCTATATTTAACATAACTAAGAGTTTACTAATCCAATTAGGTTGATTCTATAATCCGCCGAACGCAGAACTTCCATTTGATTCTCTCAAACCCACAGAAGTAGAAGAACAGGAGAAGAAGGAAAGAGAATAAAGAAGCAGGAAGAGAAGAAAAGAAAAGAATGAAGAAGAAGAATAACGATTTATCTTCTCGGTTTGGTGTCGATAAGACCAGAGTGAAAACTAGGACACCCACTTGCTTCGATAAGGAAGCCACAACGTTTCTAAGTTGTATTAAAAGTGTTTATCCTAGAAATGACAATTTTACCCTTTGTATTATTCCAGTGATAAATCCGAATGACACGTTCGAGTAGTTCATTCTACGTATCTTTTCGAGATCTATCTAACGATACTAGTTTCGTATCTAAATCGTTGTTTGATTAATTTCTAATAATTAAGTTCTATATTAACTAATCGAGTCACTATCGGCTTAATTGTATCTTGATCATCGTTAAACCAGTCAATTAGCGTTGACGAGCTTGAGGGTCTTTACAGTCACTCTGCGAGGAAACGAAGCCAAGAGTGTCAATCTCTCCACTGGCACATTTATTGAGCCGTTCAATATATTTTCATGAAATTTATCCAGACTGGCGCATGTAGCAACAATCCCAGATGCTTTGTAAATTTCGGCGCCTTGCATATATTACTTATTAATGTAAGACTCACTGAGTACTTTTCCTGTGCTATGTTCCCCGACAGAATCCTTAATATCGGTATGGCATGACGGATTTGTGTTCACTCGCAGCAGAGTAGCACGGATTTCCAAGTACCAAGGTTAAGTCCCTTGCACGAAATACTCAGTCAGAAAGCAAAGAATAATGGAGCCGCGGAGTAGGAGCAGCAATGAGAGGGAGCATGCCCACGCCATAGGCTAGCCGACGCCACTTGTCCACGCCCCATGCTACCTAACCAGCCCTTGTTCCTTTGTCGACCAATCAGGTCGCTTTAAACTCGCCACACGTCCATGAGTTGTGGCTGGACCCATACTTGTCGGCCCTACTCCCATCGACCAATCAAGTCGCATTAAACCTGACACGCGCACCAAAAGGGTGTCCACACCCATGCTTGGACGGCCCCCTACTTTCATCGACCAATCAGGTCGCATTAAACCTGCCATGCGCACCAAAAGGGTGACCACGCCCATGCTTGGCCGGCCCCCTACTTTCATCGACCAATCAGGTCGCATTAAACCTGCCACGCGAACCAAAAGAGTGGCCACGCCCAATTATTGACCAATCAGGTTGCTCTAAACCTGCCACAGCTTTAAAAGAAGTGAAAATTATGTCAAGAGGTAGCCATACTAAGATGGCTTCCCAAAAACGCGTCAACATGCTAACGGCATGCCAAACATAACAAAACGAGCATGCAAGGCGCATGGCATGCCAAACATGCCAAAACGAGCATGTCAGGCGCACATGCCAAACAGGCATGCCAAGTGCACATGCCATCCACGGCCACATGTCGCATGCATTATGCGCTAATTAGGGTTTCGGCATGCCAAACCCTAATTTAGGCGAAGTTGCTACGCCAATCGAGCCAAAACAATGTTCCACAGAGCATTGGGATTGATGTGGCCACTGAAACTGATGTTTCCACACCACATTTGAGTCTAACACCAATACGCCAAAATTTAGTGGCCATGGATACGCCAGGCGCTACATCGTGCCGCTGGCATGCACAAACTATGCCAGCCATTCCACCGTGCCACTGGCATGCACGAACTATGCCATCCATGCCGCAGTACCACTGTCATGCGCTAAAGGTGCCACTGTACCATTATCAGGCGCCAACAGAAGGTAGCCATAATCAACGGCTACCCTTCCTCATGAGATGCAATCTCAGTCATCCAAGTTCGCCACCGAACTGACAGACTTGTGGCAAGTTTTAGGCGACCAGCCGCCTAAATCTAGTGGCCATGGATACGCCAGGCGCCACTTACACCACCGTGCCACTGGTATGCACGAGCTATGCCAGTCATGCCGCAGTACCACCGGCATACACCAAAAACGCCACTGTACCATTATCAGGCGCCAACAGAAGGTAGTCATAAATCAACGGCTACCCTTCCTCATGAGATGCAATCTCAGCCATCCAAGTTCGCCACCGAACTGACAGACTTGTGGCAAGTTTTAGGAAACCAGCCGCCTAAATCTAGTGGCCATGTCTACCCCAGGCGCCACTTACACCACCGTGCCACTGGTATGCACGAGTTATGCCAGTCATGCCGCAGTACCACTGGCATACACCAAAAACACCACTGTGCCATTACCAGGCGCCAATAGAAGGTATCCATAATCAACGGCTACCCTTCCTCATGAGATGCAATCTCAGCCATCCAAGTTCGCCACCGAACTGACGGACTTGTGGCAAGTTTTAGGCGACCAGCCAAGACGAGCTTAATACATCACATGTTATTTTCCTGCGGAAAGTCTCTTGATTTTGACTTGCCACACGTAGCAAAGTGCTACATGTTTTCCACGAAAACACTTGAGACATCAAACATGTCACAAAATGGGGGATACTCATCAGGGTATTGGTCTGGCGGTTTACAGCGTGCGGCGTGCAATACGCCCATTACAGGAAAGTGTCATGAAGCGGGACGGTTAGTGATGGCAAGAAGTAATGGTGTAAACGGATCCACTTCCTCAACATGGAAGCATAATTTCTGACGGTTACACGTTACTCCACTCTTCCACCAGTCAATCGTTTCCACTTCCTACGAGACCAGGGTACGTTTTATTACGACTTGTATAAATAGGTTTCACCTATTTCCACCAAAGAACAAGTTTTTGGTCGGCAACAACATAGTATCCAGAAATCACCAAGAACTGATAGCTTTTCACTCTGCAAGCCAGTTCAACTTTCTGATACAAGTCATAAAAACAAGACACATCTTCATAATTAACCATTCTTGTCTCAACACTCTCTTCGCTTCACTCCCTAAGACCAACCCTTCTCCTTTACTTTGTGACCGAAGCAAGTCTGGAACGGCCATTTTTTGGTTTAGGCCAGGATTGTACAGATTGATCTCTCGAATCAAAAATACTCCCGTGCAGTGCATTGTTTAGGGTTTAGATTCGTTTCTCCTCCACACACCCAAAATTACCAATATCAGCAGAAACAGTTTCCACCCACAAAAAATTGGTGACCACAGTGGGAGATTAATCTCTCGGTTACAATATCAATTTCCAATTTTATTTTTTAAATCCCGATCTCAAGATGGTAGAACTCAGGTCCGGATCAGCAACAAACCCTGAAAACACTAGCGCTGAAATCATACTCGGTATTAACGTTCCTTCCAGTGGCATTAATACGCCACATGTCAACACTAGCGGCGTGGAAAATGTTCCTTCAGGCGTTACACCTCCGATCACCAGAGCCAGAGCCTCCGCCCCCAACGTTTCTTCAAGTGTGACACCTCCAACCGTCACCAGAGTCGTTGCTGCTCCACCATCAGGACGAGAGACCAGAGGAGCCAGAGAAAGCCGATTCCCCATTACCATTGTTGATTTGATGGAAAGACAGGAAGTTCTTGCTAGAGATCGTATTGCGACTCACCTGGCGAATCTCCTCCTCAAGTGCACATGCCAAACCGAGCCATGACGCTGTTTTTGATAGTTTCCGATACAAGTGACCTGAAGGTAATTTGCTCAGACAATAAAGGACGACTTGGGACTTCTCGCATCCAGGATTGCGTCACATAATAAACTTGGATTTGCAACCTGAAAATTCAGTTTTGTGGAAGAGACCCCTAAGAGAATAGAGTATGTGGCCGTATCGGACGAGAGCAAAAAGGGAATGACCAACACCATGGAGTTACATCCTCTACCACCGACACCAACAATCCCAGAAGCATCCCCTATGACGTGACGCCTCTTATTACCAGAGCCAGAAGCTGCTCCGCTTCAATGATTCGCTCCAGAAGTCGCTTCAACATTCTCTCGAGAAGCCGCTTCAACATTCTCTCGAGAAGCCGCTCCGCTTCAACATTTCTCTCCATAAGTCGCTTCAACATTCTCTCGAGAAGTCGCTCCGCTTCCAGAGCCAGAAGC
Organism: Papaver somniferum; assembly: GCF_003573695.1. NCBI lineage: Eukaryota > Viridiplantae > Streptophyta > Magnoliopsida > Ranunculales > Papaveraceae > Papaver > Papaver somniferum. Next base: position 117,900,393 of record NC_039362.1, read on the forward strand.
CGCTCCGCTTCAAAGTTTCGCTCCAGAAGCCGCTTCAACATTATCTCGAGAAGTCGCTCCGCTTCCAGAGCCAGAAGCCGCTCCGCTTCAATGTTTCGCTCCAGAAGCCGCTTCAACATTCTCTCGAGAAGCTGCTCTGCTTCCAGAGCCAGCAGTCGCTCCGCTTCAACGTTTCGCTCCAGAAGTCGCTTCAACATTTTCTCCAGAAGCCGCTCCGCTTCAACATTCTCTACAGAAGCCGCTCCGCTTCAATGTTTCGCTCCAGAAGCCGCTTCAACATTCTCTTGACAAGCCGCTCCGCTTCTAGAGCCAGAAGTCGCTTCAACATTTTCTCCAGAAGCCGGTCTGCTTCAATGTTTCTCTCCAGAATCCGCTTCAACATTCTCTCGAGAATCCGCTCCGCTTCCAGAGCTAGAAGCCGCTCCGCTTCAACGTTTCGCTCCAGAAGCCGCTTCAACATTATCTCGAGAAGCCGTTCCGCTTCTAGAGCCAGAAGTCGCTCCGCTTCAACGTTTCTCTCCAGAAGCCGCTTCAACATTCTCTCGATAAGCCTCTCCGCTTCAACATTCTCTCCAGAAGTCGCCACTCCTCCCTGTCAAGGACCGTGATCACAACCAGCCAAGGTTCGTTGTGGCCACTTTTTGATCAATCTCTCCAAAGCTCGTGGTCGTGGGCAGTTACTCGCTTACGCATCCATCCAATCCCTTTGCTTCCACGGACGCCCATGCAATTCCTTCCAACTTATTTTGTTTCCACGACAATGTAGTCTCTTCGGATTACGTCTATTTCCAAGAACTGTTGTTGCTCGTTTGTTGATACCAGCCAGAGGTTTACCATAACAACAACCACTACAAAGGTAATCCATACTTCTCCATATTTTAGTTTCACATGGAAGAAGTATTAGAGTCGCCAGTACGGATGCAAAATGGTATTTTTATCATGGTCAACTCACCGACCATACAAGATAGAAACGTGTACACCCAAACTTGGGGACTAAGGCTCTACACGGAATCCCTTCATTATCAAAGCTCAGGAGACGTGGTCAACCCAAAAGTCATAACCACGGCAAGGTCATCTACTCTTCAAGGGTGTAGCGTAAGAATATCATCACCTCTTTGTCTAGAAGGCGCCTGCAACACTTTACGAGGCCGCGGCGGATCCCAAGCCTGCTCGTAAAAAACAACTTCAGAAACTAAAGAGAAGTGCGACTGGGGACTGCTCACTGCAGTCCATCCTGACAACCATCAAAGACTCTAAAAGAAATCCACAGAGATACATTCACATATCCGTCCACGCCATCGTATCTAACAGAAGTATAACTGGGGACTGCTCACTGCATACCGTTCCATGCAATAGTCCAAGATTCAGAGGATGGTTCAAAGGATGTCGCTTGGAACGAAGTCCTTGAAGACTTGATATCAACACATCGGCAACGAAACGTCTCTCAACTCATCTATTTCACCCAATGGCTCCGGAAGATTTCGACCTGTTAATGGTGGATTTTAGTTCAGGGCTAAAATTGTAAAACCAAACTTATACACTGACATCCTGCAAAGGAGAAAGCCACTGATAAGTGATGAATACTTCTTCATTTTACTAATTCACCTAGAATGGAGCATGTGGCAACAATCCCAGTATTCTGTGAATTAAATATACAAATTTATCTAAGATGGAGCATGTAGCAAAAATCCCATATACTCTGTGACTTTATAGCGTTATTAATTAATGCATGATTATCCTTGTATTTCCTGTGTTGTTCTCACTGAACTCTCATTATTGGTGCGGAATGACGACTGAGTGTTGCTCTCAGCAGAGTAACACGAATCTCCAAGTGTCAATAATGAGGCATGCACGAAATACCCGTACAGGCTACAACTCTCGGTGTGTTATACTAGCCCGATTAAGCATACATCTCTTGGTGTGTTATACTAGCCCGATCGAGCATCTGGACTATCCATGTCAGTCTCAGATATAATCACGACCACGCAAGTTGGCCGCATGATTTAACCAGCCTAGACGATCCTCAGCAGGAGCAGGCTACCACCTTAATGACCACCAGCGGGCCCGTTTATGCTCTGGTCGGTCGGACGCATGTCATGCCTCCAAAACAGTCATCAAACGCCAGCCTGGAAAAGGATGGTCGAACTGGTGAAACCGTTTTGGAGAAGGTTCCCACGAATAAAGGCCGCCAATATCGGTCTCAAAATAGCCACGACCGTCCAACTTCACCGGCATGTTTGGACGGCGTGGATCATCCCATGACCGGTTGGACAAGCATTGTCATGCACACCGGCGGTCCCACCCTTTCCTTACCTGACCGACTTTCTCACGACCTAGCCAGGGAGGAGCGAACGCTTGATCAAAGTTCGGTCGGCGTGATGCTTTAAAGGTCGCAGGAAATTCCACTAAGGGTCTTAAATCGATCACGACCATCTAACTTCACCGGCATGTTTGGATGGCTTAAATCAGATCCATAGCCATCAGACAGGTATTGGCATGTTCACCACCGGCCCAATGTGGGACCCACATGGTCGGCCACCCCAGACAAGTAGCATAGCTTGAAAATTCGTCCAGCCAAAGTAGCGTGCACACGAAACCCTAATTAGGGTTTGCGGCATATCACATGTGTCGCAAATCAGTCACGACCATCCATCTTCGCAGGCATAGATGGAGGGTGTAGATGTAGATTCAAAGGGTCCCATGCATGTCAATACAATCACCGTGGGCTCGTCTACGTGTGTGACCAATCGGCCAAGGCCTACCATGGCTATACGCCTCGATTCGTGCGCCCAAACTAGGCATGGTCGCGCGGTTTCCAATTGCAAACCGATCTCGACCACTCAACTTTGCCGGAAAAATTGAGTGGCTTAGATCACATCTCCATGGGACAGTGAGGTACATACATGTACACCGGCAAATCCGTCTACACGCATGCCCGGTCGGTCTTGCCAAAAACATCTCCCATGCATGGATTCGACCAAGCTGAAAGTAGGTGCTTGCGAACCTCCTAAACCCTAATCCGACGGTCACAGATGTGGGTCGCAAGTCATCTCGTCCGTCCAACTTCGCCAGCTTGGACGGACAACCTAAGACAGGAGTTAGGAGACCAATGAAGCATCACAATAATCACCGTTCGCCACTCTTCCACATAGAGTGATCGGTCAAAGCGTAGCTTGCCCATGCAACCTCCAAACGATCACTCGAAGATGGCTGGATGTGATGCTATTTCAAGACGCTTAATCCGCGACTTACTCCGTTAAGCTTAAAACAGCGATGCTTTGTACATGCTGAATATATTCGATGCATTACATGCATAGAATACACACGATATTTCATAAATATCGACTTCCTAAATAACTTAGTTATTTAATCTAGCATCACATGCTACTTTCTGTGGGTCCCACGATCCACACATTCGATACATCAAGCATGTTACAAACTGGGGGATACATACTGGGGTATTAGTCTGGCGGTTTACAGCGTGCACCGTGCAACGCGCCATCACAAGAACGTGTCAGGAAGACATGGACGGTTAGTGATGATGGGAGAAGTGGGCAAGACTGGTCGTGTGGCATTAACGCACGACTCCACTACTCCATCACTCCACTTCCTCCACTTCCCACGAGAGACGAGGGTTAGGCTCAATGAATTGTATAAATAGGTTCTCCTCCCTATTTCCACAAGACAAGAGACGAAACAGAAATCAAGTGTGGATACAACGTATTCCAACACCATAACTGATAGCTTACATTCTGCAAGCCAGTTCAGCTTTATGATACAAGTCATACATAGCCAACACCTTCACAATCTCAACACCTTCTTCGCTTCCCTTCCTAAGATCAGTCCCATCTCCTTCACTTTGTGACCGAAGCAAGTCTGGAACGACCATTTCTTGGTTTAGGACAGAATTGTACGGATTGATTTCTCGAATCAAAAGCACTCCTGCGCAGTGCATTTGTTTAGGGTTTAGATTCATTTCTCATCCACACACCCCAAATTACCAAAACCGGCAGAAATAGTTTTCACCCATAAACAATTGGCGACCACAGTGGGAGATTAATCTCTCGGTTGTGAAGTCAATTCCTTCAAAATATGATTCAATTTTGTCAATTTCGAAAAGGATAGATCATAGGTCCAATTCAATCATCAATCCATTTCAAGATGGTAGCACTTAGGTCTGGATCAGCAATCAATTCTGAGGGAGCTAGTATGGATAACACTCTCGGTATCGATGTACCTGTCAGTAGAGCTACTGTGGTCAATACATCCCGTGGATTCGTCTCTTCTACCACCAACGTCAGCGGAGCAGGAGATATTCCAGTAAGTGTAAAGCCTCCTATCACCAGAGCCAGAGCAGCGGCGAATCCCGACATCTCCTCAAGTACGACGCCTCCGGCGGTCACCAGAGCAACAACTTCCACTCCTTCATCAGGACGAGGAGCTGGAGGAGCAAGAGGAGGACCATCTCCCATTACCATCGCAGATTTGATGGAGAGGAGGGAAGTTCTTGCTAAGACTCAAGCGGATATGGAAGCAACTCAGAAAGAGGTACTCACTTTCCTCAAAACTTTAACTGAACGATTGCCACAAGATCCACGGCAACCCCTGGAGCCAACAAGGGATGCCTTCGATACACCTGGAACATGTGTTTCCACTCGGGCCCACATGAATGAAGAAACTCGTGTTGCTCCTGAACGCCCAAGGGAAAGGGACCATCCATCCAACTTCATCACGCGTGAATACCTGGAACGACTCCTCCAAAACCGAGTACCACTGGCATACACCAAAAACGCCACTATACCATTATCAGGCGCCAACAGAAGGTAGCCATAATCAACGGCTACCCTTCCTCATGAGATGCAATCTCAGCCATCCAAGTTCGCCACCGAACTGACAGACTTGTGGCAAGTTTTAGGCAACCAACCGCCTAAATCTAGTGGTCATGGCTACCCCAGACGCCACTTACACCACCGTGCCACTGGTATGCACAAGTTATGCCAGTCATGTCGCAGTACCACTGGCATACACCAAAAACAGCACTGTGCCATTACCAGGCGCCAACAGAAGGTAGCCATAATCAACGGCTACCCTTCCTCATGAGATGAAATCTCAGCCATCCAAGTTCGCCACCGAACTGACGGACTTGTGGCAAGTTTTAGGCGACCAGCCAAGACGAGCTTAATATCATCACATGTTATTTTCCTGCGGTAAGTCTCTTGATTTTGACTTGCCACACGTAGCAAAGTGCTACATGTTTTCCAAGAAAACATTCGAGACATCAAACATGTCACAAACTGGGGGATACTCATCGGGATATTGGTCTGGCGGTTTACAGCGTGCAGCGTGCAATACGCCCATTACAGGAAAGTGTCATGAAGCGGGACGGTTAGTGATGGCAAGAAGTAATGGTGTAAACGGATCCACTTCCTTCATCATGGAAGCATAATTTCTGACGGTTACACGTTACTCCATTCTTCCACCACTCAATCGTTTCCACTTCCTACGAGACCAGGGTACGTTTTATTACGACTTGTATAAATAGGTTTCACCTATTTCCACCAAAGAATAAGTTTTTTGGTCGGCAACAACATAGTATCCAGAAATCACTAAGAAATGACAGATTTTCACTCTGCAAGCCAGTTCCACTTTCTGATACAAGTCATAAAAATAATCCACATCTTCAGAATTAACTATTCTGGTCTCAACACTCTCTTCGCTTCCCTCCCTAAGACCAACCCTTCTCCTTCACTTTGTGACCGAAGCAAGCCTGGAACGACCATTTCTTGGTTTAGTCCAGGATTGTACAGATTGATATCTCGAATCAAAATTACTCCCGTGCAGTACATTGTTTAGGGTTTAGATTCATTTCTCCTCCATACCCAAAATTTCCAAAATCATCAGAAATAGTTTCCACCCACAAACACAAAGATGTGCAGATTGAAAATCTACCTATCTCACCTTTAGGGGTAGTATTAGCTTTGTTATTATAATGTCAACATCGGCATTTTTGGATTGAATATATGCAGGTTATTGTGTTGTTGAAACTTGGAATCAAGCGTATGTATAATAAATTCATGTAATTTGTTTATACACATGATGTAAAATTTTTGTCACTAAAATTGACAAAGGGGGAGATTGTTAGAGCATTCCTCGGTTGGACCCACCAAGCGTTGGTATGTCAAGTTTGATTGTCATATTTTAGCGAACCAAAACTCATTTAAAGAGTCACTTAATTATTTACTAGAGTCAACTTCGTATAGGTTAGCTAGAAAGTTATAAGGATATCAGACTTACAAGTATTACTCGAAGACTTGAAGAATGTGAAGAAGTAAAGAGCTACATCGACGATATCATCCTTCCTCTTGAGGTTAGTAATATTTTGACTTGAACTGTTTCATTCCTAACGTATCTTTCAAGTCGTGCTATATTGAAAACATAACTGCGAAGCTATGAATGATTATACTCTAGTTAGACGTAGTATTAAGGAACTATAATAAGAAGTATAACGCCTATCTTTTGAACTTCGTATATAAGACATCGATATAATCGTATGAATGCTATTGTGATTATGTATGGGTATGGGTGAAGATTTAGTCTTAGGAAACAATATTTTACATTCGTTTAAAGGAAGTACAATTCATAAACTTGTTTTGTGAATCGAAAGGGAAATTGCTAGGCTTATTGGTATTGTTATTCATTGCAAATCTTTGGATTACCAATATGTGTGTTTAGTATAACCGCTCATAACTTGTTTATGTATCTTGGTAAAACTATTCACAATGCCTGACTTATGTATCGGTATGACTTTTATTAGTGAAACCAATCTTAAGTAATCACCTGAGATGGTATGATCGATATTTGTAATTGGTGTGACCATTCCTAGTCATTGGGTAACCGATCCTAGAACTTGGTGGGACTAATCACAAGATGTGTAATCGATCCTTGTAGTAGGTTAAAAAGTTTTAATAATTGGTGTAACCGATCCTATAACTTGTGCAACTGATCACAAGTAAGTACCATAAATAAGTGGTAACCGATCCTAGTACTTAGTTAGCCATTTTATGGAAACTAGTGTGATCGATCCTAGTAGCCACTTGGAGGTAGAACCGAAATTTGTGTTTGGTAGAACTGAGTACGATTTTTTTTTAAAAGTTGTTGTAGTGATAGTGGTAAAAAGATTCGTTTCAGACTTGTGAAGGAAATGGAATTTTTAGATTTAATAAAAATATATATACAAAAATATTAACAATGGGTGAGAGGTACTGGGACTAAGGATTTGGCTGAATTCACTACACAAGGTTCATTCATATATTCTTTGACAAATAAAACTCAATAAAATTAACATAGACTCTGATTTTGCCAAGATAGATTCTTAAAACATTGATTGTAAGTCCTAAGCATGATGTATCAAAACAACTAAGCTAAGCATACATCATCAAATTAAATAACAACCAATTAATTCAAATCATATTTCAATTTTAGATTAATGCAAAAGTCATAAAAAAAAAAATTACCCCAAGGATGAAATTCAGCCTCCTCCGTCGTCCCAGTTTTGGGTTTTAGCTCCTCATGATGAAAACACGCTCAAAATATATTTTTATAGCTCAAATGGTGTTTACAATGGAGAGAAAAGGAGAAAATGGTGTAAAACTGTAATCTGCGACGCACAAAAAGCGTCACAGAATGAATGATAAAACACAAGTGCTGCTGCTGTTTAGACTGCACTGCGACCCACGGCTGTGCGTCTTAGACACTGTTGATAAACCACTGTCCTTGCGAGTCTGGTCTTCGTGTTCTTGGTGTTCTTCATCATCAGCAGCAGCAAACAGAGTTTCATCAACTCTTGATTTCTCGCTCCTGAGCTCTCTATCGACCCCAAACTCTCGACACCTCTTCTATGAGTCCCCACACTCTATATATACTCCACAGGATCAAGAAGTCTCGCTATAACTCGAGATAATTCTCTCTTAACTCGGTTTGATGAAAAAATATTCTGGGAATATTTTCTTCCCTGATTTAGCTTCTCACGCGTAGATTTCCATCCTGGTCACTCTAGAAATGTTTACACACGACCCACAATGTTGGCTAGAGCCCTCATGCATGAGCAGAACACGCTCAAATCTTCTCCAATCCCGTGTCCAACCCGTGTTTCCCTGTTTTGCATTCCGTGAATTATCCAGCTAATTCTGGCCAAATTTGATCGAACCAAAAGCCCAAAACGTGTTTGCTAGGACATATCACAACTTCCTACCAAAAATCAGCCATTGAATCGCCCTAGAACACGTTCAAAAATTCCAACAAAACATCTGCCAGTTGATAGTATTTTTTTCCCGCCAATTTTTGGTTTTTGAATTTGGGAAGAAGATGTCCCCCCCTAACCAGAACTGGGGTGCGAATAGCAGCTGCCTTTGGGGTGACCTGGGGTGCCCCTTAGTAATTGAGGTGCCCCTTATCCAACGGTGAGAGTCCGAATAACACGTGTCCTCCGGGGCTTTTACCAACTTTTCGAGCCGAATTTTCCAAAAAATGTTTATATTCCAAAGGTGCCTACAAACACATAAAACACCAAAATTAGTACAAACTCGAGTGCCAACAATATATAGTATTGAGATCAAATTAAACACAAAAATGTGTCTATCAAATACCCCAAACTTATTATTGCTAGTCCTCGAGCAAAATTTATTTTTGAAAAGATAAAAAGACTACACTTAGCACGTGCAGCAGGCCGTTAAACCGCTAGGTGGCCCTAGCGGCAGAGTGTTGTCTCCGGAGGGTTTACCAGAGGTGTACCCACAAAACTTTACTCCTAATTGGTCACAAGTATCCAAAGAGCTATGAGGACATACATATTCTCAACCTATCTCCAAGTAAGTAGAATGCCAGAGAAATTAAAGGTGTCAGCTCTAAAGCTGACTGAAGAAAAGGGGAGACACATCCACACCACTGCTAGATAAAGAGATATCCGCTACACAGCTAGATAAACATTGTAAGATGCGTCCGCTGCTTTACAGCTGGATAAGATTAGGAGAGAGATAAAAATGAGAGGGACATCTGCTACACAGCTGGACTAATTACGTGTGATGAGTTAAACCAGTGCTAGAAAGATTTTGTGCCAGATTGAAAGCAGACTAACAAAGCAACCAAAATGCATCTTTCTTCGACTCTCTCACAGTGCTCAGTAGAAATAACGTCTTCTTCGGTCTTCAACTGTTGATGATAAACTCTCGAACCTCATAGAACCTTGACAATTAACTCTTCTCTTCGATTTCTTGCTTGACTTATAAATTTCTTCTTCCCTATGGCCTTATTGAACAAAAAGAACGTAATGATGTTTCATTTTTTTTTTGATGAAAACAAAAAATTACAAGACAAAAATTTACATGGCCATGAGAGAAGTACTTTCAAAACTTGGATCTTCGCAACTTGTGATGTCTTGGTATCATGGATTCTAACAACTTATATCATTTGCTCTTAACTTCAACTTTGATTTTTGAATTATTCACTTCTATTGTTGCTTCTAAACCTAAAACGTCTTCAACTTTCTTCATAGATTTTGATGTCGCTCCGCTTGTTAATGATGATAAGTTTCTACTGAGAGAGAGTCGCAATCCAGTAACTAAGACTACATTGTGAGGTTGCTTTGTCTTTCTGGCATTTCCATGACCTACTTTCCTTTCCATCATGTATGGTTAGGTCCATCACGGTTACCCTCTAAAAGGAACAAGTTCTCTCCTGAATTTCAAGGATCTCAATGTCTTTTTCTCTAATGTCTCAATAAGTTGTTATCTCTAGCATTCCAATTTCTATCTTTTCGGTGAGAAACAGTATGTAAACTTAGCTAACCGGATACCATGTGACGCTAGAAGTTTCAAAAGTGCAAAAAAGTTCTCCCATCCCCCAAACTTAAATCTAACATTGTCCTCAATGTTCTAAAGATAAAATTAAAAGCATATGAACAAGGAGAAACTGTTACCATTTGAAGCAAAAGAGTTAAGGAAAGATATTACCGTGTCGCATGAGATTGGGTTACCTCCCAAGAAGTGCTAAGTTTAAAGTCTTCAGCCAGACATCGGAAGGAATTAGTCACCTCATAGAATCAAAAAGTAACAGCCGAAATAACTGTGGGTCTTCAAAACCAAAAAGAGCTGACCAAAGGAAACTACAATAACCCAAGAAAGTGAACAAGGATAGCATGCCCTTATCTAGTTTCCTGATTAAGATATTTATATCTAATTGTGGTTCAGGTTCAGGTTCTAAGAAAGGGTCTAAATAAAATATTTTCATTGGTTGCATTTCTTCATAGGTGGGATCCGAATCATTAGGTCCTAGAGTCTGGAAAAACTCAAATATGATCTTAGAAGCGCACAATAATAACCTAAATAACTGAGGATCCTCTAAGTCAATAAGATTTGACTTACAAAATTGACCACAATGAGAGTAGTGGTCACTCTTAAGCAAATGTGTCGATTCTAATTTCCTAAAACATTTAGGTTTAGTCTCACAACTTAATATTCGACACATTTGAAATATAAACGTTCCCACATTTGGAAGAAAACTATTTGGTGGGAAAACAAAGTCAATCTGGGTATCATAGCCTGGGAAAACCACATCAACCAGATGATGGGTTTCTAACGACTGAACTTCTTCCTGGACATCATTAGGTTCGGGAGAACGAGTATGAAGGTAATCTTGTAAAATGGTCGAGGCAGAGATATCAAGTCCAAAATGAGGGATCTCTGTAAGAGCTAAAGGTATGACACAAGGAGAATGATAATCACCCCCAAACTTAGATTTTTGGGTATCTCTAGATAGACTAGCTACAATTTCCTTAATTTCTAGATCATTGGAATCCTGAAAATAGTCAATTGCTCCTTCGAGGTTATACTCAAGTGACGCATCCTTACTCATATTTAATAGCTCTACGAGTTCATTTTCTTCGTCTAAGACTATTGTTTCTAAGTCGCTAGACTCTAAAACACATTTTCGGAATAAACCCGTTCCTCTAAAGCATTATCGGCTTCGTAATCAAAACGAAAAACTACATCGTCTAAAACGGTGGTATCCCTAATCAAATCCTCGTCCTTTTGAATAGGTGAAAATATAAAAATTTATTTGTTTGAACTAGAATCATTATAAAGCTCAATTGGATTAATAGATTCCTGATCACTGCCTACACATTTCAGATTCTTCATTACTACTATCCTCATCATAATAGTACGAAGATGATTGAACCTTATCTAAATAAGTAGTGTCTTTTATTCTAACCTCGTCCTCTAAATTAGGCAAATATTCACTATTGATATCAAGGGTAGAATTAGAAACCTATTTTGGAAATTTAGATATTTCGAGCAGCATTAGCAACTGTTCATTTTCTGCCTCTAGACGTGCCTGAATTTCACTGAGCATAACACTTATACGTTTACCACTCTCGTTTATCATCTCAGAATATCGTGTACACTCTTCTTTTGAACTATTCATTGCAACTAAACGTTTATACGTCCTTTCAATCCGTTGTTGGGTCTCTTCTAGAGATGGAACAGGTTCAGAAATATCATAATCAGGACTAGTTTCCAAAAACGAGTAACCAGTACTACAGTGTTCCTGATTTTCTTGCTCGTAAGACCAATTCGCGTGTGGATAGTAATTGGGCTCACCATGGTATGAACCATAACCTTGAAAAGGTTGGCGTTCCCAACTACTATTCCCACCATGGTCATAAAAATGATGATGTCCATATTCAAATTCAGATCGATACTCATTGTATTGGCTTCTGTCATACCAGTTCGACATTCTTAATTGCAAGGGAATTCTACACAATCACAAACAAGGCTGACTCGACCAAATCAAACCTACTGATTTCTAGCAAACAAAAAGCATGATGGATCCACTTAGATTGTTTCTAGACCAGCTTCTAATCCTTCGAAAGGGAATGCGTTACAATTTAAGCAAACCCCTCTGGAATCAATCCGAGTCAAAGTAAGTTGAATTGAGGCGAGGGAAGCTCAGTGGAGCTTTGATACCCAAGGCCTCACTGCTATCACAAGGCGGCGCAGTCACGCATTCAACTCACAGAAACCATCATGAACTTCGAAGTATGCTAAAAGAGTAACCAATATTTTTCGAACGACTTTCCTACTAAGCTCGTTACCCTATAGGTCTCGTTCTAGTCAAAATTTTAAGCTTAGGTTCGCGTTTGGTTTCGTTTTCCTAAAGCGGGCAAGAATGGAGCGGTGATGAAATCCGAACCCTTATCTTGTATTGGCCAGGCCTTGCCCTTTACTAGGAATTTAAAAACATTCCAAATTCGTCCTCAATCAATGAATCACCTTAAGGAATACAGTAACTCGCTTACAGGAGATTCGCGAGTGTTTCGATGGACTTACCTCCCGTACCAGACGGGGGATGAACCGTTGAAGTCGACTCGGGCCACGACTCCTATGTCATGTACGAACCCGAGGGGACGAGACGATATTGTAATCGTCGTCCTTCCCTGCAAACAGTTTATATTTAATTTTTTTTTTAATATATAACCCTTCTGTAGGGTTTAAAATCAAAATAAATTGTCCAAAGTCCAGTCCAATGAAAAGAAATACAAAAATAATAATAATAATTACAAAAATAAATAAATGGAAAGTCTCTTAAAAAAAATAAAAAAAAATAATTCTCTCTCTCTTTTTTTTTCTCTCTTTTTTCTTTATTTTTTTGCTTTGTCTTTTTTCCTTCTCTTTTAGCTTTAAGCTTTGATTCTAAGGTCTTTAGTATCCAACTTCAAACCTGTAATACAAAGACACAACCAAAGAGACGTAAAAAGAACAAATGGAATAATAAAAAATAATAAAAACCTAAAAATTCTACCTAAGCACAAATCCGCGTCGGCGGCGCCAAAATGATTACAATTTTTTTTTAAGTTGTTGTAGTGATAGTGGTAAGAAGATTCGCTTCAGACTTGTGAAGGAAATGGAATTTTTAGATTTAATAAAAATATATATACAAAAATATTAACAATGGGTGAGAGGTACTGGGACTAAGGATTTGGCTGAATTCACTACACAAGGTTCATTCATATATTCTTTGACAAATAAAACTCAATAAAATTAACATAGACTCTGATTTTGCCAAGATAGATTCTTAAAACATTGATTGTAAGCCCTAAGCATGATGTATCAAAACAACTAAGCTAAGCATACATCATCAAATTAAATAACAAACAATTAATTCAAATCATATTTCAATTTTAGATTAATGCAAAAGTCATAAAAAAAAAATTACCCCAAGGATGAAATTCAGCCTCCTCCGTCGTCCTAGTGTTGGGTTTTAGCTCCTCATGATGCAAACACGCTCAAAATATATTTTTATAGCTCAAATGGTGTTTACAATGGAGAGAAAAGGAGAAAATGGTGTAAAACTGTAATCTGCGACGCACAAAAAGCGTCACAGAATGAACGATAAAACACAAGTGCTGCTGCTGTTTAGACTGCACTGCAACCCACGGCTGTGCGTCTTAGACACTGTTGATAAACCACTGTCCTTGCGAGTCTGGTCTTCGTGTTCTTGGTGTTCTTCATCATCAGCAGCAGCAGAAACAGAGTTTCATCAACTCTTGATTTCTCGCTCCTGAGCTCTCCTATCGACCCCAAACTCTCGACACCTCTTCTATGAGTCCGCAACACTCTATATATACTCCACAGGATCAAGAAGTCTCACTATAACTCGAGATAATTCTCTCTTAACTCGGTTTGATGAAAAAATATTCTGGGAATATTTTCTTCCCTGATTTAGCTTCTCACGCGTATATTTCCATCCTGGTCACTCTAGAAATGTTTACACACGACCCACAATGTTGCTAGAGCCCTCATGCATGAGCAGAACACGCTCGAAGCTTCTCCAATCCCGTGTTCAACCCGTGTTTCCCTGTTTTGCATTCCGTGAATTATCCAGCTAATTATGGCCAAATTTGATCGAACCAAAATCCCAAAACGTGTTTGCTAGGACATATCACAACTTCCTACCAAAAATCAGCCATTGAATCTCCCTAGAGCACGTTCAAAAATTCCAACAAAACATCTGCCAGTTGATAGTATTTTTTCCCGCCAATTTTTGGTTTTTGAATTTGGGAAGAAGATGTCCTCCCCCCTAACCAGAACTGGGGTGCGAATAGCAGCTGCCTTTGGGGTGACCTGGGGTGTCCCTTATTAATTGAGGTGCCCCTTATCCAACGGTGAGAGTCCGAATAACACGTGTCCTCCGGGGCTTTTACCAACTTTTCGAGCCGAATTTTCCAAAAAATGTTTATTTTCCAAAGGTGCCTACAAACACATAAAACACCAAAATTAGTACAAACTCGAGTGCCAACAATATATAGTATTGAGATCAAATTAAACACAAAAATGTGTCTATAAAGAACTGTTAAACCCATCAATGGTGATTGAATGTTTTTGATCAATCACATAGTTCTTGGAAATCAGATGAACCAATTCTAAACTCGTTTGGAAGTGTGGAAAATCGGTTCCAAGATTGTAAATATGAAAAAGGATTTACAAAGTAAAGATGTCGACATATTTTGAACATGTGTAGTAATTCTTATCTATAATTTTTCAAAGATATTCCTTAATAACTAAAGGAGAATCCGGATCGAAATAAATTGAGAATATTTTAATTAAGGTTTTTAGTTTTATATGCTTTTAATTTCCAGCAATTAAATGCATATCTTTAGAAAATAAAAATTGGTAATATGCATTTACTAATTGGAGATTTTCTACTGAGATTTCGGTAAATATACAGAGCATTTCCAGGAATTATGAAAACCGATTTTGGCTTTATTGCATATCTTTGAGAATATTCGGTTTTGGAAATTCCTTGGTGTCCAAACTTCCTTGGTCTATAAATATTGAAATTTGCATTTTGAGCAAACTAATCCTCAGAGCCAGCAAAACTACCTAGTTGTGTTGTTACTTGTGGAGCCGTCTATTCGGAGAGGAAAGTACCCTAATTAGGCGAAATCTCTTATGACCGCTCGTTTTAAAGACTTCTTTGGGATTGAGAAGCTCTACGAGTACCGTTGGTGGGAAACTAGATAACTGCAGTTTATTATTAGTTTTCAATTTATTTGACTGACTAACGGTTGTTGAACTTTAATTGCACCTAGTTTGTTTATGCTTGAGAATCTTCTCTTCTGATATAAGATTCACTCAAACTAAATCGAAGTGTCGACAGAGATCTTTAGACTGTTTGTAGATCTAAAGATGTCTTGTGATAATCCATCGTTAACAGAATCCGTTCTGTGTGTGATTGATCATAAGAGATTCAAGTTGTTTGTGTGCAGGTGTTTATTGAAGATCTAAGAATATTGAAGACAAAGAAGATTTGTTATTTGAGTTCATAATCTTTGGTGTGCATAAAACTTGATCGGCTGAGGATCCAACTATAATCGGTTTATATTTTGATAGATTGGATTGATTAGTTGTGTAGATCGGCATCAATACATTTCTTTGTGATTTATAGTATTGATTGCATAGTCTAAACAATTACTTTGTTAGTTGTTGAATAGATTGATCTAACAACCCGACAAAGGAGTTTATTGGTAAACGGAAGAGCCTTTTGTCAAACTCATATCACGTTGAATGAAAAGAGTTGTTACCGAACATATTTGTTGTTCCTTTACTGTTTGGAATACGAACCAAAGGAATTGTTCCAAGTGCGTGACTTATTGCAAGTTGGGGGCGCAGGGATACTGCGGAAACTAGGTGAACTATAGGTTTAGTTGCTGGGTCTCAACTATACGAAGTTGGTTTAGATTTTGTATAGCGGCTTAATTCTGAGAGTATTTAATTCTGGAAAATGTCCCGGGGTTTTTCTACATTTGCGGTTTCCTCGTTAACAAAATCTTGTTGTGTCTTTTACTTTTCTATTTCCGCAATTATAATTGATTTATTATAATTAGAAGAAAAATACACAAATGTTAATTCCTAATTACTTCATAGCAATCCTACAGTGTTCGGATAAGTCCGAACCTATTATCAATTAATCATACTTCGTTGTTGTATTGTCTCGATCTTTTATCCATAGTCAATCACGCAAGTTATCTTGTTTTCGTATTGTCTCGATCCCCTATCCATAGACGATCACACGAAGTGTGAACCGATTCGTTGTATTATCTCGACTCAATCCATAGACAATTACTTTCGGAGAAAGGACTTATAGGTGAAAAAGTTTTAGATTGAGGTATATTTGGGTACCCTCGTCTTTTCAATGGTTCATCACTTTGTTGCTCATATCATCTAATTGCAAAGTGATTGTGATATTATGGTAACTCATATCATCTGACTCGGCAAGGCGATGAAAGAGATGATTGTTGACATACTTGATGAGGCAAGTTGCATTTCATTTGAAAAGGCGGGGGTCTAACAACCACACCCAATATTTCGCTTAGCAATCTGTATGGCTAACTCCAATATACTTTTAAGAGAATCAACTAGACAGTTAGACTCAATCTTAAGAAAATTATATCAAAGAGTTATATCTCAATTTTTCAATTCAATCTGCAATCAAACAAATAGGAATTTGCGAGCCCGATCGACTAAGAGAATAACTTGGACGGTATCACAAACCAATATCAAGTGTCAATCAATTCAATCAACAACCCAAAGGTCGGATTCAAGAACTGATTGAACTTAACGCATAACCTATGATATCTTTATTATATAATATAACTAACTATAATGCGGAAAAGAAATAACACAGACACCAGAAATTTTGTTAACGAGGAAACGTCAAATGCAGAAAAACCTGGGTACCTAGTCCAGATTTGAACACCACACTGTATTAAACCGATACACACACTAGCCTACTCCAAGTTAACTTCGGACTGGAATGTAATTGATCCCTAACCAATCTCACACTGATCAAGGTACAGTTGCGCTCCTTACGTCTCTGAAAACCAGCATGACTCTACGCACTTGATTCCCTTAGATGATCTCACCCACAACTAAGAGTTGCTACGACCCAAAGTCGAAGACTTGATAAACCAATATGTCTCACACAGAAAAGTCTATTGTATAGATAAATCTGTCTCCCACAGATAAACCTATGAGTTTTGTTCCGTCTTTTGATAAATCAAGGTGAACAGGAACCAATTGATATACCATACTTATATTCCCGAAGAACAGCCTAGAAATATCAATCACCTCACAATAATCTTAATCGTATGGTAGCGAAACAAGATATTTTGGAATCACAAACGATGAGACGAAGATGTTTGTGACTACTTTTTATCTTAACTATCGGATATTAAATCTCGAGCAAATCTTAGAGAAGACAATACTCAATCACGATAGAAAAAGCAACATCAGAACATGCAACTACAGAGAAAATAGTTGGGTCTAGCTTCACAATCCCAATGAAGCCTTTCAGTCGTTAACCTATAGGGTTTCGTGAAAAACCTAATTAGGTTAAAGGAGAATCGACTCTGGTCGCAACTAATGTCACACAAGAGGAGTGGGGATTAGGTTTCCTAGTTGCTAGAGTTGTCTTTTATATAGTCTTCAAATCAGGGTTTTCAATCAATGTTACCTTGGTAACAAAGCATTCAAAATTCACCCTTAGATGAAAACTTGATTAGTCTCAGGATAATATCTTTCAACCGTTAGATCGAACTTAGCTTGTTAGACACAAATGAAAAGTGACTTCATTTAGATATGAGTAACCGTACCTAAACGTGTGCACCTTGTTGGTTCAACAATAGTTAACCGAAGTTAGCCATATGAACTCTTTCATATCAACCATATTCATCTTAACCATAACTAGTTCAAATGACTCAAATGAAACTAGTTCTAGAGTTGTTCAATTATTTATATTCTCATAGAAGTATTGATTGGTGCCTAATAATGCATATTTCTAAATCATTTTGTTACCTTTTGTCACATCCTAAGTGTTTTATTGGTTTAATTTTTTTGTCAAATTATGTATTTTGCACTCTCGAGACTTTAATAATTATATTTGGTAAATGCTAATAATTGATGTTTGTATGGTTATATAGGAGAACTAAGAGAAGTATGGTCGGTAGAAGAACTACAAAGAGTGGAAACGTTGCAACACGATGTGCGGAATCTCTGAGCAAAAGCAGAAATATGCAGCCATATTGTTGGACTTGCCTGAGTTAATGGAGCAAACAAGTGGCTAAGAAATGGGTCAAGTGCAAGTGAGAAAATGGAGATGAAAAGAAGACATGTACATGTGCTGGAAGTCAAATCGAGATGTTCACGTTTGGAAGTAAAGAAGCAAGTTTCACTTATACATCTAAGCCATATGTTTGTGTATAACACCCAAGCGGACCCTAAATCCCATCTTCCATTTTTCACTTTCAAATCTGGATTAGAAAAACTCTTTTTTCCCTTCTCTCACCGACAATACCCTCTTTGTCGCCTGAGAACAGAGACAGCCCTAACTTTGTTAGCCCCAACCCTCTCTATCCCTATTTCGTTGTCTCTTTTGTTCATCCCAGTACAAGTTCACATAAAATCGATCTCTTCATCGACAATTTTCACCTCTTCCCTACTTGTTAGAGCATGCTCGGTCGAACTCGCATGCGTTGCTATCTCAAGCATGTTTGTCAATATTAGTGATCAAAACTATAAGTCTTGATTTCTAGCCTACTATAGATAAGTCTCGGACTAGGATAGAAAGTGTAGTTGAGCTCAAGAAATCCATGGCAATCATCATACAAGACGAAGGACTACTCAAGGAACTGGTGGAACTTCATCGACTAAAAGGTATGTGGAGACTTGAACTTATCTATCACTCAAAAGTCTATCTACGCTATCTTTCAACCGTTAGATCGAACTTAGCTTGTTAGACACAAATGAAAAGTGACTTCATTTAGATATGAGTAACCGTACCTAAACGTGTGCACCTTGTTGGTTCAACAATAGTTAACCGAAGTTAGCCATATGAACTCTTTCATATCAACCATATTCATCTTAACCATAACTAGTTCAAATGACTCAAATGAAACTAGTTCTAGAGTTGTTCAATTATTTATATTCTCATAGAAGTATTGATTGGTGCCTAATAATGCATATTTCTAAATCATTTTGTTACCTTTTGTCACATCCTAAGTGTTTTATTGGTTTAATTTTTTTGTCAAATTATGTATTTTGCACTCTCGAGACTTTAATAATTATATTTGGTAAATGCTAATAATTGATGTTTGTATGGTTATATAGGAGAACTAAGAGAAGTATGGTCGGTAGAAGAACTACAAAGAGTGGAAACGTTGCAACACGATGTGCGGAATCTCTGAGCAAAAGCAGAAATATGCAGCCATATTGTTGGACTTGCCTGAGTTAATGGAGCAAACAAGTGGCTAAGAAATGGGTCAAGTGCAAGTGAGAAAATGGAGATGAAAAGAAGACATGTACATGTGCTGGAAGTCAAATCGAGATGTTCACGTTTGGAAGTAAAGAAGCAAGTTTCACTTATACATCTAAGCCATATGTTTGTGTATAACACCCAAGCGGACCCTAAATCCCATCTTCCATTTTTCACTTTCAAATCTGGATTAGAAAAACTCTTTTTTCCCTTCTCTCACCGACAATACCCTCTTTGTCGCCTGAGAACAGAGACAGCCCTAACTTTGTTAGCCCCAACCCTCTCTATCCCTATTTCGTTGTCTCTTTTGTTCATCCCAGTACAAGTTCACATAAAATCGATCTCTTCATCGACAATTTTCACCTCTTCCCTACTTGTTAGAGCATGCTCGGTCGAACTCGCATGCGTTGCTATCTCAAGCATGTTTGTCAATATTAGTGATCAAAACTATAAGTCTTGATTTCTAGCCTACTATAGATAAGTCTCGGACTAGGATAGAAAGTGTAGTTGAGCTCAAGAAATCCATGGCAATCATCATACAAGACGAAGGACTACTCAAGGAACTGGTGGAACTTCATCGACTAAAAGGTATGTGGAGACTTGAACTTATCTATCACTCAAAAGTCTATCTACGCTATCTCCTATCTTGAAGACAAAAGTCATTTTGCTATATAGAATTTGATTATACACATTTGCTATTTCGAGCCGAGTTTATCTCGCCTATCTACTTCTCGAAATATGTGTTGGTAAGCTTTCGCTTTGGCCAAGTTCATCTTTACCTAGTGACGAAAGTCATGTTATGTTGCAATCACTTTGAAAATGGCTTTGACGAAAAATGGTTTGTGAATAACAACTATATAACGTCCTCTGAGAATGTTTCAATGATTGAAATGAGAGTTTAGATTATATAAACAATGATGGATATAAGCATTGTATGGCAAAATATATATGTATAAGTCCTTTTTTCCTTGAACCGAAGTTTGCGAACTTTGTTGATCAAGAGAACCGGAACAAGAGCCGTGAACTCAGTCCGCGAATCCAGTCCACGAACTGGCGGAAGTTCTCGACCCGAGAAAATCTGCTGGAGTTTGAGAACTCCTTCCGGGAACTTAAGTCCGCGAACTAAGTCTGCGAACTTAAGCTGGTTATATCTAAAGACGATTGTTTGTGAACTTATCTATATTAACTAAGGAATGCAAATTGCAAACTGTGGCTATAAAGTTCATGAACCGATTCGAGCGAATCAAATCGTTTTTGCTTCGATTGTGTCTTGTGTAGTTACTTAAGATTTCCTTGCAATTGAACAACTCTCTAACTAGTTCATTTGAGTCATTTGAACTAGTTATGGTGAAGAAGAATATGGTTGATATGAAAGTGCTCATATGGATAACCATTTGGTTAGCTATTGTCAAACCAACAAATGTACATGTCTGGGTACGGTTACACAAACCTAAAATCATGCATGTGTGTAAGAAGCTAAGTTTTCGATCCAACGGTTGAAAGATATTAGCTTGAATCTAATCAAGTTTTCATCTAACGGTGAATATTGAATGCTTTGTTACCAAGCTAACACTGATTGCAAACCCTGATTTGAAAGACTATATAAGGGAGAACTCTAGCAACTGGGAAACCTAATCCCCACACCTCCTATGTGATACTAGTTATATTATCTAGAGTCGATTCTCCTTTAACCTTTGGTTTCTTCTTAAAAACCAGGTTAACAACTTAAAAAATTCATTGGGATTGTGAAGCCAGACCGATACTACTTTCTCGTAGTTGTGTGATCTGATTTTGCTGATTCTATCATTTTGAGTACAATCGTAATGATTGGCTTGAGATTTATATCTCCGATAGGCAAGATAGAAAAGTAGTCACAAACATATTCGTCTCATCGTTTGTGATTCCACAATATCTTCTTTCGCCGAGTCAATTAAGATTAATGTGAGGTGATTGATAATATTAGGTTGTTCTTCGGGAATATAAGTCCGGGTTATAAATTGGTTCCTGTTCACCTTGATTTATCAAAATACGGAACAAAACTTGTAGGTTTATCTGTGGGAGACAGATTTATCTATTCTATAAACTTTTCTGTGTGATACAGATTTGTTTATTAAAATGTTCGACTTTGGGTCGTAGCAACTCTTAGTCGTGGGTGAGATCAGCTAAGGGAATCAAGTGCGTAGTATCCTGCTGGGATCAGAGACGTAAGGAGCGCAATTGTACCTTGAATCAGTGTGAGATTGATTGGGGTTCAACTACAGTTCAGAACGAAGTTAGTTTGTAGTAGGCTAGTGTCTGTAGCGGCTTAATACAGTGTGGTGTTCAATCTGGACTAGGTCCCGGGGGTTTTCAGCATTTGTGGTTTCCTCATTAACAAAATTTTGGTGTCTGTGTTATTTCTATTCCGCATTATATTTTGTTATATAATTGAAATATCACAGGTTGTGCGTTTGAATCAATCAATTGGAAATCCGACCTTTGGTTGTTGATTGAAATTGATTGATCCTTGAACATAGCTCTTTGGTACCGTTCAAGTGATTTCTCTTGTATTCAATTAGACTCGCAGATTTATATTTGCTTGAGAAAGAATTTAATCAAGAAATAGAGATATAACTCTTTGATATACTTTATTAAGATTGAATCTAGTTGATTCTCTTGAAAGTATATTGGATTTTGTCCATACATATTGCTAATCTAAATATTGGGTGAGGTTCCCCGCTTTTTCAATTGGTATCAGAGCAGGCAAACACGTTCAAGACCTTACATGTTTGTGTTTGTAGCGATCTGAATCTATGGACAGAGGTGTTATCTCTATCAACGTACCACCAGTCTTCGATGGCTCTAATTACTTATGGTGGAAAATTGCTATACGATCTTTCCTTGAAGCACGTGATTTTCAATCATGGGTATTTGTTGTTAGTGGCTATGATGCTCCCGTTGTGGCAGTAGGAAATGTAAACGTTCCTAAGAATATTGGTGAATACAGTACTGCTGAGATACTTGCTGCAAAGAAAAATTCCGACGGTTTGAATGCCATCATACATGCCATTACCCCAAATCTTTAGCACCATGTGTCAAATTGCACTAAGTCTAAAGAATCTTGGGATATCTTAGAAACCGTATTCGAAGGAAATACCAGTGAAAAGGAAGCTAGGCTTCAAAACCTTAATTCCGATTGGAAAAACCTTTGTATGGCATATGAAGAAACATTTGATGAGTTTAATCACAAAGTTTCTGAAATTGTTAATGCATCTTTTGCATTGGGTAAGACTATTCCTGAAAAGGACATTGTGATGAAAATTCTCAGATCGATGCCATCTAGATACGACTCTAAGAAGCATGCCATCATTGAGGGAAATAACCTAGATAATCTCTCCAGAAATACGCTGGTTGGGAAGCTTAAGATCTTTGATCATGAGAATTCATCCAAATCTAAGGATGTTGCGTTCAAAGCACTAAAAGACACTAAATTACTTGATAAAAATAAGAAAGTGTATATCTCTGTAGACGATCACTCTGAGACTGATTCATCAGATGAAGATCTCGACAGATCGGTCTCGATGATCACAAGACAGTTTAGGGACCTTCTGTTGAAGAGAAGTAAACGGTTCTCCAGAGATAAGCCTAAAGCATCAGTCAAACCGCATAATCGTATTCCTCCTAAAAACAGGGACACAGATGAAACTGATGACGAGGATATGCCTCAGTGCTTTAAGTGTAAGGGATTTGGTCATTTTTCAAACGAGTGCCCAAATCGTAGAAAATACACTGGGAACAAAGGTTTTGCTGTAACTCTTGATGAAATGTCTGACACCTATGATTCTAATGAGACGAGAAATCGAGGGTTGCACTTCTTGGTGAAAATATTGATTTTGATAATTGTAGCAATACATACATCAATCTTGATATTCTTTCAGAAGAAAACCCAACTAATCTGGAAGAAAAAATTGACCCATTCTTTGGAAACTCTATATGTAATGTTTCAGGTTCCACCATGTGTCTAGCTGCTTGCACATCTCAGAAGCCTGACTTTTATCCTAGATTGACGTGCTCGTATTGTTCTCTAAAGGGTCATGAACTTTCAAAGTGTTACAAGTACAAACACCAATTGAGGCACGTCAACAAACTTCAACAAATAACAAATCAATTAGCAAATAAGCTTAAACTTGCTCAGAAGACCGCTGAGGTATGAAGGATTTTATCTTCGTTTAAGAAGTTAGTTTCCAAGGATAAAACAAGACCATTAGAGAAGAAAGTATGGTCAAGTCGTTTTGGTAGACAGAAGTCTGTGGATTCCTCTCAAGAGGAAAATGGTGGACAAATTGGTGTTCACCGCAACGCAACTTGATTCTGTTGATCTGGGAATCTTGTCTCATGTGCCTGATCAAAAGAGACAAGATTTTGTACCTCTCAGGCTTTAGGAAAAGGTTGTTCTCTTCTTTTCTTAGTTTTGTTTGTTTGGAATCCCTGTCTATCAATTAAGGAGGGTTATTCTCGACAATTCTACTCTCTTTAGGGTTCAGAATTGTGCGTGCAAGAACCTGTTAAAGGTTAACCCTACATTCCTTTTTCCTTCCTTGAAACTTCTTTTATCTTAAGACCACTTGTTGAGATTGTGATTTCCTCTCACAAACCCATACGCCTATGGATGCTCCAAGTACAATGTCTTCTGGTGGAAAGGATGTTAATATGATTGTCAAGCCATCAATCATGAAGGAAAAAGAGAAATCTCCATTAGCTCCAACATTGAAAAGAAAAAGAAGAAATGTGAGGAAGCCTAGAGCTGTTCCTTCAAACTCTCAGAAGTTTTCTGATGTTCTTGAAGTGTTGAAGGAGATGCAAAAGAAGATTCATCAAATAAAGGCTTTTGTGTTTAAGACTCATGAGATTCAGAAGGCCCTGGTTCGACATCAGTCAAGAAGGTTTATTGATATTAACTCCTATCTTCATGAACCTTATGTCCCAATGGTTATTGACGACAAGGAGTTCGAGGACGATAAAGAATTCTTCAAAGGTCTAGTAAATATTCTATTTTCTTGTTTTGTTTAGAAGAATAACTTGAGTTTGGAATAGCCATTATTGTGATTGCACATAGCTATGTCCAACGTTTTCATCTTCATGTTTTTAGAATTATTGGTTTAAATTCTAAAATTATTTGGAAGATGATTTTTACAGTATTAATTTTTATGATTTTATATATTGCAATTTGTTACGGGATATGTGTGTTTGAGTCCGTGAACTGTGATTGTCCCATACCTTGTCAAAAGTTAAGTCCTTTATATGTCGATATGCATGTGTTGATAAAAGAAGGAATGAACTTTTGACAAATACAAAAGTTAAGCCTATTATGTCAGTTATTGATGAAATATATGTTAAAATCTTTTGTTTACAAGGATTATGTCTATTGTATGTCATTGTGCAAATGGTGATGAAAAATAGAATGAATCCTTGATTATTCCACAGTATTTAGTCGACCTCCGGTCTACAATGTTTTGTGCATATACTGTGTTGTTCCATAAAGTGTCTTATGTGGAGCACAATTGACTGAGTTATTCATAGCTTAGTTGTTGCTCCGTGAGGTACTTTATGTCGAGCATGACCAATTAAATTGATTACTCTTTGTGGTTAATTTGGTTGTGTATTCCGATTAGATTAATTATGGGTTCTCTTGTGATTAATCTAATTGAGTATTTTTGAGTCTCCATAAGTTCACTTATGTTGAGCATTTCTGATTAAATTTATCATGGGTTCTCTTGTGGTTAATTTAATTGAGTATTTTGGATTCATATTCATACTTGTATGTGATTTGTTATGTCCAAAGAAATCCTTCTTTTCTTTTGAAATTAAGGTCGCTCTTGTTGTTTTTTCGGGAATGACATTATATGGGGGAGAGCTCTTAATTGAACTTGCGCTTAATTGCGAAATCTTTATGGGGAGTGCGGCTGTGGAATATTATAAGGATTATCTTGTATTTTTATAAACTCCTTGATGAATGCATTTAGCTTCGGCTATATGATTGCATCTAAATAAGATGATATGTGCTTTCTTTTGGTCATGAAATGTCTCTTTCAGATATTTCATTAGGATCCCGTTTTCGTACCTTTGCCAATTTTATTGACAAAAAGGGGGAGAATTAATATATAGTTGAGACTACAAATACATATGGTTTTTGGATCATTATGTAAGGGGGAGTGGTTTCCATGTGAGATGGAGTATTGACTAAGGGGGAGTGATACATATCACCATAGTATTGTTGTCAAAGTTGTGATACAATTGAACTTTGATACGGTATAATGATACTATGACACTGTATAACAATGATTGAGAACTCTTGTTTTCTCGTTGTTATAGCTACGGATTTTCAACAACGATGATGCTGAACTTACAACCTTTGGGATCATTGGAGTACTTGGAAGTGACGAAGATTTCGAGTAATGATGAAGATTAGGCATGTAGAATAGGAGCTACAAAAGTTAATTCATTTATTTTTTTTGTATTCCATATGTTTTGTCACTAAAATTGACAAGGGGGGAGATTGTTAGAGCATTTCTGGGTCGAACTCGCATGCGTTGCTATCTCAAGCATGTTTGTCAATGTTAGTGATCAAAACTATAAGTCTTGATTTCTAGTCTACTATGGCTAAGTCTCGGACTAGGATAGAAAGCGTAGTTGAGCTCAAGAACTCCATGGAAATCATCATACAAGACGAAGGACTACTCAAGGAACTGGTGAAACTTCATCGACTAAAAGGTATGTGGAGACTTGAACTTATCTATCACTCAAAAGTCTATCTACTCTATCTCCTATCTTGAGACAAAAGTCGTTTTGCTATATAGACTTTGATTATACACATTTGCTATTTCGAGCTGAGTTTATCTCGCCTATCTATTTCTCGAAATATGTGCGGGTAAGCTTTCGCTTTGGCCAAGTTCATCTTTACCTAGTGACGAAAGTCATGTTATGTTTCAATCACTTTGAAAATGGCTTTGACGAAAAATGGTTTGTGAATAACAACTATATAACGTCCTTTAAGAATGTTTCAATGATCGAAATGAGAGTTTAGACTATATAACCAATGATGGATATAAGCATTGTGTGGCAACACATATATGTATAAGTCATTTTTTCCTTGAACTGAAGTTTGCGAACTTCGTTGATCAAGAGAACCGGAACAAGAGCCGTGAACTCATTCCGCGAACTCAGTCCGCGAACCCAGTCAGCGAACTGGCGGAAGTTTTCGACCCGAGAAAATCTGCTGGAATTTGAGAACTCCTTCCGGGAACTTAAGTCCGCGAACTAAGTCTGCGAACTTAAGCTGGTTATATCCGAAGACGATTGTTTGTGAACTTATCTATATTAACTAAGGAATGCAAATTGCAAACCGTGGCTATAAAGTTCATGAACCGATTCGAATGAATCAAATCGTTTTTGCTTCGATTGTGTCTTGTGTAGTTACATAATATTTCCTTGCAATTGAACAAATCTCTAACTAGTTCATTTGAGTCATTTGAACTAGTTATGGTGAAGAAGAATATGGTTGATATGAAAGTGCTCATATGGCTAACCATTTGGTTAACTATTGTTGAACCAACAAATGTACATGTTTGGGTACGGTTACACAAACCTAAAATCGTGCACTACATTTGTGTGTAACAAGCTAAGTTTTCAATCCAACGGTTGAAAGATATTAGCTTGAATCTAATCAGGTTTTCATCTAACGGTGAATATTGAATACTTTGTTACCAAGCTAACATTGATTGCAAACCCTGATTTCAAAGACTATGTAAGGGAGAACTCTAGCAACTGGGAAACCTAATCCCCACACCTCCTGTATGATACTAGTTGTATTATCTAGAGTCGATTCTCCTTTAACCTTTGGTTTTTTCTTAAAAACCAGGTTAACGACTTAAAGACTTCATTGGGATTGTGAAGCCAGAACGATACTACTTTCTCGTAGTTGTGTGATCTGATCTTGCTGATTATATCGTTTTGAGTAAAATAGTAACGATTGGCTTGAGATTTATATCTCCGATAGGCAAGATAGAAAAGTAGTCACAAAAATCTTCGTCTCATCGTTTGTGATTCCACAATATCTTCTTTCGCCGCGTCGATTAAGATTAATGTGAGGTGATTGATAATATTAGGTTGTTCTTCGGGAATATAAGTCCGGGTTATAAATTGGTTCCTGTTCACCTTGATTTATCAAAATATGGAACAAAACTTGTAGGTTTATCTGTGGGAGACAGATTTATCTATTCTATAAACTTTTCTGTGTGATACAGATTTGTTTATTAAAATTTTCGACTTTGGGTCGTAGCAACTCTTAGTTGTGGGTGAGATCAGCTAAGGGAATCAAGTGCGTAGTATCCTGCTGGGATCAGAGACGTAAGGAGCGCAATTGTACCTTGAATCAGTGTGAGATTGATTGGGGTTCAACTATAGTTCAGAACGAAGTTAGTTTGTAGTAGGCTAGTGTCTGTAGAGGCTTAATACAGTGTGGTGTTCAATATGGACTAGGTCCCGGGGTTTTTCTGCATTTGCGGTTTCCTCGTTAACAGAACTCTGGTGTCTGTGTTATTTCTATTCCGCATTATATTTTTTTATATAATTGAAATATAACAGGTTGTGCGTTTGAATCAATCAATTGGAAATCCGACCTTTGGTTGTTGATTGAAATTGATTGATCCTTGAACATTGGTCTTTGGTATCGTTCATGTGATTTCTCTTGTATTCAATTAGACTCGCAGATTTCTATTTGCTTGAGAAAGAATTGAATCAAGAAAGAGAGATATAACTCTTTGATATACTTTATTAAGATTGAGTCTAGTTGATTCTCTTGAAAGTATATTGGAGTTTGTCCATACAGATTGCTAATCGAAATATTGGGTGAGGTTGTTAGACCCCCGCTTTTTCACCACTGCTAGAAGGATGGCATGAATACTGATTTGATGTTTCAATACATGGAGACAGTCGGGTGGCGTTGTAAATTGGTTGTGGTGAACAGAAGCAACAATCTCAAATCAGATATGAACCTGTTTTCCCTGCAACATTAACGCATTAGTGGTGAGTTCCAAAAAAACATCAAATCCCTAATTTACTGATTGTACTTCATTGAAAATGGAACTGAGAATTGGGAGAGTTTGTATAAATGGGGGAGGATGTTGTATTTGGAAGACTAAGCCCGGAGTAGCCGGTGCAAGTGATTTTAGTTTTAGGTTTTGGGTTTATTTCAATGTTTGTTATGTTCTAAAATCTCTGCTAGGGCATATATGAAACCCTTTAATAATTAGAATTCTCTTATTTGATTTTACTTGTTCTTCTTCATGAAATTTTATTGATAAACATGTTTTAATTTCTGAATTTTGTCAATTTTCTTTCACCTTGTATGTCAAGCATCCTAGGTAGAAAGACAAGTTAACTCCATGTCTTTGTCAAAATTCAAGCCTATGTGAATTGATTTTAGTTCAATCTTTGATTACTTGTGCCTTAGAAAGACAAGTAATGCTAGGGATTTACATATTAGCTGAGGTTAAGTCATATATGTGTACAAGTGATTATATCACATCTTCAAGGTAGCTTGAGGCTAGCATCTCTATAGCTCCTTGATTAATGGAGAACTAGTATATCAAATTAGAGATTCTATGCGTTTTGAGGATGGATTCAAAGCCCTAGTTTACCAGTTATTGCTCTATAATCTTGTTTCTTTTTTATAATCATCCATCACTTTGTCGTATCGACGCAAACAAAACCCCCCTTTTTGTTTTACTGTTTGGATTGAATCAGTTGAAGTAAGACTTTAGAAACAACTCTACATCCACCTTGTCCCCGAGGATCGACCTGTATTTGCACCTTACACAATTGGCACTGTGCACTTGCAGTTATCATTGTAGGTACTGTTTAGAGACCTACCAAGTATACAAGACACAATTGAGACAAAATCAATTTTGATTCACATGAATCAATTCATGAACATTATAGCCACGGTTTGCAAAAGATTGCATTCCTTATTATATAAATGTATTAGTTCATGAACAAACCGATTTTAGAACATAACCTACTCAAGTATGCAAACGGGTACGCATACCTAAGTAGCCGGACTCAGTTTGGGTTCGCCAGTATGCGAACGGGTACGCATACCTTCCCAACTCAACCGAAATTCCCGGACCTGAACCTCATGGCTATACGCGTACCGGTATGCGTACAAGGTTCCCGGACTTTCACTAAACCAACCAGTACGCATACGGGTATGCATCCTATGGTTCCCGGACTTGGATTACATATATACAAGTACGCGTACTATGCTTTATCCAATCATTGTTAAGTGTTCTAAACTCTATTTCAATCATTGAAACATTCTCGGAAGACGGGAATAGCTGTCTCACACAAACTATTAGCTTCAAAGCAATTTTCAAGTGATCGAATGATCAATACGAAACATTCCGAGTCTACATCAAATGACTGTCTCGCACAAATCATGTAAGATGTTACAAGGCGATTTTCACATGATCATCTTTTGACTTTCGTCAAGAATATAAGATGAACTTGGTTAAAGCGAAAGCTTACCAACACATATTTCGAGAAATATGTAAGCGAGTTAAACTCTGCTCGAAATATCAAATGTGTATAATTGAAGTCTATATAGCTATACGACTTTTGTCTCAAATAGGAGATAGAGTAGATATACTTTTGAGTGATAGATGAGTTCAAGTCTCCACATACCTTTTGTTGATGAAGTTCCACAAGCTCCCCTTAGTAGTTTTTCGTCTTCAATCGTTGAAAGCCGTGAAGTCTAATGCTCAACTACACTTTCTATCCTAATCCGAGACTTAGCTATAAGTAGACTAGAAATCAAGACTTATAGTTTTGGAAACTAAACTTGAAAAACAAGCTTGAGATAGCAACGCTTGCGAGTTCGACCGAGCAGTGCTCTAACACCATTCCTTGGATGCCCATTCTTCCTATCAAGTCGCTCAACGTTGGCATGCACCAATGGCTCATTGTGGATGGACAGAAAGGTAAGCTATATCGGCATGCATAATTAGCGGAGCTTGCATAAGCCATTGGCATCACAAGGATGATACAAGGCTAGTACAACATGAGCCTGACTGATGCACCCTTGGCACGAACAAGATCAATGCATGATATAAGAAATGCCTAACCAAGTAAAGAGGTGGAATTAGGCTTGCAATGACCTATGTGCAAGTCCAAGGACGCCTTATGCCTGGACAACACTTTGAAGCCAGTAATGCATGAAGAATGTATCGAAAGTAGCCTCTAAGGCTTTATACCCTTCGGAGAACAAGGGTAAGTTGGAATTATGTGAAAAATAAGTTTAAGGCATCATACTTGCAAATTCCAATGAACGTGCATTTACCTAGCAAGAAGAGAAGCTTTACAGCCCGGTTAGTAGCATCAGAGCGACGCATTGATGGAGTTATGGCATGTGTGCCCCGGCGCGTTGGATATAAATTTTTCGGTTTGTCACACAAGTAGTACGTAATCAATCTGGATAGTTTAAGTCATTATGTCTAAGATAAAAAAACAATACATGTTCTTGTTGAATTAATATCTTGAAAGATAGATTACAAGTACTTGGTAGAATTCGGATCTTGATAATTCGAGTACTACCAGATTGATTTTGGATATTGATTTTTGAGATCATCCAAGAACTTTTCTACACAATCAGGTACATGGACCTTTCGTTTATATATATTGATTGTGGAAGAGAAAGAGAAAAGCGTTATATACAATCTTCTTCGAGGGTCTTTTCTTTGACTTACTTGTGATTGTATTAGGTTTTGTCCATACAGGTTGTCGAACGAAAAAGTTAGTGGTGTACTTGATACCCTTTTCTTTTCAACAACTCATTGTATAGAGACTTCAAAGTATAACTTAATATGCTTTTGGAGATTATAACATAACACTTAAGGATACGCTCGTTACTTCTCAGTGTTGCAATTTCGAAAAAATAGAAGATAATTTTAGTTTGTGCACTAGTTAAACAACAAATTCGAAAGCAAATGTCAAATACTTGTTTGATTATTGTTCGAAAGAAAGTTCGCATACTTATTTCAATGCAAGTTCGAAAGCTTGTTTGAAGACAATTTGAAACTAATTTCAAGTTACGTATATATAGTTTCAAAAGCAATTTAGAAAGATGATAGCATGTTCGAAATATTACTTACAACTTCGAAGTTTCATTCTATTTTTTAACGAATTTAAGAGGTTACACAAGTTATGTTTGTAAGTTTTTTTTTTAATTATTTTTTCCGTTAAGATATGTTGAAAGTTCGAATATCATGAACGTATGCTTGCAACTCGCTTACTTCATTGTTCTGATTTATTTATTTGGTATTCAAGACTTGATGTTCTATATACTCACGTTGTCATTCGTGGCTAATGTAATAAAAAGAAGACCTAATGGGAAAAACAAAAAATATAAGAAAAAAGAAGTTAAAACGACGTTGTTGTTTTTTCTGTTGTTATTGTTGTATAAGGCACGCTTTCGCCCACTATGTTGCCTGGAGCAACGGTTGAAAGAGAATAAGTATTTTGGGGTAGTCGATCTTTCCACGGTGACTACAAGTCTGTTTGGATATCAATTTAGAAGTTATTTTTTGACTTCTGCAAATAAAAAGAGTTGGAAATAGTTTAAGTACACAATTTCAAAATGACTCTTAGAAACAAAAATGTTAAATTTTGTTGGAAAAAAAGAACATTTTGCCTTGGAAAGTAGAAGTGTCCAAACAGGCCAAATTCTTTGGCAAATTAATCTACATAGCCCTCACCCTAACAATGTATGTATATATATATATATATATATATATATATATATATATATATATAGTGGTATTTGGATAATTTTGGAATGGGAAGTCACATTCCAGATGCCCAAAATCAAATAAAATTAAGATTGAATTGTAACATAATACAATATTTAAGCATGCATGAAATACGTACATTTATCCTCATCGAATTCTATACATTAAACATCATCAATAGTCAAGAAGACAGACAAAGGTGTGGCAAAATCTTAAAAACAAAAGAAACATCAATCTCAACCTAATCTCTAAAACGGTAGTGCCTATCTCAAATCACACATTGGAAATGTAAAGTAATTGTTTTCTTGTATTCTCTCTATTATTTATATAAAAAATAGCAAATGTCATGCTCAATCTCAAGTTTCTACCGGATATGGATCACTAATTAATTTAAACTTTCATTTTTGTTTTCCTCGTGCCAAAATACAATTTTTTTAGTAACCACCGAGCATATCCAAAGCCAAATTCTTTTTAACAAAACCATTACCCAGAACATGTTCTATTTGAATACTAACAGGCAAAAAGAATGATGCAAATGATCCCAAAAATCCGCTACTTTGACTTCTCAACCCAACTGGCTCACGACCGACATAAACAAGATTACGACCATTCAACCCATTTGTGCGGTCGTACCGACCAATCTGAAACGTTTGTTGCATCGGTTCTCCAAATCCAGAATTCTCATACTCAGCTAATGACTTTTGATTGATGACAATTTTATAATCGAAAGCAAACAAATTTATTGGACCTACAAAATCTTTAAAAGATCACAAAAATGCTTTTGAGATGGCTATATCTTATGGATAGATCAAATCAATATCATGGACATGGACCAAGTCTTTTTAAACTTCCGCTTTAGACTTCAACAAGGAAGAGTATTAGATATAGAGTGGGTGACCATGTTATTAAGTTGGTAAATTAACACCAAAATAAACCACTTTTTACTTGGGCCTAATTTATTTCATTTTTTGAAATTTTAGCTCGTGAGAGGACTAGATTGTAGATTTGATCACACGGCAAATCCCCTCACCAAACGCAATTTATACCCATCTGACAGACAGGTAAACACGTTATTGTTTGAGACTCCGAGTTAACCGGCGATTCTTCATTCATTTTCATAGTTTTTCAACTGCTTTCATGGAATTTGAGGAGTACATATCTGTCGTAGGAGCCACACCACTCCATGTGGTGGGACCCACAGTGCGTGACTAGAAGTAGCAAGCCGCGGCATCTTATCTTCTTTAAGGAAACTGGAAATCATGCCAAGAACATGTCTAATTATAACAAAATGGAACATTCCAGACACACGTTTCTTTCCATGCACTCGACTTCTTTGTTACTCTATTGAGAAGAAGATCGTTGAGAAGCCTTGTATGATAAACTCATTTTTTCTCTTGAACATGGAGAAACAGTTTTTTTGTTTGTTTGTTGAGAAGATGCAGTGGTAGTGTAACACCGCTATTTACAAAAAGGGAGAATTGAGGGAAATGTACGAGGCTACCTCTCTTGGCGTTCATCCACAATTGAAAGCAAAATGATGAAAACGGCACACGGGTTTTCCTTTTTTCACCAATCTTTGACTTAGTCAACGAATTAGACCAAATATATCAGTCTCAGCTATAAAACAATTAAAAATCAAACGATTGACAGGCCGTAGATTTACAAGATCTAATTGCTGAAATCTAGGGAGGTAATTGCTGAAATCCACCCCAATTGGTTGGTAAATAAAACTCGTCCAATTTTATTTTGTATCTTCGTCTACCACCATCGTCTTTCTTGAACCCATCTCTCTGGAATTTAATCCTAAATTTGGTGATCCGCCACTACTAACCTCTTACATATTACCATCACTATGAAATACATGTGTGTTGTTCTAATGATCTAAGAATTGTTTCACTGATCTATAATGGACCCAAAACGAAAAGAGTGAGAACCATCACCAATCATAGAATCGGTGTTTTCTTATTCCTTTCTTTGTTAGACTTTCCAATTGATCCCCGAAAACATTGTAAATGGATTAAAATTGAGATCCACGATTAGATTATCACTAAAATCAATTATCCCAAATTTAATAATCATAAATGGATTAGTTTTCTGTCCATGCTATTATATAGTATATACCGAAATAAATAAATAAAAAGGTTTCACAATTCAATCTTCAAACTAATAAAAATGGTGATTTAACAATTAGTTTCCAACGTGGGGATGAGAAATAAGTAAAACCTTCCGATTTAAGGAGTTTGTATGTAGTTTAGGGACCACTAGTCTAGGGCATAAAAAAAAACCTAGATTTATAAGATCTAACAGGGATATTTGGTCGTTGGATATCGTTAGATAGGTGAGCAGAATTTTCTCTCGATTTGCATCTTTTCTCATTGGTGTTATCGTAGAATTTCGATAAATGAATTACTTTGTTAAAATAATAGAATTCTATTGTCCCAAATAGGCTTGTATAAGCTTCAATTTTAACTCGATAAATTAATAACTTCGCTAAAATAATAATTTTCTTTAGTCCCACAGCTATTAATTTATTGAAGTTTTACTATAAGTTGTATGGACAACTCATTTTTAAAATTGACTTTATAACAACAATTCTCCTACCTTCTTGACTTCTCCTCTCTGAATAAACAAAAGACTTGTTTAATTTTGGGTTTACAGACTTTTTAGAAAATCTGAAACAAGGGTATATAAATCTAAGATTAATTAGATCGCCATAAAAAGGCACTTGTAGATTAAGTCGAAGCCATGTCAGATTTTTTTTCTTTCTTTTTTTGATAAAAATCAGAAAGAAAATTAGGTCTGATATGATTATGAAATCGTTATTTCATGTATGATGTGAACAAAACCGATCAATATTTTTTGTTTTATATATAAAAGCATCGAATTCGCAAAACCTAAATCAAAACAAATTTTTCTACAAATCCTTTATATCAGATAAAGCACAAAACCTGAAAAAGACATGTTACATCCCTTAGTTCTTGAAACTCCATTCCTCTCGAAGAATCTTTGTTATAAATTATTATATTTGTAATTGGTAGTATTGTTGAGAAAATATGAAAGGAGAAAGCATTATGTGAAGTAAATCTAATATGAGAAAGTATTTGTTGAAGGACTAACATGTCTTTATGTATTTGATCATGTTTAATGTTATGATATTTTAATGTCTTTTACAGAGTAGTCAGGTTAATTCTTAAAGTTCAGAAATTTTTTTACCATCTCACGAACTTGAACTTTTAAATATAAAGACTTGGTTTTTAAATCTCAATTAACTCGCATAGACGAACTGATTTGCTCAGTTCACAAACTAGATGATTTTGGGATAGTACTGGATATAATTTCATTCAAAGGTACGCGAGCTGATTCATACAGTTCGCTAACTAGCTTATTTCAATTATTTTTTGTACACTTTTTGTTTTTAACACAAACGACAAGTTGCGAACTTGTCAAATTCAAACGGTTCCCGAGTTACGGGACGACTGTTTTGATAGTTCACTAAATGATTCGGTCTTGTGTCATATAATTTATTCTTGCTTGTAGGTTCCTGAACTATTTAACCGTGGATCTCTAGCTGTTAGATCACAGCTCGGTTTAACCCACCAAGCGTTGGTATGTCAAGTTTGGTTGTCATATTTTAGTGAACCAAAACTCATTTAAAGAGTCGCTTGATTATGTACTAGAGTCAACTTCGTATAGGTTAGCTTGAATGTATTAAGATATGAGACATTACAAGTATTACGTGAAGACTTGAAGAAGTGAAGAAGTAAGGAGCTCAAACGACAACAACATCCTTCCACTTGAGGTTAGTGATATTTGAATTGAACTGTTTCATTCCCTAGCGTATCTTTCAAGTCGTGCATATTGAAAACATAACTGCGAAGCATGAATGATTATACTCTAATTAGATGTAGTATTAAGGAATACAATACGAAGTATAATGCTTATCTTTTGAACTTCGTATACAAGACATCGACATAATCGTTTGAATGCTATTGTGATTATGTATGGGTATGAGGTGAAGATTTCATCCTAGGAAACAATGTTTTACATTCGTTTAAATGAAGTAATTTCATGAACTTGTTTCGTGAATCGAAAGGGAAATCGCTAGGCTTATTGGTATTGTTATTAATTGCATATCTTTTGAACTACCAATATGTGTGATTAGTATAACCACTCATGACTTGTTTATGTTCTTGATAAAACTATTCACAAGGCCTGACTTTTGTATTGGTATGACTTTTATTAGTGAAACCAATCTTAAGTAATCACCTGATATGGTATGATCGATTTGTTGTAATTGGTATGAGCAACTCTAGGCAAAGGGGAACCGATCCTAGTAAGAGGTGCAACCGATCACAAGAGGGGAATCAATCCTTGTATGTGGTGCAGCAAGTTTCTAGATATTGGGAACCGATCCTATGAACACGTTTTTAGATATTGGGAACCGATCCAATGGACATGTGCAACAAATACAAGTTAGATACCATATATATGTGGGAACCGATCCTTGTACCTAGTCAACCGAATTTTGGAAAACTAGTGTGACTAATTCCAGTACCCACATGGAGGTAGAACCGAAACATGTTTTGGTAGAACCGTGAAATCCATGTTTGGTGATTGAGTGTTCTTAATCAATCACATAGTTCTTGGAAGTCAGATGAACCAATTCTAAACTTGTTTGGAAGTGTGGAAAATCGATTCCAAGATAGTAAATATGAAAGATGATTTATTAAGTTAAGATGTTGACATACTTTGAACATGTGCAGAAACGCTTATCTTTTATTGTCCAAAGATATTCCTTAATAGCTAAAGGAAAATCCCGGATCGAAAAAAAAATTGAGAATCTTTTAATTAAGGTTTTTAATTTTATTTTTGGAAAATAAAAATTAGTAGTGTGCATTTACTAGTTGGAGATTTTCTAAGAGATTTTCGGTCAATGTTTGGACAAAGCATTTCCAGGAATTATGGAGACAGAATTTGGAAATATATTGCATATCTTGAGAATATTTTCTGTTTTGGAATTTCCTTAGTGTCCAAACTTCCTTGGTCTATAAATATCAAAGTTTGCATTTCGAGTAAACTAATCCTCAGAGCCAGCAAACCTACCTAGTTGTGTTGTTACTGGTGGAGCCACCTATTCGGAGAGAAAAGTAACCTAATCAAGCGAAATATCCTACGGCCGCTCGGTTTAAGAACTTCTTTGGGATTGAGAAGCTCTATTAGTACCATTGGTGGGAAACTAGATAATTGCGGTTTATTATTAGTTTTCGATTGATTTGATTGACTAACGGTTTTTGAACTTTGATTGCACCTAATTTGTTTATGCTTGAGAATCTTCTCTTCTGATATAAGATTCACTCAAACTAGATCGAAGTTTCGACGGGGATCTTTAGACTGTTTATAGATCTAAAGACGTCTTGTGATAATCCATTGTTAAGAGACTCCGTTCTGTGCGTGATTGATCACAAGAGATTCAAGTTGATTGTGTGCAGGTATTTATTGAAGATCTAAGAAGATTTGAAGACGAAGAAGATTTCTGATTTGGGTTCATAATCTTTGGTGTCCACAATACTTGTTTCGGTTAAAGAGGATCCAACTATAATCGATTTATCCTTGTGGTAGATTGGATTGATTAGTTGAGCAGATCGTCATCAATACAATTATTTGTGATTCAAGGTATTGATTGCAAAATCTTGACAATTACTTTGGTAGTTGTTATTAGATAGATCTAAGGACCTGACAAAGGAGTTTATTAGGATAAATGGAAGAGCCTTTTGTCGAACTCATATCACTTGTTTGAAAAGAGTTGTTACCAAACAGATTTGTTATTCCTTTACTGTTTGGAATACGAACCAAAGGAATTGTTCCAAGTACGTGACTTATTACAAGTTGGAGGCGTGGGAATACAGACGGAACTAGGTGAACTATAGGTTTAGTTTCTTGGTCTCAACTATACGAAGTTGGTTTGATTTTGTATATCGGCTTAATCCTGAGCGTATTCAATTCTGGACAAGGTCCCGGGGTTTTCTGGATTTGCGGTTTCCTCGTTAACAAAATCTTGTTATGTCTTTTACTTTTCTATTTCCGCAATTATAATTGTTTTTATTACAGTTAGAAGTAAAATACACAAACGTTAATTCCTATTTACTTGATAGTAATCCTATTGTGTTTGGTTAAGTCTGGACCATTTATCAACTAAACAAACTTCGTTGTTGTATTGTCTCGATCTCGTATCCATAGACGATCACACGAAGTGTGAATCGATTAGTTGTATTGTCTCAACTCATTCCATAGATAATCACTTTCGGAGAAAGGACTTATAGGTGGAAATTTTTTAGATTGAGGTATATTTGGGTACCCTCGTCTTTTCACTAGCTATTCACCTGGTGCACTTCACACATCATCTTTGTGATTCAGAGCAAATTTATCACATGCTTTCATGCACATTATATATGGAGAATTTTATCTTGATTTATTACAAAACAATTCATGAACATGGAAACTAGTTCAATCAAGGCACTAGAATCTCAATCAAGGCACTTTTGTGTCTTAATTTGCGGTTAGAATCGTCCTCTAAAAACCTAGGTTTCCTTTGGTGAAACTCTATTAGGTTAGGACTTTGAAAGACTTCACTAAGGAATTCGTGAAGCTCGGTCAGACTATCTTTTACCTGAAATTTCTTGTTATCCGGATCTTGTTCTTATTGATCGTTAAAGCTTCTAAATTATTGATCAGAAATAAGGAAAAAAAATCACAAAATACTCCTCGTCTTAGACATTTTGATTCCACTCAAGATAAATATCTAAATAACTTCTGGTTTGATTTGTTTAGATTGTTCCTTTGAGGTAAAATTGACTACGCATATCTATAAGTTTTAAAGAGTCATAATGTTGAGTTACCTTGACATCTTCTTTTCTCGAAGATTTCTCATAAGAATATAGATTTTCATACCTTGATTGAATAACCTTCTGAAGGAAATCAAGTAAAAGTTCTGTTAGAGGCAGAATAGTCAGAAAATTCACTTAGGTTGAAGCAACTCCTAGGCATGTAAAGGACGTCATTTAAGGGAATCGTGTTGTGTAGCGTCTTGAGAGATCCAAGAGGCATAAAGTATCACTACTGAAGCTGAATTGCTCATAGGGTCCATTCGTTCTCAACTACAGTCCAGTATAAAATTTGATAGTAGGCTAATGTATGTAACGACTTAATATAGTATGGTGTTCAAGTTTTGGACTAGGTCCCGGTGGTTTTTCTGCTTTGCAGTTTTCCTCGTTAACAAAAATTTTAGTGTCTTGTGTTATTTATTTTCCGCATCATATTATTTATATTTATAATAGAATATCAGAACCTACAAGATTTATTCTTGAAAATTCGTATCTTGAAAAAAAGATTACAAAACTTGTTCTTTTTGGATTTCAGTTTTGTATCAGTTCGGATACATACTAGGTTATTACTTAAATGTTGATTTTTGATATCGTCCAATTTAAACTTGTCTTCATATCATGTATCAGATCTTTACTATTGATATATGCTACTGATTTTGACAAGTTTGTCCATACAGGTTTTCGAATAAAAATTTGGTGTTGTACTTGCTACCCCACTTTTTCACTAGTTCAATTTCATTATCCACTTTAAATATACCCATGAAGGGTATTTTTGCAAATAAAGGAAATATGAGGTTATTCAATTAAATTTCCCTTACTTCTAATAATCCCCAATTTCGCCAGGTTAAAATAGTATATGCCAAATTTTAGAACCCATATTTGAGGGATACCTCTACAAATTAGGGGATACCTCTGCAAATAGTACAAGACAAGATAAAGACATTATGAAGTAAT
Source organism: Papaver somniferum (assembly GCF_003573695.1). NCBI lineage: Eukaryota > Viridiplantae > Streptophyta > Magnoliopsida > Ranunculales > Papaveraceae > Papaver > Papaver somniferum. Next base: position 117,940,414 of record NC_039362.1, read on the forward strand.
ATTGGAAGCCACATATCTAAATATTTTTAGTTATGGCTAAATTACCGTTGAAGTCGGCATTGTTTGAAATTGAACGCAGACTGTTGGTATTTTCACAATAGATAATTGGTAGAACTGTCGGCATGGCATTTATTGATAAATTAATGTCAACTTGAGTCGGCATGGTATTTAACTAGAATACAATACCAACGGTAACAGTTGACATGGTATTCATCTTCCCATCAATTCTGGTTGTTACTTTATAACTGAAATTCCTAGTACTCCTTGCGTTTCAAAATTTTAGTCCGCTTTGAGTCAAAATACTAAGGAGATCATGGGATTTCCAAGCTGCCGCTTATTTATTTACCATAATTGTTTTCTAAAAGATATAGAGATAAAAATATAAAAATATTAATCATATTGTTTTCTATCCTGGCTAAATTGGGGCGTAGGACACTTATTTGGGGCCTGCTACTAGATGACAAAAAAGGTCATTAGAAATAACTTTCACACCACCCCTCCTTATCCAACAATTATATAAGTACATATTTTACCCCCGATTAATTAGCATTAATTAATCGTATTATATGTTAATTATGTTATAGATGTGAGATCAACTAATGTTAAAGTGTTCTTCCAAACATCAAACAATTTAAATTTTTTGATTTTTTTTCCGTAAAAAGTACCCATAATCGGTTTACGTTCATGCACTCGTAAACCGATTCTGGGTTGGTGTTTCCAAAATTAACAGAGGACTTCCATAATCAGTTGACATGGGCATATATATAATCTGATTACCAAAATCGGGGTTTCCTGTGATGTATATAAACCGATTGTTGTCTTTCGTAAGAATTATTTTTTTCATTCATATCATTATCGTATGAATCACGGATGCATTTAGCACATGCATCAAGCCTTTAAACCCCTAGGCAACCCTAGTGGACGAGTTATAGTCTTGTGAGGGTTTACAAACAGATCTACCCACAAAACCTATACAAAAACTTCTAAAATAATCAATCTTTGTCGGAGGAATCCGAGTCCGATTCACCAACCATAAATTCCGGTCCATACTCCGGATTTTTGGATACCATGAAGTGATAGTATCAAATGTGAATGCTTCCCCCTTTTCCTCCAAGTAGCGCGCTTTCACGACTTGGTGCTACAAAAACACGACACAAACTTACTTTGTTAGTGGTGTTTAATTGGAAGATCAAACCACATGGATCACGTAAAATAAACCACAAAAACACTTACAAATTGTTCAATGGACAAGCTAAAGTGGCTAGCGTTCAAAATCCGATGTTGGGTAGCTAAATAAGCAAGTATCGGATTTTCGATGACTTGGTGCTTATCATGGACTTGTTGAACACTTCTTCCATTAGGATTTCCAAAACTTTGCCTATATTTATTATGCACCTTTGTCCAAAAGGTTTCATCATCTACCCTTACGGAGGACTGATTTTTAATTTGAGTTTCGGCGTCCCATGCTTTGGTGAGTTGCTAAATCTTCGGCAGAGTCAAACGATGCCACTGTGGAGGTATGAAATGAGTAGTTGTGGAGTATATGGAGTGAGAGGGAATAGAATGAGCAATTTTGGGGCAAACGGGGTCCAAGGATGAGGTTTCTATATATAGAAAAATCCCTAACGACTATTTTTTTTTTGAAAAAAGTGAAATAATTTGGAATAATCGGTCTTCTTGAAGGTCTGTAAAATACGATTTTGTTTTTGTGCCACCAAGAATCGGTCTTTCTCGTGACCAACATAAACCGATTAAAGACATGTAAAAAATTTGAATTTTCACCGACACTAATCAGTTTATATAGATGCATATGTGATCCTATTGTATCTTGAAAAACATACAGAAAAAACAACATTTCTAAGGCATGAAGAACCAGATTATAGTTACCCCACATATAAATCGATTCCTTTATGGATCCTAGACAATCGGTTTATGTTGACATATCGAGTAGCCCGATTGTTGGCATGTGTTCAGGCAACCGAATTATTGAGCATGCATAAACTTGTTTGATACACAAAATTATAATTAAAATTTTAAGTGCATTAAGTTCAACACCATGATCATCCAAAATATAAACCTTAACCATCCGAAGTCTAAAGTTTTAAAAACCAAAAACTTAAACAACCAAGTCTTAATAAACGTAAACAACCAAGTCTTAAAAACTTAAACTAAAAAACTTATAAATCATGGAGCACCAGCATCAGGAGCAGCAATACCAGGAGCATTTGCAGCTTCTGCTTCAGCAATGGCTTGAACTTCAGCCATTTCTTCAACATTTCTTCCAAATGTCTGTGGAAATTCCTCTCAGCTTAAATCAAATCCCTCCTTCTCCTTGCGAACCTGATGACCTCATGGAGCTCTTCCAGTGCAAGCTTGTCAATCAGTGTGAGTGCTTTCTCCAGACGGGTCTCACGCCCATATGCAAACTTGTAAAGGCTTCTTTCTGGGACGGGTTGTGGTTCCCTGTGAATATCCTCATGGGTGTGATCTCGAGCGTAAAATGCTAGGTGGCCGAAGTCCATATCCACAAAAGAAAAAAAATCAAGTTAACAATCGGTACATAACTAAACATATGTAATCTGATTCTCAACAACAAAACACACAGGAATGTCAAATATAAACAATCGTTTTATGTGACACATATATAAACACCGATAATGGAATGGAATCTGAAGAGACAATCTTAATCGGTAAATTAACAAGCAAATATAACCTGATTATGGGATCGCAATTTTTTTAAAAAAAATGTACCCAGAATCGGATTATGCTAATGCACTTGTACATCGATTCTGGTGCTGTCTTTTCATAATTCGTTTCTAGACCTAGAATCGGTTGATGTTAATCATCATATAAACCGATTACTCTGCATGCTCTTCATGGCCGAAGAACAAAACCCAGAATCGGTTTATTCGATATGTCAACATAAACCGATTCTGGGTAAGATCAGAGATTTTGGTTTTCAAAAATCGAAAATTTAAACATGTAAATCAATGAAGAAATGAGAAAAATACAACGGGTTGATGGAGATTTACCTTTTTCTTGGTTGGATCGAAGATCGTTGGAGAAGAGAATCAAAAAAAATAAATTTGATTAGGTTTTGAGAATTTGGAAAGATTAGGATGAAAATATAAAGTTTTTTAGGTTTAGGTTTTTTATGTTTTTGGATTTGCTGAAAATGGAAAGATTAGTATTTATATGAGATAGTTTTAGGAATTAATTTGGGGGTAAATTAGTATTTTTGAGAAGTTTGGTAGCCCATAGCCATTTGGTGGAGTGGGGAAGGGAAATTTGATATGCCCCAAATAAGTGGCCTAGGCCCCAATTTAGTTAGGTTTTCTATTTAGATAATTTTTTTAGTGATTTTAAATAAGATCTTATTGAAAATATATTTATAATGAAAATAAAATAACTGTATATTTGAGAGTTTATTCAAAAAGTATGACAATAAACAGAAGTATGATATAATTTTGCAACTCACAAAAATAGTATGGAGGACAGAAGTTTTGAAACAGAGAGAGTATATTTTTTTATTTTTAACCTAAAAATAGATTTCAGAAAACTCAAAAAACAAATGGGAATCACTTGCCTTCTCATCGGTTTGAAATATGATAAGAAAAAAAATTGTGATAAATAAATAATAGATTCGAAAAAGAGTTTACAAAAAAGAGAAGAGGAGAACAAAACGAGGGATGATAAATTTTAGGTTTTGTTTAAACATTTAATTAAGATCAAAAATAAAGAATAATTTAGTTTTTTTATCACTAAAAACCTCCTCTTATGAGAAAATACAACCTCAGTTAGCATGTGTATCCCCCAATTTGTGGGTTATCCCCCCATATGTGGGTTCAAATTTAGCCCGACTTAACAAGATTCATGGTTCAATTTAAGAGATATTATCATAGAAAAAGTCTCCCGCAAACTCAATTTGAGAGAAAGTTTGTTGATTAAATCCAATCTTAGATTGAGCTCCAAATGAAACTCAATTAGTTCCTCCAGAATGCAATTTATATATAGTGTGGTTAGATATTATTTGAGATGTGTCAAGGTTTATCTGAGATTTAGTTGGTTATTTTTTATTCTAATATATATAAGGTTGTCATTGTCAATGATGCGGTTCAGCTCGATTTTGATTGTACCAGAACCGATACCTATAAGCTCAGTTTTATTTATTCCAGAACCGTATAGCTGGCAGCCAAATTCGGTTCGATTCACAACCGGTAGCTTCTACTAAACCGACAATACAATAATGTTTATAACAATTATTATTGACTAATTCATCCAAACCCTAACAATGAAACTAGGGATACTTATAACCCAAAATGATATATATTTGTTGTACTAGGCGTATCTGCTTTTTAGTTACTTAATATATCCTATGATAATCACAACTAGATGCTGCAAAAACATAATTCAGATTGGGCATTTTCTTTGTTTTTTCTCTTTTAGGTTACAACTTGGAGTATTATTATAACATACCATACTTTTTGTGATGCATGCCTAAGGAAGCATCATTGTTGTTATAAGGGAAATTCCTATGTCAATTAAAAAAACAAAATACTTGTTGAGCCAGGTGGATGGGCAAATGTGTTTTTGCACTATGGGAAAGTAGTCGACGGGGATGACTAAATGCGCGGACGAAGTAGAGCCGCTCACAGCTATAGAAGAAACGCTAGCGGGCGTGGTAAAACCGCTGGCGGGTAAACTAACACCGCGAATGGTTACTTTTAAACGGTCACTGGAATGACTAGTTTCTACCTCCATAAATACAGCTCTAGTTTGATCTCACAAATTCACAACAATCTTTCATCCGATCAATCTTTTCTTAATTTCAATTGCTTTCGATTTTCAACCATGAATCCTGATTTTGGTTTTTCTGAGGAAGATATGGAGATGGATGAAATTTTGCATGAAGAAGAGGAAGAAATGTATATGAAGTTTTTTTCTTCAAATGGATGAAGACGCAATTCAAGATAGAAGGAGGCGAAATTTTATGTTGCAATTACAAATAGGGATGATACCAAAGCCATTAGAGCTACATGAAGTTATGACTAGAAGATGGAGTGGCGAGATCGACATTGTTACCATGATAAGATGATGTATGATTATTTTAGTCATGATCGTGTCTATTTCGATGAAGATTTTCAGCGTCGATTTCGTATGGGCTGCAACTTGACGCAAAGGATTATTGTCGAGCTTTGTCAGGTACAACCTCTTTTTAATTACCCGTATGATGCACGACATGTACGAGGCTTTAGTCCCGAACAAAAGGTCACCGCGTCCTTCCGTATACTATGTTACGGGGTACTATCGGATTGCTCCGTATTGGAAAAACAACCGCATTTAGGTATCTCAAATTGTTTTGTGAAACAATAGTCAAGCATTTTGGTCCAAATTTTTTAAGAAAGCCTACTCAGGAAGATGTTGAAAGAATCACTGCCGAAAACACCACGAGAGGTTTTCCAGGAATGGTAGGTAGTCTTAACTGCATGCACTAGACGTGGCATTCGTGTCCGGTTGAATGGCCATGCCAATATAAGGGTCATTATCCAAAACCAACTGTAATTTTGGAATCTTCGGAAACTCATGATTGTTGGTTTTGACATGCTTTTTTTAGACTCCCGAGTTCAAATAACGATCTCAACGTTTTGTATAAGTCACCATTGTTTGAAGATCTTAAGCATGAGAGCATGTTGCACTGTAATTTTACCATCAACAGTCATGGCTGCACTCAGGGTTATTATCTAGCAGATGGAATATATCCAGAATGGTCAACTATGGTTCAATCTTATAGTCAGACAGGTTTTGGAACGACGACCGCGAAGGATAAGAAGTACATTAACACCCAACAAATGAAATGCATAAAGGATGTTGAACGCGCTTTTCACATACTTAAAAGGAAGTTCGCCATCATAGCTGGGCTGTCACGCTTTTTTGATCCTCAAGAAATGAACAAAATTATGCCGACTTGCATCATTATGCATAACATGGTCATTGAAGAAACCAGACGTGACCCAACTTGGACTAGTTTTCCATATGAATATTTGAGGCTGAGGTTTGTGGTGGAGCATGGTCGTACGACAAGAGGATATAGACTTGCCACTGACAAAATCCAAAACCGGGGACTCTATGTACAACTAAGCACCTTTCGGCTTTAAAAGGAGCAAGAGACGATGCATGGGGGTGAGTCCGAGGCAGATAGATGTTATTTTTCAATTTAGTGTTGTTTATTTTAATTAATGTGTTATTTAATTTAAAGTTGTTTGTTTTTTAATTTAATGATTTTTATTTTCATTCAGTAAGACTAAACTTCAAATTAAAATTAAGGCAACTATATAGTAATTCTAACTAAATCATTACATTTAAATTAAACTTAACTACTAAACAAGAATTTAAATAAGTTACATCTAATCAAGACGGTATTCATCTTCGTCTTCTTCCGAGGCATCATCTACATCGGCTTCGTCTTCTTCCACATTCTCATATTGGCCAATTTGCTGAGGGACTTGTTGTTTCGCCATATCCATTTGCTTAGTCCATACAACAAGTTGTCGTACATTCATTGTTGAAGTGTTCAAAGAGAGTAGCTTGTTTATCTTACAATCTCTGCAGTATTGTTCTCGCGAAAGACAACTTTTTTGAATAGAAATAATTCCACGGTCCCTAGTTCTATCTGCTTCTATCTTTATCTCGAATTCCTTGTGCTCAGTATAGTTGTACTCGTTTGAACCTCCTTCTAATAATGCTCGTTGGGCTGCGTCTCTCGCTGCTTTTCAGCTCTCTGACCCGCTCATCTTCTTCTCTTGATGTTGGTGTTAACGTCTAGATTGGAGTTGTATTGTTCCTGACTACTTGGAGACCCTACATATGGAGATCTAGTTCCTTCACGTGAGGAAGCAGGACCACCATTCTGAAAATCCTTCGATATTGGACCATGTGGTGATCTTTCAGGCATTTGATTACCTTCCATCAAGGATGAATTAAACTTGTTAAGCACCCTCAGAATGGTGAAACAACTTTCATGTTGGAAACTCGTTTTGTGGGATCTTTGCCACTCTTCCCGACATCTTCGCTCCACATCTGGTTCATCTTCACCATTTTTTTTGTCGCGCCACATTTGCATGATCAAAAATACTTATTCACTAACGGATGCTGAAATTGCGTGAAAACGATGAGATAACCCATCGGCATCACAATTATTGATGTTACAGGTTTCTTCACAAAATTTTTGTAAAATCTTTCCGTAAAAAGTATAATTTTCTTGATAACAACCATTGATTTGATCTAATGTAAATAATACATAACTCCTGCAAATTGATTCGTATTCATCCGTCGTATACTTGGCACCACGAATTCTATTGTTTCTTCGTTGTGATTGTTGTGTATGTTGTTGTGTTTGTTGTTGTGATCGTTGCGATGAGGATGACATGTTTGTTGGAAATTGAATTTATAGAGTTTTTTTCTGGTAGATTAATTTGATATGAGTAATTGTGCTTGAAATTAAGGAAAAATGAGTATTGAGATGGTATGAAATTGTGAAATTTTGAGGTACATATGAAGAAGGTGTGAGTTTTAAGTTTGAAGATGAGTTGAATTTATAGGGAAAGGCATAAGAGTCGTTGGATGACGAGATTGGAAAGTATCCGTTGGCGGTTTTAGATCACCCGCTAGAGGATTTACCACAGGGGTGGCGTTTGTAGGAAAACTGCCATGTTTTGGATCACCCGCCAGCGTTTTTGGTGCTGCCGCGTGGTTGTTCTTTAAGCGTGCGTGTAATCTACGACCGCACTCAACAAACCATCAAATTTATTGGTTTTCCCATCCGTTTTTTAAGTTTGTTGAGTCCATAGTGGGAGAAAGATTTGTCCATTCCATAGAAACTACCCTAAAGCTTATCTAAGGAAGCATCAGGATGTTATGCTATCAACATTCTTGTCCCTTGCTTAAGGATGCAATGTTTACATATGTTGCTTACTAGTGGAAGCATTAATGATGCTACAACATCATTATATTGGGATGTTTACCCATGGAAGCATTATTGTTGTTACGAAAGTTAATGAAGGAAGCATCTTGGTGCAATTGCATCATTATCTTATGATGCATACTGGAGGAAACATTGTTATCCCTGTAATACTTACCATAGAAAGCATCACTTTCATTATGATGCTCACCTAAGGAAGCATCAATGAAGACTTGTCGTAAAAGCAAGTAAACTTGGTATGTGGAAGACATCTCCCAAATATTAATATGTACAAATGTTAATAAGACATATATACCGAGGAGGTGTTGGTTGGAAGCATCATTCTCGTCGTGAAGCTTAACCCAAGGATGCTTATCTAAGAAAGCATCACTGCCCAGAGGATGGTTATCGGTGGAATCATCATTTTCGGTATGATGCTTACCAAAGAAATTGTCATTGAAGATTTATCGCGAAAGTAGGTGGACTTGGTATATAATAAACGTCTCTCAATTCCTTATACATAAAAATACGAGTATGGCATATATATGTAAGGGATGTTGTTGAAGGTGCATTAAATGTAGATGCATTAATGTCCATATGATGCTTACTCAAGGAAGCATCATTGTTGCTATAAAGTATAGCCGGTAAAACATGTATGATGCGAAGGTATCATTATAAAGTTGTGCTTGCCGAGGATGCGTATAATTAATGCCAAATCATCAATATGCCATGTTTCTTATCCAAGGAAGGATCAATTGTAAACAATCTTACGCATATTGTGTGAAAGTAACTTGGCATATCACTAGGATTTTTTTAGCTTTTGGCCTTGCAACACGAGTTTTATTTGACTTCTAGTTCTAAAATTGATGAACTATGGTATGTGCTTGATCGTTTCATAGTACAGATAAGGTACATAGGAAGCCGCAATGCACAACAATTGTTGTCTAGCACCTTGTTGGGATATACGTCAATAGCGGATTGCGTATGGAAAGGAAAAAAATCCAACTAGATTGCAAGTCGTGAGATCTTGCATATGCCTAGGTTTTTATGTATGGTAGATCGACATGCATTTTTCTGGTAAGAAGTGAAGACTTTACGGGCCAGTCACTGCGTTACGATTGGTGCATTAGTGAGTTTCGACCTCTTGGGCATAGGAGGTGGAATTTATCGATGCATCAATCTTTTATCAATAATAGAATATCAATATGTAATAATAGGCTAAAAGGGATGCATTAAAGTTATAATCAATACATATGATTAAAATCTACAATCCTTGTTAATCGTTTTAAAACGATGATTTTGGCTCGGTTCTAGGGGCAAACCAGAAATAAATCATGATTTACCAATTTTCAATAATGTAAAAAATATTAATTATCGTTAGATTAACAATTTATTTTGGTTTAAGGGTTAAACATGGCTTATCAGTTTTACATGTACCATGTGCAACTTTAACCATATGTGGATACTTCCGTTGTAAAGTTAATTCTAAAGCAATTAGTATATCATATAAATTTGTCTTTTTTCATGTGTGATTGTGGATAATATTATGCATTACTTATGCACAAGATGATCTAAGGTTGAGTATATATCAACCTAATATGGTCAGATATGAGAGGGCAACAACTGAATTCCGTTTTTGTGGGTTCCTTTGATGAGCGTGCTGAGCTCTGAGTAGTTTATATATAGTTTTGTTACGAGTTTGTATGGCCCAGATTCGTGATGTTATCCATGAACACTCCTATGATATTGAATAGATGATTCTTATGTATGAAGGTAAGTTTTTTGCCTGAGCGTGAGGTTTGTGCCTAAGTCCCATGTTTGTACGAAATTAAGACGAGCTCATGGGGCTCAAGTTTCATGGACTCATCTGGGACGTGCTCATGAGGCTCAGGTCTCATGAGGTCACCTAGGATGTTCTTATGAAACTAAGAGTGAGGTTTATATATCTCCTGAGAATATCTCGTGTTGTACGTGGCTAGGATGAGATAGTGTGGTTATGATGTCGTGGAGTCAGGCGTGGATATACCCATAAGGTTCAAATTGATGGGGTTATCCATGGACGTGTCCATGAAACCTATATACAATAGAGTGTAAGTCCCGCTCAATATGATCAAGCTCATGGGTCAACCGTTGACATGTCTATGAGAGTTATTAAATATATAAGAGACTATAAGTTGTGCTATAGTGATTTGAGCAGATATGAACTGATCGATTTCTAGAACTGAGTCGAACAAGTCGATCTTGAGAACCTGATCTTGACACTCTGATATAGAGTTGAACTGGTCGAGCTCTAGAGCTGAGTTGATCGTGATCTAGGGCAAAGCTAAACTATGTGAGCTCTATAAATGAGTTTGACTAGTTGAGCCGCATAACTGAGCTAATATGATTGACTTGGTTGATCTAATAAGACCTAGTATGACGCTTTTGCATGCCCTTAATTGTACGTGTCAGAAAACCATCATCTACAGCTTTTATTCGACTCGATTGTGTATAATCAGTTTTGGTTTGATTTTCGGACACGTTCTTAAGTTAAACCTCAAATTTTGGGGACGAGTTCATTCTAAAGCTTACTCTCATACCTCAAAATGAGCCCCATGTCACACTTAGTCTTAGATGTAGTGTGATGTCGCTTAATCTCGTATACAAACATGTGCCCTATGATGGTACTCAATCTCATGTATGGCATGGTGCGAAATTCGTCCTGAGGTAGAGTCCAAGAAAATGTTATTTTTCCCCCAAAACGAATACTCGGACATTGAAAGATTAAAGCAAAATATAAAGGTAAATACAACATTCAAAATAAACTATTTTTACCTTACACAGTCAGTGGCATATATATATATATATATAGTTTTAACTATTATAATTTACTTCAACATCGATCAGTTTTAATGAATATCTTATCATCAAGTACTAGTAGATAGTAGGTATCGATAAATCGCACTCTTTAATGATAACGTGACATTTCAATGTTATCAATTGAATAATTTTAATAATTCTATAATCAGGGACTAGACTTTTTACACGCGTGATAGTGAGTTCATCCGTTAACTACTTAACTAATCAGATGAAATGTCAACATGACACTTATTTATTGGAGTATGTACAAAATTGAATGAAAAGATGCCTAATCAAGCAAAGGCTCTTGGCTTTGGATAGATTATAATCAAAGCAACTATTATGGTGTATAATTTCTCTATAATGTAGTGAGAAGGCAAGCCTTGGTCATAAGATGCTAACACGTGCAATATTGGGTAGCAATACGGCGTAAAAATATCCCAGAAGAATACTCGAAATTCTTACGGATTCCAAGTTTCCATATTCCATTATTTTGCTTGACCTTTTAATGTTATCCTCGATTTTTTTGATGACTCTAACATTTTCAAATAATCAAAGTACTTTGACTTGCTACTTATACTCAAACTATTTATGAAAATTCATATCCAAACTCAATATAGTGGTGGTATTCGTACTCATACTTAATTTTTTTTTGTTGAAGGAAACAGATTTTTATTGATATTAATCCTCTATAATGAGGTGTTGCATAATACAATTAGGTGGTTCATCATGAATCCACCATCTGTTTATAAAATTAGAAATTGCAAATTGAAGTAAGTCATGAGCAATAGAGTTTGCATCTCTAGGAACAACAGTAAAACTGACTTCGCTGAAATCCTTGATGTGATCTTGAATCGAGAGAATAGTGGAACACATACTCCATGGAATTTCGTTCATATTCCATATAATAGCTTTACGAATGACTTCTGCATCCCCTTCTAGAATGATTTTGCTTACTTGTAGTCTTCTAGCCAGTTGAAGACCAAAACCATAAGCCTTAGCTTCTGCGACTGTTGATGAGAAGGAATCAAAACACAATGTTCCACTTCCCAGGTGATTTCCATAAGAATCCCTTGCAACCGCCGCTACTGCACCTTTTCCATTATTGTAGGCAACATCGACATTGATTTTGATGTATAAAGGAGGTGGAAATTGCCAACTTGCTACATTAACCTGATTAATTGGGACTTCAGTACAAAAATTCAAAGAATTACGGATATCAAAAACCTTGAAATCTTGTAAAGCTTTAGAAATACATTGGGACACTGATGGTGTCACATTATTGAAGATCACGTCGTTTCTTATCTTACAAATATTCCACAAGAAGCACGAACCCAGACTCAACATTATTCCATGATCAGCATATTGTAACCGATGTTGAATAATCTGCATAGCTTCTATTTCTTCCGGTATATCAATGAAAAGTGGACTGCCCAGAAATACCGCCTTAGAAAATTCACAGGAGAATAGAAGATGACAGATTGTTTCTTCATGTGAGTTGCATAAAGGGCAAGCAGTGTGAATCTGTGTATTGAATCTTGATATATTATAATTGTTAGAGCATTGCTCGGTCGAACTCGCATGCGTTGCTATCTCAAGCATGTTTATAAATGTTAGTGATCAAAACTATAAGTCTTGATTTCTAGTCTACTATAGCTAAGTCTTGGACTAGGATAGAAAGTGTAGTTGAGCTCAAGAATTCCATGGCAATCATCATAAAAGATGAAGGACTAGTCAAGGAACTGGTGGATCTTCATCGACTAAAAGGTATGTGGAGACTTGAACTTATCTATCACTCAAAAGTCTATCTACTCTATCTCCTATTTTGAGACAAAAGTCGTTTTGCTATATAGACTTTGATTATACACATTTGCTATTTCGAGCCGAGTTTATCTCGCCTATCTATTTCTCGAAATATGTGTTGGTAAGCTTTTTCTTTGGCCAAGTTTATCTTTACCTAGTGAAGAAAGTCATGACACGTTTCAATCACCTTGAAAATTGCTTACTTTGACGAAATGTCCTCTAAGAATGTTTCAATGGTTGAAATGATAGTTTAGATTAAATAACCAATGATGGATATAAGCATTGTGTGGAACATATATGTATAAGTCCTTTTTCCTTGAACCGAAGTTTGCGAACTTTGTTGATCAAGAGAACCAAAAAAGAGCCGTGAACTCAGTCCGCGAACTGGCGGAAGTTCTCGACCCGAGAAAATCTGCTGTAGTTTGAGAAATCCTACTGGGAACTTAAGTCCGCGAACTAAGTCTGCGAACTTAAGATGGTTATATCTAAAGATTGTTTGTGAACTTATTTATATTAACTAAGGAATGCTAAATGCAAACCGTGTCTATATAGTTCATGAACCGATTCGAGTGAATCAAATCGTTTTTGCTTCGATTATGTCTTGTGCAGTTACATAAGATTTCCTTGCAATTGAACAACTCTCTAACTAGTTCATTTGAGTCATTTGAACTAGTTATGGTGAAGAAGAACATGGTTGATATGAAAGTGCTCATATGGCCAACCATTATTGAACCAAAAAATGTTCATGTTCGGGTACGGTAACATAAACCCAAAATATTACATTTCATTCGTGTATAACAAGCTAAGTTTTCGATCCAACGGTTGAAAGATATTAGCTTGAATCTATCAGGTTTTCATCTAACGGTGAATATTGAATGCTTTGTTACCAAGCTAACATTGATTGCAAACCCTGATTTGAAAGACTATATAAGGGAGAACTCTAACAACTGGGAAACCTAATCCCCACACCTCCTGTGTGATACTAGTTGTATTAGCTAGAGTCGATTCTCCTTTAACATTTGGTTTCTTCTTAAAAACCAGGTTAACGACTTAAAGTCTTCATTGGGATTGTGAAGCCAGACCGATACTACCTTCACGTAGTTGTGTGATCTGATCTTGTTGATTCTATCGTTTTGAGTACAATCGTAACGATTGGCTTGAGATCTTTATCTCCGATAGGCAATATATAAAATTAATCACAAACATCTTTGTCTCATCGTTTGTGATTCCACAATATCTTCTTTCGTCGCGTCGATTAAGATTATTGTGAGGTGATTGCTAATACTAGGTTGTTCTTCGGGAATATAAGTCTGTTTTATCAATTGGTTCATGTTCACCTAGATTTATCAAAAGACGGAAAAAAACTTGTAGGTTTATCTGTGGGAGACAGATTTATCTATTCTGCATACTTTTCTGTGTGATACAAATTTGTTTATTAAAGTCTTCGACTTTGGGTCGTAGCAACTCTTAGTTGTGGGTGAGATCAGCTAAGGGAATCAAGTGCGTAGTATCCTGCTGGGATCAGAGACGTAAGGAGCGCAACTGTACCTTGGATCAGTGTGAGATTGATTGGGGTTCAACTACAGTCCATACCGAAGTTAGTTTGTAGTAGGCTAGTGTCTGTAGCGGCTTAATACAATGTGGTGTTCAATCTGGACTAGGTCCCGAGGTTTTTCTGCATTTGCGGTTTTCTCGTTAACAAAATTTCTGGTGTCTGTGTTATTTCTATTCCGCATTATATTTTGTTATATAATTGAAATTGTTAGAGCATTGCTCGGTCGAACTCACATGCGTTGCTATCTCAAGCATGTTTGTCAATGTTAGTGATCAAAACTATAAGTCTTGCTTTCTAGTCTACTATAACTAAGGTCTCGGACTAGGATAGAAAGTGTAGTTGAGATCAAGAAATCCATGGCAATCATCATACAATACGAAGGACTACTCAAGGAACCGGTGGATCTTCATCGACTAAAAGGTATGTGGAGACTTGAACTTATCTATCACTCAAAAGTCTATTTATCTCCTATCTTGAGACAAAAGTCGTTTTGTTATATAGACTTAGATTATACAAAAGTTGTTTAACTCGCCTGTCTATTTGTCGAAATATGTGTTGGTAAGCTTTCGCTTTAGCCAAATTCATCTTTACCTAGTGACGAATGTAATGTTATATTTCAATCACTTTGAAAATTGCTCTTACGAAAAATGGTCTGTGAATACCGACTATATAACGTTCTCTGAGAATGTTTCAATGATTGAAATGAGAGTTTAGATTACATAACCATTGGTAGGATATAAGCATTGTTGTGGAAACACATATATGTATAAGTCATTATTCCTTGAACCAAAGTTTGTGAACTTTGTTGATCAAGAGAAACGGAATGTGGCGTGAGCCAAGTCCGCGAACTAAGTCCGCGAACTGGCGGAAGTTCTCGACCCGAGAATTTCTTCTGGAGTTTGTGAACTCCTTCCGTGAGCTTAAGTCCGCGAACCCAGTCCGCGAACTTGAGTAGGTTATATCTAAAATCGGTTGTTCTTGAACTCATGTTTATATAAAATAAGGAATGCTTTTGCAAACCGTGGCTATAAAGTTCATGAACCGATTCGAGTGAATTAAACCGTTTTTGCTTCGATTGTGTCTTGTGTAGTTACATAATATCTAAGCAATTGAAAAACTCTCTAACTAGTTCATTTGAGTCATTTGAACTAGTTATGGTGAAGAAGAATATGGTTGATATGAAAGTGATCATATGGCTAACAATTTGGTTAACTATTGTTGAACCAACAAATGTACAAGTTTGGGTACGGTTACACAAGCCTAGAAACGTGCATTTCATTTGTGTGTAACAAGCTAGTTTTCGATCCAACGGTTGAAAGATATTAGCTTGAATCTATCAGGTTTCCATCTAAGGGTGAATATTGAATGCTTTGTTACCAAGCTAACATTGATTGCAAACCCTGATTTGAAAGACTATATAAGGAAGAACTCTAGCAACTGGGAAACCTAATCCCCACACCTTCTGTGTGATACTAGTTCTGCTAAGCTAGAGTCGATTCTCCTTTAACCTTTGGTTTCTTCTTCTAAACCAGGTTAACGACTTAAAGACTTCATTGGGATCGTGAAGCCAAACCGATACTACTTTCTCGTAGTTGTGTGATCTGATTTTGCTGTTTCTATCGTACGAGTAAAATTGTAATAATTGGCTTGAGATTGATATCTCTGATAGGCAAAATATAAAAGAAATCACAAACACTTCGTCTCATCGTTTGTGATTCCACAATATCTTTTTTCGCTGCGTCGATTAGGATTATTGTGAGGTGATTGATAATATTAGGATGTTCTTCGGGAATATAAGTCTGGTTTATCAATTGGTTCATTTTCACCTTGATTTATCAAAAGACGGAACAAAAACTCGTAGGTATATTCGTGGGAGACGGATTTTTCTATTATCGTAGAGTTTTCTGTGTGATCCCGTTTTTTTTTATTAAAGTCTTCAACTTTGGGTCGTAGAAACTCTTAGTTGTGGGTGAGATCAGATAAGGGAATCAAGTACGTAGCATCCTGCTGGGATCAGAGACGTAGGAGCATAAATGTACCTTGGATCAGTGTGAGATTTATTGGGGTTCAACTACAGTCCAGACCGAAGTTAATTTGGAGTAGGCTAGTGTCTGTAGAGGCTTAATACAATGTGTGTTCAATCTGGACTAGGTCCCGGGGTTTTTATGCATTTGCGGTTTCCTCGTTACAAAATTATGGTGTCTGTGTTATTTCTTTTCCGCATTATATTTTGTTATATAATTGAAATATCACAGGTTGTGCGTTGTTCAATCAATTAGAATATCCGACCTTTTGGTTGTTGATTTAAATTGATTGACACTTGGATATTGGTCTTTGGTACCATCCAAGTTATCTCTCTTGTATTTGATAAAGACTCGCAGATTTCTATTTGCTTAAGTATATATCAAATCGAGAGACTGGGATATAAACTCTTTGATATACTTTTTATCTATATTGAGTCAGAGTGTCTAGTTGATTCTCTAGAAAGTATATTGGAGTTTGTCCATACTTGCTAAGAAAAATATTGGGTGTGGTTGTTATATACCCGCTTTTTCAATTGGTATCAGAGCAAGCAAACACGTTTAAGACCTTACAAGTCTGTGTTTGTAGCGATCTAACTCTATGGACAAGAGTACTATCTCTGATAATGCAACATCAGTTCGGAGACTCTCGGGTGAGCTTCAAAGTCCTGAAACTTCTAAGAAAAACTCCATTTCCTGTTCCTTGACTGAATCTGCATTCGACTGGGAAAAATCTCTTGATGAGAAGTTGGATGAACTGTCAGATGACAGTGATTCAGAAGAAGGACAAAGTATCGATGAGGAAGTCTCTCAATACATCAAGTTTTTTTACCATGCTTTGAAAGAAAAGAAGTCAACAACTTGCTTGAGAAAGTACATGACTCCTCTTTGTCAAGAAAATAGAAAATTGAGAAAACTCTTTAAAGGATATGATGGAGGATATAATCTCCTAAAATCTATCGTTAAAGATCGTGAGGAAGATGTACGCACAAAAAGGTCTGAATGTGATAATCTTCTCCGAAATCTCTTTGTGTTGAAAGAAAGACTTGCAGAAACTGAAGCAAGATATGACTCTCAACAAAAATGTTTTGATGACAAAGAACTCAGTCTTCTTGCCAAAGAAAAATCCTTGGAGACTGACCTTGCATCTTCTCTTGATAAAGTGAAATCCCTGGAAGAGAGTCTGAGAAGATTCAATTCTAGCTCTACAAAATTGTCTTCTATGATTGGAGCATGTAAATAACATCGTGATACACGTGGTCTGGGCTATAAAAGAATAGACGCTCCAAAACTAGCAAGATCAATTTTGTTAAAGCTATTGATAATTCTTCATGTGAAAAAACTTTCGCAACTTGTAATGTGACTAAAAACAAGGATTCTACTTCTTCCAAATCTACTCACACGAGAACGGTAAAGAATAATTCCTTTAACTGCTATTATTGTGGAAATAAAGGACATTCTAAGCAAAGATGTCGTTTTCGGTTAAGGAACGAAAAACTTCACAACATGCTTGCATGGATGTCTAAAGAAGTCATTAAACCCGTCTCTCACGTTGTTGGAGTAAAGGGCACTTTCGACAATCAAGAAAACTACTATGATAAGTTTTTTTCTTAATCGTGCCTTCGAAACAAAAAATGGAAGAAGGAAGAACGGCCGAAGAGTAACTGACTTCTTAAATAACTCTGAAAAGAGGAAAAGACATAGGAGAAAAAAATAAAGGTCAAGTTTCTTGTCACTCCCTGAAGAAGGCCGCAAATCCAAGAGTTCAGCTCCAGATTGCTTACATATCAATAATCGAGTCTCTGAACTTAAGATGAGCATATACAGACTCAAACGGGGCATCAAAAAAACATGGAAAGCGATTGACTCAGGTACTCCTAGTTCATCTCTTAATAAAAGTCCTTCAACTATGCCATGTGATTTGTCTCTAAATCCTTCTGAAGGAGAAAAAGAAGAAGTCAAAATTGATGAGCAAAATGCTCATCTTAATACACCATGACTGCTCACTACAACATCCCTCTTTTAATTTAAGAAGGATGATCATTGTTCTCAAGAAGTGTGTCTTGAGAAGTGCTGTCACGGTTATATGTATTCTCTTCCTTTCTTGTTGTTGATCTTTAAAAATCTGTTGAGCTTCGCTCCAGTTTTTCTCTTGTAGATAATCATGATCCTTTGTTCTTAAGTAAATTTCCTATTTGCGTGTACTTCCTCAAAATAGTTGGTTCTCAACTATTAGTCTTGACACTCAAACTTCATTCTTCTTCCTTTTTGTCACATCTTAAGGTCGTGACCACCAGTGCACGAACTTCTGGCCCACACGAACGTGTACAAGTTGTCCAAGGGTTTTCCATGGAACTTATTTATATACTTGGGTGTCATCCCGTGTTACACTGTTATGAAAGGTCAAAGGTTTTTGTGTACACAATGAATGGAGGAAACGAAGATGATGAAGTCAAGAAAGGGAAGACTATCAAGTTTTATGAGAATCTTATTTTCATAACATGCCTTCATGCCATTGATCATGAAAACAAACTACCAGTTTAGATATCATCACAACTGGTAGGGAATCTCCTTCAAGATTTTGACGTCGTACGTGAACAACTAGGAATCGCAACAAGGAATCTTGAGTCTTTGAAAAACGAACTGAAGAAACCAACTAATGAGCTCGTCCATGTTCAATCTCTGGTTGCTAACCGGATCTAGTGTTTTTCAGATCATGTTCTCTATAGGAGTTTATGTTTGCCTAGTAAATCTTCTTCTTTTTTTTCTTGTTTTTGTTAGAAGAATAACTAGAGTTTGGAATAGCCATTATTGTGTTTACACATAGCTATGTCCAACGTTTTCATCTTCATGTTTTTAGATTTATTGGTTTAAATTCTAAACTTGTTTGGAAGATGATTTTTGCAGTATTAATCTTTATGGTTTTATATATTGCAATTGTTTATGGTACATGTGTGTTTGTGTTCGTGAACTATGATTGTCCCATACCTTGTCAAAAGTAAAGTCTTTCGTATGTCGATATGCATGTATTGATAAAAGAATGAATAGACTTTTGAAAAATACAAAAGTTAAGC
Organism: Papaver somniferum; assembly: GCF_003573695.1. Lineage (NCBI taxonomy): Eukaryota > Viridiplantae > Streptophyta > Magnoliopsida > Ranunculales > Papaveraceae > Papaver > Papaver somniferum. The sequence goes on from NC_039362.1 coordinate 117,959,662, forward strand.
CTATTATGTCAATTTTTGATGGAAGATAGGTTAAAATCTTTTGTTTGCAAGGATTATGTCTATTGAATGTCGTTATGCGAATAGTGATGGAAAATAGAATGAATCCTTGTGTATTCAGTAGTATTGATCTTCCCTGATCCATATTTTATGTATTACTGTGAGGCTCCATAAAGTGTCTTATGTTGAGCATAGAACGACCAAGTTGATTATTTTTATAATTAGCTATGTTGTTGTTCCGTGAGATACTTTATGTCGAGCATATTCAACTAAATTAATCATCTTGTTTGGTTATTTAGTTGTTGCTCCGTAAGTTTTTTTATGTAGAACATGACCAATTCAATTGATTACTTTTGTGATTAGTTTGGTTGTGTATTTCGATTAGATTAATTATGGGTTCTCTTGTGATTAATCCAATTGTATGTTTTCAAGTCTCCATAAGTTCACTTATGTTGAGCATTTGTCAATTAAATTAATCATGAGTTCACTTGTGGTTAGTTTAATTGAATATTTTTGGATTCAAATTCATACTTGTATGTGATTTGTTATGTCCAAAGAAATCCTTATTTTCTTTCGAAATTAAGGTCGCTCTTGTTGTTCTTTCGGGAATGACATTTTATGGGGAAGAGTTATTTTTGAATTTGCGCTTAATTGCCAAATATTTGTGGGGAGTGCGGCTGTGGAATATTATATGGGTTATCTTGTATCTTTACAAACTCCTTGATGAATGCATTTAGCTTCGGCTTTATGATTGCATCTAAATAAGATGATATATATTTGCTTTCTTTTGGTCAAGAAATGTCTCTTTCGGAAATTTCATTAGGATCCCGTTCTTGTACCTTTGCCAATTTTATTGACAAAAAGGGGGAGAATTAATATGTAGTTCACACTACAAATACATATGGTTTTCGGATCATTATGTAAGGGGGGGTGGTTTCCATGTGAGATGGAGTATTGACTAAGGGGGAGTGATACATATCACCATAGTATTGTTATTGAAGTTGTGATACAATTGGACCTTGATACTGTGTAATGATACTATGACATTGTATAACAATGATTGAGAACTCTTGTTTTCTCATTGTTATAGCTATGAATTTTCAACAACGATGATGCTGAACTTACAACCTTTGGGATCATTGGAGTACTTGGAAGTGACGAAGATTTCAAGTAATGTTGAAGATTAGGCGTATGGAATAGGAGCTATAAAAGTTAATTTATTTATTTTTGTATTCCATATGTATTGATAGTTTTGTCATTAAAATTGACAAAGGGGGAGATTGTTAGAGCATTGCTCGGTCGAACTCGCATGCGTTGCTATCTCAAGCATGTTTGTCAATGTTAGTGATCAAAACTATAAGTCTTGATTTCTAGTATACTATAGCTAAGGTCTCGGACTAGGATAGAAAGTGTAGTTGAGCTCAAGAACTCCATGGCAATCATCATACAAGACGAAGGACTAGTCAAGGAACCGGTGGATCTTCATCGACTAAAAGGTATGTGGAGACTTGAACTTATCTATCACTCAAAAGTATATTTATCTCCTATCTTGAGATAAAAGTCGTTTTGCTATATAGACTTAGATTATACACATTTGCTATTTCGAGCCGAGTTTAACTCGCCTATCTATTTCTCGAAATATGTGTTGGTAAGCTTTCGCTTTAGCCAAATTCATCTTTATCTAGTGACGAATGTCATGTTATGTTTCAATCACTTTGAAAATTGCTCTTACGAAAAATGGTATGTGAATAACGACTATATAACGTTCTCTGAGAATGTTTCAATGATTGAAATGAGAGTTTAGATTACATAACCATTGGTAGGATATAAGCATTGTTGTGGAAACACATATATGTATAAGTCCTTATTCCTTGAACCAAAGTTTGCGAACTTTGTTGATCAAGAGAAACAGAATATGGCGTGAGCCAAGTCCGCGAACTCATTCCGCAGTTCTCGACCCGAGAATTTCTGCTGGAGTTTGTGAACTCCTTCCGTGAGCTTAAGTCCGCGAACCCAGTCCGCGAACTTGAGTAGGTTATATCTAAAATCGGTTGTTCTTGAACTCATGTTTATATAAAATAAGGAATGCTTTTGCAAACCGTGGCTATAAAGTTCATGAACCGATTCGAGTGAATTAAACCGTTTTTGCTTCGATTGTGTCTTGTGTAGTTACATAAGATCTAAGCAATTGAATAACTCTCTGACTAGTTCATTTGAGTCATTTGAACTAGTTATGGTGAAGAAGAATATGGTTGATATGAAAGTGATCATATGGCTAACCATTTGGTTAACTATTGTAATAATTGGATTGAGATTGGTATCTCCGATAGGCAAGATATAAAAGAAATCACAAACACTTTTTCTCATCGTTTATGATTCCATAATATCTTTTTTCGCTGCGTCGATTAGGATTATTGTGAGGTGATTGATAATATTAGGTTGTTCTTCGGGAATATAAGTCTGGTTTATTAATTGGTTCCTGTTCACCTTGATTTATCAAAAGACGGAACAAAAACTCGTAGGTATATTCGTGGGAGACGGATTTATCTATTACCGTAGACTTTTCTGTGTGATATAGATTTGTTTATTAAAGTCTTCGACTTTGGGTCGTAGCAACTCTTAGTTGTGGGTGAGATCATCTAAGGGAATCAAGTACGTAGCATCCTGCTGGGATCAGAGACGTAGGAGCATAATTGTACATTGGATCAGTGTGAGATTGATTGGGGTTCAACTACAGTCCAGATCGAAGTTAATTTGGAGTAGGCTAGTGACTATAGCGGCTTAATACATTGTGTGTTCAATCTGGACTAGGTCCCCGGGTTTTTCTGCATTTCCGGTTTCCTCGTTAACAAAATTCTGGTGTGCGTGTTATTTCTTTTCCGCATTATATTTTGTTATATAATTGAAATATCACAGGTTGTGCGTTGTTCAATCAATTAGAATATCCGACCTTTTGGTTGTTGATTTAAATTGATTGACACTTGGATATTGGTCTTTGGTACCATCCAAGTTATCTCTCTAGTATTTGATAAAGACTCGCAGATTTGTATTTGCTTGAGTATATATCAAATCTAGAGATTGAGATATAAACTCTTTGATATACTTTTTATCTAGATTGAGTCTGATTGTCTAGTTGATTCTCTAGAAAAAATATTGGAGTTTGTCCATACAGATTTCTAAGCGAAATATTGGGTGTGGTTGTTATACCCCGCTTTTTCAGAAATATCACAGGTTGTGCGTTCGAATCAATCAATTGGAAATCCGACCTTTGGTTGTTGATTGAAATTGATTGATCCTTGAACATTGGTCTTTGGTACCGCTCAAGTGATTTCTCTTGTATTCAATTAGACTCGCAGATTTCTATTTGCTTGAGAAATAATTGAATCAAGAAAGAGAGATAAAACTCTTTGATATACTTTATTAAGATTGAGTCTAGTTGATTATCTTGAAAGTATATTGGAGTTTGTCCATATAGATTGCTAAGCGAAATATTGGGTGTGGTTGTTGTACCCCCACTTTTTCAAGAATAAACTTCTAAACCATTATGAAGTACCTTCCACAGAAATATATGAATCTTATGTTGTGTCTTCATTTGTTTCCATAACAATTTCCAGGGAAAAGCTGACATCGATGAAGTTGTTGCCACATTATCAGCCTGCAGTTTGTAACAAGATTTTGAGGTAAAGTTACCTGAAGGAGTTTTTAACCAGACTAATTTATCCATCACCTGATCATCCCGTGGGATATAAATATTAGTAATTTCCTCCACCTGATCTTGTGGAAAAACTTGCAGGAGAAGTTCGATATTCCATTGGTTTTGGCCTTGGATGAAGAGATCTGAAACCGTTTCAACTTGAACTCTTGAATCTGGTAATTTAGTTGGTCTAAAGCCTGGTACATTTGGAATCCAAGGATCATTCCAGATGTGAATATTGCAACCTGAGCCGATAAACCAGACACAATTATTTGTGAACAAGTTTCTTACAGACAGCATATCCCTCCAGGTTTTTGAACCACCTGGTTTTGGGTCGCAATCCCAAAAAGAGAGTGATTGCAGATATTTACTCTTGTATAATTGCACCCAAGAAGCATATATACATGTTAAGAACCGCCAAACCAAATTTGAAACCAATGAGATATTCACTTGTTGCATATTTCTTAAACCCAAACCTCCATTTTCTTTAGCTTTCTCTACCTTATCCCAACTGATAAAATGACATTTTCTTGTGCTCGTTTCATGTCCCCACCAGAAAGCACGTTGAATACGTGAAATTTGGTTTGTAACACCCTTTAGAAGTTTACTGATACCCATAGAATAATTAGGTATAGCAGCCAACACATTCTTTGATAAAACAATTCGACCCGCAGAATTAACATAGAAAGATCTGTAACTAGAAAGTTTATTTCCAAACTTTGATACTAGAGGCTCAAAAGTATCAATGCTGCAATCAGATTTCAGTGGATAAGTACCTAAGTACTTTTCATTAGTTTCCATTTCTCTTACACTCAAAATTTGAACCGTTCGCCATTTGTTATAAGGAGAGCATCCATTACTGAAGTGAATCGAAGATTTGAAGAAGTTAATTATCTGACCTGAGAAAGAAGAATACAAGTCCAAAATACACTTCAACTGGTTCACATTTGATTCCGAGTTTCTCCCAAAGAAAAAAAAATCATTCGCAAATATAAGATGACTAATTGATGGCGCATAATTGTTGATCTTGTATCCACTATAGAGACTTGTGTTCTCAAATTTAGCCATGAGTAAGGATAATCCCTGTGAGAAAATAATGAATAAAGATGGTGATAAAGGCCAGCCTTGCCGTAATCCCCTTCCACTTGCAAAATTCCCATACGGAGATCCATTGAAAAGTATAGAGAAATTTAAAGTAGATACACAGTTCATTATCAACATATGAGCATGGTCATGTATCCCCATTTGATGAAGCATGAAACTCAAAAAAGACCAGTAAACTCTATCATACGCCTTCGACATATCTAATTTGAGTGCAAAAATTCCTTGTTTAGACTTAGACTTATGCATTGAGTGAAATAACTCTTTAGCAATAACAATATTATTTGTTACCTGTCTATTCTTTACAAGGGCATTTTGAGACCAGGATATAAACTTATTCAAGTAAGGACTTAGTCTAACAACTAGGATTTTTGCCACAAATTTTTACAAAACATTACACAAAGAGATTGGCCTAAATTCCACAACATTAGTTGGATTCTTGACCTTCGGAATTAAACTTATGTGAGTATGATTCAACTTACTTGGTAATTCTCCCATCCTGAAGATCTGTTGTATGAATTTGATTGTATATTCTCCCACTATGGACCAACTTTTCTTATAAAAAATCGCCGGAAAACCATCCGTCCCTGGAGAACCAAAGGAATTCATGCTTTTCACCACATTCCAAACAACTTCACTTGTAGGTATCGAAGAAAGAGAAGTATTTTCATATGTTTCAAGAGAAAAATAAGAATCTTGTAGATTTGTTGGAGCTTGAATTCCCATATCCTGCTGAAACAATGTTTTGAAGAAAGAGATTAATTCATCTGCTATCTCAATTGGTTTGGTTAACCATTGTCCGTTATTCCCTTGTAAGCAAGAGATATTGTTTTTCTTCCTTCTTTGCTGTACTGATAGGTGGAATTGCTTTGTGTTTCTATCTCTTGTTTTCAGCCAAGTGATCTTCATTCTTTGTTCCCAATAAGTATCCTCCATAATGATATACTCATTTAATTTATCAGCAACAATTTTTTCCTGTTGAAGAGTTGTAGTCGACGGGTTCAGACTTTGAAGATGAAGTAACTTCTTTTTCAAATTTCTGATCTTATTTTTAATACAACCAATGTTATTTTTACTCCAACTTTTTAGGAAGCCGCCAAGACAAGCCAATTTTCCAATCAAATCAACTGTGAGATTGATGTTCCAACTCTCAAGAACCACTTTGAGAAAATCTGGATGAGCACACCAGTATGCTTCAAACTTGTAAGAAGGGGGATTACGGGGAGTATTTCTGCAGGTATTTAGAATGATAGGGGAATGGTCACTTGAAAGCCTCGGTAAATGCAAAACTCCTGAAGTTTCAAAAGTGAGACACCAGTCTGGTGAAGCCAACACTCTATCCAATCTCTGTCTTATTAAACTATGAAACTGTCTTCCGTTATTCCATGTGTATGCAGGACCAGAGAAACCCAAATCCAAGAGATGATTATCACGAATGAAGTTATTAAAATGAGTTATTGTATTATTCAATGATTGGTCACCTCCAAATTTTTCTCTGACAGATGAAAGAGCATTGAAATCGCCTATGAAGCATTTCGGCTCTTCTACATATTGTGAATAAGTAGATAAAATTTGCCAAAAATTTGCTCTATCCGTTCTCTTAGGTGGTCCGTAAACACAAAAAAGATTCCACATTGGGTATGGACCATGCTGTTTCACTTGAAGATGGATTAAATTCTTTGAAAAAGAAATAACCTCAGCCTCGATCTCTTCTTGCCAGAGTAACCATAAACCTCCACTACGACCAATAACTGGAACAATACAATGCTTTGAGTAGCCAGATCTACGAAGAATTGGAAGAGAAGAAGATTCTGATAATTTTGTTTCCGAGAGGAATACAATATTAGGCTTAGAGCTCCTCAGGAAAGATTTTAAAGTTTGAATTGTTGGGTCATTCCCTAACCTCCAACAATTCCATGCAAAGACTAACATGGACCGTGCGGCCTATTAGGGATAGCCACCACCTCCCATTGTTCATCCTTATTCTTGTTGATTCTTGTAACTACAGTCGATTGTTTTCCTCCAGAATTGATGCATAATCCATCCTCATTTCGTTTAACACCTCTAAGATCACAGATGGTAATTGGTTCTGGAATAATGGCATTGCGAAGACTCCTAGCCATCGATTTACATTCCCGCCTGTTGGTAACCTTGTTTGATTATCTGGGATTCCATAAAATCCGTCCACTGTTATTATCCTGTGGTCCGGTATTTTCCCTGGATAAAATTTGATGAAGGTTCTCACTAATGGAATTATTTGCTACTTCTGCAACAGATGCTTTTAGTTTCTTTGTAACAAATTGGAATGACTTTGACACTTCCAGTGATTGAAAAGTATTGTATTGAAGGTTAGTTGAATAAGTTTCAGGATTTACTTCAATTGACTTGCCCTTTATTAGATCAGAATTCAACCTTTGCAGCAACGGAATCTGAGTAGTTGTATGAGAGATAAACTGAGGTTGTTGATCAGTTATGAGTGAAGAAAACCCACCTTTATGAATGGTATTATCTACTTGATTAGAAGTTAAATTCTTAACCATTCAGTTATTATCATTAGAATTAAAACTGAAAGATGGTAACTTCATGTGCAAGTTATTTTCTTTACCGTTGGATTTGTCACCAGATGATGTGGAAGCCAAAGTCTGAGCTGTAATCAATGTGGACTGATGAATCATCATCTCTGTAATCGAAGAAGAACCCATCTTCATATTACCCAGTGAACCATAAGTTTCATCTTCTTGATAATCAGATTCCTTGAAGAAGTCCATATTAGTTTCGTATTCCTTGATATTAGCATCTATGGAACGACTGCATTTTGGGACAATAAGATCATAATCCCTCTGATGAAGTTCTGGTGGCATCTTTAAATGTATATCATCCTTGTATTGATTCACCTTGGGACACATTTTCATCAGGTGTCCTAAGAGACCACAAAATAGGCAGAATCGAGGAAGTCTTTCATACCTTATTTCTGCAGTTACTTGTGAATCATTGGACACTGGAAAAACAATTGAATCTCGTAAGGGTTGATTTATGTCGACTAGAAGTCTAACCCTTGCAAATTTACCCCATTTCCTGGATTCATGAAGAGAAATAATTCTGTGACTCCCTGCAAAGGAAATCAACCTTTGAATAAACTTCCTGTCTAGATAGTTTACTGGAAGACCATGAAGTTGTGCCCAAAATTCCACACTATCAAAGAGATATTCATGTGGAAGCTTGTTAGGTATGCATCTCTCCAGTGCCAGTAAATCGTCTCTAATAACCCAAGGTGAAGCTTCCATGATAAGTTCCGCATCAGAATGAGATTCAAATTTTATAAGGAAGGTTTCTGAAGTAAATTCTGAGACGTAAAATCTTTTGTTAAAAGATCTCCAGGTTTTATGTAAGAGATCACGAACCTCTGAAATGATAAAGTTTCTGGTGAAACTATTTTGAGAACTAAACAATTATGATAATCAACATAAATATTTGGTAATGGGGTATTGATTTGAATCTTCTTTGTAGGGATATCTTTGGATAGAAGGTTAGCGAAATTTTGGATTATATCCATGTTTGGATTGTTATTTTGTGAGGATTCTGCCATTGTATGAAGGAAAATATATATAGAAATTAACTGCCAAAGGCTTGAAAAAATAAGTAACCGAAAATCAGAATATCTTGGAAATCTTCAAAAGAGTCTGAAGAAATCCAAAACTTTCTAGATTATCTGTATGACTAAGTAAGATCTGATCGAGAGAGATCAAAAAGATGATGAATTCTAGATAATTAATTGTGTTTTTAGGATTTTAATTGAATTTCAGTGAGAATTTTTTAAAAAAAGTTTTAAGGGAAAATTGAAGAGAGGAGAGAGAATCCCACTCACACTTGGATCATTCACTTAATTCAAAAATGATAGGATTAGGTAATCATTTAATTTGGTAAATATTTTGATAAGCTTAAAGTCCCTCTATTCAAATAGCATTTGTAATCCTCCATTAATGTTGAATTTAAAATTGCAGCATATTAGATAATTTGATTATCATCCAGTTAAGATCAACATATTAGTGTTGAATTTAAAATTGCAAAATATAAGATAAATTAATTATCATATGGTTAAGATCAACACAATAATCTTTAAATACATAGTTTTTGGACGCTAGTAAGTTTTCATCATCATATATATCCAGGTAAGTGTGTAAATAGGGTCAGCCTGGGCTGTCTGGTTCGTTTCCTAATCCATGCTAGACCGTATGGGCCTCATATTTAGGTATCAAAAAGTTGAAATGATTAACCTATTCTTAACCTAATTTAATTAGACCATGGTTTAGGGACCATGGTTTTTTTGAGGGGACCATGGTTTTATCAGGCCACCTTCCCTATAGTGATAAGGGGTGTTCTAAAACGTTGAAATGACTAACCTACCCTTAACGTAATTTAATTTAAAACCAACCTAATAACCACCTATATATATATAACCACCACCTCCTCCCTCCACCACCGCCGATTACCACCACCACCTCCGATTATCACCACCACCAACCACCGATTACCACCACCACCTCCTCCCACCACCACCACCACCGCCTATTTAAGAAATGTAACAACATCAATGCAATCACAATTAAGTTCTGTTACATGATAATTTTATCGAGTATAAAAGACGCCAGCCGGAGCCTGATTCTGCCATGGGACCACTCCGAAGGTATTTTCCAACAAACCCTTCACTTTAATTTGATTTTGATTGCTTCAATCGAATAGAAATCATCAAAATAGGGTTTTAGTAGGAGTTACAGAGCCATGTTCGGTTAGGCCGATTTTTCAAAAAAACCCTAGTTTACTAACCGAACTTCTTGAAAATGAAGAATACGAAGAACAGTTCGGTTCTATTGGATTTAAAACTAAGTCACCGAACTCTCTGTTCGGTTGTTTCGCAAAAAATTTTAAAACTACAAAGTAACCGAACTCCACCCTTAGAAACGAAAAAAACAAATCCAGTCTAACCGAACTGTGTTGTTGTGGCCACTATCTTGAGTTCCAAAAAAACCGAACTTAGCCAATAGAGTTCGGTTTTTTCGCAAAATTTTTTAAAAACTACAAAGTAACCGAACTTAGCCAATAGAGTTCGGTTGATTCGCAAAAAATACTTTTAATCGAACTCCTTGTATTAGAACAACAGAAGTCCATAAGTTCAGTTCCTTCGCAAAATAAGGATATCACCGAACTTTAGTTTACGAAAATAATGAGAAGTCCACAAGTTCGGTTCGTTCCTAAAATGTTAAGTTTTCCTTGTAACCGAACTCTACCTTTGAAACTTCGTAACCGAACTCTACCTAATTCGCCAAGAAATAAATTTCGTAGTAACCGAACGTTTGCCTAATTGCATATATGCATATATAAGCCCAGATCGGTTGATTCGCAAAATATGTTGAAGTTTTCGAACTAATCGAACACACAAGATGTACCCAAATAAATTGTTAAGTTCAAAGTTCGGTTACCTACCATTTTATCCTAGGTAACCGAACATTACACTGTATGACCAAAACCTCCATTAACGAGCGAGTTCGGTAACCTGCGTGTTTGGAAAACGTAACCGAACTACACTTTCAGGTGTGTTCGGTTACATGTTCTTGACATATGGTAACCGAACTGACCCAAATCTACATAAAAAATTTCATTTTTTTTGAAAGTTCGGAGGAATTTAACCAATATTATCTAAGTTTGAAGCACACCTGGGTACCCAAATACCCTTCCTCCGGTTGTGGTTGGTAAAATCCATCGTTTTTCATGTTTTCCTTCTTCATCTTCTCTAACTTTACTCTCTCAATAATTCTACTTCTTTAAAAAAAATCATCTGATTTTGTAATCTCACTAATTATCTTTAACTTAATCATCTCACTAATCATTACACTAACTATTATTAACACTAACTAATCATCACCCAAAATTAATCAGGAGGGTAATTTAGGTATTAATATAAATATCCAGATAAGGGGTGACCTAGATTTACTTCTAATGTCTTTACCCAAAATAAAACCATGGTCTCCCCAAAAAAACCATGGTCCCCAAAAAATCGTTCCAAAAAAATATATCAGATCGGGCAAGCCAGAGAAAAATATATAATTAAGGCCCAAAACCGATTTTATTAACCAGGCTAGGTCAAGTAGGCTACGAGCATTTAAAGCCTTAAAGTTCTATAACAACTTATGCAATTTATGTTTGAAATTTGGAGATTGAACAGACTATAAATTAAATAATTTTAAGTAATTAATCTTTGGAATATAAAATAGAAATGAAAATAAAAAAGTTTAATCCAAAATATAACCAAATCGTTTCACAATTTATTCCAAGTAAAACTAATACTACATTTTAAGAAAATTCAAAAGGATATAGGCTAAATTGTTTGAGGCAATTAAATTTTAGAAATTTTTTAGGCCCGCCTCATAAGCGAATCAAACTGGGTGGCACGATAACGAATTATAACACTATGGATTCTTATAGGTAGGTTCGTACGGGTATTGGCACCCCTAATTTTTCCGGGTGTCACAGGCCTCCATCCCTTGGTTAGAAAGTAGAAATTGACGTTTTGTCCCAAAATTTGTGGGCTTTTGACGCTTTAGTCCATCTCATCTGAATCCCAGTACGTTCCAGTCCAAATAAACCCCGCTTGCTACAATTTACTCCAAATATGAACGAGTTAGTCCAAAATCAAGTCGAGTCCCGATTTTCCTATTTTTCGATATACCATAATTACCCTTGAAGCGATTCTGTATATGTAAAGCGTGTTTTGAAATCGAATTTTTTGGATCTCAAACATGAATTCAAAACAAGGAGCAGGTCAGTGATTAATTTTGGGAGGCGATTTAACAGTTTCAGAGAGGATTTAATCGTTTCTTCGTCATATTTCAAATCAGGTTACATTCGAAAGCGTTCTGAAATCTATTTTCTTAATCTCAGATTTGAATTCATGATAGATTGAGAGATAGGTCGATCCAGATTTGAATTCGGAGGTGATTTAACAGATTCATAGAGGTTAGGTTGGATTTGATTGTCAATGGAGCAGAATTCAACCTCAGGTTAGTTTTCTTTTGGTTGTACGATCTGTTACATCTAATTTTCAAGTTTTGTTTCTGATTTTTAGTTTTTCTGGGTTTATGAGTTGATGATATCAATTCGATCTGTTACATCTTATTGTTTGTATGATCTTGATTTGATATTTGTTATATACTAGCTTTTGATTCTCGTGAAATGATTTTTGTTTATTGTTGTTTGATGATGATTTTTAGTTTTCTGATGCATAATATGAAATCGAACTGATATTAGGTCGTAGGCTTCTGATTTATTCAATTATGTGTTCCAGTAAGATTCTGAAGCTTAATTGATGGAGTGTTTGATTTAGGTTTACTGTTATTTGATGTTTTTGGCTTCGATTAAATGTGTACTTTCTTGTACACTGTTTAAGTTTTAGGAAATTGTGATTTGAAGCTTCAAATGTTTATTATCACTTCTATTGTAATATGTAGGGGTATCAAATATGTCTGAGAAGGTTATTCATGCTGTTTTGAATCATGGTGAGCATTCAGCCACTTTTCGTGTTAATATTTCGATAATCGTAGATGAATTGAAGCATTTTGCATGCAAGCATTGGAGGTCTTTGGATCCTTGGAGTAAACGTTTCAGCTATATGGATAATGATCAATTAGATTTTGTACAAGGTGATATACAACTGCAAGGTTTAATTGCACTTGTTATTCTTATTGGGAATGAAGATTTCTATTTGAATGTTGACGTGATTCGGAATCATAATTCTCGTTCTAATTCTGGTTGTAGCACTAGTTCTGGTTCTAGTACTTCAAATTCTTGTGTAACTGAAAGTCCTAAGATGGTAAGGGTGTTAGATCATGACGCAGACAAGGGTAAGCCTCTGATTATTGATGAATAGATTTATGTTTTTGACAAAGTTTGTAGAGAATTTGTGGGTGGTGTTAAAGTTGTTAGACTTGTTTTCGATAAGTACAAGATGGTTATTGGTCACAAGATTATTATTCTTAAAAATGACAAGACTCGTTTTGCTGCAAAGTGCGAAGAAAATGATTGTGGTTGGAGGATTCACTTTGGGCCTGTGAATAGTGAAATTTCTCGGTTCGTGCTGAAAGATTCTAATGTTATTCACAGGTTAGTTGTGTTCATATTAGTCCACATTACGAATTCTTGTTTTTAGGCTTTTATATGTAGACTTGTGTTTAGGTGTACATTATGGTGCACATTACTTGTTGTAGGCTTTTTAGGTGGCACATTACTTATTGTAGGCTTTTTATGTAAATTACATATTCTTGCTTGGTCTGTGTTTTATTTTTTGCATATATGTGGTGTTGGTTTTGAGATCTTATTAGGTGTACATTGTGGTGCACATTACTTATTCCAGTTTTTTTTTTTTTTTTTTTTTTTAAATTTTTTATTTTGTAGTTGTGATGTTGGTTTGAGGTTGAAGAGTCCTGTGGTGACAACCAAGTTAGTCAAGTATTTGATCGCTGACAATATACAAGGAGATCCTAGTCTAAAATACAAACAGATCATGTCACTTTTTAAGAAGATTTATGGGTCCAATATCAAGTATCACCATGCCCATAGAGGGAAAGAAGTCGTATTTGAAGAACAGTTTGGCGATGACGAGAAGTCGTATCGATTTAACTTGGTATATCAAAGCCATTGAGCAAACTAATCCCGATAGCTATGTGAAGTTCGAAGTTGATCATGCAACCCAAAGATTTCAGAGGATCTTCATTTGTTTCGGTGCTTCCAAGCATAGCTATAGGTATCTCAGGCCGATGATTTACTTAGACGCTACTTTCCTTACTCGTAGATACAAGGGTGCTTTGATGGCTGCAACATGTATCAATGGGAACAATGAATTTTACCCATTTGCATTTGCTCTCGTTTCTGCTGAAAACAAAGAAAATTGGTTTTGGTTTCTAGAGAATCTTAAACAAGTTGCCGATGGTCGTCAGATTGTTTTCCTTAGTGATCGTGGAGAAGGACTTTTACAGGGCATTCCAAAAAAATTCCTAATTAATATCATAGATATTGCTTTTACCACATCAAGTGCAATCTCCCCATTGGATCAGGTGATGCGAATTCGAAGGTTGTTATTGATTTGTTTTACAAAGCTGCTTACTCTTGCACAACAACGAACTTTGAATAACCTTTGAGGGGCATGCATGCAATTTGATGTGGACATGTTGCTAACTATATCACGACTATTCCAAAGGAGAAATGTGCAAATGCATTTTTCCCTGTATGCAGATATAGTGCTCACTCTTCAACTCTTGCCGAGTCCTTCAATAACTAATTTCTTGAATTCAAAAAGTTGTCTGCTTTTGCTCTTCTCGATGCGATACAGTGAGTTTTATGTTTAGTGTTTCATTCATTTATTTTCTTTGATGTGTACATCTTCCCTTGTACACATGTTTGTATGTCTACATTGTTGCACACATGGATTTGCTTGATATGTAGATACTTGTACACATGTTTTATCTGTGATTCTGCAACTGTGTGTACATTGTTGTACACATTGATTTCCTTAATGTGTACATTGTTGTACACATGTTTTATCTGTATTCCTTCTAGATCATGTTTTGATTCTATGCTTTGTGTGTTTATTATGTTAGTTTGAAGGTTATGAAGAAGAATTCTGAGAGAAGGATAGAAGGTCTAGAAAATTTCAACACTAGTCTCACTCCCATATATGAGGCGTTACTAAAGGAAAACATCGACATTGGTCGTACTTGGAATGTTACTCAGTCCATGGAAAGATTTTATGAAGTCGCGTCTCCCCGGTCTCATACTGTAGATCTATTGCAGAAAACTTGTACATGTCACAAGTGGAAAGTTAATGGTTTTCCTTGTGCACATGCTTGTGCTGCCATTCAAGCTACGAGAGAGGACGTCTATTCATTTGTTGAGCCATACTTCACTACTGAATGGTACAACAAGACATATCAGGAGATCATCTTACCAATCCCCAATCATGACAAGCCGCAGGGTTATGATCCTAATGATAGGGTTATTGTTCCTATTCCTGTTCCTCCCCCTGGTAGACGAAGAACACAGCGTATCAATAATTCTTGGGAGAAGCAAAAGAGGCCTATGATGTGCACAAAGTTCTTCACCCTTGGTCACCACAATAGAGCTACCTGCCCCATGATTTGATGCTTTTTTCTATGTTTCATTTGTTCAAAAGATTCTATGTGTTTGGTTTTTACTTTTGGTAATGTCTTTTCAATTTTCTTTGGCTTGGATAATTAGTGCCAGGACATGTATACCATTATGTACACCTTCTTGTGAACTTCAATTTTTCTTACCTGTCTTTTTACATGTGTACCACTATGTACACCTTGGTGTACAATGGATGCTACTAGTCTATTTTGTTTAGTAATATTCTATGTTTTCAGATCTGTATAATTAGTAATTACTTTTGCTATGTTAAATTTTTATGTTTTCAGTTCTGCATGCTATAAAAATTTTAGTAATAGTTTTATGTTTTCAATTTTTATACTTTTGATAAAGTATAAAAATCTGTCAGTACATGTGTACCATTATGTCCACCTTCTAAACATTTTCTGCTCTGTCAGTAACTGTGCACAATCAAGTACACCTTAATATTTCAAAACCTGTAATATACACTTCAATGGTAGTGATAAGTCATAAACTTGTAACATCAATAACATCAATTTGAAACTAATAAAAATATTAATTCAAGGTCTTTATTGTAGTGATAAGTCATAAACAAAGTGATAAAAACTGAAATTTGAAAAGTTGTCTGAAAGATAGAAAATGTTTAGAAGCAATTCAGAAAGTGATCTTGTATAATGAAGCTTAAAGACTCCTCTTCTTATTCAATGGTTTCATCTCTTTACTCAGGCGCCACTCCTTGTGATGGTCATCAGTTTCTATATCCCACACCTTTTCATACATTCCGACTTTTTTCAGCATCTTGGCCACCAATTTTACTCTCATTCCCTGACAAATGTCTTCGGCCCTCTGCTGATCTCTTTCGATACTCTTTCTCTTCTTCACACTTCGTTTCATAAAGTAGCAAGTTTATAGGAGGCAGTCTGGATTGATTCCTTGAGCAGGGCTTTGCATGACGTTTATTTCGTGCGGTTCTATAGGAGCATCGCCCTTTAACGCTCTCTTCTTGTTGAGTTCCAATTGCACCACATTTGCCATTTGATTTGCATCATCTTTATAGTCCTCATTTGAGTGCAACGAGTTGTACTACTTCCACTCTTCAGCTTCAAAATCAGACTTCAAAAGCGACCAGTGAACTCCTACTGCCATTTGTACTGTAGAGTGATTGACGGGGATTACAAGAACTTCCAGATTGTCAAGCATGTCCCATATGAAATCAACCACAAACTTTTGTTCCTCGCTGATGATATTGTTCTTCACATAGTACTGCAATCAATAAATAATTTGTTGGAAAATAAAATGAATCAGGTACACCTAAATCAGACCAGAAAACTAACAAGCATGTACGCTACTACATATCAAACAGATGTATGATATAGATGTATCCATGACATATGATACAGGTGTACAACTATGTACACACCTAAGTAAATCTAACAATCAAGCATCCATGCAAACACTTAACAGAGCATGTGTCAATCATATAGCATACCGGTGTATATCTATGTCCACTCCTAAGAAAATATACAAACACATAGAACACGCCATGTCAATCAGGTGTACTAGTATGTACACATCATTAAAGTATCTATATATGAAATTTTTGATTTGTTTTTGAGAAACTTACACATGCAGTAGGACTCATTATTTCACATCTCATATACTTCTGATCATCTGGATGACGAATGCTATCTCTAACCATTGCTTGAAACGTCGATGGATGTAGAACTGCAATACCTCTTGGTCCAGATATTTGTTGAATATGAGTTCACGAAGTACTTTTCCCACAATCAGAATTTGTTCCCTGACTGTTGGATATTCGAGTATTGTTAGTTCCCAAGCTACAGAGGTGCAGAATCATAAAGGAAATGTTAACATGGTGTACATAATGGTGCACATACCTTTTTTCAATAAGATTCAATCATTCGTATATTGCGAGGTATTGTTTCTGAACTTACCCCAGGCTTGCATAGTCGAAGAATTTCTGTATCCTTTTTTGTCCTGTCATGGTTCCATGGCTTGATATAGTGGTGAATGATGAACATCTGGCAATGGGAGAGCAGGATGATACTCATTTTCATTTATCCTTTTTGGTGCAGGAT
Organism: Papaver somniferum; assembly: GCF_003573695.1. NCBI lineage: Eukaryota > Viridiplantae > Streptophyta > Magnoliopsida > Ranunculales > Papaveraceae > Papaver > Papaver somniferum. The sequence continues at coordinate 117,976,726 of NC_039362.1, forward strand.
AGCCCGGTTCTTCTCTCTCTTTGACCCCCTTGAATTTTTGATCCACTTTCATTCTAACTTGTCTGGTTTTACCCTCGGCGGTGAAGTCAGAAGGTAGTTTTTTCTTTGCCACTCTCTTTGGTGGTGTCTTGGACAACTTGCCAGCCGCTTTTTTCATCAACATCTCTACTTCCTTTATCTTCCCTACTCTTGTCCTCACTGGTGTCGTCTTCTATTCTTCTACCTCTTGGCTGCTAAAAGATTAAGTATGATTTTGTTGGATGAACTGCACTGCTTCAGCAACGATCATTTCTCGTACATCTTCATTGGATAATGATTTTTGCGACGACTGTTCTTTAGGATCTTCTTGGCTCAACAATGAAAAGCTTGGAAAATCGTGTCAGATCACAGTTGCTATCTTTTCCTTCACTTCAGATGGTGTCGTTCTGTAACAACCTTTTTCAAGCTTTACGAACACAGATTCAGACAAGTTATCTAGAAGGTCCTCAATTGATTTATAAGTCTCCTTCTCTGTCTCTTCTCCTTGTGTGAGTAAGAGGACATCTTCTTCAACCGGCAACATGCCTTTAGGGTCCAGCTGAGATATGGCTTGAGCTGCGAGTATCGTAGCTTCATAAATTTCAGTAGTTTGAGTGGCATCCATTACATCCTGGTCTTCTTGATCTTCAGTGACTCCAGCTGTCTATGGCAAAGAAGTGCTGAAAAAAGGAATTTTTTGTTAGGTTCTACAGAAGTGTACATCTTTGTACACACACACAGAGAAGAAATCACTAAGGTGTACATCTTGGTACACATATACAGAAAATGAAAAGAAATGCGAGCTGAGATTATTTCATACCTAGGATTCTTAACATCTCCAGATTCAACATCTTGCCTTGTTCCATCCTTTCCATCCTTTTCTTCATTTGTCTTTGACATAGGAGTGCTAAAAGATTCAAGTTTAGAGAAAAGGTATGAGTTTTAGCATACTGGTGTACAAATATCTACACACATAAAAAGAAATTACTTCCATATTTAATAAAAGTGATTTTATACCTTCGCTTTTCAGAAGTTTCAGATGGAACTTCATTCTTTTCAGATTCAGTTCCATGATCGTCATCATCACCTTTGCCACCCTCTTTGTCATTGTCATCACCATGCATATCACCACCTTTGCCACCCTCTTTGTCAATGTTATCACCATGCATATCACCACCTTTTCCACCCTGTTCATCATCGTCATCATTATCATCATGCATATCACCATCTTCATTGTGCTCCTCCTCCTCCTCCTCCTCCTCCTCCTCCTCTTGCTACTCCTCCTCTTCCTCCTCCCCATCCTCATCCTACTCCTCCTCTTCAATCTCCTCATCTTTATTTTCCTCCTGCTCCTCAATCTCCTCATTCTCCTCAGTTTCAAGCCGTATTTCCTTTGCAAATTTAAAGATTTCATCCAATGTGTAATTACGAAAATCATTCACTTCTCTTTCTGTCAAGTTCATTAGACCAACTTCATTACTTTTAGGCTTTTATCTTTGATGTAATTAAGAAGCCTTTCTTGCCTCTCCTGAAGTTCAGTAAGCTCCTCATCAAACTCCTTTCTTTGCAGATCTGATATGCGCATCTTTTCCTTCACTGTATTTATGCTATTTTCTTGTTTCTGCCTCCGGTACTCTTCCAAAAACAATCGCTCTTCATCAGTGAAAGCCTTTACCAATCCTGGTTTCATCTGAAAACATGCCAAAGTATCAACATTGATCACAGGTGTACAATTTTTTATACATTTTGTAAGAGTGTACCTTGTTGTACATAAGACAAATTTCTTAAAATATTGCAACAATGTACAATCTTGTACACCTTATTGAAGGTCTATATCAATGTACATATACTATCGTAAGAAAGTTTTTTGAGATACCTTTTTCATGACGTCATTCAGGTCTTTCTCGATTGTATTACTGACGTCGCTGATGATCCACCTGAGAAGCCTTTGCACACCCTCGTTGATCGGTTGCATGCCTTTGTTGTGTTCAGCAAACCAATGCTGCATTAGCAAATAGGTGAATAGTTAGAAATATAATAGAAAGGAACAAACACAATGAACAGAATTATTTAAAATGGTGAATGGATATATCAGGTGTACAACTGTGTGCACATGTAAACTCACCAACAGATAAATCACACAACCATTAACTTTAAGTGGTGCATCGATATGTTTCTTAATGCACGCCATGAGATACTCATATATATGAACTGGCCAGCAAGTTTTGTTCATCCTATCGAAAGACTCAAAAAAGTGTGCATACTGGTTCTTGCTAATCATACTTCCATTTGCCTGGGCAAAAAACATAGTGATACACAAGTACATAGTAAACAACACCACTAAGTCTTCAGCGTTTCTTTCAATCTCCAATGGAGACTTTGGGTTTAGCTTCATGATACGTATGATTTCCTCCTCCACATCTTTTTTCCCCAGATCATTTCGTTTCTTAAGAGTCAATCTGTTTATCAGCGGACCGTATCTTTTTTCAGCTCCAGTATTTACATCTTCTCCTTTTTCAAGTTCCGTTGCCACCATCTTAATCCCATAAAGTAGAAACAAATCCTCAGGTTCACTCTTTACTGCAACTTTCTTGTTCTTATTGGGAGTATCAAACATGAAATAATGTCCCTCTGTGTCACAAATTTCATGGCGATACTGTCTCACAATTTTCAGATTGAGTTTGGGTTCCTAGTCCATATATCATCTCTCTTTTTAGTTGGATCTTTCTCATCTTTCTGATATGCTTTTTTGTGGACAAAGATATCTACAATAGGCCAGAATGGTCCTTCTTTTTGATTTTCTAATTGATAATCGGTGAACCATACTTTTCCTCCTCGTTCTTTTTCATCTTCCTCAAGGTTTCTATTCACAAAGTCACTGATTGCATGGAAACTTGATCTACAAGGTTTGCTGGTATCTACAAAAATGAACAAAGAAGAATAATACATTCATTATACTCATAACTACAAAATAGTCACATAGGTGTACAACAATATATACACAAGTATTTAACAGTGCACTAATCAAATAAGAACAATACAGGTGTAAAAGTCTTTACACTCTTACAAAAATCTAACAAAATCAGTTTCAAAACACACTCAGCAGGCAATATGAAGATGAACTAGCATGATGGTGTACAGATCTGCACACTAGTACCACAAGTGATGAAAAACAGTTTCAAAACACAACAGTCGGTACAAAAACATACAGAACATGACACCAATTAGTACAACAACATGTAAGTCTAGAAGTATATACACATGAACAAGAAATCTGAACACAAATCACTGCAACAACATGGTGGTGTACATATATGGACACACCAACAACAAATCTCATAAAAATTGCATAAAAATAGATAGAACTGAGAATGAAAGGCTCCAACAGCATAGTGGTGTACATATCTGTACACACCAACAACAAATCTCATAAAAATTGCAAAAAAATAGATAGAACTGAGAATGAAGCCTGCAACAGCATAGTGGTGTACATATTTGTACACACCAACAACAAATCTCATAAAAATTGCAGAAAAATAAATAGAACTAAGAATGAAAGCCTGCAACAACATAGTGGTGTACATACCTGTACACACCAACAACAAGAGATGGACAACAGTCTGAAAACACACACAATACAACATATAAACATCATATAGCATGCCGATGTACAGATCTGTACACTGGTTAAACACAATAGATGGACAAGAGTTTGAAGTAGGATTACCCTTTTTTGCTTTACCATTTGATTTCTTTGTAGTTTTTGATTACTTCTTAGGTGGTGGTGATTTTGAAGTATCTTCTGCTACAGTTGTTGTTGAAACTGCCGTAGATTTTGATTTCTTCTTAGGTGGTGATGATTTTGAAGTATCTTCTTGTACAGTTGATTTTGAAATTGCTGCAGATTTTGATCTCGTCTCGGTCCTTGTGATTTTGAAGTATCTTCTTCAACTGTTGCTGGTGTATCAGAAGATTCTTCTGTTGGTTTTCGCTTTGCAACTGGTCTTTTAGCACTCACCATATTGTTGTTGCTACTGTATTCATCAATTCTACGAGAATTTAAGGTTTGATTTTGAATCTTTAGTGTTTTGATTTTCGATTTTGGATTTTAGGTTAAAGTTCTCTTTGAGTTTTCTTTTTTCTGAGTTTTTTTTATCTTCTCTCTTCTGCTAAATGAATTACAAACATTTCAGTTTTTAATTTCAGTTTTCTTTTTCGAACCACCGTGTCTCTTCCACATTAATTGTGTCAGATACAAAACAGTTTCAATTCGTTGCACGTGTGCTTTATGAGACGCGTGCAAAGGATAGCAGCGCCTTTACACATTTTCAAATTAACTTTGAACTAATCTGTTCCTAATCGGATCGGGATGGACTAATCCGTATTTTTGGGTGCGGTTTTGGACCGTTTTCTTCCCGTTAGAAATCCTAATCGTAGCCAAGAAAATGGTTACCATAATGCTGGTTCTCACGCAAGACACGAACATCTGATGAAGCAAAGGTGAACAAAAGAGGAGCGAAAACGTGAAATACACGTTTTAGAACATTCGATTTCCTTGATAGAAAGTAGGAGCTCAACGGGACGGTGTGGGGCCATTTCTGAGCTTTCTGGATAGGGACAACAGAGACGGACTTAAACCGACGTTCTATCAGTATCACGTAAACACGCAATCATATGCCTCAGCACCAATTTGGCGGGAAACGCGGTGACCAGATAAAGTGGACCCTGCCTTTACCTCTCTCTAGAAAGTAAAATCCCTTATTTTTTCATATTATCCATTTTCTCGCTCCTCTCCTAAAATTGGGTCTGAGCAATCTCACGTGATTCCACCTGGAACGTTTGACTGAATACGATGTATATCCATTTTGAGGAAACTACAGTAGAGAAGTATGATGTGTGCGGACTGACCACCGTGGCAACATTCATGGGTCCCATGGTTTTCCTATTAAAAGTTCGTTGTCTATCAGTATAGATTTGGAAGGAGGGAGAAGTGAATACGTGTATCGCTGCTACTTGGACTACTGTACCACAATAATATGGATAAAAGCCTTGTCTGAATTATTTTGTCTGATTTACTCAAATACCCTCAGCATGCCGTGTAGTGTGTATCCTTGACAGACTCCTCTCCATGCTATGTCTAATCGTGGTAAACCATGAGTTTCAAATTTAACTTTTAAAATTGCAGTTGTGAAAGTTGACAAGATTGGGTGCGACAAAGTAATCCATTTTAAGTCATTAGGGGGATTCGGTTTAGATAAACATGATTATGGCTCGCTCGTCCAAAATCAAATTGTTTAGAAAAAAGACGCGTTGTCGAGCAGCGGCATGCGGACCTAATCCACATCCCGAAATAGTTTGTCTTGTAACTTTCAGGTTTTTTTCTCCTCCTCATTTCAAATTTCTTCTTTTTTTTGGAGAACTAAAAAGCCTCGCGTTTTTAGGACCATTCAAAAGGATTTAGGGTGCAATAATAAAACAAAAAAGATCACCCAAAAAGAAAATGTAGCCAGCCCTTATCTCGCGTAATTCGTAATGGCGAAATTACCCTTATATATTCGGAGGATATGATAACATTGTTATCCTCCGATTGTAATCGGAAGCCAAAATATTACCCAGACTTCCGATTGTAGTCGGTGCAGTATTAGAATGATTTCTGTTTCATTTTCTCCATTTCTTTTTCATTTTTGAGTTGTTAGAGTTATAGAGAAGAATGTGAAGGAAAAAAGGGAAAACCCATTTTATCACTACAAAAATGGATGGATATGAAGAAGAAGGTGAGAAACATCGCGAAGAACAAAATGTTGAGGGTTCACGACCGTTTAGAGAAGACGATTTGGGGTATATGTTGAATGATCCAAACTTTTGTGGAGAGGAAAACCTAGACGACCCTTTCATGGAAGAAAATGGAGAATCGCATGATATTGAAGCTAACGAAGCATGTAAAACACAGGTATTGTGTTAAGAAACTCAAATACTCGATTTTCATGCGTTTGTGTGCTTTTGTAAACAAGAAAAACCGATTATTGCATGCATTGAATGCCATGAACTACCCAGATTCGGTAGATAATTTCTCGAATAAACTTACGAATATAACACACTGAGTACCAAATATTAATCAGTAATCGGAACAACAGTATTATAACACTTCAATCCGATTAATCATATTCGGGAATTCCATATTTTATCAAACCGCCGATTAATATTAAAAATTTGAATTTACAGCACTCAAACATCACGTGTTATTCTTTTTTCCCAGTCCGAGATGCAACAATCAACGCGGTTTCGAAATGTAGAAACGACTCTCCTCTCCACTTGGAATATGCATCTTGTGCCGCAAACATGTCGTCTCTGTGCCTAGCAAGAATACGGTTGTACTCGGTGCACAATTTTATAACATGGTGCACCCTTGAAGAAACATGGGATGGTTCATAATTGTGGCGTGGCTTCTTGTACTTACCAACAAAAGGACCCAATGAAACGTTAATCCAAAATATACGATCGTCCTGCTGTTCTTTGGGTAGATCTTTCACAATGTAATAATTTTTTATCCATTCGGTCTCTTCCTCAACTTGTTTTAATCTTTCTCTATGATGGAATTGTTCTTCACCTCGCTTCTTAGCCTTGATTTCCTCTTCCTCCTCCTTCGTTGCCACTAACAATGGTTTAATTTTTTTGGGTTGTTTGTTCCTTTTTTGTATTTCTTCTTTCATTGCTGCAATTGATGTAGTTGTTCGCTTGCATCTTCGAAGTATGTTGTCGATTGATGATGGACTTGCCATTGAAAAGGTTTTTCATTCTGATTTTTTACTCAATAATAACTGAGAGGGGTTACCCTCCTTATATAGATTAGAGTTCCAACGGCTCTAATTTTTGAAAATATGGCCGTTGAGGTTTCTGAAAATATGGCCGTTGAGGTTTCGTACCAATGATGCACTACAATCGGTTGCTAACGATATACGTATTCCCTCCGAATAAAACATTCGGAGGATAATTTTTTTTGTAAAGTTCCGAATGTACGATGGCCCAAAAATCAGAATTTGGGAAAAACTGATAGTTTTCAAATTTTGAACTTGAAATAATCGGAAGTTAACTTAGTTACCAAAACTTCCGAATATGGGGTGTCTAACCTTCTATATTGGCCCTTGGAACCACCTAGAGCCATGGCATGGTTTGTTTTGAACTTGTAATATTCGGAGGATAATTTCTTTTGTAAAGTTACGAATGTACGATGGCCCAAAAATCAGAATTTGGGAAAAAATGATAGTTTTCAAATTTTAAACTTGAAATAATCGGAAGTTAACTCAGTTACCAAAACTTCAGAATATGGGGTGTCTAACCTTCTATATTGTCCCTTGGAACCACCTAGAGCCATGGCATGGTTTGTTTTGAACTTGTAATATTCGGAGGATAATTTCTTTTGTAAAGTTCCGAATGTACGATGGCCCAAAAATCAGAATTTGGGAAAAACTGATAGTTTTCAAATTTTGAACTTGAAATAATCGGAAGTTAACTCAGTTACCAAAACTTCTGAATATGGGGTGTCTAACCTTCTATATTGGCCCTTGGAACCACCTAGAGCCATGGCATGGTTTGTTTTGAACTTGTAATATTCGGAGGATAATTTCTTTTGTAAAGTTCTGAATGTACGATGGCCCAAAAATCAGAATTTGGGAAAAACTGATAGTTTTCAAATTTTGAACTTCAAATAATCGGAAGTTAACTCAGTTACCAAAACTTCCGAATATGGGGTGTCTAACCTTCTATATTGGCCCTTGGAACCACCTAGAGCCATGGCATGGTTTGTTTTGAACTTGTAATATTCGGAGGATAAATTTTTTTGTAAAGTTCCGAATGTACGATGGCCCAAAAATCAGAATTTGGGAAAAACTGATACTTTTCAAATTTTGAACTTCAAATAATCGGAAGTTAACTTAGTTACCAAAACTTTTGAATATGGGATGTCTAACCTTCTATATTGGCCCTTGGAACCACCTAGAGCCATGGCATGGTTTACTTTACGATCGTGACTACCTCCCAGTCCTGCACGACCACGAGTTTCAGCACCTTCAGTTCGAGCAGCTTCAGCGCTCGATGAAGCTCGAGTTCTTTTACCCGTCTTTGATACTGCCACCTTGGGCTGGTGCCTCTTCGTGACTTTCTCCCAAAACTGGGCAGCATAATCTTCGTTATCCATATTATCAACTAGATCTCTAGCCTCTTTGATCTTCTCATCTGGCATGGGATCTCCGCTCTTCAGGCATGCAGTTAACATTTTGGAAACACGCTTGAACCTATTCACCTGTTTTTTATACGTAATGACATAACATCAAACAGTAATTACCTAAGATTTATAGGAATAATATAAAATGAACAAAAATATAAGAACACGCACCAGTCTATCATAACCAGCTGGTTTGTCTTTGATGATACAATTATAACTTGAACCCGCCGCAGTAGTGTTGGATTTGATTTCACGGATAACCAAAGGATGTGATACCTTGTTATACCAACTCATATAGTCTGGAGAATTTTCATCACCTCGGGTGGTTCGTCTACCAGTGTCGATAATGAAGTCATTCCTCTTATCCCAGTTATCAAGAACAGTAGGTGGTCCTGTGTGAACAATCGTGAGAGTATCACCACTAGAAGAGCACAACTCCAACTCCAATTTGTAGTAATCCCCCATTTTCTCCACAGGTTGCTGTTGTATATACCCGTGTTGTCGCATCACCTTAGAGGGGTTATACATCACATATCCTGCTGTTGTTGTCTCTTCATCCCAACCTAAGCACTTTTTAGTTAGAGCATAAAGTTGTGCCCAACTTAACTGCTTTGTGTAGTTAAACTTCACAGTTGTGCCTTGGTCGGGAAGGTTAAGAATCTGCACAACATCATCCGGAGTAATCGTCATCTCCCCAAACGGCATATGGAAAGTATCGGTCTCAGGATACATTCTCTCCACGAACGCCGATATGGCCACACGATCATGTTCCAACAATGAATTCTCGACGGCATTAGTTAACCCCGAGTTGGAAACAATTGACTTGAACCTTTCACATTCACCGGATAAAGGCCACGCAAGCATTTTTGTTGGTGCGGCGGTAGGTTTGAGTAAACGGACCGCATCTTGATGATCCTATTAAAGTACATAAAAAAATCCTTAATACAAATATTACGATATAACACATAGACAATACATTAATAAAAAATAGTAATTTTATTACCTCGGTTTCATATATTTCTCTGGCCCATGAGTCTTTGTATCCAAATATCAATTTTCCTCCATCCGCCGGTAGCCCAAGGATTGTGCCTGCTGGAATACCCTTCTTCTTCAAGTGCTGAGGGACAAGATGTGATGCTTTCTTAGCAATATCCTTCTTTACACCATCTTTTCCTTTTTTGGCTTTTTGGGTACCACTTGGTTGTCCTTCTTCTTCTACTCTTGGCACTGGATCAACTGGTTCAATTTCATGGTGGGGTGTAACTTGTGGAGCAGTTGGTTCTGCACTTTGTTGAGCGGCTTGTTCAACACTTGGTTGCAACCCTTGTTCACTGCCTTGTTGTTCTACACTTTGTTCAGCACTTGGTTGCACTCCTTGTTGACTGCTTTGTTCTTGTAAGCTTTGTTGAGCACTTGAATTATCTTTGGCGCTCCTTTCCCTCCTAGCACTAGCTGTCACTTTCTTCCTCCTTTCTCGACTTTGTCTAAACAACAAAGAAAGGAACAATATTTACAAACTATACAATTGGAAGACAAAGTATGGAAATATAACCCGAATGTACACATTCGGACGCAAAAAGATACATACTGTTCCCCAATACAAAACAATCGAAAGCTAACTAAACATATTTACAACCGAATATGCATCAATTGGAGTTCAGAATCTCTAAATTTTTCATCCTACACAATCGGAAGCAAAAGTACAAAACTATAACCCGAATAAACAAATTCGGAAGTAAGAAGACACATATTATTCCCGAATGAAAAACAATCGGAATATAACTAAACATGTTTACAACCGAATATTCATCAACTGGAGTTCAGAAACTCTAAAATTTTATCCTACACAATCGGAGGTATAAAACATTATATTGTCTTCCGAATAAATACTGGCCCCAAAATGGGATTTTTCCTATATCAGAAATTTTGAGATTTTTTCAATATATATCGGTAGTGAGTGTACTTCCGAATACTGTGTGTCTACTTAAATATATTCGGAAGCCAAAAAATTCATCAAACTACCGATTATTACCAGTTTGTATCCAGGAAGATATGGCCAACAATATTCGGCAGATAACCAACAAATATATCTCCCGAATACTGTCGATGTTCTTGAGAAACGAAGAACACGACTACATTCGGAAGTAAATAAGCATGAATATTGCCCGAATCTGGATAAAAAACCGAAAACCCTAGAAATTTTTTTTCTCGATTCGTCGAACTAAAGCGAAATAAACACCAAAAATGATAGATTCTTACCTAATTGGGGCCATTTGAAGTTGACGAAGTGTTTGACTATCGGAATCGCCACCACCGACTACATTGCCGGGTACTTCTTCTTCGCGTTCTTCTTCATTTGCAACAAGAATTTCTTTATTTCTTGCTAAAATCCCAATCTTTGGATCGATACCCCGAGCAACATTTTTGGTTCTAGGTCTGTGGGTTTCATTTCTCTTATCCATTGTTTTATAAACGAATCGACGATGTTTTGATTTTACGATTCGCGGCGATGTTTCGGTTGAACGAGGGAAAGTTTTTTTTCTTCCACAATCGGAAGATATGAAACTGGAAGAAGAAGAGTTGAAATGAGTAGAATTTTTTTGATTTGGTTTTTATACGGTTTTACCTGAAGGACATTTATGTAACTTCAATATCATATAGGATACCCCTTAACTAGAGTCTTTGGATGGGTATAAATTGATGGCCCCTAAATCATTTTGAGTGGCCCCTAAAAACGCGAGGTTAAAAAGAGACATGAAAACAGCTGTTTTATGTGCAGAGCATGCATACATACAGCTCATTTCTCACAAGGCCAGCCATGACACAAAGACTTATTTCAGCATTTACATTTGGAAAGAGTTATATTTTTTACAAAAGTCGCGTGACATGGTAATGGAAATCTACTGAACACAAAGGACACAACCACTTGTTTTGTTTGTACAATACGGACACGTTCAACTTTCAGTAATAGGGTGGTAGGGCACTCCTCATTCCTGATAGACACTACACTGTAAAATTATGCAAGGCGCTTAGCTGTAAGTTGTGTTTCACACTTCAGTGTACCAAAATCAAGATGAACCCCAGTAGTAGATTTTGGATATGGATGATTTAACTTTCCTAAAGATATTTCTTCATTATCATGTGCCAGTTGTTTTCTAATATTAACTTTTTCCTTTACCCCGATCATACGAGTTACGAGCGAAAATTAACTATATACGACTATCCTGTGACACAGTTGGAATATTTTAGTTGGGAGACAAGTGTAGAGTCTGTAGTACTGTAGACAATAAAAGACAGAGAGCAGTCGGCCGCCCAAAATTGTTAGGGATTGAACAACCTTCCCCTAGTTTGAGGCCTAGGCATATTATATGCACAAATCCGATCAATTAATCCTAAAATAATAATTTCTGGGTGAAAAAGACTTGTAAAATTTGATACTTTTAAATGGACGGAAATTAAAAAGATATTTTTTTATTAAGCATTTTGGTTATTTTTCTAGTATAATTTTCGAAAATTTACGCCCCTAAACTAAACAGTTAAAACCTAAAAATCGTTGAAACCAAAATCACTGTTATTCTTCATCATCGACAGAGAAAAAAACGAGATTCAATATCCGATCTGAAGTTAGCTGCGGTTTTTGTTATTAGAATCCGTGTTTTTATCTATCATCATAATCTTCTTTAATCTTTTGTTCAATCATGTAAGCTTAATTTCTAGGGTTTTGAGATGATTTTGAATCAAAAATCAAATCTAATCCAAATTTGAGTAGGAAAAACGGGTTTGATGATCTCCGAAGTTGGCAGCTAGGGTTTTGATGTTGGCAGTGATGCAAAGATGGATAAGGAGATTAAATCGGGTTTGTTCCTGAGCCGAAAAACAAGGAAGAATAAGAGATTTGTGTGATGTTGTCAAACTGGGAAGAAATTGGAACTAGGGTTTTTGTTAAATATTGGGTTTGTATTACAAAGAAGAATATGATTTGAATCTGAAGATGGTGGTGTTGATGTGTTGTGCAGTAATAAAAGATGACGTTGTTATCAATGGGTTCGATTTAGCTGTTGTTGTTGATTTCAAAAGGAAGATAAATGGTTGTGGTTGTGTTAATATGTCTGAGTATTGCATAAAAAGACAAGGAGATGGGTTGGTTGCAATGAAGTATGGATCTGTTTTTAAAGCTAGATGAAATCAGGATCATTTTGGCTTAAACTGAATGAGTCCAGATTCATCCAAGAATAACATAAGATGCAACCAGGTTCATTCAGTTTCAATTTAGAGAGTAACACTCGATGCAACCCAGTTTCATTCAGTTTGAAGTTGGATAAATCTGGATTCACCCAAGTGTAACACACGATGCAACCCAATTTCATTCAGTTTGAAGTTGGATAAATCTTGATTCACCCAAGAGTAACACACGGTGCAACCAGTTTCATTCAGTTTTGAAGTTGGATACATTTGGATTCACCTAAGAGGAACGTAAGATGCAACCAGTTTCATTCAGTTTAATCTTTTACAAATTCAAATTCATCCAAGAATAACACAAGATGCAACCAGTTTCATTCAGATTAAGCTTGACTTCATCCAAGAATAACACAAGATGCAACCAGGTGGTGGATTAACCGTAAGAGATGGTGTTGGATTAACCGTAAGAGATGGTGTTGTTAATGTTCGTAGTGTTACTGGTGAAGGATATCACATATTTTTGATGTTGGCAGTGATTCTTATCCAATCTCCGACAGTTGAAGGGTAATATACACAATTTTCATATTTAAATGTTTTCGTCCATTTGACTCAGACCAAATCTTACTCGTCCATATTAACCTGGATTTGAATGTTTTTGGGCAAATGACCCATTTTACCTATTATATGGGGCCTAGACAAATTTTACTCCTAATTTAAAAAAAGGATAAGGGGTGTCTAAGTTTGATGAAACTACCAACTTACACTCTATAAAATACTAATACTACCAATTTATCCCCATTAAATCTTAATAACAAAACCTAAATTTCAAATCTTTTCATTTCATTTCATATTTACTCCTCAATCAACCGATTCTTTTTATCTTCTTCTTCCTCTTTTTTTCATTTTAAAACGAAAACATCGTCGATTAATCGTTTTGCTTTTCTTTTATATAATGGCGATACCAACAAGACCAACAAGATTCAAGCATCTCACTGAAGTTACTTATCCAAGTGAGAGAAATCCTGGAATTGTTCAAGCGATTCTTTGATCGCACTACAAACAGAGGAAATGGCTCGAATTAGATACTTTTATATCAACCTAATCCTCTAAATTAGGTTCTAATAACATACAATCGCTCAAATTTGAATTTTTTAAAATCTTACTCGTCCATATTAACCTGGATTTGAATGTTTCTGGGCAAATGACCCATTTTATCTATTATATGGGGCCTAGACAAATTTTACTCCTAATTTAAAAAAAGGATAAGGGGTGTCTAAGTTTGATGAAACTACCAACTTACACTTTATGAAATACTAATACTACCAATTTATCCCCATTAAATCTTAATAACAAAACCTAAATTTCAAATCTTTTCAATTTATTTCATCTTTACTCCTCAATCAACCGATTCTTTTTATCTTCTTCTTCCTTTTTTTTTCATTTTAAAACGAAAACATCGTCGATTATCGACGATTAATCGTTTTGCTTTTCTTTTATATAATGGCGATACCAACAAGACCAACAAGATTCAAGCATCTCACTGAAGTTACTTATCCAAGTGAGAGAAATCCTGGAATTGTTCAAGCGATTCTTTGATCGCACTACAAACAGAGGAAATGGCTCGAATTAGATACTTTTATATCAACCTAATCCTCTAAATTAGGTTCTAATAACATACAATCGCTCAAAATTTGAATTTTTTAAAATCAACATTTTCTGGGTTTATTAGAATCGGTTTACGGGAAAGTACTTGTGAACCGATTTTATCTAGAAACGGTTGTTGTTCAAGTCCACAAAGACCGATTGTCCTGGATGTGTATTCTGTTTGGCGAAAAATTCAACCAAAGTCGGTCCATGTTTATTCTCACATAGCTCGATTCTGGTATGGAAGAGATAACCGTTTTTATGTAAGTTTTTTTTTTTGTCAGAATCGGATTACAAGAGTGTTCACGTAAACCGATTATAGCCTTTAATTTCTTAACTATTTAGCCCATGATCAGTTTATTTAAGTGTCTACGCAAACTGTTTTTTGGTGGCAATATGCCCGATTTATCTGTATGTTTTTGTTGTTGTTAGAATCGGATTACATGAGCACTTATATAAACCGATTATATTCCTGGAATTCATAAATATACTTTGAATTCCATTGTGGTTTATTCTTTTATCCCCATACTCTCCAGGGACAACAAGGGCAAGCAAAGGCAAGCCGAAAATAAATATAAGAAGAAAAATGACATTGTTTCTCCTCGTCGAAAGGACGGCAAAAATTTGGCTGCTTCCCACCGAAGGGGCTCGGCGGGTAAACCTAAAGGGATCCACATGAATGAATCACCATATCGAGTGGAGCAACAAACACAAGAAGAATCTGATACTGCTACACCTACTGCAGAAGAAAGTAATGACGAAGAAAGTGGTAACAAGGAAGTTGATGAAGAAGAAAGTGTCAAGGAAGTTGATGAAGAAGAAAGTGTCAAGGAAGTTGATGAAGAAGAAAGTGTAAAGGAAGTTAATGAAGAAGGGGGAGAAGTTCAAGAACAAGGTAAGAAAGATGGTCCAAAAAACAAGAATGAGGACTACATGCCCGACCGAAGAAGGTGTTTCCTCGCGTCCCTACTGATTCCATTTACGGGTTACCCGGTGATAAATGGCGGTTGTTATGGGGGTAAAAAGAGAATTAGGCCGTTGTCGTCTGCCATATCATAATAACTACCTCAACCTTATGTTATTTAAGATAAAACTTACTATCCATTTAGTTTTTTGATAATTTTCTATCGGTTTTGTTTTGTTTTTTAGGAGCACGCCGATGTCGTTCGTGGTATGAAGCCAGGAACGTCAGCGAGTATGATGACCTCTTGGACATAGAATCACCATAGAAGAAGTACAAGAAGTAATCGATCTAGTTGCTTCTACGTGGTTGTTGGCTTCAATCGACAATTCGTTGTTTGTTATGAAAAACCTCTTGTTTCCTCCTTCGCTGAGAGATTTTACGGGGAAACGAATACTTTATATCTTTCGGTTGGCGAAATGTCGATAACTCCAAATGATGCGAAGTTGATTACAGGTCTAACTATAGGAGGTAAATCCGCGAGGCAGAAAGACTATGCGAATGAGCATGAGTGGAAGAAGATTTACGAGTTCACCAAGAATATGTTCGGTTGGGACGAGGAGACGACCAAGTTAGAGATGCGATTACGTGAAGCAAAGCAGAGGATATTCCATATCGCGATCGTGAGGTACCACTTCATGGGAACAAAAAAGATTTCTGCATAGGAAAAAAAGGTGACCCACGAATGTATCGTCGCTATGGAAAATGCATATGTCCTCTACATCTGGGAAGTTGTTATCTTCCCAGACGTTTCTGGTTCCCGTGTGAACGCCAACTTTATTCAGCGGTTGCAACTATTTGACAAGGTTCGTGACTACTCTTGGGGCTCTGCCATCCTTGCACACTCGTTGAACGAGTTGAGAAAGGCTTTTAGGGCTCAAAGGAACCAAGTCAGAGGGAATATGGATTTTCTGCATGTGTGGATATATTTGCACTTCCCAAAGTTTGCTGAAAGGGCTTTTCTGAACAAGCACTGGGATGATGAGTGTTAAGGAGACAAGTACACCTTCAACGGTAAGCTGAAGTCCCAAAATGAGGAATATCTGGAGTTGAGACGCCAATTGGACAACTTGACGGCGAAAGATGTTGTCTTCACCCTTACAAGGAGGATTTGGCGAAAGGAAAGATGGTTGGGTGCGACGAATAACGTTATTTTGGCCCTTTGTTTCACCCAAAAGGATATGTATGTACACGACAAGAGTTTCAAGACAATGAGGATACGTATAAAAAATCCAAGATGAGCACAACAAGTTTAAATCGATGAGACCAGAATCAAGTCCTTTGATAATGATATTGAGGTTCTTCACAAACCTTTACCATCATATGATTGCTAGGAAGATTGAAGGTACAATATCCATGTGATGGATGTCCGTTCGGAAACAGATGATGAGGCAACTCCAGGTTACATGCTATGTCACCTCAACGTTTCGCACACTCGAGTGATACGAGTAAAGGAGAGGCCCCAAATCAAGGACAAAGATACAACTCTCGAATACCTTGTAGGTATTGTGTCTCAGTTATGGTTTTGTTAATGGTTTTATCATGATTTATTGAATATTTGTTGTTTAAAATGGAAACAGAGAAGACAAATCGGCATTTGATAAACCAAGCAAGGCTATGTATTCGGTAAGGAAAAGATGTTAAGACGAATAAACAAAATATTGATCAATTGAACAGTCTGGAAGGTATAAATGCGGGTGGAAAGTTTGGAGAAGCGGTGGAGAAAAAAAAGCAAAAGAGGAAGAAAGTCATTACAAAAAGGAACTCTCAAGGTGAATCGAGCACCCCCAACATGATATTGGCGAAGAAAGACCTACTAAACGAGGACGAGGTTCTTGTGTTCACGGACATGGTCGGGGTTGCGATGGGGATGTTGATGGTGATAAAGATGAATGAACTTACGAATGAGCGAGGATTCTTTTATTTATTTATTTTGAAAACCTTGGAAAAAGTATGAAAAAACTCGTACCCCAAATAGTAATATATGCTTCTAACTTAACTCTTACTATAATTTTGTTGCTTCTAATCGTTTAAAGTGCGTAATTTTTTTTCCTCAGTATTTTACAATTGGGAAATCAAAAAATTCTAGCCGTAACGCCAGTATATGGCTGGGAAATTGTGAATTCGCGGCCGTAATCAACTGTTAACATCTCAAAAATGACAAACTCTTACCTGTAAAAAAGAATTTGCAGTTGGTACATTGGATAGGTCCAACCATAAACTATTTTACGGCTGATAATTTTGATTTCCTAGTCGTAAATCTATATTTATGCCTAGGACATAAGCGTTAAGGTCGATATCTTTAATTTATTACGGTTGGGAAGTACTTAGACGTAATCTTTTTTTTTTTGGTTATCAAAATTACATACGGCTAGGAAAATCCTATTTTCCCAATCGTAGACTTGTTTTACGGCTCAGAACCCCTATTTTCCCAACCATAGACCTATTTTACGGTCGGGAGTCCCTATTTTCCCAGCCATGATAGTTGATGTACCGTTGGGAGATATCAAGACGTAAAATCAACCTTTTTTTTTTCTTTCTTTTTTTTGGTTATCAAAACTACGTACGGCTAGGAAAATCTTATTTTCCCAACTATGGACAACCGTCTCAACCGATTTATAATTGGAAAAATAAGAACTCCCATCTGTAAACAACTGAACTGTATTTTTTTCAACCTCGAAGCTTTTCTTTTTATCCCTAGTATAACACTTTTGTTCTTTGAAAAATAGAAGGGAAGAAAAGATTATTATAGACTATGTTACTATATTCACTCTAAAAAAAACCTCTCTCCACTCTTTCTTTGCGACTTTAAACAAGAAATACAAAAAAATTCGGCGAGCTCTGACTGCTCAGATCTAGTCGGATCTTTACAGATCTGAATAGGTCTGAGCAGTAATAATTAGTATTTAGTTTGTTTCCGTTTTGTTAGTAGTTTTTCCAAAGTTTTAGCTAGTGTTTTCTAGTTCTAGGTTATGTTTTCTCCATGCTTTCCGGCTGGTTGATGCCTTTTCATGGTGCTTCTCTCTACCCTTTAATAGTGCTTTTCTTTGGCTTTAATAGTTATACTTTGTCAAGTTACTTCGTTTTCAGGTACATCGGCGATGCACTCCGGCCACCAGAATCTTCATTGTCAAGATCAAGATTTTGTACAAAATAATCCACGGGAGATCATCTTTGTCCAGAAGAAAAATCAAACAAAATGGTTGGATTGTATTCCAAAACCCGACTTTGTCGGTTCTCACATGCTTATTTTGGGTCATTTTCCGGTGTCTCGACCCTTCTCATATCGGAATATTAGGTTGTGTACTAATGTAGTACGTTTCTTTATGATTCTTGGTAATATACTGATTATCCGTGTAAGCTTGATGAATTGTTATTAATGAAATTGATGAAGCTTTTATTAAAAAAACAAACAAAGAAAAAGACTATGTTGCTATTGTGTTCGGATCGGACAATACCATACCATAATCAAAAGGTACAACGGCTCGAGCGACCAGACTTAACATGAAGGTAGCTGTTGGAGCCATTTTAAAAGGGAGAAATTAACACTAATTTTGCAAAACAGATGCTCGAAAAAAGAAAAAAAAAAGTATTGTAGACTATGTTTTTACAAAATAGATGCTTGGGGATCGTCCAAAAGTAAACGGCCATATAACAAAAAAAGAAAAAGAGAAGTCTATACGGTGAAAATGTCGTAATTACAAATGCACACGCAAATGTATTGCCGGATAAGTTGTGTAGAAACAATAAACCACATTTTGTCAAAGACATATATCTTGGTCCATGTCAGATTCGGTATTAAAGTAGTATATCAGATTGACAAATTTCTGATGGCGAAGATGGATAATGGACATCTATTGGATAACAGTTCCATATTTTATATACCTAAGGAAAAACAAACAAATAACTTTGTTTATTTGATTCATTGGATATCCATTTCAATAGCTTTCATTGAAAAGCTACTACTCGATCATGATAAGTCCTAAGAGAATTTTAAAATATAATATCTAACAAAGTCGCCAACGCAGTATAATCAACTCGCGTGTCTTATTATTCTAAGATCCTCTATGTAAACACGATTATGCGCGTTCGCTTTAACAAATTAATATACTATTATCATTACTAATAATACTATTATTACTGTTGTTTTACGTTTTTGATCTTAAAGTTCTTTAAAATTTTAAAACCAAAGTTTTCATTAGTCAGATAATGTTTTTGTTTAGTGGAATGGATAAACTTTATCTAAATCCTTTCTTTACCTAAAAGGGACAATTAGGTGTTTTGGTGTTAAATTAATCAAGATTAGCTTTGCCTGTTAGGGTAAGTTCCCCATGTACAATTCTTGTTAAACAACTCCTCTCCCTAGTAAGAAAATATTTTCTACTTATTTGATTTTTCGTTTTACTAATGTGTATAAACATTATATGTTTAGGTGCTTAACCAATTAGGTAAAATTTTATTTACTTGTAAAATCAAATACCTAACCTCCTCCCCACTCAGAGGAATTTGGTGTGATGATATTAACAAGTTGTCTAAGTTATGGATCAGGTCAACTTGAATAAGACCGATGACTGGATAACCATTAACCAATAACAAGTTTGTTAATTTGGCCAAGATAGCTAAGATGTTATTGTATCAATAATTATCTTAAACTACTTCTAGTAGTATTTGTCATTTTGTTTGATTCATATTCTAAAATTTGAATGTCCCACTTTCTTTTTTTTCCCCGCTCTCTTTCTCTTTGCCACTTCCGGTTCTTTATGGTGTTTTCTTACGCAATTGATTAATATTCGATCGAGGAGGAGATTTAGTTGACAATACTTACTCTGGTATACTTAATAAATGATATTATCTCATGAGATGAAATAACATATTACTAGGACGGATTGGTTAAAAATTCGGTGTCGACAAATTTCACTGGTATCCAATAACCAATAACCAAAGCCCTTTTTCCAATAATAAGTACCAGGTAGGGCAGAGATAATATCTCGTGAAGATTTTATCTCCAAAATATGGTTAAGTTTCTACGCCGGCTCACCTGCCTGGACAACCTGTCGGAGACAGTAGTAAATCCTTGGCACCTTCCGTGCCGCTGGTGGAACAGGGATGGTCACACCATTTTAGTAGGGTTTACGCATTCGCGACCGTTAAAATAACATACCAAGTTTATCCCTGCCCAGGGCATGTAGGGCTCCAGGAGGAGTCCCCCTTTCACGATCCTGCTGCCTGCATAGCCACAGGAGGGAGTCCCTCCCTTCACATATGCTAGGATGATTACACATATTCACTGTTGTAAGGGGCAATAGTCGATAACTTTTCAACAGATAAGCACAGGGACCAAACGAGTCTTTCCCTCAGGCGACTCAGGGATGAAGGTGAAGAGGTAGTCGGGCTTGTTGTCGCCGCGTGAAACGGGGGATAACCAGCACCGAAGACCAAACACCACTCATACGCCAACACGTATTGTCTATCAAGAAACGACTGTCTCTTGTAGAACAAGCCATCTAAGCATTTAGGACCAGGCGAGCACGAGCACCAGGGACAAGTCGTTTCACTGGTATCATCACACAATAATTTTCTACGGAATAAAAGTGACACTAGTTTCACTAAACAACATCAAATTACTCTTTATTGTTCTTGAGGTGAAATAACGGAAATTAAATGACCTCTTTCTACTAAATAAATCTAGACTACTCTTCATTAGGAAAAACCTATTAAAACAGGAAAAAGAATTAAAAAAAATCAGGTGTAATGTTTTTCCGAAACGAATAAATCGAACTCTTATAAAAATATTCTCAAAAATTAAAAATATTCAGCTGACCATCTTTTCCTCCATTGCCAGATTACACAAGCCTTCTTATTTTCCTCTCTCATAAATTCCAAAGTTTGTTTTTTTTTTTTAGGTAAAAAAGGATATATTGAAGAAAAAAGAAATTGAATTTACAAACAGAAAAGAAAACCCCCAGAAAACAAATAAAACCCAATTACATATTCATGATATCTTCTCAATGATAAAGAATTTGATTCATGGTGAAGCGCTTAAAAATATTTGTGGTAGGACTCCACATGGATAAGTTCAGCTTAATCGCATGTAGCATATCTTCATTATCCTTATGACGTCCTCCATGCACCCTTCGATTTCTCTCAAACCACAGTTTTCAGATTATGGCAAAAGGAAGTAAATGCCAAACCAATTTGATCCTCTTAGATACCCTGTTGATTCTCCAGCTCTGAACCGAGTTCTTGAAATTGTCAGAAAAAACCCATGCCATTCGTATGGAAGAAAAAAAAGAAATCACACATATTCATGGCCCAGCTACATTATAAGAACAAGTGATCCAGAGTTTTAACCTGACTGTTGTAGAAGAGACATAAATTAGAGCTTACCTCCACCACTCTATTCTGCAACATACTCCTTGTCTGAACCGAGTCATGCATAGCTGCCCATATGAGAAACAACACCTTAGGAGGCACAAACGTGCTTTACACCTTAGGAGGCACAATCCATGTCTGAATTGGTTAGATTTCTATATAATCCTTTTGTTGTGGATACACCTTCAATCTCATTCTATTCCCCATGCATCAAAGTCACGTTCCTTAGATCATGTTTGATTTCCAACAAGTTAATGCGTTCTGCTGGATCAGTTCTCTTGAAAACTCAAAATCCTATGAATACTTTCATATTTCCACATTTTAAATTCTTGCATGTTGATTCTATATAACCTTAGATATTTATCTTTAAGAAATCTTTTCTCCTTCCACCAGTCATGCCAAAAACGAACACTCCCCCATTCTTCACCTTATACTAACTAAACTCATAAAAATCTTGATTAGCTTTAGGGATGTCAAACCACATACTTTTTCCAATATTTTCCTTAATGTATAGGAACCAAACAGACTTCATCGAGTTGGCTTTTTCACTCAATTCTCCTCCACCATGCTGTTTTTTTCATTATAGTATCTTCCATGTACTTCGTCAATAATAATTGTTTATAGTCTTAAGCTTCTAATACCCAAGCCCCCTTTTCGCCAGGCTTGCAAGTCTTTTTCCAAGACATCCAACTCATTTTTTTATCATCCCCCCCCCCCCATAAAAACCTTCTCATGATACTACTTAGTTTTTCTCCACTGGCACTGGAATATAATAAATCGATAAGAAATAAATGGCAAAACTTATCAATTAAAGATCAGATACAAGATTGGATGTCTACGGTTCTTTGCCAAAGATGGGAGTTAACTTACTATGGACTACATAGAAGATTAGAAACAACATATATTCAACGATGGCAAGATTAAATTTCATGCTATGATCAAGGAGGCTCTCTACTGGTACAATATGAAGGTTGGAGTTTCTTAAGTGTCAATGATCCCTACGGAGCAAGACATGTTGGATTCTCATTCTTCAATCTGGATACATCCTCCAATTCACAAATAGTTAATTTTGATGGAGATGCAAGTCCAATCCTGTGCTGCTATTGTGACAGACCATAACTCTGGATTTCAAGGATGTCAAAGTAGAGAGTTGGATTTCGTAACAAGGATGTCAAACTAGAGAGTTGGATTTTGTAACTCCTGTAGAAGCTAAATCCTACAATGCTCTTATTGGAATTGATATTGTTATCAGCAGAGGGTTCTTAAACATCATTCTTGAAGGCGATTCTCTCATTGTGATTACCTCCCCCAGGTTCAGGAATTCTGCTATCCGCCGGCGCATAAAAAATACTATTTCCAGAATTCGTGACAGCTTGAGCTACTTCAACTATATTGAGTTCAGTTTTATCAAAAAAAATGCCAACTCAATGCCCCATTCTTTAGCAGCATATGCTGTCTCTAACCATTCGTCGAATAAGTGGATTAGAACCCCTCCTCCTTATATCTCTTGTTGTTTAGATGAACTCTCTATGTCCGTGTAATTTTATGTTTTTTTTTGTTTCTTATTTTTCCATTCTTCAAAAAAAATAAAAAATATAGTACAAAGAAAATATTAATTTATTTTTCCAACCGGTTAGAGCAACTCCCACGAGACGCTCAAATTTTAGTCAGTTATGCATCCATGTGGATGGGCAAACGTGAATTTTCACAATGGTTAATGGGCAAATTTAACTAGCGGACCCACATAATTGTATAAACGATATTTCTTTTAACTAGCGGGACTCGTTTTATATTAAAAAATATTTTTATAATATCAAATGAGACGCGTTTTATATGACAAAAAATATCAAATGAAACCCTTTTATTAAAAAAATATATATTTTTTTTTTTAGATTTTTTTTGGGTTTTATAATATGTGTATGGTCTGAAATTGAAACGACCAACTCAAAATGATCCGGGCTCGGCTCAACTTTGGACGGTCGTACCAATTTGACTCGGTCATTTCAGGTTAAGTCGATCGACTCTACGTGACACGCGATGGACAAACTCTCGTATTTGGACTAACCATTTGTTAATGTAGAATGGACAAATCTACTAATAATTATTTTCCCATCCCATCAGAGTTCCTCTTACACTCATAATTTTACATCACATAACATTTTAACGAATCCATTAAAGATCTAAAATTCATCAAGATAACAATTTTATTTTAGGTTAAATGGCAAGAGAAAAACCATTAACAGTATGAGGGTATTTCCGTAACACAGACACACATATACACTTTTTGGAGATTTCTGAAAAGAAAAATTCTCAACATTATCCAAATCCAAAACCGGGTTCCAAAGCAAACTAGCATACATATTACATAGTCAATATTTAACACATTTACTAACATATTTCCTCTCTATCTCTATCCTTTTTTTTGTTTTAAAAAAAACATCCCATCACTATTAATTACACATAGGACATAACACATACTAGCAGCACGTAACTTAGCTTCTCTCTTTATCTCTGCTCTCAAACCAAAACTTCTTTCTCTTCTGTAAAAATACTTCTTCTTCTTCCCATTCTTTTCTCTCCTACCGTTTCGCATTACTCTCTTAATAATTCCCACCCACATAATCTTCTTATATAACCCATCTATATTTACTAATTATCATCTTCTCTGATATTCTTTCTTTCTTGATCCCAGATTCTTCTTCTCCTCTTCTCTGTTTACGTACAGGCTATACATATATCTATCTATTCGTTCATTGTTTACATTTTTGAAATCTCGGGGCTGTCTTGCTTTCAACGAACAACAACCCATTCTTAATTGATTGATTGAAGAGATAATACAAGTTTGATACAGCCAGCTGGTAAGTTTATCTCATTTCTTCAAGTTTTTAATGTTATTAAAGATTCAGACTTTAATGGAGTTTTTATCTTTTTAAGTCTGTCTTTATGATTTCCGTTTAAGATAATTGATATAATAAATTAAACTTAAAAATAAATTTATTTATTTCTGTTTAAATGTTTAGTAGTACGAAATAGAAGGATCTTATCTTGAATAGAAATCAAAGATGCTGAAATTTGTTTCCTTTTGTTGAAATTCTACCTAATTTCTTTTATTAGCTAAACAAGATAACAAGCAATCTTAACCAAAAATAAGGATTCCTCTTCAGGAATTTGTATGTTTTGCATAAGGAGTTTATTTGATCCTATTAAGAGAAACTTGAATGGAATAATGATTACTTGTTTGATTAGTACTCAGAGTCTCAGACTCTAGACAAATAGAAGAAAACAAACAAAGAGTTAGAATTTTGGAATGAAAATCTCGTTTTGAATCAAACAAAACTTCTATTAATGGATATGCTTTTTATGTACTACTAGTAGCCCCTTTTTTTTTTTAAAGAAAAACTTTACTTATTGGAATCATTTCTTGTTTAAGTTTTTTATGTAAAGTTAGATGATTTGAGAGTTTATTGGATAAGCACTTCACCTGCCAATATGATATAGGGCTTCTGTTATATCCGAAGCTTGTATGTTGATTGTGATTGGTGTAGATGGTTAATTAGGATCATTTGGTGGTGTTTGACTACTAAAAGAGATTAAATCATGTAGATTGCGAGGTTTTGCTGCACGGTGCTTTAGATATGCACGAGAGTTGTTCGATGAGAATTCAGAATTTGTAATGAAGTATCAAACTTTTAGTCATTGAGTATTAAGATTGGTAGGTGATATGCCAAGGAAAAAAAAGATTGGTGGGTGATATACTGTTTTGTGTTAATTTTCGGAGGTCGTAAAATGTTTTCTCAGATCTTCGTAAGTGTGATCATCCTTGAAGTTTTTCTTTCCTCTACTTTTGTTTACGTCCAACATACCTCTTTGAATAGCGATTCTCACCAGTTTACAAACTGTTTAGTTAACACTGCAGATGGTTCATGTCTTAATATCTCTGATGCATTACATAGTCACTTCAGATTCTAGTTTTGTGGTTGGTATTTAATAGCTTGGGTATATTTTGCAGAATCTTACTTCTTTGAAGCGACTGATCAAACAACTACTGTCAGGGAACCGAGCAGTGGAATATATTTGATTCCAACTTGAGTGACTGCTTGATGAGACCAGATTACCGGCAGTTATGTTTTCAAGATCTTGCGCAAACTTTATAGACTTGGTTGCTGAAAACCTAGACGATATCCCTCCGACTCCTAAATCCCTTCCCAGAGTGATGACAGCTCCAGGAATTATAAATGAATTGGATGGTGATGGCAGCGCTGATGGGGATTCAGATGTTCATCTGAATGGGAATCGGCCTCGAAAAATTATAGTGGCAAATGCTCTACCGCTGCATGCCCAAGTAGATGCCAAAAATGGTTTATGGTGCTTCAGTGTAGACGAGGATTCACTTCTGGTACAAATGAAAGATGGGTTTTCACCAGACACAGAGGTTATTTATGTTGGCTCTCTGAAGGTTGAGATACCCACGAATGAACAAGATGAAGTTGCTCAAAAGCTGATGAAGGATTTTAATTGTATGCCAACATTTTTACCTCTCGACCTTCAGAAGAAATTTTATCATGGGTTCTGTAAGCAGCAGTTATGGCCTCTTTTCCATTATTCTTTACCTCTTTCTCCAGATCATGGCGATCGTTTTGAGCGGTCGCTTTGGAATGCATATGTCAAAGCAAATAACATATTTGCTGATAAGGTCATGGAAGTTATAAATTCGGACGATGACTATGTCTGGATTCATGATTATCACCTAATGATTCTTCCCACTTTCTTGAGGAGACGGTTATACCGTGCCAAGCTTGGGTTCTTCCTTCACAGCCCATTCCCCTCGTCAGAAATCTATAGAAGCCTGCCAGTTAGAGATGAAATTCTAAGGTCTTTACTTAATTCCGATCTAATTGGTTTTCATACGTTTGACTATGCGCGGCACTTCCTTGCTTGCTGCAGTAGGATGCTTGGGATCGATTATGAATGTAAGCGAGGGTATATTGGACTTGAGTACTTTGGTCGCACAGTAAACATCAAAATTTTGCCTGTAGGTGTCCATATGGGTCGCCTTCAATCTGTATTGAATCTACCTTCTACATCCACGAAAGTCAGAGAGATTCAAGAACAGTTCAAGGGGAAAAAATTGATTGTGGGAGTCGATGACATGGACATATTTAAAGGCATTAGTCTGAAGTTTCTAGCTGTGGAGCAGCTTTTGCAGCGGAATTCTGATTTACGAGGAAAAGTAGTTCTGGTCCAAATTGTAAACCCCGCGAGGAGTACAGGAAAAGATGTCCGAGAAGCAAAGAGAGAAACCTATTCAACTGCCAAAAGAATCAATGACACTTATGGGTTTCCAGGCTATGATCCCGTGGTTCTGATTGATCATGGCGTGCCTCTATATGAAAAGATAGCGTATAATGCTGTGTCTGAATGTTGCATAGTAAATGCTGTGAGGGATGGGATGAACTTAGTCCCATACAAATATGTTGTGTGTAGACAGGGAACTCCTGAGTTGGATGAAGCTATGGGTATGAAGGAAGGTTCACCTCGTACAAGCATGCTTGTCGTTTCTGAGTTCATAGGCTGCTCGCCATCTCTAAGTGGGGCAATCAGGGTTAACCCATGGGACATTGATGCTGTTGCTGATGCTTTGAATGTGGCAGTTACTATTCCTGATGCTGAGAAGCAAATGCGGCATGAGAAGCATTATAAGTACGTTAGCTCACACGATGTGGCTTACTGGGCCCGCAGCTTTGTGCAGGACTTGGAGAGAGCTTGCCGAGATCACTACAGTAAAAGGTGTTGGGGCATCGGTTTTGGTTTAGGTTTTAAAGTTGTTTCTCTGTCACCAAATTTTAGGAAGTTATCCATCGACTTGGTTTCTTCAGCTTACAAGAGAACTAATAGAAGGGCAATATTTCTGGATTATGATGGTACCATTGTCCCCCAAGCTTCGATGATTAAATCTCCCAGCCCTGAAGTTATCTCTGTTCTAATCAACCTTTGCAGTGACCCGAAGAATACCATCTTTATTGTTAGCGGCAGAGAAAAGAGTTCTCTAAGTGAATGGTTTTCCCCATGTGATATGCTGGGACTAGCAGCTGAGCATGGATACTTTATAAGGTGTCTATATATTTTATAATATGCTTAGTTTTCGTTATTACATGACTCGGTGTGCTTGATATTTGAATGATTTAGGAGATATAAATTTGCTTTACTTGTTGCAGACGGAATAAGAGTTCAGAGTGGGTATCTAGTACATTACTTGCCGACGTTGATTGGAAAAGGATGGCAGAGCCTGTGATGCAATTGTATACAGAGAGGACAGATGGGTCCTTTATAGAATCCAAAGAAAGTGCCCTAGTCTGGAACCATCAAGATGCAGACCCTGATTTTGGTACCTGCCAGGCCAAGGAGCTGCTCGATCATTTAGAAAATGTTCTGGCAAATGAACCAGTAGAAGTCAAGAGGGGTCAGCATATTGTTGAAGTTAAACCACAGGTATTTAAACGCTCTCTTATCTCTTGTTTGCATTATCCATACTTTTGCATTAGATTGGGAGCTGAGAAAGTTTGGTTAATATGCCTGCAGGGAGTAAGTAAAGGTTTGGTTGTAGAAAAGCTTTTCTCAAGCATGGTCAGTAATGGGAATCCACCAGATTACGTCATGTGCATTGGAGATGACAGATCTGATGAAGATATGTTCGAGAGTATAATGAGTGCATCCTGCAGTCCACTTCTACCAGCGGTTCCAGAAATTTTTGCATGCACAGTGGGACAAAAGCCAAGCAAGGCTAAATATTTTCTGGATGATAATGTCGATGTTGTGAAAATGCTTGATGGACTTGCCACTGCTTCTTCATGTCAAAGGCCTAGAAATAATGGTTCTAATATTCAATTTTCATTTGAAACTATTTCCTAAAACCATGAGGACGTTCCTGTTGTGACGATGATGAGAAAACGGTAACACGAAGTTTGCAGTGATAGCTAGGAGCAAAAGATTAGTTATTTGCTTTTGGGAACTCTGCAAGTGTTTAGGAGGATCAAGAATTACAGTTCCAATTTGACGGAGCACCTAATCTTCTGATGCATTTTGAACTTTCCCTGCTGAAGTTGGTGAGAGATTTTGTTTATGATGTCCCACTACTTGGATTTTTTTTTTAGTGTTTCATGGCTTCCCAGGAAAGTTGAAAAGGTGGAAGATGCAGCATCGAAGAAGATGGATTGGTTTCTGAATATAGTGGTGGTATAGTTAATACAGATGGACACTTGAAGTATAGTTATTCAGCAGTTGGAGATAAATTTGATCTTGCGCGTGTTCATGATGGATATATGGTAATACTTAAAACTGATCTCTGTGCACCATTGATTTGTATAGTCGCACTGTTTTTAATACGCACAAAGATCGTTTTCAAGACAACTTTCTAAGTCAGATCGTAGTATCTTTCCTTTTATAACTCGGGAACTTTACAACATACTTAATCCAACCGTGACAGTTTTCCTTTTACTATAGCGTACATCTTACAAGCAGATTATCTGTATCTTGGCATTTTATGAACAGTTAGTTGTATGACAAATGTCTCTACTTTTCTGTATTGTTACTGCATGATGCAACATATATTAGTCAAGGTTGAACGATTCTTTATCAATCTTTTGGTTCCTCGTAGCTGATCTTTGGTTCAATGATTCTTGTTCTTCCTCATCACTGATGGCATTTTGTAGTTCATCGAATAATGTAGATCTAAATTCTGCCCAACCTTGCCATCTGACATGTTAGTTCGCACGACACGACAAGCAGATTTGGTTAAAGCAATACTAAGAGCAACTGCAGTCACGAGTTGCTAAATTGCTGTGCCATTTTTATTTTTTTTTGGCAATTTAGTTTCTGGCGTGGTGGTGCAGTGATTGCTAAACTGATCAGTCACGAGTTGCCAAATTGCTAAGCCATATTTTTTTCATTGGCAATTTAGTTTCTGGCGTGGTGGTGCAGTGATTGCTAAACTGAAACGAGGTTTAAAGCTACGTGTGAAAATCACACGATATCATTACATGTTTCATTACAAACGTTATTTATAAACCCGTGTGTGACGAACAAATTTTATAAAGCCATGTGAGCGTAGCCGTGGGTAAAAACAGCGTGTGCCTAAGCATCTCTTTTATAATACCGATATTATTATTTTTTAAAGCAAAGTTAGGACGAAATTACACGGGGTATGTCCTATTTACAATAGGACTAATACACGGTGGTGTTATATGATCCCAGATGGTTGTCGATAGGTTTGCTATTGCGCTGTCGTCCACTGCTTTGTTTGCCAGTCCCACTGCCCGCCTGATTCCCTTCCTTTTAATTGTGCTTTATGGTGCAATGTGGAATTTGGCCCATTCTAAATTTGATTTCCGCTATCATATTGATTAAGTACCAAGGTGGTTCGGTTGTTGAGGCAAAAAATCTCAGAAGGTTTTCCGAATCCGTTTCGAATTGTACTTTTGGCCATTCACGCTCTGAAGACGGTCTTGACGCGATAAGCATGGTCCAAGTTTAGGCGGTGAGGGCGGTTGTTATCCCCAGAGGTTGTGCAATTGCTAAGATTGTGATAGCTTCTTCGTTTCTGCATATACAGTAGAAACTCCATTAATTAATACTTGATTATTTAATAACTCTCTTAAATAATATTTTTCGCCGTTCCCGAGTCGGGGACAACGTGCCAGATTAATAATTCGTTAAAATTATAAATTAATAAATTTTTGATTACCCATGTAGACCCCATATAAAATATAAATTAATAACTCACTATATATATATATATTTAATACGTTAATGTTTTATGAAGATCAATATCACATTGAATTTCATTTCGAATTTTTTCTTATCATCGTAAGAATTTTTAGTGTTTTTTCTCTAGCCCAACGAGAAATTATTTAATGTGATTGCCGCTTTAACAACCTCGTTTCGTGAAGGGGATCTATTGTAGAACTTTCATCATCTTCTTTCCCATCTTTATTAGTTCCCATAACGCTCTCATTATTCCTTCATCAGTCAACAATTGTGTAACTTCATTTTCTTCCAGATATTCAGGACATCTTCACATTCACTAAATTGCAACAACCCAACTGTTTGATCAAATTTTGCAAGTCTTGAGTGATATCACGTCTGATTGTTCATCCGAACTGTCTACACTTATGTTATCTATTGATCGAAGTTAAATTTATCTATAAGTTAGTAAAATATTAATATATAAATTAATAATTATTAATTTATCGGTTAATTAATATCGCGTTTAATTAATAAATTTAGATGGTCCCAACAACATTAATTTATAGAGTTTCTACTGTAATACCCGCTCCTGCAAGACCCCGGTGGCCTCAAGCCGCTTCATCCGTGTTAATTTTGATCCAGTCTTCGTGAGGTTTGCTCAATCCCACCAAAATGGTGGTTGAGTTTGGGATCATGTGCGCAGGGTTTGTAGGTAATTCCATTCCAAGTAGCACTGGTGGGAGGTTGTGTTGAGCTTATGTATATTCTTGCTGAAGTTTGATAGCCATTTGCATTATGCTTGTTGGGTTTGTTTTCTTATGGTTATCTACTACATCATTTTTGGCTAACCAAAGGGCACAGAAAAGAAAAAAGAATGTTGTAGTTGCTTCATTTCGAGTTTTTGTTTGAATGAGCTGGGCTATAGTTGTTTGACGATTTATGGATGTAGGTGCGCCTTGAAGGGTATTTTGTGGAGTGAACATCCGGGAAAGTAGGTTCCACGAATTTGTAGCGATCGAAAAATGTAGTAGGATGTGTGTTGCTGTTTCAGGATCTAAATTGCATTAGGGACATAGGTTTGAGTTGGTAAGGTGGATTCAATTGAGAATTTGGAGGGTTGGTATCCCCTCGTTAAGTGCTTTCCACAAGAAAAGCTGTACTTTTGGTGGACAAGGTAATGTCCATTGGAAGTTGGATGGTGGAAGTGGTTGGTGTTGCAGTATATCCGAAGTGTCTGCTAGGAATTTGTATCCTGAAGCCATTGTGTATTTTCCTGATTTTATGAAAGGCCATATTATTTTATCTGGCTGGTTCTCGCATGGGAGGTAAAGGTTGACGATTCTCTGCACTGTGGGTGGGGGAAGGATATTCAGTTTTTCATGGTACCAAGACCTGGTTGAAGGGTCGATGATACCAGCGAATGATTACATGGGGTAGCAAAATAAAGGGTCAATGTTATTTTCAAATTATGGGATCCAGTTTGCTTGAATCGGAGTATTTGAGCCGTTTCCTATTTGGTGGAAGAGGTGTTTTTTCAAAGTGGGTATGAGGGAAGCCAGTTGTCTCCATTGAGGGCTTATGGAAGAGGGGGGAGGGGGATATTTTCGAGGATCAGTTGATGTTTAAGGTATTTTCGTTGTAAAGCAAAGCCACTACAGAGTTTGGCTTCTCATAGATGTTCCAGATTCTCTTCATAAGGAGGGCCTTGTTATGCTCTTTGCTACTGCGAATTCTCAATCCTCCTTTGGATTTAGGCTTGATGAGCTTGTAAAATCCTATTGGTTGAAGCTTCCTGACGGTTGAGTCGTGTCCCCAGAAGAAATTTCTAGTGATGCGATCCATTTTTTGGTGGATATGCACCAGTAGCATCTGTGTTTGCATAAGATGGTTGGTTGTAGGTATAAGGGAAGCTTTTATGACAACAATCTTCCTACCTGTGTTAAGCATTTTGTCATCCATCATTTTGCCTTGTGAGCAAGACGCTGAAGCAAGGGGTCAAAAATATGTTGAAATATTCTTCCCTGTTTAAATTGCACTCCTAAGTGGGTGGGGTTGAAGTTGTTGGCATGCCGAAAATTTGTTGTATATCGTCCACCTGTTGTTGGTCGAGCTTTGGGTGGTGAATTATCGCTGATTTTGAAGTATTGATATGTTGACTTGCTGAGGTGCTATAAGCGTGAAGCAGTAACTTGAGATGATTTTTGCCTTTTGCGGTTGCTTTATAGGTTATTAATAGATCATCCGCGTACATGGGATGCAGGATTGGGGTAGCTTTTTGTGAAATACAAAGCCCTTCTATCTTTTTGTGCGTTTCTATATTTCCCAAATTCGTTGACAAGATTTCCGCACATATGATCAAAATATAAGAAGAGAGGGGACCACCTTGCCTTATTCCTCTAGTGGAGGTGATGTACCCGTGCGGTGTTCCGTTAATGTTGACTGAATAGGTTACTGCGAAGATGCATAACATGATGTAATCTACAAATATTTGTGGAAAGCCTAGTATGGTGAAATCTCGTTTGATGATACCCAGCCTAAAGAATCATAAGCCTTTTGTATGTCAAGCTTGAGCGTCACTTTTGGGTCCTTGGTTCGGCTTGATGATTTGATGTAGTGGAACAGCTCGCCGGCGATTGATATGTTATCATGGATAGATCTTTGGGGCACAAAAGCACTTTGATAAGGTCTTATTGGGAATGGGAGAGAGGTCGTATGCGATTGACTAATGTTTTTGAAATAATTTTGTATGAGACATTGCATAGTCCTATTGGTCTATATTGCGATGGTTTAGAAGGGTGTTCCACCTTTGGGATTAGGGCGAGGTTAGTGTGGTTCATGAGTGGGTGTATGTTAAGGGAGTTGAAAAAGTTGTGCACCATTTCAACAAGTTTCGGCCGGGTTGTTTCCCAGAAAACTTTGAAAAACCTGCTAGTATAACTGTCAGGTCCTGGGGGCACGCTCCGAGCCAATGGAAAAAAGCACCCGCCTAATCTCCTTGGGGATTACCTGCATTGTAAGAAGATAACATTATTGAGGAGTTATCCTTGGGGTGATGTCTTGAAACAAATTTTCATCGATCGACGTACTGGGTGTCGTATATTGATATGTGAAGTGATGAAGCAGAAAATTGAACGTTTTTATCGTGGATCCAAGTATTTTGTTGGTCCTAGAGTTTTT
Organism: Papaver somniferum; assembly: GCF_003573695.1. Classification (NCBI taxonomy): domain Eukaryota; kingdom Viridiplantae; phylum Streptophyta; class Magnoliopsida; order Ranunculales; family Papaveraceae; genus Papaver; species Papaver somniferum. The sequence goes on from NC_039362.1 coordinate 118,010,040, forward strand.
GTATGTTGTTACAACTTCTATGAATTATTTATTTGGTGTGAAAGAAAATTATGTTGTGATCTCCCGTTTGTAGCCATTGTATTCTGGATCTTTGTTACCAGCAGGTTGCGTAGCACTCTAGCTAGGTAATATATTTATATAAAGCTGTTTTTCTTCAAGAAGCCAATGGTCTAGTACTGGTCCTGTTTATAAAGCACATTAATGTTGCGCCTGCTTGATTTTGGCCATTGACTTCTTGATTAGAGTAGGTAGATGGCCGAAGTTAATTTTACTCCACTCAATCAGGATTTCACTGGTTGAAATAAGCTTCAGTTGAGGTTTAAGTGAGGGTATGAGTCATGTAATCTGCTCCATGTTAAGTTTACCACTTGTTGTAATTGAGGATGAGATAGCCACAAATGTTCAAACTTGTAATTCTTATTTCCTTGCCATCCCAATGCTTTTTTTTTGAAGAAGAATCGGTGCATGATTTGAAGTTATTCGTGGTAGATGCGTGATTGATGCATGTGGGTTGGAAGTTCTCCAATGTTGATTTGATATATCTCTATCGAGGCGCTCCTGGATATTATCCTGGCCCTGCTGGTTGTTTGTCCAAGTGAAAGGATCTCCTCGGAATCCTATGTTCTAAAAATCCCATCTTGTCAATTAAATTTATGAAAAGTTGAGTCTGAGCATAAGTGATTTGTCTGTCGCCCTTATTTTCTGATTGATCTATGAATTCATTGAAATCTCCGACCAGAATCCATGAAGTGATGGTGCTTGGGAATAAAGTTGGGAAATCTTTCCAAAAATCTTTCCTGAAGATTGGTTGTGGTGAACCACATATATCGGAGCATATCTAAGGTTGGACTGGGGCAGGAGGGGTGACGATGGCGTGAATATAACTTTGGGATTTCTTGAGGATTCGTAGATTGACATTACTTCCACATTAGGCAGAGTCCGCCTTTTCTTCCAATTTTATGGAAGGAGCAATAATTCTGGAATTGTAGAGTTTGAGCGATGCACATGATTTGGTTGTCGTTGGCTAATGTTTAGGATATAAATAGAATTGTGGGTTTATACATTGAGATTAATCCTCGCAAGTGTTGTGTTGCTGTCGGTTGATTAATTCGCTGGCAGTTTCATGCCATGATAGACAAGGTAAGGAGGGTGGAAAGCTAGCAGGTGAAGATGGGTGTGTTTAGAGTAGTTGGTTTGGTAATGGGTTTTGGGTAGGTGGGATATTTTCTTTAGGCTTTTGGATAGGATTAAAGTACAAAAGTTTTGTTTCTATGATGGTAACTTGTTATTAGCGTGAGATTAGTGATGGTTGTAGAAGCAGAGAAGGAAATGGGGGGGACAATCCGATGATGTAGAAAAGTGAAAAGCGGGGGTCTAACAACACCACCCAATATTTCGCTTAGAAATATGTATGGACTAGCTCCGAAATACTTTGCTAGAGAATCAACTAGCCAGTCATACTTAATCTAGATTAAAGTATCTCAAGAAGTCAATATCTCTCACTTGTTTTGATTTGCTCAAGCTAAAACAATAGCGAGTCTTTAATCAAACACAAGGAATAACTTGGACGGTACCCAAGACCAATATCCAAGGATCAATCAATATCGATCAACAACCAAAGGTTGGATTTCCAATTGATGATCTTAACACACAACCTGTATTATTTCAATTATATAAAATATAATGCGGAAAGAAATAACACATACACCAGAACTTTTGTTAACGAGGAAACCGCAAATGTAGAAAAACCCCGGGACCTAGTCCAGATTGAATACACACTGTATTAAGCCGCTACAGACACTAGCCTACTCCAAGCTAACTTCGGACTGGACTATAGTTGAACCCCAATCATTCTCCCACCGATCCAAGGTATAGTTGTACTCCTATGCCTCTGATCCCAGCAGGATACTGCACACTTGATTCCCTTAGCTGATCTCACCCACAACCAAGAGTTGCTGCAACCCAAAATCGCAGACTTGATAATAAACAAATCTGTCTCACACAGAAAGTCTATCAAAGGATAAATCTGTCTCCCATAGAAAAACCCTAGGTTTTGTTCCGTCTTAAGATATAAAATCAAGGTGAACAAGAACCAATTAATAATCCGGTCTTATATTCCCGAAGAACAGCCTAGATTAATCAATCACCTCTCAACAATCCTTCTTGACTACACAAGCGGTTTGTCGAGGAATCACAAACAGTGAGACAAAGATGTTTGTGACTTCTTTATCATGCCTATCAGAGAACTCTCACATCTCAAGCCAATCAAAGATTGTACTCGTACAATAGGAGATGAAAGATCAGATCACACAACTACGATAAAAGTAGTATCAGTCTGGATTCACAATCCCAATGAAGTCTTTAAGTCGTTAACCTGGTTTTAGAGAAGAAAACCAAAGGTTAAAGGAGAATCGACTCTGGAGAGCGCACTAGTATCACACAGACGTGTGGGGATTAGTTTTTCCCAATGTTAGATGTCTCATATATATAGTCTTCAAATCAGGGTTTTACCTTACTTACAAAGCAATCCATATTCACCGTTAGATGTAAACCTGATTTAGATTCAAGCTAATATTTCTCAACCGTTAGATCGAAAACTTAGCTTGTCACACACACTTGGGTAGACGTTTACTGGGTTTGTGAAAACCATGCCCAAATGTGTACGTGTATGTTGATTCAACATAGTAACCCAAAAGGTCAACCATATGAGCATTTCATATTAACCTTGTTCTTCTTCACCATAACTAGTTCAATTGACTCAAATGAACTAGTTAGAGAGTTGTTCAATTGCTATGAGATCTTATATAACTACACAAGACAATCGAATCGAATCATAAACTTTATAGCCATGGTTTGCATAAAGAATTCCTTAGTAATTTAAGTTTCATGTTCAGAGCACATCTTTAGATCATAACCACTTAAGCTCACAAACAAGTTCACGGACTTAAGGCAACCGGCAGAGTTTTCCAAACTCAGCAGAAAATATCGGCAAAGAGACTTTCGCCAGTTCGCGGACTGAGTTCGCGGACTAAACACGCAAACGAGTTTTTGGAAAATCCCAGCAGAAATTCTCGGAACAATAACTTCCGTCAGTTCGCGGACTTGGAAAAGCCAATTCCTCCGGTTTCTCTCAATCAACAAAGTTCGAAAACTTCGGACTAAGGAATACATGGTTATGTAATCTAAACTCTTATTCCAATCATTGAGACATTCTCAGAGGACGTTATATAGCCGTTATTCACAGACCGTTTCACGTCAGAGCAATTCTCAAAGTAATTGAAACTTTTCATGACTTTCATCACTAGGTGAAGATAAACTTGATCAAAGCGAAACGCTTTACCAACATACGATTTCGAGAAAAAGATAAGTAGTGAATACTCAGCTCGAAATGTTAAATGTGTATGATCCAGTCTATATAGCATACGACTTTTTGTCTCATAAGAAGTAGGAGATAGAATAGATAGACTTTTGAGTGATATATAAGTTCAAGTCTCCACATACCTTTTTGTTGATGAAGTTCCACGGTTCCTTGTATAGATCTTCGTCGTTGTATGATGAATCGCCATGAAGTCCTTGAGCTCAATTACACTTTTCTATCCTAGTCCGAGACTTATCTATAATAGACTAGAAATCAAGACTCATAGTTTTGATCACTAACATTGACAAACATGCTTGATATAACAACGCATGCGAGGTCGACCGAGCTATGCTCTAACAATCTCCCTCTTTGTCGATTTTAGTGACAAAACTATTAATACATATGGAATACAAAAAAAGATAAACTTTAGTGGCTCCTATTCTATAGTCTAATCTTCAACGTTCCTTGAAATTTTCGTCCTTCCAAGTACTCCAATGATCCCAAAGGTTGTAAGTTTAGCACCACCGTTGTTGAAGATCCATAGCTATAACAATGAGAGAAATCGAGATTCTCGATCGTTATTATACAGTGTCATAATATCATTATGTAACATCAAAGTCCAATTGCATCACGACTTTAACAACAATACTATGGTGATATGTATCACTCCCCCTTAGTCAATACTCCGTCTCGATCATGGAAACTACTCCCCCTTACACAATGATCCGAAAACCATATGTACTTGTAGTGTGAACTACAGTATTTCTCCCTCTTTTTGTCAATAAAATTGGCAAAGGTAAAAGAACGGGATCATAATGAAATTTCCACAAGAGACATTTCATAGACTAAAAGAAAAAATGCATACCAACTTAATTTAGATGCAATCGTATAGCTGAAGCTAAATGCATTCATCAAGGAGTTTTAAGATACAGGATAACCCCTATAAAATTCCACATCCGCACACCCTGCAAGATATTACCATTAAGCACAAGTTCAAAAGAACTCTCCCCCATTTGATATCATTCCCTAAAGAACAACAAGAGCGACCTTAATTTCGAAAGAAAAGAAGGATTTTTTAATTGGACACCAAAAACCATGGAAATAATTATTTATATCCAAAACTCAATCAAATTAATCACAAGTACACCCATGATTAATTTAACCGGAATACGCAACTAAATCAAACCACAAAAGTGATCAATTTAATTGATTGTGCTCAACATAAGAAAACTCACGGAGCTACGACTAAGATAACCACACGGAGATGACTACCTTAATCGTTCAAATACTTAACATAAGGAAAACCTTACGAAATATACGATTGCATCAACCAATAGAAGCTAATTAGTATAGCCGCTCATATACTCAACACAAGAACTTATGAAATATATGAAAAACTCAACTAGATTAATTACAAGAGAACCTATAATTAATCTAATTGGAATACACAACCAAACTAATCACCGAAGCAATCAATTTAATTGTCAAAAGATTTTGCTCGACAAAAGAAGACTTTCGGAGCAAATAACTAAATAACCAATCAAGATGATTAATTTAGTTCAAGAATGCTCAACATATAGCATCTCATGGAACAACCAACAAGGCCAATATTAATCGACATAGTTGTAAGGTGCTCAACATAAGATGCACAATGGAGCCTTCACGGTAAAACATAACAAAATGGATCAATAAAGATCAATACCGTGGATAACATACAAGGATCTATTCTATTTTCCATCACTATTTGCATAACGACATAATAGACTTTATCCTTGTCAAACAAAAGATTTCATCCTATTTTCCATCAAATAAATGACTGCATAGGCATAACTTTTGTAATTGTCAAAAGTCCATTCGTCCTTTCATCAATACAAATATCAATTTATGAACGACTTTGCTTTTGACACAATACGGGGACTTCAAGTTCATGGACGCAAACAATACATATCCCATAAAAATATTGCAATACTTCAAAACAGATTAATACTGCAATAATATCATCCTCCAAATATTTTTAGAATTTAAAAACCAATAAACCTAAAAAATAACATAAGAAGATGAAAACAAATAGCTATGTGTAGTCACAATCTTCGTTATTCAAAGCTCTAGTTATTCTTCCAACTAATCCAAAAAGAAGACATACTAGGTAACTAAAAAGACAAGCTAGAGAGAATCAGAATCCATCGTTTCCCTGACAACAAATAGGGATATGGGCAACACAGGATCCTCACAAGACATGGAGTCTTCGGGCTTGTGAACGCCAGCCTTCTCTACTTCATCAGAGAGATGATTCTCTTTACGAAGATCATTGATTTGAGATTTTATGAGACCAAGGTCATACACAACCTTTTCCAACTCAGTTTTCACCTTATCAAGACCTTTTAAAGTATCAACAAGCTGTTGTTTTGCTTCCCCAAAGTACTTAAGAAAGTCATGAACAACTTCAGCAGAGATCATATCATCCTTCTCAACATCTTCATGAGAATAAGAAAAGAAGCATGAAGAATTGGGATGATCTTCATCTAAAAGTGTTCTATTCCTCCTGGAATCAACCTCAACACTTTTGTCAAGAAATCCTTTTCCGAAACCACCATAACAAGAAGAGGAGGAAGACATTCTTTGAAAATCCAAAAACCACCAGAAGAACACGTACATGACTTGTAACCCTAAGAGGTTGGATATTTTATCCTTGGGGACAACAATTTATGGTTTCAAATAAACTGTTGACTCGGGCCAGAACGGAATCCGTTCGAGTACAAAAAATACCCAAGAAATAAAGTCCTTCAAATATTTGAAAAACAGGTCCTAAAAAACAAATTTTAAGACAGTATGCAACATTTTCTTTTGACTTAACCAATACTTGATCTTAGCGGATCTGTCAACACAAGTTTAGCTATGGACGATAAGAAAATAGCTTAACTTAAAAGATGCAAGAACAAGTATCCTGTTTTTAACACAACTTACTCAACAAGATTTTATATGAGTAAGTTCTCGAACCTTGTGATTAATTAGCACAAGTACGAGCCACAGGCTCATTACGAGGTTTATGTCTTTGGTTAAGTTTGTTTTTCCTCTTAGTCTTAGAGAGGGATCCTGTTTGACATGAGAAATTATCATAAAATTTACTGTCGTGAAAGTAAGAGACATAGTTAGAGTTCTTACCAGAAGTGCCTTGACATGAGGAAGAAGATAATATGTTGACAAGCTCTTTGTATCTTACAATTATCTCTTTAATATCCTTTCTTATCTTATCAATTTTCCTTTCTTCTGGAATGATCTTCTCAACAGGAACAATGTTGCATCTAGAGACAAAGCGTTGAACTTCCTTAGGACGATGTTTATTAAGACATCGATTCTGCCCTTGAACATTGGAGGAACTCACTGTACTGACTTTCCTGGTTGCATACACAGGATAGATACGAAAACCAATTGGCTCAATCATACGGATGTCAGTCACACCTTTGAGAATCAAATCTAGGGTGTGTTGAAGTTGAACTAAGGAGTCTTTATTCAACTTGGAGTTTCTCTTCTGTCTAACAGAACACTTAGTCTCACAAACAAGACATACCTTTTGATCATAGGAATGATTGGAGGATGTAGTCTTAATATTACCGTCAGAAGAGTTGTCTCTTTTACAGAATGTCCCAAGTTCATGATTGGAGGACACATTAGGAACATCTGTAATTACTTCTAAATGTAAAGCATCAGAAGTTCTTGGTACATTAGATTGCTTTGAACATCCTTGAATAGAGAGTTTATTCAAGCAGCGTTCAATATCCAAGGCATTCTTTTCGAGGCTGGCCTCAAGAGTCAAGCATGAAGTCTGATCTTCAGCGTTGCCATGGACTTCGCAATCTCTTACAATACCAAGAGGAACATTGACATGGTTTTAACTGATTCATTCTAACAGCTTGAATTCTAACAAGATTTAGAATCAATTTACTCTCTTCAGCTATATCCCATTCATTAGAAGAGAAGGTCTCTTTCGAAGGGTAATCATGAACACTCATGCCATTGTTTGTCTGTCTCGTCGAACCACAAGGTTTCTCTATATTCGAGATTGAACTTTTCTTTTTAATAGATTTAGACGAGAGAGAATATTTATTACTGGTGACGCGTTTATCAGAGATAGTACTTTTGTCCATAGAGTCAGATCGCTACAAACACAGACTTGTAAGGTCTTAAACGTGTTTGCCTGCTCTGATACCAATTGAAAAAGCGGGGGTCTAACAACACCACCCAATATTTCGCTTAGCAATCTGTATGGACTAACTCCGAAATACTTTGCTAGAGAATCAACTAGACAGTCAGACTCAATCTAGATTAAAATATCTCAAGGAGTTAATAGCTCTCACTTGTTTTGATTTACTCAAGCTAAAACAATAGCGAGTCTTTAATCAAACACAAGGAATAATTTGGACGGTACCAAAGACCAATATCCAAGGATCAATCAATATCAATCAACAACCAAAGGTTGGATTTCCAATTGATGATATTTACGCACAACCTGTATTATTTCAATTATATAAAATATAATGCGGAAAAAAATAACACAGACACCAGAAGTTTTGTTAACGAGGAAACCGCAAATGCAGAAAACCCCCGGGACCTAGTCCAGATTGAATACACACTGTATTAAGCTGCTACAGACACTAGCCTACTCCAAGCTAACTTCGGACTGGACTATAGTTGAACCCCAATCAGTCTCCCACCGATCCAAGGTACAGTTGTACTCCTACGCCTCTGATCCCAGCAGGACACTACGCACTTGATTCCCTTAGCTGATCTCACCCACAACCAAGAGTTGTTGCAATCCAAAATCGCAGACTTGATAATAAACAAATCTGTCTCGCACATAAAAGTATATCAAAGGATAAATATGTTTCCCACAGAAAAACCTTAGGTTTTGTTCCGTCTTAAGATATAAAATCAAGGTGAACAGGAACCAATTGATAATCCGGTCGTATATTCAGAAAAACAACCTAGATTAATCAATCACCTCTCAACAATCCTTCTTGACCACACAAGCGGTTTGTCAAGGAATCACAAACAGTGAGACGAAGATGTTTGTGACTTCTTTATCTTGCCTATCGGAGAACTCTCACGATCTCAAGCTAATAGAAGATTGTACTCGTACGATAGAAGATGCAAGACCAGATCACACAACTACGATAAAAGTAATATCGGTCTGGCTTCACAATCCCAATGAAGTATTTAAGTCGTTAACCTGGTTTTAGAGAAGAAAACCAAAGGTTAAAGGAGAATCGACTCTAGCGAGCGCACTAGTGTCACACAGACGTGTGGGGATTATTTTTTCCCAATGCTAGATGTTTCCTATATATAGTCTCCAAATTAGGGTTTTGCCTTAGTTACAAAGCAATCCATATTCACCGTTAGATGAAAACCTGATTTAGATTCAAGCTAATATTTCTCAACCGTTAGATCGAAAACTTAACTTGTCACACACACTTGGGTAGACGTTTAGTGGGTTTGTGAAAACCATGCCCAAACGTGTACGTGTATGTTGGTTCAACATAGTAACCCAAAAGGTCAACCATATGAGCATTTCATATTAACCTTGTTCTTCTTCACCATAACTAGTTCAATTGACTCAAATGAACTAGTTAGAGAGTTTTTCAATTGCTATTTTATCTTATGTAACTACACAAGACACAATTGAAACAAAGATGATTCGATTCGATGAACCGGCTCATGAAATTTATAGCCACGGTTTGCATAAAGCATTCCTTAGTAATTGAAGTTTCATGTTCAGAGCACATATTTAGATCATAACCACTTAAACTCACAAACAAGTTCGCGGACTTAAGGCAACCGATAGAGTTTTCCAAACTCAGTAGAAAATCTCGGCAAAGATACTTCCGCCAGTTCCGGACTAAACACGCAAACGAGTTTTTGGAAAATCCCAACAGAAATTCTCGGAACAAGAACTTCCGTCAGTTCGCGGACTGGGTTCGCGGACTTGGCAAAGCCAATTCCTCCGGTTTCTCTCAATCAACAAAGTTCGAAAACTTCGGATTAATGAATACATGGTTATGTAATCTAAACTCTCATTCCAATCATTGAGACATTCTTAGAGGACGTTATATAGCCGTTATTCACAGACCGTTTCACGTCAGAGCAATTCTCAAAGTAATTGAAACTTTTCATGACTTTCGTCACTAGGTGAAGATAAACTTGATCAAAGCGAAACGCTTTACCAATACACGATTTCGAGAAAAAGATAAGTAGTGAATACTCAGCTCGAAATGTCAAATGTGTATGATCCAGTCTATATAGCATACGACTTTTTGTCTCATAAGAAGTAGGAGATAGAATAAATAGACTTTTGAGTGATAGATAAGTTCAAGTCTCCACATACCTTTTTTGTTGATGAAGTTCCATGGTTCCTTGTATAGATCTTCGTCGTTGTATGATGAATCGCCATGAAATCCTTGAGCTCAACTACACTTTTTTTATCCTAGTCTGAGACTTAGCTATAATAGACTAGAAATTAAGACTCATAGTTTTGATCACTAACATTGACAAACATGCTTGACATAACAACGCATGCGAGGTCGACCGAGCTATGCTCTAACAAAAAGATTGATGGAAGGAGCTTAAGAAGAAAAAAGTTAGAGCAGGTCTGCAATAGCAAAAGAAATAAACGCAGTTGACAAAGCGCAGTTTTATCTTTACTTGAACGAGTTAGAGAGTAGCAGCAAGACAGATTGCGAGTCACATGACAACCAAAAAAACACTCAGGAAAAAGGGAACCCAGCAAGCACAAATGGAAACTTAGGTAGAGAACAATCAATAAGAATTCAGATACATAAGATACCACTGTGCTGTTAATTAAAAACGAAAAAGGACTGTAGCTCCAAAATCCGGAGTTAACTGGAGGGAACCTAATAGAAAACTGCTTAACAACAACTTCCACGAAAGAGTTTAGAACGGCCACGGGTAAACTCAGATTGCAGAGGCAAGGGAGTTGAAGGACCAAATTTTGCTATAAAATTCAAAAGGAATAAAGGAAATTTATTTAAAGTAAAGAGCAAGATTACATATTTTAGCTACTATCTAATAAGACCATGGAATAGCTCAGGAACGAGAGAAAAGGGCAAAGCAAATCAGAAGTTCAAGGTAAATATGAGTTCAAGGATTACGGGAGGGTGGTATAACTACTAACAGGGTATTGTATATTGCAAGTGATGATATAAAGCAGAGGTAAATATAATTCATGAAGAACAAAAAGCATAAATATCGGTTATATTATATGCATACACATTACGACACAAAGCAGAAATATTACAGTTATTTTATATATGATTACAAAGTAAACTTACTACGGCGTACACACGCAGATATTATAGCTATCATATACTAATATCCTACCAAGAAATATGGATAATATGCTCTTAATCTGGTTTAGTCATATATTTGCTAGGATTGCTTGGTCGTGAATCCATGAATACGTTTTTTTTTGCTTCCTTTTCATCGTTGCATGAAAACCTAGCTTTTTAGGTTGTAGCTTGGAAACAAGTTTGGCTTTAATTTCGTAAAAACGATTCCCATGAATATAAGAAAATCGTGCTATAATACATGCACATGAATGCGGCCCATCATGTGTGTTTGATTGAACGCGGGTCCCATCGCATATGCCTGATCGAAAGTCGACCTTATACCAGCCTTGCTTCCTCGACCAACACCGGTTTTGTGATTTTAGTAATACCAGTCTTATACGTTGTCATGGCTTAATGCCAGCCTCGTTTGGATCCAATACCAGCCTTGTGACTTGATGAATGCCGGACTTGTAAATTGATCAATACCGGACTTGTGACTTGATGAATGTCGGACTTGTAAATTGATCAATACCGGACTTGTGACTTAATCAATACCAGACTTGAAACTTGAGCAATACCAACCTTGTGACTTCGTCATTTGCTGACGTGGCCTAATACCATACAGGTGACCTTGATCGACTCTGACTAATACGGATTTGACATGACCCAGTACCAGCCTATTAACATGATATCGATCTTTCTTGCGTGGCCCGATACCTGCTCGACTACGTGATATCAACCTCATTTGGGGGTATTATCCCTGGCTTTGTAGAATTGACCAATAGTTTCATTTGTTGACGTGGATCAATACCGGTGTTTGGACCCAATACCAGCCTTGTATACTCCGACGTGAATGTGTGTTCTGTCGTGTGTGACTACATATCTCATGCATTTTTATACAAGCACTAAATCTCTCGTCTTTTGTAGGATGAACAAAAAGACTCCTGTTGAAATGCCTTCTGAAGATAATGCTGGTGCCAAGTCAGGGAGTGTTAACAGCTTCAAAGATATGCCGAACATAGATGATGAGTTGTTCACTGTGCCTTTTCCGAACATTAGGAAACATCCTAGTCACAAGATAGTCCTGATCTCTGGTTCAGAAAATATGGAAGTTGATCCATCCTCTTCTTCAGCATTTGTGATGAGGTTCTGTCTTCGGAGAAATGAATATCCTCCTTCACCTATTGACTTCAAGATTTGTCACACTCCGCTGGGCTCTTACGAAGGATGGATGAGACGCATGCTGAGTAACAAAAAGATTAAGGCTAGTTTAGTTAAGGCGCAAATCCTTGATGCGGTCATGGCGTCCGCCACTCTTCAGATTAAGAAAGATGCTGCAGGCTTGATCACTTTCATTTCTTGGTGGCGTCCTTCTACTCATACATCTATATGCAGATGGGGAGAGATGACCATTTCTATGGAAAGTGTGGCTGCGTTGATGAACCTTCATGTTGCTGGAAGCTTCTTTTACAAACTTACTGATGCAAAACGTCGGTCTTATAATGCTATACTTCGAAAGGCGGGAGAATTCGATGATCTGTAGAAGGAAAAGAAAGACACGAAATGCTTTTACACTTGGTGGGTGTCGGAGTGGTCTCCTGCAGACCCGAAACCCGGCCAAGAGTTGGAAGACGAGCTCAGCGTGATTGCATTCCTGTCTTTGTGGTTATCCAGAGACATATTCGACGACGGTTCTGGAAGGAAGACCATAAGAGGTGACCTCGTCATGTTTGCTATAAAGCTGGCAAAAGGTGAGGTCCTTCCCCTAGGTGCCTTGTTTCTTGGACCACTGTATTCTCATCTGGACGCCTTAGCGACGGACGTGCATGCTTCCAATGGGTATAAGAAGGTGGAATCGCATATCCACATTGCTTTTCTTCAGGCGTTTTTGTGGGAACATTTCAAAAGCTATGCTCCTGTTCCTGCAACTTCACTCAGCAGTTTGTATGGTGGTTCGAGAATACTCCGTTGGTAGAAGAGACGTCCTAAAACCAGTGTAAAGCTCGTGGATGTCTTCGACAATGTGTCCTCCATAGATTTTCGTCCATGAGGGCCGATCCACCCTTCCATTGTTCAACCAAAGACTTTTGCTACTGTTCCTGATGCCGTGTTGCGTACTGATGCTGAAACCGCAAGTCTAGGATAACTCATTTACTTGCGAAGCTGCACTCCGGGATATGTCCCGTCTTTATTTGATGAAGAATTCACTGTGACTCCGTACAATATTGACAGGGCTGCTCGACAAATGGGATTTGACCAGGGTGTTCCATTTCTTCATCCGTTGAAGGCTCCAAAAGAACTTTTCCCAGACATTCTTAATGCTGACACATTTTCGTCAGTGCAGAGTCTTTCTTTCCTTTCTATCGGAAGAAACACGACGGTAACTAGAAGGTGTAAGGAATTTTGGAGGGAGAAATTGTTAACCTTTCAGAAATTCTCGGAGGAGGTTGTGACAGATTCCCGCGGCGATCCATCTTCTGACGTCTTGAAGGAGCATCCTCGATTGAAACCACTCCCAGGTAAACGAACCAGAGCTGATGACTGCAGTCCCCAAGCAGGAGTGCGGTCTAAGAAGCATGCATGTGGTTCGGTGATCCTCAATTCCTCCAATATGCTGGTATTTAAATTTCTTCTATTTGATCCCTTGGTTTCGTTCTTCCTGAGAAACTTTCACTAAAGGTAATCCTTTGTTGGCGATCAGGGAATCTCAAAAGAAAATGCTTTCGCAAGACTGGCTCGTAGTCATAACGAGAGGTCTGGCGATACTGGTCTTCATGAGAAGTCTGGCGATACTGATCATCTTGGCGATGATGAAAAGGATGATGCAGGCTCAGTGGTTGATGCAAGAAACGTTTCCCAGAACGACAATGTGTCAGAGCGTTTCGTTGAACTTGTAGATGAGACCGTGACAGAAATCAGCCTTCAAAGTGAAGCAAACATCAGGAGGAATGCAGGAGAAACAACATCTGCGATTGTTGAGACGGAATTTCCTGAGCAGGTTCCAAATGATGAAGCCGTCATGGTGACTTTTTCTGAAATGCCTCCTGTGACTGGTGAAGCATTGGGAATGAAACCTATTTTTCCTGGTGCTATCTTCGATCCTCCCTTCGATACCCCTCATGCAGGTCATGTGTTGGTTGGGGGATTCAGTCTGCCGACTCAGTTCGAGGAGTTATACACATTGATATGGAAGAAGCATGGCCACATTGCTACCACCACGAAGCTCAAAAGTCGCCTTGCATTGGTCAACCGCGTCCAAGAAGCTTTATTCTCCATTCACAGGATGAACATCACGACTGGTCGAACCGTTTCTGAGGAGATGATTGAAGACTGGAAGTGCCATCGGGATGTATTTTTGCAGTACGACTTCAACGCTCCTTGGTTCTTCAAAGGGTTCTCTGAAATCCAGGAGCTTCAGAAATTGCAAAACGAAGTTCCTTCTGCAGACTGTATTGCTCGCCAGGAAGAAGAGGTTGAAAAGTTGTCTAAGGAGTTGAAGCTGAAACAGGCCGCACTCCAAAGGATGAAAGCTGCTCTTGCTCAGAAGGATGAGTTGTTGTTGAAGGACTTTCCTTGAAGAATTCGTGCCTCCTACTTGTGTTCTTTCTTTAGATGCTTTTGAGTGATTGTGAGGATTTTCTTTCACAATTTGATTTCAGGTTTTGAACTAATAGGTGGTTGAATTTTGAACTGGTTTATTTTTTGAGATAGTTTTGTAAACAATTGATTTTCTGAAAGAGATTATTTTAAATAGAATTTGCGTCTTGGTTACGAATGATTATACATGTCATATGAAATTGCAAATATCGTGTGAAAAGGAAACATGAAGGGAGACAAGCATGGTGTTTGATCATTGAATCTCTTTCTCCGTGTGGGATGTCAAGTCCCCAGTAAATTCTAAAACTATCTTGCTTGTAAAATTGTTTGATATAACTTACTTTCTCTTTGGAACCTCATTTGCATGAAACTTAAACTTCCCAAGCAACCTCTTCAAGGAAGTCGTACGCATTAATTTCTAGAGAGGGAAGGCAACTCCTCTGAATTAAGCTTCTCCTGAACGATGCGCTTCAAGGCGTTGCATTCACTGGTAGGGTGATGAAAGAACCGATGATAATGACAATACCTCGGATCTATCAGTTCTTGATCAGTCGGTTGACGCCATACAAGAGGCAGTTGTACCTCTCCGTCTCACACCCATGCCTCCAACAACTCCAGGATCTTCTTTATTGGGAACGGGAAATGAGGATACTTCGAGTCCATCCTTTCTTGCGTTAGTGGACGTCGTGACGTCTCTCTGTGGCTTTGATGTAGAGCACGCCTTGGAGACGGAGTTGGAAAACCAGTGTGTGTCATCATATCCGCGGCTCGCTTGACTGGATGACGGAATGCGGAAGGCGTCATAATATCGTTGTAGGGTGAATGAGTTGAACGCTCCCATCCTCTGCACTCACGTGTTCCTTGATTGATTTCTCCCTCCTCGAGTATTTCTTCACTTGGCTGAAGGTCGTTGTGGATTGGGTAGTCTTTTTAGCTTCGACAAGAGTCTTGAGGTACAAATCTTCTAGTAAGGATCCGTAAGCTGGAGGCTCCCTTTCTTTATCCGGCAGATGTGGCATCCCGTACAAGTCTTTTCTTCTACGAAGTTGTCTCGAGTCTCCGTCGCCAGCTGGACCATGTTGTTCGTCTCTCCTGAGTCCCCTGTGGCTATGCGCTCTCTCTGCATCTCCGCTGGTAAAGGCATGACTTCTAGATAAGGATTCAGCGTTTCTTGCACCGTCTGGGTAAATGCTTTCCGATCCTTCTTGTAATTGAGCTGATATATCATTCAAAAGGCGGAATGTTTCGCTATGCCTTCTAGCGATACCAACTTGATTTGCCAGGACATCCTCCAGCATTCTAGCCACACTTCCCATGATACCTGAATCATCTATGGTTTCCGGAGAATCTAGCGTGCGAGGATACATCGTGAGATGAAGACCGAGATAAAAACCAAAAATGGATAGGTTAATGATTGAATCGGACCCAAGATCTATCCCAAGATTGAGAAGGTTGGATTGAATATTGAGAATCCAATTTTGCAACCGAGAGATTAATCATCCACTGTGGTCGCCAATTGTTTATGGGTGAAAACTATTCCTGCCGAATTTGGCAATTTGGGGTGTGTGGATGAGGAATGAATCTAAACCCTAAACAAATGCACTGCACGAGATTGCTTTGTGATTCGAGAAATCAATCTGTACAATTCTGGCCTAAACCAAGAAATGGCCGTTCCAGACTTAATTCGGTCACAAAGTGAAGGAGATGGGGTTGATCTTAGAGAGGGAAGCAAAGAAGGTGTTGAGATTGTGAAGGTGTTGGCTATGTATGACTTGTATCAGAAAGCTGAACTTGCTTGCAGAATGTAAGCTATCAGTTCCGGTGTTTGAATACGGTTGTATCAACACTTGCTTCTGTTGTCTTGTGTTGTTGAAATAGGGAGGAGAACCTATTTATACAAGTCATTGAGCCTTACTCACGTATCTCGTGGGAAGTGGAGAAAGTGGAGTGATGGAGTAGTGGAGTTGCGGGTGTTAGTGTTACACGATCAGTCTTGCCCACTTCTCCCATCATCACTAACCGTCCATGACTTCCTGACACGTTCTTGTGATGGCGCGTTGTGCGCTGCACGCTGTAAACCGCCAGACCAATACCCCAGTATGTATCCCCCAGTTTGTGACATGATTGATGTCTCGAGTGTGTGGATCGTGGGACCCACAGAAGGTAGCATGTAATGCTAGGTTAAATAACTAAGTTATTTGGAATTTGATACTTGTAAAATATCACGTGAATTCTATGCATGTAATGCATCGAATATATTCAGCATGTATGAAGCATCGCTGTTTTAAGGCTTAATGGAGTAAGTCATGATTAAGCGTCTTAAAATAGATGCGTGTCTAGCCATCTTCAAGTGATCGTTTGGGTCTGTACAGGTAAGTTCTGACTTGACCGATCACTTGGTGTGGTAGAGTGGCAGATGGTAATCACCACAACACCTCATTGACCAGTTAACTCCTGACCAGGGTTGTATAACCAAGCAGGTGAAGTTGAACGGACGAGATGATCTTTGAGACACTCATCTGCGACCGTTAGTGGAATTAGGGTTTATGAAGAGGTGCGCAAGCATCACTCTTCAGCTTGGTCGAAACCAAGCTTGGGACGCAATTTTGCCCACGGTGATTTTGTTGACATGCTCTGGGCCCTTTTAATCTACATCTACACCGTTCATCTATGCCTGCGAAGATGGATGGTTGAGACTGATTTGCGACACATGTAATGTACCGCAGACCATAAATTAGGGTTTCACGTCCGCACTGCTTTGGATGGACGATTTGGCAAGCCATTCTCCTTTTTGGGGAGGCCGACCATGCAGGGCCTGCATTGGGTCGATGATGAATACTCCAATACCTTCCTGAGGGTTATGGATCCGATCTAAGCCATCCAATCATGCTGGTGAAGTTGGATGGTCGTGATCGTTTCTGAGACTGATACGGACAGTCCAGATGCTCGATCGGGCTAGTACAACCTCCAAGAGTTATAGCATGTACGGGTATTTCGTACATGCCTCCTTATTTAATGCTTGGAGATTCGTGTTGCTCTGCTGAGAGCGATCACTCAGTCGTCATGCCGCACCAATAATGAGAATGGAGTAGTACAGGAAATACAAGGCTGGTCATGCATTAATTGGTAATGCTATAAGTTTATAGTGAAGAAGTATTCTCCACTTTATCAGTGGCTTTATCCTTTGCAGGATGTTAGAGCATAGTTTTGGCTTTTACAATTTTAGCCTTAAATGAAAATCCACCATCAACAAAAGCGTTTCGCTTTGATCAAGTTGATCTTCACCTAGTGACGAAAGTCATGAAAAGTTTCAATCACTTTGAGAATTGCTCTGACGTGAATCGGTATGTGAATAACGGCTACATAGTGTCCTCTGAGAATGTCTTAATGATTGAAATGAGAGTTTAGATTACATAACCATGTATTCCTTGAACCGAAGTTTTCGAACTTTGTTGATCAAGAGAAATCGGGAGGATTGTGGAATTGGCTTGCCAAGTCCGCGAACCCAGTCCGCAGACTCAGTCCGCGAACTGTCATAAGTTCTCGACCGAGAATTTCTGCTGGATTTTCAAAAACTCGTTTGTGTGCTAAGTCCGCGAACTGGCGGAAGTTCTCTTTCCGAGAATTTCTGCTTAGTTTGGAAAACTCAACCGATTAACTTAAGTCCGCGAACTTGTTTGTGAACTTAAGAGGTTATGATCTAAAGATGTGCTCTGAACATGAAACATTAAATTACTAAGGAATTCTTTATGCAAACCGTGGCTATAATTTTCATGAGTCGATTCAATCGAATCGAATCATCTTTGTTTCAATTGTGTCTTGTGTAGTTACATAAGATCTTATAGCAATTGAACAACTCTTTAACTAGTTCACTTGAATCAATTGAACTAGTTATGGTGAAGAAGAACAAGGTTAATATATATGGTTAACCTTTTGGGCTACTATGTTGAACCAACATACACGTACACGTTTGGGCATGGTTTTCACAAACCCAGTAAACGTATATCTCAAGTGTGTGTGACAAGCTAAGTTTTCGATCTAACGGTTGAGAAATATTAGCTTGAATCTAAATCAGGTTTTCATCTAACGGTGAATAAGGTTTTCTTTGTAACTAAGGAAAAACCCTGATTTGAATGCTATATAAAGGAGACATCTAGCATTGTGCAAAACTAATCCCCACACGTCCGTGTGATACTAGTGCGCTCGCTAGAGTCGATACTCTTTTAACCTTTGGTTTTCTTCTCTAAAACCAGGTTAACGACTTAAAGACTTCAATGGGATTGTGAAGCCAGACCGATACTACTTTTATCGTAGTTGTGTGATATGATCTTGCATCTTCTATCGTACGAGTACAATCGATTGATTGGCTTGAGCTTATGAGAGTTATCCGATAGGCAAGATAAAGAAGTCAAAAACATCTTCGTCTCACTGTTTGTGATTCCTCGACAAACCGTCTGTGTAGTCAGGAAGGATTGTAGAGAGGTGATTGATTAATCTAGGCTGTTCTTCGGGAATATAGGACCGGATTATCAATTAGTTCCTGTGCACCTTGATTTTATATCTTAAGACGGAACAAAACCTAGGGTTTATCTGTGGGAGACATATTTATCCTTTGATAGACTTTTCTATGTGAGACAGATCTGTTTATTATCAAGTCTGTGATTTTGGGTTGCAACAACTCTTGGTTGTGGGTGAGATCAGCTAAGGGAATCAAGTGCGTAGTATCCTGCTGGGATCAGAGGCGTAGGAGTACAACTGTACCTTGGATCGGTGGGAGACTGATTGGGGTTCAATCCAGTCCGAAGTTAGCTGGGAGTAGGATAGTGTCTGTAGTGGCTTAATACAGTGTGTATTCAATCTGGACTAGGTCCCGGGGATTTTCTGCATTTGCGGTTTCCTCGTTAACAAAATTTCTGGTGTCTGTGTTATTTCATTTTCCGCATTATATTGTTTATCTTTATAATTGAAATAATACAGGTTGTGCGTTAAAGTTTAATCGATTAGAGATCTGACCTTGTGGTTGTTTATTTCATTGATTAACACTTGGACATTGGTCTTTGGAACCGTCCAAGTTATTCCTTGTGTTTGATAAAAACTCGCTATTGTTTTTAGCTTGAGTAAAAATCAAATCAAGAGAGAGATATTAACTCCTTGAGATACTTTTATCTAGATTGAGTCTGACTGTCTAGTTGATTATCTAGCAAAGTATTTCAGAGTTAGTCCATACAGATTTCTAAGAGAAATATTGGGTGGTGTTATTAGACCCCCGCTTTTTCAAGTTCGCGGACTGGGTTCGCAGACTTGGCAAAACCATTTCCTCCGGTTTCTCTCAATCAACATTCGAAAACTTCGGATTAAGGAATACATGGTTATGTGATCTAAACTCTCATTCCAATCATTGAGATATTCTTAGAGGACGTTATATAGCCGTTATTCACAGACTGTTTCGCGTCAGAGCAATTCTCAAAGTAATTGAAACTTTTCATGACTTTCGTCACTAGGTGAAGATAAACTTGATCAAATCGAAACGCATTACCAACAAATGATTTCGAGATATAGATAGGCGAGATATACTCGACTCGAAATATAAAATGTGTATGATCCAGTCTATATAACATACGACTTTTGTCTCATAAGAAGTAGGAGATAGAAGAGATAAACTTTTGAGTGATAGATAAGTTCAAGTCTCCACATACCTTTTTGTTGATGAAGTTCCACGGTTCCTTGATTATATCTTTGTCGTTGTATGATGAATCACCATGAAGTCCTTGAGCTCAACTGCACTTTTATATCTTAGTCTGAGACTTAGCTATGTAGGCTAGAAATCAAGACTCATAGTTTTGATCACTAACATTGACAAACATGCTTGAGATAGCAACGCATGCGAGGTCGACCAAGCTATGCTCTAACAATCTCCCCCTTTTTCAATTTTGGTGACAAAACTATTAATACATATGGAATACAAAAAAGATAAACTTTAGTGGATCCTATTCCATAGTATAATCTTCAACGTTCCCTGAAATCTTCGTCCTTCCAAGTACTCCAATGATCCCAAAGGTTGTAAGTTTAGCATCACCGTATTTGAAGATCCGTAGCTATAACAATGAGAGAAATCGAGATTCTCGATCATTATTATACAGTGTCATAGTATTATTATGTAACATCAAAGTCCAATTGTATCACGACTTTAACAATAATACTATGGTGATATGTATCACTCCCCCTTAGTCAATACTCCATCTCGATCATGGAAACCACTCCCCTTTACACAATGATCCGAAAACCATATGTATTTGTAGTGTGAACTACAATATTTCTCCCCCTTTTTGTCAATAAAATTGGCAAAGGTACAAGAACGG
The DNA here is from genome assembly GCF_003573695.1 of Papaver somniferum. Lineage (NCBI taxonomy): Eukaryota > Viridiplantae > Streptophyta > Magnoliopsida > Ranunculales > Papaveraceae > Papaver > Papaver somniferum. The sequence goes on from NC_039362.1 coordinate 118,030,694, forward strand.
GATCATAATGAAATTTCCACAAGAGACATTTCATAGACTAAAAGAAAAATACATACCAACTTAATTTAGATGCAATCATAAATCCGAAGCTAAATGCATTCATCAAGGAGTTTTAAGATACAAGATAACCCCTATAAAATTCCACAGCCGCACACCCCGCAAGATATTACCATTAAGCACAAGTTCAAAAGAACTCTCCCCCATTTGATGTCATTCCCGAAAGAACAACAGGAGCGACCTTAATTTCGAAAGAAAAGAAGGATTTTTAATTGGACATCAAAAACCATAGAAATGATTTTCTATATCCAAAACCCAACCAAATTAATCACAAGAAAACCCATGATTAATTTAATTGGAATGCGCAACTAAATCAAACCACAAAAGTGATCAATTTAATTGAAAGTGATCAACATAAGTAAACTTACGGAGCTACGACTAAGGTAATCATACGGAGACGACTAACTTAATCGTTCACATACTCAACATAAGGAAAACCTTACGGAATATACGACTACATTAACCAATAAAACATGTTTTGTATAGCCGTTCATATACTCAGCACAAGAACTTGTGGAATATATGAAAACTCAACTAGACTAATTACAAGAGAACTTATAATTAATCTAATTGGAATACAAACAACCAAACTAATCACAAAAGTAATCAATTTAATTGTCAAAGGATTTGCTCGACAAAAGAAGACTTTCGGAGCAAATAACTAAATAACCAACCAAGATGATTAATTTAGTTCATAATGCTCAACATATAGCATCTTATGGAAAAACCAACAAAGCCAATAAGAATAATCGACTTAGTTGTATCGTGCTCAACATAACATACACAATGGAGCCTTCACGGTAAAACATAACAAAATGGATCAATGAAGATCAATACCGTGGAAAACATACAAGGATCTATTCTTTTTTCCATCATAACGACATAATAGACTTTATCCTTGTCAAACAAAATATTTTATCCTATTTTCCATCAAATACATGACTGCATAGGCATAACTTTTGTAATTGTCAAAAGTCCATTCGTCCTTTCATCAATACGAATACCAATTCATGAACGAATTTACTTTTGACAGCATATGGGACCTTCAAGTTCACGGACGCAAACAATACATATCCCATAATCAAATTGCAATATCACAAAATCATAAAGATTAGTACTGCAATAACATTATCCTCCAAATATTTTTAGAATTTAAAAACCAATAAACCTAAAAAAATAACAAGAAGATGAAAACAAAAATAGCTATGTGTAGTCACAATCATCGCTATTGAAAGCACTAGTTATTCTTCCAACTAAACCAAAAAGAAGATATACTAGGCAACAATTCCTTTGAGAAATTCTTTATCATTCCCGATCTCCTTGTTATCGACAACCATCGGGACATGAGGTTCACGGAGATAAGTGTCAATACCCACGAACTGTCTTGGCTGAAGAGGTCGAATTAGGGTCCTCTGAATTTCCAAAGATTTAGACACGAACGTCTTTATTTCATAAATCTCCCTTCTTATTTCCTTTAACTCATCAAGAACATCGGAAAACTTCTGATAGTTAGAAGGAACAACCCTGGGTTTTCTTGTATTCCTTATTTTTTATTCTCAGGGACTTAGAGACAGGAGATTTTTCTTTTTCCTTGATTGAAGACTTAACAATCATGTTGACATCCTTTCCATCTGACGACATAGTGCTTTGAGAACAATTATAAATAACTGGATTTGTGTGATTGAATCACTTAACTCAAAAACCAGTCTTATATAGGATGTCAAGAGGAAAAAGGAATGTAGGGTTCGAAACCTATTGACAGGTTCGTATACGCCCAACTCTAAAAACCTATAAAGAGTAGAATTGTCGATAATAACCCTTTCTTTTATTTGATAGACAAAAAATAACAAAACTAAGAAAAGAAGGAAAAACTCTTCTGAAGCCTGGATCAACACTCAATCTTGTCTCTTTTCGAACATGCACGTGAGACAAGATTTTCCCAACAACACAATCAAGTTGTGTTGCGATGAACAACGATTTGTCCATCCTTTTACTCATGGGAGGAATCCTCTGATCTTTGTCTATCAAAACGATTTAACCATATTTTCTTTTCAAATGGTCTTATTCTATTCTTGGAAACCAACTTCTTAGACGAAGATAAGATCCTACATACCTCGGCGGTCTTCTGAGCAAGTTTCAACTTCCTTGCTAATCGATCTGCTCTTCGTTGAAGTTTGCTGGCGTGCCTTATTTGGTGCTTGTATTTGTAACACCTTGATAGTTCGTGTCCCTTCATCGAACAAAACGAGCACGTCAAACTTGGACAGTATTCAGGCATCTGAGATGTGCAAGCAGACAAACATACAGTTGATCCTGAAACATCACTGATAGGGTTTCCAGTTATCGGATTCAAAGAATCTTCCAGCTTGATTGGGTTTCCTTCTTCTCCGAACCCATTGAGGTTGATATATGTATTGCTACAAGTATCAAAATCGATGTTTTCACAAAGAAGCCCTACACTTGATTTCATATCTTCATCGGAATCATAGGTTTCAGACATTTCATCAAGTGTTACAGCTACACCTTTGTTCCCAGTGTATTTTATACGATTTGGGCATTCGTTAGCAAATTGACCAAAACCCTTATACTTAAAGCACTGAGGCATGTCCTCGTCATCAGCCTCGTCAGCATCCCTGTTTTTAGGAGGTACGCGACCGCGAGGTTTGACTGATGACTTAGGTTTGTCTCTTGAAAACCGTTTACTTCTCTTCAACAGAAGATCCCTAAACTGTCTTGTGATCAAGGAGACTGATTTGTCAAGATCTTCATCCGAAAAATCATCCTCAGACTGATCATCCTCAGAGACATGAACACTATTACCTTTGACCAGTAATTTAGTGTTCTTTTGTGCTTTAAAGGAAACATCCTTACCGACTTCGGATGTATGCTCATGGTCAAATATCTTAAGCTTTCCAACCAAGGTGTTTCTGGAAAGATTATCGAGGTTATTCCCCTCAAAGATGGCATGATTCTTAGACTCGTATCTAGATGGCAACGATCTGAGAATTTTCATCACAATGTCCTTTTCAGGAATAGTCTTACCCAATGCAAAAGATGCATTAACAATTTCAGACACTTTGTGATTAAACTCATCAAATGTTTCTTCATCTGCCATACGAAGGTTCTCCCAATCGGAATTAAGGTTTTGAAGCCTAGCATCCTTTTCACTGGAGTTCCCTTCAAATACGGTTTCTAAGATATCCCAAGCATCTTTAGATGTAGTGCAGTTTGTCACATGATGCTGAATATTTGGGGTAATGGCTTGTATGATAGCATTCAAATCGTCGGAATTTTTCTTTGCAGCAGTTATCTCAACAACGATGTATTCACCAATAGGTTTGGGAACGTTTACATCACCGACTGCCACAACGGGAGCATCATAGCCATTAACCACATATACCCATGATTGAAAATCACGCGATTGAAGAAAAGCTCGCATAACAATTTTCCACCATAAGTAATTGGAGCCATTGAAGACTGGTGGTACGTTAATAGAGATAGCACCTTTGTCCATAGAGTCATATCGCTAAAAACACGGACTTGTTAGGTCTTAAACGTGTTTGCCTGCTCTGATACCAATTGAAAAAGCGGGGGTCTAACCACACCACCCAATATTTCGCTTAGCAATTTGTATGGACTAACTCCGAAATACTTTGCTAGAGAATCAACTAGACAGTCATACTCAATCTAAATAAAAGTATCTCAAGGATTTAATATCTCTCTCTTGATTTTATTTTTACTCAAGCTAAAAACAATAGCGAGTCTTTATCAAATATAAGGAATAACTTGGACAGTACCAAAGACCAATGTCCAAGGATCAATCAACAACCAAAGGTTGGATTTCTAATTGATGATCACGAACGCACAACCTGTATTATTTCAATTATATAAAATATAATGCGGAAAATAAATAACACAGACACCAGAATTTTTGTTAACGAGGAAACCGCAAATGCAGAAAAACCTCGGGACCTAATCCAGATTGAATACACACTGTATTAAGCCGCTACAGACACTAGCCTACTCCAAGCTAACTTCGGACTGGACTATAGTTGAACCTCAATCAGTCTCCCACCGATCCAAGGTACAGTTGTACTCCTACGCCTCTGATCCCACTAGGATACTGCGCACTTGATTAACTTAGCTGATCTCACCCACAACCAAGAGTTGCTGCAACCCAAAATCGCAGACTTGGTAATAAACAAATCTGTCTCACACAGAAAAGTCTATCAAAGGATAAATCTGTCTTCCACAGATAAATCCTAGGTTTTGTTCTGTCTTAAGATATGAGATCAAGGTGAACATGAACCAATTGATAATCCGGTCTTATATTCCCGAAGAACAACCTAGATTAATCAATCACCTCTCTACAATCCTTCCTGACTACACAGGTGGTTTGTCGAGGAATCACAAACAGTGAGACAAAGATGATTGTAACTTCTTTATCTTGCCTATCGGAGAACCCTCACGATCTCAAGACAATCAAAGATTGTACTCGTACGATAGAAGATGCAAGATCAGATCACACAACTACGATAAACGTAGTATCGGACTGGCTTCACAATCCCAATGAAGTCTTTAAGTCGTTAACCTGGTTTTAGAGAAGAAAACCAAAGGTTAAATGAGAATCGACTCTAGCGAGCGCACTAGTATCACACAGATGTGTGGGGATTAGTTTTTCACAATGCTTGATGTCTCCTTTATATAGCCTTCAAATCAGGGTTTTGCCTTAGTTACAAAGCAATCCATATTCACCGTTAGATGAAAACCTGATTTAGATTCAAGATAATATTTCTCAACCGTTAGATCAAAAACTTAGCTTGTCACACACACTTGGGTAGACGTTTAGTGGGTTTGTGAAAACCATGCCCAAACGTGTACGTGTATGTTGGTTCAACATAGTAACCCAAATGGTTAACCATATGAGCATTTCATATTAACCTAGTTCTTCTTCACCATAACTAGTTCAATTGACTCAAATGAACTAGTTAAAGAGTTGTTCAATTGCTATGAGATCTTATGTAACTACACAAGACACAATTGAAACAAAAATGATTCGATTCGATGAATCGGCTCATGAAATTTATAGCCACGGTTTGCATAAAGCATTCCTTAGTAATTTAAATGTCATGTTCAGAGCACATCTTTAGATCATAACCACTTAAGCTCACAAACAAGATCGCGGACTTAAGACAACCGTTGGAGTTTTCCAAACTCAGCAGAAAATCTCGGCAAAGAGACTTTCGCCAGTTCGTGGACTAGGTTCGCAGTTTGAGTTCGCGGACTTACATGCAAACGAGTTTTTGGAAAATCCCAGCAGAAATTCTCGGTCGAGAACTTCCGTCAGTTCGCGGACTTGGCAAAGCCAATTCCTCCGGTTTCTCTCAATCAACAAAGTTCGAAAACTTCGGATTAAGGAATACATGGTTATCTGATCTAAACTCTCATTCCAATCACTGAGACATTCTCAAAGGACGTTATATAGCCGTTATTCACAGACCGTTTCGCGTCAGAGCAATTCTCAAAGTAATTGAAACTTTTCATGACTTTCGTCACTAGGTGAAGATAAACTTGATCAAAGCGAAACGCTTTACCAACACATGATTTCGAGATATAGATAGGCGAGATATACTCGGCTCGAAATATGAAATGTGTATGATCCAGTCTATATAGCATACGACTTTTGTCTCATAAGAAGTAAGAGATAGAAGAGATAGACTTTTGAGTGATAGATAAGTTTAGTCTCCACATACCTTTTTGTTGATGAAGTTCCACGGTTCCTTGAGTAGATCTTCGTCGTTGTATGATGAATCGCCATGAATTCCTTGAGCTCAACTACACTTTTCTATCCTAGTCCGAGACTTAGCTATGTAGGTTAGAAATTAAGACTCATAGTTTTGATCACTAACATTGACAAACATGCTTGAGATAACAACGCATGCGAGGTCGACCGAGCTATGCTCTAACACTTTCACCCCTCTTCTTCTTTTCTCCAGTTCGCAGACGCAAAAAAAAACCCGATCAGTTCCCATACCCTCGTCATCTTGATTCTCAACCAAATCAATGTCGGTTTCAAAGATCTTAATGTCTAGTAAAATTTCTTAAAAGAATTTTATTCTTGTTTTTGTTTAAGAAGGATAACTAGGGTTTGGAATAGCCATTATTGTGAGTACACATAGCTATGTCCAACGTTTTCATCTTCGTGTTTTTAGATTTATTTGTTTAAATTCTAAAGTTTGGTTTGGAAGATGATTTTTGCAGTATTAATATTTATGGTTTTATATATTGCAATATGTTACGGGATATGTGTGTTTGCGTCCGTGAACTATTATTGTCCCATATATTGTCAAAAGTTATCTCGTTTATATGTCTATATGCATGTATTGATACAAGATCGATGAACTTTTGATAAACAAAAGTTAAGGCTATTATGTCATTTATTGATGGAAGATAGGTTAAAATCTTTTGTTTACAAGGATTATGTCTATTATATGTCATTGTGCAAATAGTGATGGAAAATAGAATGAATCCTTCTATATTCCGCAGTATTGATCTTCCCTGATCCATATTTTATGTATATACTGTGCGGCTCTATAAGTCTTCTTGTGTGAGCATTTCCAACTAGACTAATCATAGATTCGTATGTGGTTATTTTGGTTGTGTATTCCGATTAAATTAATCATGAGTTATCTAGTGGTTAGTTTAATTGGGAATTTTGGATACAAAATCATTTTGTGGTTTTTGGTGTCCAAAGAAATCCTTCTTTTCTCGTAAAAGTAAGATCGCTCTTGTTGTTCTTTCGGGAATGACATCAAATGGGGGAGAGTTCTTTTGAACTTGCGCTTAATTGTCATATCTTTGTGGGGAGTACGGCTGTGGGATATTTGAGGAGTTATCTTGTATCTTTATAAACTCCGTGATGAATGCATTTATCTTCGGCTTTATGATTGCATCTAAACAAAGTTGATATGTAATTTTTTTTGGTCTTGAAGTGTCTCCATGAAAATTTTCATTAGGATCCCGTTTTCGTACCTTTGCCAATTTTATTGACAAAAAGGGGGAATATGTAGTTCACACTACAAATACATATGGTTTTTGGATCATTATGTAAGGGGGAATGGTCTTCATGTTGAGACGAAGTATTGACTAAGGGGGATTGATACATATCACCATAGTATTGTTGTCGAAGTTGTGATATGATAACTTTGATGTTGTGTAATAATACTATGACATTGTATAACAATGATCGAGAGCTTTTATTTTCTCATTGTTATGGATACGGAACTTCAACAACTATGATGTTGAACTTACAACCTTTGGAATCATGAGAGTACTTGGAAAAGACGAAGTTTTCAAGTAATGTTGAAGCGCCAAGGATATCAAGCATGTGGACGTGAAGCTTCAAAGTTTTATCTATTTTGTAATCCATATGTATTGATAGTTTTGTCACTAAAATTGACAAAGGGGGAGATTGTTAGAGCACTGCTCGGTCGAACTCGCATGCGTTGCTATATCAAGCATGTTTTTCAATATTAGTGATCAAAACTATATGTCTTGATTTCTAGTTTACTTATGACTAAGTATCGATCTAGGATAGTTAAGTGCAGTTGAGCTCCAGACTCCATGGCGATCATCTTACGAAGACGAAAAAATACTCGAGGAATAAGTGGAACTTCATCCGACAAAAAGGTATGTGGAGACTTGAACTTATTTATCACTCAAAAGTCTATTCTATCTCCTACTCTTGAGACAAAGTCGTATAAGTATGGTAGTTTTCATACATACACATTTGTTATTTCGAGCCGAGTTTACTCGCGTATCTTTTTCTCGAAATATGTGTTGGTGAGCTTTTCCTTTAACCATTTTCATCTTTACCGGTGACGCAAGAAGTTGTTTCAATCTTGAAAATAGCTTTGATGACGATAGTCGTGAATAACGATTGTTATAACATTATAGAAGAATGTTTCAATGATTGAAATGTAGAGTTGAGATTACCAACTATGGATATAAGCATATATAGTGTGTTTGCACATTAGTGTATAAATACATGTGCCGGAAACCAAGTGTGTGCATATGTTTGCATGCGGTATTGGTGAAGGAGACAGGTTGAGTACGCGTACCCGTACGCGTACCTGCGGAAGTTTTCATACCGAAAATTTCTGCTGAGTTTGTAAGTTTGCAGACTAGTAAACCAGTCACCTTAGGTACGCATACCCGTACGTGTACCCACGGAAGTTTTCGAACCGAAAATTTCTGCTGAGTTTGTAAACTCAAATCCAGTAGCTAAGGTACGCATACCCGTACGCGTACCTAAGCTGGTTATTTCTCAAATCGGTTGTTCATGAACTTAAAACAATAAATTATAAGGAATGAAATCTTTGAAAACCGTGGCTATATTGTTCATGAATTGATTCAAGTGAATCAAACCGATTTTGTTTCAATTGTGTCTATGAATAAAGACCTAAGCAATTGAACAAATCTTGAACTAGTTCTTATGAGTCATTTGAACCAGTTATGAGAAAGATGAATACGGTTAATATGAAAGTGCTCATATATCTAACCATTGGTTAACTATTTGTGAACCAACTAAGTGTACACGTTTAGGTACGGTTACTCAAACCTAAATGAATACATTTCATTTGTGTGTGAAAAGTTAAGTTTCGATCTAACGGTTGAAAGATATTAGCTTGGTTATATCAGGTTTTTCATCTAACGCTGAATATTGAATGCTTTGTTACCAAGGTAACTTGGATTGCAAACCCTGATTTGAAAACTATATAAAGGAGACATCTAGCAACTGGAAAAACTAATCCCCACACCTCCTGTGTGATACTAGTTGGTTTTGCTAGAGTCGATTCTCCTTTAACCGTAGGTTTCTTCTCGAGACCCTGTCGGTTAACGACTGAAAGACTTCATTGGGATTGTGAAGCCAGACGAAACTACTTTCTTCTAGTTGAGCGATCTGATCTTGCCATTTTATATCGTACGAGTTCAATTGAATAATTAACTTGAGATTATATCTCCAATACGGCAAGATAAAAAGAAATCACAAACATCTTCGCCTCATCATTTGTGATTCCACAATGTCTAGTTTCGCTACTGTACGATTTAGATTATTGTGATTCCACAATGTCTAGTTTCCACTACTTTTGATGCTTGTAAAACTAACAATTTATTATCTCAAACAATTGCTCATAAAATACTCAAAACCATATTGAACTCAATCTCATGTTTGGGAGATAAAACGTTTAAAATTAATTATGCGACTTTTGTCGTTACACAAATATATAACCTCCTGCGCTCATAAAATATCAACAGTTTAAAAACTGCTCAGGACGATTAAAATAAAGCATTTTTAAAAGGGAAATTATTAGTCATGAATAGCACAAATAGTAGAGTAATCATTGTCTAAGAAATAAAACTATTAATAGTACATATCAAAAATAGCTTCCTCATTACCCTAGAAAATAATTTAGCTACTCATAAAAGAAAACTGGAGAAAAAAATGTTAATCATTGTATTTAAATAAACGAAAATTTTCTTACAACGATTTTCTGTGGCTAAAGATCTCCAACGACCAAACGTATGAGTTACAAAAAGGTTATTTCCACCAAAAGGATAAACGATACTTTCCTGCTGTGGTTTACTACCGACTGTGTCTGATACTCTTTCTGTGACTGACTTGAGCATACGTTTGTTCTTCGTGTTCTAACAGCAGCAGAAAAGTGATTTCTGTAACGCTCAATTCAATCAGTTTATAGCATTCTTTATTGTTCCAAACTCTCCGTCCTTTCTTTCTGACCCCAAAGTAACCTTTTTATACATAACAGCCCCATCGAATCTCCGATATTTTCACATAATTTTTTTTTATTTCCCTGGAAATAATTTCCATTATTATCTCTTACACGCTGTTTGCAACAACTAATGTTCCCTTTTTTTTTAATCTCAGCACACTCCAATACGTTGAATGTACGTCACAGATTGAGTCAAACTTGTTGTTATCGCACACAACCACACACAAAACTCGGGAAGAATATCAAAAACTCGAGTTTCTATGATTTCTTCCACTCGATTTTCCAATTTTTTCGATTTCAACACATTTACCAATCATATTTAGACAGGATACTTCCAAATAATTACAGCGATTAAATCTCCCTCAGGCTCGCCCAAAATCTCCACAGAATCTCGAAAATAACTCTCCTACATGACTTGCCCTATTTTCTTTAATTCGACATTTCCATCCAATTCTAACTGAATCAAAACCCATTACCAGGCCTGTTAAGATCAATCAACTCATCCCAATGAATTCCAAAAATTTAATCTCATTTAAACACCTTCAATTTTCAAACCCTAATTATGTGCGTTAGCTGCACCTTTTCCCGCCAAAACGTAAATTCAAAAGGTTGAAGATGGACACCCCTTAACCAAATGTCGGGGGTGTCAATAGTAATTGGGTGCCCCTTAACCATTTTTGGGGTTCCTTTAGCAAATCACTTGGGTGCCTTTAACACATTTCCAGGGTGGCCTGAGTAATTTTCCGGGGTGTTTTCAACACACTTTTAGGGCTAATTTTTCCGCAAGAGTTTATTTCTCCAAAAACACCTACATGTACATAAAACACCATAATAAGTACAAAAATAAGCACTAACAATATATATAATTGAGACAAAACAGACATATAAATGTGTCTATCAACGCACACACCTTGATCAGCTGGGATTCGACTAGATCTTGTTTATCTTTGATAGACTTGTGATTATCTAGTTGTATAGATCGACATCTCTTTTTAGTTATCTTTTGAGATCTATTTAGATTGATTGCGAATCTAGATCTAATTACTTCGGTAATAAAGATCTTGGTTGATCTAAACCCGACAAAGGAGTTTACTTGTAAAACGAAAGACCTTTGTCAAAACTCAATATATCTTTGACTCAAAGATTGATAGAGTGGTTAGAAACCAACCTTGTTCCTTTACTGTTTGGAAGAAAATCAGAAGGAGTTGGGTGCTGAAGATTTTACATCAGTAAAACAACTCGAGATAGTGATTACTATCTTGGGATTCACGTGTGTTTTCCAGATGGTTATAGACGCAGGAATACTGAGGGAACTAAGTAACTAAGGGTAGATTACTTGGTATCAACTATACGAAGTTGGATTTTTTCTTTGTATAACGGATTAATTATGAGAGTAATCGAAACTAGACTAGGTCCCGGGGTTTTTCTGTATTTGTAGTTTCCTCGGTAACAAAATCTTTTTGTGTTATTTACTTTTACTTTCCGTAATTATAATTAGTTTTATTATAATTAAAAGTTAAAACACTTGTACATTAATTCAAGGTATGCTATAGTATCAGTCTTATACCATGACTATTATCAAGTGATTACCTTGTTGTTGTATTGTCTCGACTTTGTTCATAGACGATCACACAAGCTATCAGACTTATAGGTTGATCTTGAAAAGATTGTGTTGTACTTGGGTACCCTCTTTGTTTCATGTATTCATAGTTTTGTCACTAAAACTGACAAAGGGGAGACTGATAGAGAATCGCTCGGTCGAACTCGCAAGTTTTGCGATCTCAAGCTTGTTGTCAATAGTAGATGTAGAAAACTATATCTTGATTTATAGTCTACTAAAGTCAAGTCTCGGACTAGGATTATAGTATTATAGTTGAGTGAAAAAGTGGGGGTACAACAACCACACCCAACAATTCGATTAGCAATCTGTATGGACAAACTCCAATATACTTTCTAGAGAATCAACTAGACAGTCAGACTCAATCTAGAGAAAGTATATCAAATAGTTTATATCTCAATCTCTCGATTTGATCTTTATTCAAGAAAATAGAAATCTGCGAGTCTTTATCAAAGAGAGATAACTTGGATGGTACGAAAGACCAATATCCAAGTGTCAATCAATTTAAATCAACAACCAAAAGGTCGGATATTCTAATTGATTGAACAACGCACAACTTGTGATATTTCAATTATATAAACAAATATAATGCGGAATAGAAATAACACAGACACTAGAATTTGGTTAACGAGGAAACCGCAAATGCAGAAAAACCCCGGGACCTAGTCCAGATTGAACACACACTGTATTAAGCCGCTACAGACACTAGCCTACTCCAAACTAACTTCGGTCTGGACTATAGTTGAACCCCAACCAATCTCACACTGATCTAAGGTACAGTTATGCTCCTACGCCTCTGATCCCAGCAGAATGCTACGTACTTGATCCCTTAGCTGATCTCACCCACAACTAAGAGTTTCTACGACCCAAAGTCGAAGACTTTAATAAACAAATCTGTATCACACAGAAAAGTCTAAGGTAATAGATAAATCCGTCTCCCACGAATATACCTACGAGTTTTTGTTCCGTCTTTTGATAAATCAAGGTGAACAGGAACCAATCAATAACCCGGACTTATATTCTCGAAGAACCACCTAATATTATTGACCACCTCACAATAATCTTAATCGACGCAGCGAACAAAGATATTGCGGAATCACAAATGATGAGATGAAGATGTTTGTGACTTCTTTTCTATCTTTCCTGTCAGAGATATAAAATCTCGAGCCAATTCTTACAATCATACTCGTAACAATAGAAACAGCAAGATCAGATCACACAACTACGATAAAAGTAGTATCGGTCTGGCTTCACAATCCCAATTAAGTCTTTAAGTCGTTAACCTGGTTTAGAAGAAGAAACCAAAGGTTCAAGGAGAATCGACTCTAGCTTAGCACAACTAGTATCACAAAAAATGTGTGGGGATTAGGTTTCCCAGTTGCTAGAGTTCTCCCTTATATAGTCTTTCAAATCAGGGTTTGCAATCAATGTTAGTTTGGTAACAAAGCATTCAATATTCACCGTTAGATGAAAACCTGATTAGATTCAATCTAATATTTCTCAACCATTGGATCGAAAACTTAGCTTGTTACACACAAATGAAATGTACAATTTTGGGTTTATGAACCGTACCCAAACATTAACATTTGTTGGTTCAACAATAGTTAACCAATGGTTAGCCATATGATCACTTTCATATAAACCATATTCTTCTTCACCATAACTAGTACAAATGACTCAAATGAACTTGTTAGAGAGTTGTTCAATTGCAAGGAAATCTTATGTAACTACACAAGACACAATCGAAGCAAAAACGGTTTGATTCACTCGAATCGGTTCATGAACTTTATAGCCACGGTTTGCAAAAGCATTCCTTCATTTATTTAAACATGAGTTCAAGAACAACCGGTTTTAGATATAACCACTCAAGTTTGCGGACTGGGTTCGCAGACTTAAGCTCATGGAAGGAGTACACAAACTCCAGCAGAAATTCCCGGGTTTGAGAACTTCGCATGTTCGCGGACTGAGCTCGCAGACTTGGCTCACGCCACTTCCATTTCTCTTGATCAACAAAGTTTGCAAACTTTGGTTCAAGGAATGAGGACTTATACATATATGTGTTTCCACAACAATGTTTATATCCTACCAATCGTTATGTAATCTAAACTCTCATTTCAATTATTTGAAACATTATCAGAGAACGTTATATAACCGTTCTTCACAGACCATTTTTCGTCAGAGCAATTTCCAAAGTGATTGAAACATTACATGACTTTCGTCACTAGGCAAAGATGAACTTGGTTAAAGCGAAATCTTACCAACACACATTTCGAGAAATAGATATACGAGATAAACTTGGCTCGAAATAGCTAATGTGTATAATGAAAGTCTATACCAAAACGTCTTTTGTCTCAAGAGTAGGAGATAGAGTAAATAGATTTTTGAGTGATAGATAAGTTCAAGTCTCCATATACCATTTATTCGATGAAGATCCACCAGTTCCTTGAGTAGTCCTTCGTCTTGTATGATAATTGTCATGGAGTCTTGAGCTCAACTACACTTTCTATCCTAGTCCGAGACCTTTATCTATATAGACTAGAAATCAAGACTTATAGTTTTGATCACTAACATTGACAAACATGCTTGAGATAGCAACACATGCGAGTTCGACCGAGCAATGCTCTAACAATCTCCCCCTTTGTCAATTTTAGTAATAAAACTATTAATACATATGGAATACAAAAAATAAATAAATTAACTTTTGTAGCTCCTATTCCACATGCCTAATCTTCAACATTACTCGAAATCTTCGTCACTTCCAAGTACTCCAATGATCCCAAAAGTTGTAAGTTTAGCATCATCGTTGTTGAAGATCCGTAGCTATAACAACAAGAAAACAATAGTTCTCAATCATTATTATACAGTGTCATAGTATCATTACACAGCGTCAAAGTTCAATTGTATCACAACTTCAACAACAATATTATGGTGATATGTATCACTCCCCCTTAGTCAATACTCCATCTCACATGGAAACCACTCCCCCTTACATAATGATCCGAAACCATATGTATTTGTAGTGTGAACTACATATTAATTCTCCCCCTTTTTGTCAATAAAATTGGCAAAGGTACAAGAACGGGATCCTAATGAAATTTCCGAAAGAGACATTTCATGACCAAAATAAAGAAACACACATCATCTTATTTAGATGCAATCATAAAGCCGAAGCTAAATGCATTCATCAAGGAGTTTAAAGATACAATATAACCCCTATAATATTCCACAGCCGTACTCCCCACAAAGATATGGCAATTAAGCGCAAGTTCAAAAAGAACTCTCCCCCATAATATGTCATTCCCGAATGAACAACAAGAGCGACCTTAATTTCGAAAGAACAGAAGGATTTCTTTGGACATAACAAATCACATACAAGTTTGAATTTGAATCCAAAATATTCAATCAAATTAACCACAAGAGAACCCATGATTAATTCAATCGAAATACACAACCAAACTAATCAATTTAATTGGCCATACTCACATAAGAGAATCTATGGAGCAATGACTAAGTTAATCATGAAATAATCAACCCAGTCAAGAGCGCTCAAACATAAGAAAACTTATGGAGTCATAACTAAATAACCAAACAAGATGATTAATTTAGTTTAAAAATACTCGACATAAAGTACCTTACGGAACAACAACAAAGCTAATCACAAAAATAATCAACTTGGTTATTATAATGCTCAACATAAGACACATTACGGAGTCTCACAGTAATACACAAAATATGGATCAGGGAAGATCAATTACTGCGGAATACACAAGGATTCATTATATTTTCTATCACAATTTGCACAATGACAACCAATAGACATAATCCTTGAAGAACAAAAGATTTTAACCTATATTCCATCAATAATTGACAATATAGGCTTAACTTTTGTATTTTTCAAAAGTCCATTCATTCCTTTATCAATATGAGAATATCGACTTACGAAAGACTTTACTTTTGACAAGTTATGGGACAATCATAGTTCATGGACGCAAACACACATATCCCATAAACAATTGCAATATATAAACCATAAAGATTAATACTGCAAAAATCATCTTCCAAACAAGTTTAGAATTTAAACCAATAAATCTAAAAACATGAAGATGAAAATGTTGGACATAGCTATGTGTAATCACAATAATGGCTATTCCAAACTCTAGTTATTCTTCTAACAAAAAGAAAATAGAAGATTTACTAGGCAAATAAAGAAGAGAATCAAAGTTCGTTGAGAACCTCATATATTTCAATGAATCCATCAAATAAGGTATCACTAATTTCCTTTATTCTCTTGACTGTAGACACACCATGTTCATGAGTTAGAACACTAACTTTGCGATCAACAACCCGAGCAAGTTGTCTAGCCTTGGCGCAGTCCATGATGAGCTTCTTTTGATTCCGTATCAGAATATTCTGATTAGCAAGAATTCTTGCCTGACTATCCAAGAGTTAGTTTATTTGCAGTTGAAGATTTGCAAACTCGACCTTTGAATCGTTCTGAGCACGAATGAAATCCTTGACAGAATCATCAATCCAGGAGTTGTGATCCTTTATTTCAACCATCTTCTTTAGAACCAGCTCTTGAATTGACTCATGTCCTTGAGCGTCTTCCTCCATATCAAGATGCACAATCTCTTGAGATTTTGCAGAGTTCTCCATAATTTTTGTTATGGATGGATAGACACAATATAGAGAAATATATATGTGTATGTAAACAGGAGAAGGAAACTCTTGTTTTTGGAAACCCTAAGAACTCTCAAGAGGAGGACGCGGGCGTTTATGGACCGTCAACACACAAAAAACAAAAAGAAAAAACTCAAACTGAAATAATATACAACATACTTGAATGTTTCTCAATAAATTTCCTTGCATCTCTCAAGTTAGAATCAAGGAAAAGAATACCTGGAGTCAGGTAGTAGAGTGGAAATTAATCCCAGTGTGATCACCAAGAAAAGAGTTGTATATATCATCTGACAGTTTGATCTTCGTGTTCTTCGCCTTTCTTCGGTTGTCTTTCATCCCATAAGAGTAAGACATGGTGTGTTTATCATATCCATCAGAAGGCTTTCTCTGAGGACTAAATCTAGGACCTCTTGCAACTGGTTCAAGAGGATCAGAATAGATGGGAATCCATTTTCTAGACTTAGTTTTACCAGAAACAGTCTTATAAACACAGGGAATGCTTTTATTAGAAGCACAAGAATTTATACCACTAGAAAGCATTTGAACCTTGTGATGATTTCTAGGAAAGAGATCATATTTATAAGGCTTCTGGTTTTCTGTGGGCATGCGATTCACTGCAGTAGTCAACTGACTATTTATTCCATTGACAGTGGAAAGAAGCAAATTATAAAGTTTAGAAATTTGTTTCCTCCTGGCAAAACAATGGATAGCATAGTGATTCCTTTTTCCACAGAAAGTAAAGGTTCGTGGAGAAGAAGTAATAAATGGCACATGTTTTGACTTCATAGCCATATGAGGAGATTGTAAGTTATGTAAACTTTTCTTGACACAACCATCTTCCGGAGAACATTTCGTTCTGTACTGTAACTCATAAGAATTAGTTTGTACAAAATAATTTCTCCTTAAGACAGAGTTTTACATTTCCAATGATTTGCGTTGTCCACGGGCTAGAATAAGGGATGCTTCTAGTTTCTCTTTCTCAACACGAAGTCTGTTAAAATATGATGAATGAGTCTCGATCAAGCGTTTCTCTCTAATTGAGTCTTCCTTAACAATATTTTCAAGAACACTAATCTTTTCACGCTGTGAGTATTTTCTTGGAGAAGTTTTTCAATATTCTTAGAGAAGGACTCAATGATGCTGTAGAGTTCATGCTCTCGTTCAAGAGACTTTTCAAATTCATCAATAAGTTGATCATGATCCTGGAAATCAATATTCTCAGCAGAGTTTTTTGAGATTCTGGTGAGCTCCATTTCACCTTTTGCCATAGTTCCCAATGTCTCATCGGAAAGAGATATGTTGATACCAGATGAAACAATCTTCTTACCTCGGGATTCAGAAGAATCAGCTAAGGAGTAATCCTTTGAGGTACTTCCAAGAAATTTGGCATAGTTAAAACCTAAAGAAGACATCTTGGTATGCGTAGACGAGATTCTGTCCTCAGACTCAGATTGCCACAAACACAGACTTATAAGGTCTTGAACGTGTTTGCCTGCTCTGATACCAATTGAAAAAATGGGGGTACAACAACCACACACAACAATTTGATTAGCAATCTGTATGGACAAACTCCAATATACTTTCTAGAGAATCAACTAGACAATCAGACTCAATCTAGAGAAAAGTATATCAAAGAATTTATATCTCAATCTCTCGATTTGATCTTTACTCAAGCAAATAGAAATCTGTGAGTCTTTATCAAAGAGAGATAACTTGGATGGTACCAAAGACCAATATCGAAGTGTCAACCAAAAGGTCGGATATTCTAATTGATTGAACAATGCACAACCTGTGATATTTCAATTATATAAACAAATATAATGCGGAATAAAAATAACATAGACACCAGAATTTTGTTAACGAGGAAACTGCAAATGCAGAAAAACCCCGGGACCTAGTCCAGATTGAACACACACTGTATTAAGCCGCTATAGACACTAGCCTACTCCAAACTAACTTCAGTCTGGACTGTAGTTGAACCCCAATCAATCTCACACTGATCCAAGGTACAGTTATGCTCCTACGCCTCTGATCCCAGCATGATGCTACGTACTTGATTCCCGTAGCTGATCTCACCCACAACTAAGAGTTGCTACGACCCAAAGTCGAAGACTTTAATAAACAAATCTTTATCATACAGAAAAGTCTACGGTAATAAATAAATCCGTCTCCCATGAATATACCTACGAGTTTTTGTTCCGTCTTTTGATAAATCAAGGTGAACATGAACCAATCAATAACCCAGACTTATATTCCCGAAGAACAGCCTAGTATTATTGATCACCTCACAATAATCTTAATTGACGCAGCAAAAAACGATATTGCGGAATCACAAACGATGAGACGAAGATGTTTGTGACTTCTTTTCTATCTTGCCTATCGGAGATATAAAATCTCGAGCCAATTATTACAATCGTACTCGTAACGATAGAAATAGCAAGATCAGATCACACAACTACGATAAAAGTAGTATCGGTCTGGCTTCACAATCCCAATGATGTCTTTAAGTCGTTAACCTGGTTTAGAAGAAGAAACCAAAGGTTAAAGGAGAATCGACTTTAGCTTAGCACAACTAGTATCACACAAAATGTGTGGGGATTAGGTTTCCCAGTTTCTAGAGTTCTTCGTTATATAGTCTTTCAAATCAGGGTTTGCAATCAATGTTAGCTTGGTAACAAAGCATTCAATATTCGCCGTTAGATGAAAACCTGATTAGATTCAAGCTAATATTTCTCAACCGTTGGATTGAAAACTTAGCTTGTTACACACAAATGAAATGTCCAATTTTGGGTTTATGAACCGTACCCAAACATTAACATTTGTTGGTTCAACAATAGTTAACCAATGGTTAGCCATATGATCAATTTCATATCAACCATATTCTTCTTCACCATAACTAGTCCAAATGACTCAAATGAACTAGTTAGAGAGTTGTTCAATTGCAAGGAAATCTTATGTAACTATACAAGACACAATCAAAGCAAAAACGGTTTGATTCACTCGAATCGGTTCATGAACTTTATATCCACGGTTTGCAAAAACATTCCTTAGTTTATTTAAACATGAGTTCAAGAACAACCAGTTTTAGATATAACCACTCAAGTTCGCGGACTTAAGCTCATGGAAGGAGTACACAAACTCCAGCAGAAATTCTCGGGTTTGAGAACTTCGCCAGTTCGAGGACTGAGTTCGCGGACTTGGCTCATGCCATTTCCATTTCTCTTGATCAAAAAAGTTCGTAAACTTTGGTTCAAGGAATAAGGACTTATACATATATGTGTTTCCACAATAATGCTTATATCCTACCAATTGTTATGTAATCTAAACTCTCATTTCAATCATTTGAAACATTCTCAGAGAACGTTATATAGCCGTTATTCACAGACCATTTTTCGTCAGAGCAATTTCCAAAGTGATTGAAACATTACATGACTTTCGTCACTAGGCAAAGATGAATTTGGCCAAAGCGAAAGCTTACCAACACACATTTTGAGAAATAGATATACGAAGAAAACTCGGCTCGAAATAGCAAATGTGTATAATGAAAGTCTATACCAAAATTACTTTTGTCTCAAGAGTAGGAGATAAAATAAATAGACTTTTGAGTGATAGATAAGTTCAAGTCTCCACATACCTTTTAGTCGATGAAGATCCACTAGTTCCTTGAGTAGTCCTTCGTCTTGTATGATGATTGCCATGGAGTCTTGATCCCAACTACACTTTCTATCGTAGTCCGAGACCTTTAGCTATATAGGCTAGAAATCAAGACTTATAGGTTTGATCACTAACATTGACAAACATGCTTGAGATAGCAACGGATGCGAGTTCGACCGAGCAATTCTCTAACACTCAGTATCAGACACCACTGAATAACCCTGAAGATTGATGACTGAAGAACAAACAAAGACATTTAATAGAAATTCATCAACAAAAGAGGTTTGTGAAGACTGACCTATCATATATACTCACAGAATTTACCATTCTATCTCATTAGACTATTTTATACGATTATATTAAACATAATATTCCAAAGAAAAATTTCGAGTTCAAGCTTATCTTGGTTAAATTCTCGAAATATGATTCAAGCAACGGATGTTCGAAGATCCTTGGGAAATTACACTAACAACAGTTGATACTGTCTATGGTTACTGGAAATGTATCAAATTAATTACGAGAGACTTATAACTACTTGGCACAAGGTACACATACTCGTATGTAAAACCTATGTTAGTATGAATTCCACGGGCTATAGAAGTTTGCAAGAAGGTTTGTGAACCTTATAACTGAGTTACAAAATCGGGGTAAGTTGGCAAACCCCTTGAATCTGGCTTCGCGAACTTCCAAGGTTTGAAAACTTTTGGGGCCTGACTTCGCGAACTGTCAGTGGTTTGCGAGCCTGCACGGTTCCAGTATTGCCAGAAGTACACGAACCATTCTACACGACTATGTTCGCTTTTGCTAAAACTCTCACAGACATTCCAAAGACAACTTTATTCACAAAATCATTTTGGTATTTTGGATTATTGTTTAGTATTGAATGTTATTGAACACCGCTAGTGTTTATAAGTTCAAAGGCTACTTAAACACTATGAACTATTATTGTGCTCGGTTCTAGAATCCTAGACCATAATGCACATTCTTATGTGTAATTTCAAGGAGGACTTTCACATGCTTACATGAATTCCTAATAAGATTTTTATCTAAACTGGGAAAGTGTTTTCTTGGATCTCAAGATATCTTAGCTTGAATTCAAATCTACCTTGGGCCTAAAAAATCTATAAATAGAGAGACTATTGCAATAGGATTTCTTAATGCATGGTAGCTTGTATCCTAGTTGCAAAGATAGAGTCGTCCTTTATAATTTAGGTTCTTCATAGAACTATAATCTAGCTTACGACTTTAAAGACTTCACTTAAGTATTCATTAAGCCCGGTCAGACTAATTTTTACCTGGTAGTTCTTGAATCTGGATCTTGTTCTTATTGATCTTTGAGGTTTTCGTAATCTTTGATCAGGAATGAGATAGATATAAATCACAAAGTTCTTTTCGTTTCAGATTTTGTGATTCTTCAAGATAGATATCGAGACCTTCTTTGATTTGTTTGGATTGTTTTTGAGAAGTGGTTGGTAATCTAGGCTTCTCAGCTAACTGAGCGTGAGTTTTCCGGATTCGTGAGGTGTGTTGGACTTTGTCTACTGCAAACAGATTTCTGAAACTAGATTGAAACGTATTAAAAGGGAAATCAAATAAGCTTATCTGTTAGAGGCAGGTAGGTATTAAAAATCTTCACTGAAGTTGAAGCAACTCTTAGGCTGTAAAGGACGTCATCTAAGGTAATTAAGTGTGTAGAGTCTTGCGAGGTTCAAGAGATGTAGGGAATACGACTGCGCTGAATTTCTTAGTATGTTAATTCGGCCTCGACTAAAACACGCTACTCCTCGGAGACCCTTTGTCCGCCTCTAGTTAAGTAGTAAAGTGGTGAGATTTAAGATAGATAGGTGGTACGCAATTCAATTGAACTGAATTCCATCCGTTATCAGAGCATCCTTAATGTTGGAGTCAAAAGCTAAATTTGGCAACAAGAAGAAAAGGAAAAAAAAAGACACTCACGGGAGGTAAAGTCGTTGGATTGTTAAACTGTTATGTCAAATGTAGCACCCAATCTGGCAATTGCCGAATTTGACGAGACGAAGATATAACTGCATGTGTGGATGGATGCTAGTAAATCTGCATGAAGTATGATAGTGGAACGCTTTCAGTAAACCTGCCAAGGTAGTGAAACGGTTTTAATAAACCCGCCAAGATGAGACATGGTTATAGAAAGTATTTGAGTTAACGTGTTTAATATTATAGAAAGCGTTTGAGTTACCGTGTTTACTAATGAGTCTGAGTACGCTATTAAAGATTGCATCTAAAAAAACGGAAATGATAACTTCATCCGTATAGTAGAGCCGATGGATACCCCATCGCTTTTGCTTCTTGCTAATACTTGTTTATCTTTGTTTAGTAGAGATTTAACTTGTTTCTGGTTTTCCTAAGAAATTAGGGTTTTTTCCTAAAAAAAAAAAACGGGAAGCTTACCTTGCTGTGGACGGACGGACGGCGACGGCAAGCTTCGGCGCCAACGACAGCGTGATCGGCGGCTGAAGGTCACAGGCGGGAGATCCACACAAAAAAAAAAAAGAAATTTGTGAGAAAAGAAAAAAAGGGGTCGGCCCTTTTATAGACAAAAATTGGAAGAATCCCAATATAAAAATGATTCCTCTTTTTGGATTCTTCTTTTGATTCAAACACCCAAAGAAGGAAACCGGTCCCACCAAAGGATTCCATGTTTGCACGACGGTGTTTACATGAACAATTACTAGCGGTCGGTCAAAATTCTTCCGGGTAAGCTTCCTTTATCCTGTCTTTCTCAATGTCACCATCTCATACCTACCCCACAATAGTGTAACCATTATGTGCTAGGCAGGGGACTTAATGTTGATGGTGGATTTTCATTTAAGGATAAAATTGTAAAAGCCAAAACTATGCACTAACATCCTGCAAAGGATAAAGCCACTGATAAAGTGGAGAATACTTCTTCACTATAAACTTATAGAATTACCAATTAATGCATGACCAGCCTTGTATTTCCTGTACTACTCCATTCTCATTATTGGTGCGGTATGACGACTGAGTGATCGCTCTCAGCAGAGCAACACGAATCTCCAAGCATTAAAATAAGGAGGCATGTACGAAATACCCATACAGGCTATAACTCTCGGAGTGTTGTACTAGCCCGATCGAGCATCTGGACTGTCTGTATCAGTCTCAGAAACGATCACGACCATCCAACTTCACCAGCATGATTGGATGTCTTAGATCGGATCCATAACCCTCAGGCAGGTATTGGAGTATTCATCACCGACCCAATGAGGGCCCCGCATGGTCGGCCTCCCCAAAAAGGAGCATGGATTTCCAAATCGTCCAGCCAAAGCAGTGCGGACGTGAAACCCTAATTTATGGTCTGCGGTACATTACATGTGTCGCAAATCAGTCTCAACCATCCATCTTCGTAGGCATAGATTGACGGTGTAGATGTAGATTAAAAGGGCCCAGAGCATGTCAACACAATCATTGTGGGCCCGCCTACATACATGACCGATCGGTCAGGACCAACTATAGTTGGTCGTTCCAGTTCGTGCGCCCAAACAAGGCATGACGCACGGCCGGTGAAACCCTAATTAGGGTTTGAACATCACGAGCGCCCATTTTCTCCTGCACGAACGAAGGGTCCAGGAATAGACTAGGCAGGTCCGGTGCGCATCAACATGATCACCGTGGGCCCATCTATCTCCACACCCAATCGACAAGGCATATCATGCCTGGTCGTCTCGATTCGCACGCCCAAACTAGGCGTGGTCACACCTCCCAATTGCAAACTAATCTCGACCACTCAACTTTTCCGGACAAATTGAGTGGCTCAGATCACGTTTCTATGGGGTATTAAGGTATGGACGTGTACAACAGCCCGCCGTCTGTATACCAGACTAATCGGCCAAGACCGACCAAGCTTGGTCGTCTCGAAACGCGCTCCCGAAGTTGGCATGACGCGCGGCTTTTGCGGCACCGGATTTCTGTCGCAAATTGATATCAACCACTCAACTTCGCCGGACAAATTGAGTGGCTTAGATCACACTTTCACGAGACAATGAGATATGAGCGCCTACATCGGCATGCCGTCTACACGCATGCACGATCGGCCCGGCCAAAATTGCTTCCTAAGCTTGGTTTCGACCAAGCTGAAGAGTGATGCTTGCACACCTCTTCATAAACCTTAATTCCACTAACGGTCGTAGATGAGTGTCTCAAAGATCATCTCGTCCGTTCAAATTCACCTGCTTGGTTATACAACCCTGGTCAGGAGTTAACTGGTCAATGAGGTGTTGTGGTGATTACCATCCGCCACTCTACCACACCAAGTGATCGGTCAAGTCAGGACTTACCTGTACATCCCAAACGATCACTTGAAGATGGCTAGACACGCATCTATTTTAAGACACTTAATCATGACTTACTCTATTAAGCCTTAAAACAGCGATGCTTCATACATGCTGAATATATTCGATGCATTACATGCATAAAATTCACGTGATATTTTACAAGTATCAAATTCCAAATAACTTAGTTATTTAACCTAGCATTACATGCTACCTTCTGTGGGTCCCATGATCCACACACTCGAGACATCAATCATGTCACAAACTGGGGGATACATACTGGGGTATTGGTCTGGCAGTTTACAGCGTGCAGCACACAACGCGCCATCACAAGAACGTGTCAGGAAGTCATGGACGGTTAGTGATGATGGGAGAAGTGGGAAAGACTGATCGTGTAACACTAACACCCGCAACTCCACTACTCCACTACTCCACTTTCTCCACTTCCCACGAGATACGTGAGTAAGGCTCAATGACTTGTATAAATAGGTTCTCCTCCCTATTTAGACAACACAATACAACAGAAGCAAGTGTTGATACAACCGTATTCAAACACCGAAACTGATAGCTTACATTCTGCAAGCCAGTTCAGCTTTCTGATACAAGTCATACATAGCCAACACCTTCACAATCTCAACACCTTCTTCGTTTCCCTCCCTAAGATCAACCCCATATCCTTCACTTTGTGACCGAAGCAAGTCTGGAACGGCCATTTCTTGGTTTAGGCCAGAATTGTACAGATTGATTTCTCGAATCACAAAGCACTCCCGTGCAGTGCATTTGTTTAGGGTTTAGATTCATTCCACATCCACACACCCCAAACTACCAAATTCGGCAGGAATAGTTTTCACCCATAAACAGCTTTACCAACACACGATTTCGAGATAAAAAATAAGCAATGAATGCTCAACTCGAAATGTCAAATGTGTATGATCTAGTCTATATTGCATACGACTTTTGTCTCATAAGAAATAGGAGATAGAATAGATAGACTTTTGAGTGATAGATAAGTTCAAGTCTCCACATACCTTTTTGTTGTTGAAGTTCCACGGTTCCTTGTATAGGTCTTCGTCGTTGTATGATGAATCGCCATGAAGTCCTTGAGCTCAACTACACTTTTCAATCCTAGTCCGAGACTTAGATATGTAGGCTAGAAATCAGGACTCATAGTTTTGATCACTAACATTGACAAACATGCTTGAGATAACAACGCATGCGAGGTCGACCGAGCTATGCTCTAACAATCTCCCCCTTTGTCAATTTTTGTGACAAAACTATTAATACATATGGAATACAAAAAGATAAACTTTAGTGGCTCCTATTCCATAGTCTAATCTTCAACGTTCCCTGAAATCTTCGTCCTTCCAAGTACTCGAATGATCCCAAAGGTTGTAAGTTTAGCATCACCGTTGTTGAAGATCCGTAGCTATAACAATGACAGAAATCGAGATTCTCGATCATTATTATACAGTGTCATAGTATTATTATGTAATATCAAAGTCCAATTGTATCACGACTTTAACAATAATACTACGGTGATATGATATGTATCACTCTCCCTTAGTCAATACTCCATCTCAATCATGGAAACCACTCCCCCTTACACAATGATCCGAAAACCATATGTATTTGTAGTGTGAACTACATTATTTCTACCCCTTTTTGTCAATAAAGTTGGCAAAGGTAAAAGAACGGGATCATAATAAAATTTCCACAAGAGACATTTCATAGACCAAAATAAAAAAAATACATACCAACTTAATTTAGATGCAATCATAAAGCCGAAGCTAAATGCATTCATCAAGGAGTTTTAAGATACAAGATAACCCTATAAAGTTCCACAGCCGCACACCCCGCAAGATATTACCATGAAGCACACGTTCAAAAGAACTCTCCCCCATTTGATGTCATTCCCGAAAGAACAACAAGAGCGACCTTAATTTCGAAAGAAAAAAAAAAAAATTTTTAATTGAACACCAAAAACCATAGGGATGATTTTCTATATCCAAAGCTCAACCAAATTAATCACAAGTAAACCCATGATTAATTCAATTGAAAACGCAACTAAATCAAACCACAAAAGTGATCAATTTAATTGAAAGTGCTCAACATAAGTAAACTTACAGAGCTACGACTAAGGTAATCATACAGAGATGACTAACTTAATTGTTCACATACTCAACATAAGGAAAACCTTACGGAATATACGACTACATTAACCAATAGAACATGATTAGTATAGCCATTCATATACTCAACACAAGAATTTGTGGAATATATGAAAACTCAACTAGATTAATTACAAGAGAACGTATAATTAATCTAATTGGAATACAAACAACCAAACTAATCACCGAAGTAATCAATTTAATTATTTTGGGCTCAACATAAGAGAACTTATGGAACCCCGACTAAGTTCATCATAGAATACGACAACCTTAACCTTGCATGTACTCGACATAAGAAAGAAAACTTATGGATTACAAACTAAATAACCAACCCGGTTGATTAATTTAGTTCCTAATGCTCGACATATAGCATCTTATGGAACAACCAACAAGCCAATAAGAAAAATCGACTTAGTTGTATCGTGCTCAACATAAGACACACAATGGAGCCTTCACGGTAAAACATAACAAGATGGATCAATGAAGATCAATACCGTGGATAACGTATAAGGATCTATTCTATTTTCCATCATAACGACATAATAGACTTTATCCTTTTCAAACAAAAGATATCATCTTATTTTCCATCAAATACATGACTGCATAGGCATAACTTTTGTAATTGTCAAAAAGTCCATTCGTTCTTTCATCAATACGAATACAAATTCATGAATGACTTTATTTTTGACCGCAATATGGGATCTTCAAGTTCACGGACGCAAACAATACATATCCCATCACAAATTGCAATATAACAAATCATAAAGATTAAATACTGCAAACCATCATCCTCCAAATATTTTTAGAAGTTTAAACCAAATAAATCTAAAAACATGAAGATGAAAACATTGGACATAGCTATGTGTAATTGCTATTCCACAAACTCTAGTAATCCTTCTCAAAAACAAGAATAAATTCTCATAAGAAGTTTCCTAGGCATCAAGACAAACTCGTAATGTACATATAAGATGATTTGTCCTTAGAGAGTAGAATCAATATTTTTCGCCCGGATTTATACCAATAATAGCTACCAAAGGCGTATAAAAACATTTTCAAAGAAGAACATACAAAGTCATTAACGACCATGCACCATAGTTCACATAAAATGATTGTGAATATTCAAGAATCCCATAGTAATGTGTACTACTGCCCATTCTTGAACTTCCTTCTTTGTGATTCACCAAAAACATTCTTGTAAAAGCTACAAATGATCTTAGAAGAGTACTACTCCATGAATCCAAGTGCCCAAGTCCAAGAGAAGTGGAACAAGTGCAAAGAAACGGAGCAAAACACTCAAAAACAAGAGACAGGACAAAATACCAATCTTAACTCATCCAAATTCAGAAATTCTCATCTTCATTTTTAAGAGAAATCAAAGAGGAAGAGAATGCAAAAAGTATGAGGTCATTCCGAGTTCGGCGAAGAAGTTACGTCCAAAACAAGTTTACCGAATATCAACGTCAAGTATGCATACGGGTGTGCAAACGAATTTTCAAGTCCCCGAACTTAAACCCCTGGATTTTGATTTTAAAAGATGTTATGCATTACCTGGTAGGTGTACCATGAAGTCCAAACATCCTAACCTACTATTTTCAAACCTAAACGTTTAAGAACCTTAAACACATATCAAGTTAGGTAGAAATGAACACTAATTAAGGTACATGGATCATAAAAACACAAATCTTGCTCAGTTTTATAGACGTACCTTTTTAGAAGAATCTAGTCGAATTATATAGCCTTACTGAACATAATCTGTGTGCCCCAATTC
Organism: Papaver somniferum; assembly: GCF_003573695.1. NCBI lineage: Eukaryota > Viridiplantae > Streptophyta > Magnoliopsida > Ranunculales > Papaveraceae > Papaver > Papaver somniferum. The sequence goes on from NC_039362.1 coordinate 118,058,758, forward strand.
TCGTGCTTCCCTCACCGTATACATAACGGGGCATTCCTTGGTGAGGATGCACTTACAACACAATCAAGTTGTGTTGGGGTGAACAATGTCTTGCTCTTTAAACCTTTCACATACAATTCCATTTTTCCAAAAAACTTGCTAAGTTCCAACATCATGGATATTGCCTTCTCCATAGTCATGGAATTTTCTGGAAGATCATTCCTTTTCACACTCAAAGCATCATTGACTTTCTTTGGTATCCACTTCTGAGTGCGTTTAGGAACAACCAAAACCTTCTTCCCATACTCTCTTCTAAAATTCTCGGAAGAGAATTGGATTGACTATTCTTTTGCAAGTTAGTCTTTCTCCAATTGGGAGCATCGGATCTTGTCTTCGTCTTTACGAAGTTATCCTTTTGATAACCATTACGACTGTGAAAAGGATTCGTATGACGTTTATAGGCAAATCTAGGTTTATCACAGCCCTGATTCCTTTGCCTAAAGGTTGGACAATTACAACCTGTAACGTTAAGGGGATTAGTCTTAACATATGATCTTGGTTTCACAACTTCTTGTGATGCCCAAACAAGAACATCATGAAGTTTCTCATTCCTTATACGGAAACGACATCTCCTTTCCAGATGACCTTTATTTCCGCAATAGTGGCAAATATAAGAAATATTCTTACCTCGATCCGTGTGTGCTAACTTTGGAGGTTGATAAACTTTGCTCTTTTGAACCTTAACTTCCGGTGAAGGTATTTTACTTTTTCCATCAGTGGAAATATTTTGTTGAGAAGAGTCACTAGCCTTGACAAATTTTACCTCTTTGCTAATACTTGAAGCATTTATTCCCTTATAGCCCAATCCTCGTGTGTCACGATGATTTTTACTTTCCCCTAGCATAGTGGTTAATTTGCTTGAACTAGTATTGAACTTTTTCAAGTCATCTTCCAACAACTTGATTTTATCAAGAGCAGCAGCTAAATCCACCTCAAGGCGTTTTTATCGAGTGAGATAAGCGCTTTCTCTGTCGTCAACACTTGTTTGCTGGGAGTAAATCCTTGCTTCAGATTCTGCAAGTTTCTCTTCCAACAAAAAGTAATTTTGATAAAGATTATCACATTCAAGTGACTTCATACGTAGGTTTTCTTCAGAATCCTTGAGGATCGATTCGAAAAATAAACACCTGCGTAACATCTTCTCAATTTCTTGTTTTCTCGACAGAGAGGAATCAGAAGAGGTGAGACATGAGAAGTTGTAATCTTCTTCATCTTCCACGAATCCAAAAACTTAACATACTCTAAGACTTCCTAATCAACATCTCAATCAATATCTGAATCACCTTCATCAGAAAGTTCATCCAACTGTTCTTCTAGGAGAGTTTCCCAATCAACAGTTTTTACATCAAGAGAATGTTTAGATATTGACTTAGATGTGATAGTTCTCTCAGGTGAATCCAAGCTTTTAGAATCATCTGGTAATTTCTGAACTGGTACGTTATTAGAGATAGACTCGTCCATAATCAGATCACTACAAACACACACTTATAAGGTCTTTGACGTGTTTGCCTTCTCTGATACCAATTGAAAAAGCGGGGGTCTAACTACACCACCCAATATTTTGCTTAGCAATCTGTATGGACTAACTCCGAAATACTTTGCTAGAGAATCAACTAGACAGCCAGACTCAATCTAGATAAAAGTATCTCAAGGAGTTAATATCTCTCTCTTGATTTGATTTTTACTCAAGCTAAAAACAATAGCGAGTCTTTATCAAATACAAGGAATAACTTGGACGGTACCAAAGACCAATGTCCAAGTGTTAATCAATGAAATCAACAACCACAAGGTCGGATCTCTAATCGATTAAACTTTAACGCACAACCTGTATTATTTCAATTATAAATATAAGCAATATAATGCGGAAAATGAAATAACACAGACACCAGAAATTTTGTTAACGAGGAAACCGCAAATGCAGAAAAACCCCGGGACCTAGTCCAGATTGAATACACACTGTATTAAGCCGCTACAGACACTAGCCTACTCCAAGCTAACTTCAGACTGGACTATAGTTGAACCCCAATCAGTCTCCCACCGATCTAAGATACAATTGTACTCCTAAGCCTCTGATCCCAGCAGGATACTACACACTTGATTCCCTTAGCTGATCTCACCCACAACCAAGAGTTGCTACAACCCAAAATCACAGACTTGATAATAAACAGATCTGTCTCACACAGAAAAGTCTATCAAAGGATAAATATGTTTCCCACATATAAACCTAGGTTTCGTTCCGTCTTAAGATATAAAATCAAGGTGAACAGGAACCAATTGATAATCCGGTCTTATATTCCCGAAGAACATCCTAGATTAATCAATCACCTCTCTACAATCCTTCCTGACTACACAGGCGGTTTGCCGAGGAATCATAAACAGTGAGACGAAGATGTTTGTGACTTCTTTATCTTGCCTATCGGAGAACTCTCACAATCTCAAACCAATCAATCGATTATACTCGTACGATAGAAGATGCAAGATCAGATCACACAACTACGATAAAAGTAGTATCGGTTTGGCTTCACAATACCAATGAAGTCTTTAAGTCGTTAAACTGGTTTTAGAGAAGAAAACCAAAGGTTAAAGGAGAATCGACTCTAACGAGTGCAATAGTATCACACAGACGTGTGGGGATTAGTTTTGCACAATGCTAGATGTCTCCTTTATATAGCCTTCAAATCAAGGTTTTTCCTTAGTTACAAAGAAATCCTTATTCACCGTTAGATGAAAATCTGATTTAGATTCAAGCTAATATTTCTCAACCGTTAGATCGAAACTTAGCTTGTCACACACACTTGGGTAGACGTTTACTGGGTTTGTGAAAACCATGCCCAAACGTGTACGTGTATGTTGGTTCAACATAGTAACCCAAAAGGTTAACCATATGAGCATTTCATATTAACCTTGTTCTTCTTCACTATAACTAGTTCAATTGACTCAAATGAACTAGTTAGAGAGTTGTTAAATTTCTATGAGATCTTATGTAACTACACAAGACACAATTGAAACAAAGATGATTCGATTCGATTGAATCGGCTCATGAACTTTATAGCCACGGTTTGCATAAAACATTCCTTAGTAATTTAAGTTTCATGTTCAGAGCACATATTTAGGTCATAACCTCTTAAGTTCACAAACAAGTTCGCGGACTTAAGACAACCGGTGGAGTTTTCCAAACTCAGCAGAAAATCTCGGCAAAGAGACTTTCGCCAGTTCGCGGACTTACACGCAAACGGGTTTTTGGAAAATCCCAGCAGAAATTCTCGGTACAAGAACTTCCGTCAGTTCGCGGACTTGGCAAAGACAATTCCTCCGGTTTCTCTCAATCAACAAAGTTCGAAAACTTCGGATTAAAGAATACATGGTTATGTAATCTAAACTCTCATTCCAATCATTGAGACATTCTCAGAGGATGTTATATAGACGTTATTCACAGACCGTTTCGCGTCAGAGAAATTCTCAAAGTAATTGAAACTTTTCATGACTTTCGTCACTAGGTGAAGATAAACTTGATCAAAGCGAAATGCTTTACCAACACTTGATTTCGAGATATAGATAGGCGAGATATACTCGGCTCGAAATATCAAATGTGTATGATCCAGTCTATATAGCATACGACTTTTGTCTCATAAGAAGTAGGAGATAGAAGAGATAGACTTTTGAGTGATAGATAATTTCAAGTCTCCACATACCTTTTTGTTGATGAAGTTCCACGGTTCCTTGAGTAGATCTTCGTACTTGTATGATGAATCACCATGAAGACCTTGAGCTCAACTACACTTTTCTATCCTAATCCGAGACTTAGCTATGTGGGCTAGAAATCAAGACTCATAGTTTTGATCACTAACATTGACAAACATGCTTGAGATAGCAACGCATGCGAGGTCGACCTATCTATGCTCTAACAATCTCCCCCTTTGTCAATTTTAGTGACAAAACTATTAATACATATAGAATACAAAAAAGATAAACTTTAGTGGATCATATTCCATAGTTTAATCTTCAACGTTCCCTGAAATCTTCATCCTTCCAAGTACTACAATGATCCCAAAGGTTGTAAGTTTAGCATCACCGTTGTTGAAGATCTGTAGCTATAACAATGAGAGAAATCGAGATTCTCGATCATTATTATACAGCGTCGTAGTATTATTATTTAACATCAAAGTACAATTGTATCACGACTTTAACAATAATGCTATGGTGATATTTAACACCCCCCCTAGTCAATACTCCATCTCGATCATGGAAACCACTCCCCCTTACACAATGATCCAAAAACCATATGTATTTGTAGTGTGAACTACAATATTTCTCCCCCTTTTTGTCAATAAAATTGGCAAAGGTACAAGAACAGGATCATAATGGAATTTCCACAAGAGACATTTCATAGACTAAAAGAAAAATACATACCAACTTAATTTAGATGCAATCATAAAGCCGAAGCTAAATGCATTCATCAAGGAGTTTTAAGATACAAGATAATCCCTATAAAATTCCACAGCCGCACACCCCGCATGATATTACCATTAAGCACAAGTTCAAAATAACTCCCCCCACTCCCACCCCCCACCCCCCTCGCACACCCCGCATGATATTACCATTAATCCCTATAAAATCATTCTCATAATTCCTTGATGACATCTCCGTCTGTGTCTCTTGTAATTAATCTTGATTGGTTTATGTTGAGCACCTTACAACTATGTCGATTAATATTGGCCTTGTTGGTTGTTCCATGAGATGTTATATGTTGAGCATTCTTGAACTAAATTAATCATCTTGATTGGTTATTTAGTTATTAATCCCAATAAAGTCTTTAAGTCGTTAACATGGTTTTAGAGAAGAAAACCAAAGGTTAAAGGAGAATCGACTCTAGCGAGCGCACTAGTATCACACAGACGTGTGGGGATTAGTTTTGCATAATGCTAGATGTCTCCTTTATATAGCCTTCAAATCAGGGTTTTGCCTTAGTTACAAAGCAATCCATATTCACCGTTAGATGAAAACCTGATTTAGATTCAAGCTAATATTTCTCAACCGTTAGATCGAAAACTTAGCTTGTCACACACACTTGGGTAGACATTTACTGGGTTTGTGAAAACCATGCCCAAACGTGTACGTGTATGTTGGTTCAACATAGTAACCCAAAAGGTTAACCATATGAGCATTTATTAACCTTGTTCTTCTTCACCATAACTAGTTCAATTGACTCAAATGAACTAGAGAGTTGTTCAATTGCTATGAGATCTTATGGAACTACACAAGACACAATTGAAACAAAGATGATTAGATTCGATTGAATCGTCTCATGAACTTTATAGCAACGGTTTGCATAAAGCATTTCTTAGTAATTTAAGTTTCATGTTCAGAGCACATCTTTAGGTCATAACCTCTTAAGATCACAAACAAGTTCGCGGACTTAAGACAACCAGTGGAGTTTTCCAAACTCAGCAGAAAATCTCCGCAAAGAGACTTTTGCCAGTTCGCGGACTTACACGCAAACGAGTTTTTGGAAAATCCTAGTAGAAATTCTCGGTACAAGAACTTCCGTCAGTTCGCGGACTGGGTTCGCGGACTTGGCAAAGCCAATTCCTCCGGTTTCTCTCAATCAACAAAGTTCGAAAACTTTGGATTAAGGAATACATGGTTATGTAATCTAAACTCTCATTCCAATCATTGAGACATTCTCAGAGGACGTTATATAGCCGTTATTCACAGACCGTTTCACGTCAGACAAATTCTCAAAGTCATTGAAACTTTTCAAGACTTTCGTCACTAGGTGAAGATAAACTTGATCAAAGCGAAACGCTTTACCAACACATGATTTCGAGATATATATAGGCGAGATATACTCGGCTCGAAATATCAAATGTGTATGATCCAGTCTATATAACATACGACTTTTGTCTCATAAGAAGTAGGAGATAGAAGAGATAGACTTTTGAGTGATAGATAAGTTCAAGTCTCCACATACCTTTTTGTTGATGAATTTCCAAGGTTCCTTGAGTAGATCTTCGTCCTTGTATGATGAATCACCATGAAGTCCTTGAGCTCAACTACACTTTTCTATCCTAATCCGAGACTTAGCTATGTGGGCTAGAAATCAAGACTCATAGTTTTGATCACTAACATTGACAAACATTCTTGAGATATCAACGCATGCGAGGTCGACCGATCTATGCTCTAACAATCTCCCCCTTTGTCAATTTTAGTGACAAAACTATTAATACATATGGAATACAAAAAAGGTAAACTTTAATGGCTCCTATTCCATAGTTTAATCTTCAACGTTCCCTGAAATCTTCGTCCTTCCAAGTACTCCAATGATCCCAAAGGTTGTAAGTTTAGCATCACCGTTGTTGAAGATCCGTAGCTATAACAATGAGAGAAATCGAGATTCTCGATCATTATTATACAGTGTCATAGTATTATTATGTAACATCAAAGTCCAATTGTATCACGACTTTAACAATAATGCTATGGTGATATGTAACACCCCCCTTAGTCAATACTCCATCTCGATCATGGAAACCACCCCCCTTACACAATGATCCAAAAACCATATGTATTTGTAGTGTGAACTACAATATTTCTCCCCCTTTTTGTCAATAAAATTGGCAAAGGTACAAGAACGGGATCATAATGGAATTTCCACAAGAGACATTTCATAGACTAAAATAAAAATACATACCAACTTAATTTAGATGTAATCATAAAGCCGTAGCTAAATGCATTCATCAAGGAGTTTTAAGATACAAGATAATCCCTATAAAATTCCACAACCGCACACCCCGCATGATATTACCATTAAGCACAAGTTCAAAAGAACTCCCCTCACCCCCCACCCACTACCCCCCCTCGCACACCCCGCATGATATTACCATTAATCCCTATAAAATCATTCTCATAATTCCTTCATGACATGTCCGTCTGTGTCTCTTGTAATTAATCTTGATTGGTTTATGTTGAGCACCTTACAACTATGTCGATTAATATTGGCCTTATTGGTTGTTCCATGAGATGTTATATGTTGAGCATTCTTGAACTAAATTAATCATATTGATTGGTTATTTAGTTATTAATCCCAATAAAGTCTTTAAGTCGTTAACCTGGTTTTAGAGAAGAAAACCAAAAGTTAAAGGAGAATCGACTCTAGCGAGCGCACTAGTATCACACAGACGTGTGGGGATTAGTTTTGCACAATGCTAGATGTCTCCTTTATATAGCCTTCAAATCAGGGTTTTGCCTTAGTTACAAAGCAATCCATATTCACCGTTAGATGAAAACCTGATTTAGATTCAAGCTAATATTTCTCAACCGTTAGATCGAAAACTTAGCTTGTCACACACACTTGGGTAGACATTTACTGGGTTTGTGAAAACCATGCCCAAACGTGTACGTGTATGTTGGTTCAACATAGTAACCCAAAAGGTTAACCATATGAGCATTTCATATTAACCTTGTTATTCTTCACCATAACTAGTTCAATTGACTCAAATGAACTAGTTAGAGAGTTGTTCAATTGCTATGAGATCTTATGGAACTACACAAGACACAATTGAAACAAAGATGATTAGATTCGATTGAATCGTCTCATGAACTTTATAGCAACGGTTTGCATAAAGCATTTCTTAGTAATTTAAGTTTCATGTTCAGAGCACATCTTTAGGTCATAACCTCTTAAGATCACAAACAAGTTCGCGGACTTAAGACAACCAGTGGAGTTTTCCAAACTCAGCAGAAAATCTCCGCAAAGAGACTTTCGCCAGTTCGCGGACTTACACGCAAACGAGTTTTTGGAAAATCCTAGTAGAAATTCTCGGTACAAGAACTTCCGTCAGTTCGCGGACTGGGTTCGCGGACTTGGCAAAGCCAATTCCTCCGGTTTCTCTCAATCAACAAAGTTCGAAAACTTTGGATTAAGGAATACATGGTTATGTAATCTAAACTCTCATTCCAATCATTGAGACATTCTCAGAGGACGTTATATAGCCGTTATTCACAGACCGTTTCGCGTCAGACAAATTCTCAAAGTCATTGAAACTTTTCAAGACTTTCGTCACTAGGTGAAGATAAACTTGATCAAAGCGAAACGCTTTACCAACACATGATTTCGAGATATAGATAGGCGAGATATACTCGGCTCGAAATATCAAATGTGTATGATCCAGTCTATATAACATACGACTTTTGTCTCATAAGAAGTAGGAGATAGAAGAGATAGATTGTTGAGTGATAGATAAGTTCAAGTCTCCACATACCTTTTTGTTGATGAATTTCCAAGGTTCCTTGAGTAGATCTTCGTCCTTGTATGATGAATCACCATGAAGTCCTTGAGCTCAACTACACTTTTCTATCCTAATCCGAGACTTAGCTATGTAGGCTAGAAATTAAGACTCATAGTTTTGATCACTAACATTGACAAACATGCTTGAGATAGCAACGCATGCGAGGTCGACCGAGCTATGCTCTAACAAACTCCAATAGCCGACCGAAGATTATTAAAAGTTTGGGTATCTAGAGGCTTGGTGAGAGTATCAGCCAATTGTTGTTCAGGAGGCACATATTCAATTTTAACAATAATGCTTCGGTGATATGTAACAACCCCCCCCCCTAGTCAATACTACATCTCGATCATGGAAACCAGTCCCCCTTACACAATGATCCATAAACCATATGTATTTGTAGTGTGAACTACAATATTTCTCTCCCTTTTTGTCAATAAAATTGGCAAAGATACAAGAACGGGATCATAATGGAATTTCCACAAGAGACATTTCATAGACTAAAAGAAAAATACATACCAACTTAATTTAGATGCAATCATAAAGCCGAAGCTAAATGCATTCATCAATGAGTTTTAAGATACAAGATAATCCCTATAAAATTCCACAGCCGCACACCCCGCATGATATTACCATTAGGCACAAGTTCAAAAGAACTCCCCCCCCCCCCATTTGATGCCATTCTCGAAAGAACAAAAAGAGCGACCTTAATTTCGAAAGAAAAGAAGGATTTTTAAATTGGACACCAAAAACCATAGAAATGATTTTCTATATCCAAAACTCAACCAAATTAATCACAAGAAAAACCATGATTAATTTAATTGGAATACGCAACTAAATCAAACCACAAAAGTGATCAATTTAATTGAAGGTTCTCAACATAAGTAAACTTACGGAGCCACGACTAAGGTAATCATACGGAGATGACTAACTTAATCGTTCACATATTCAACATAAGGAAAAACCTTACGGAATATACGACTACATCAACCAATAGAACATGATTAGTATAGCCGTTCATATACTCAACACAAGAACTTGTGGAATATATGAAAACTCAACTAGACTAATTACAAGAGAATTTATAATTAATCTAATTGGAATACAAACAACCAAACTAATCACAAAAGTAATCAATTTAATTGTCAAAGGATTTGCTCGACAAAAGAAGACTTTCAGAGCAAATAACTAAATAACCAACCAAGATGATTAATTTAGTTCATAATGCTCAACATATAGCATCTTATGGAACAACCAACAAGGCCAATAAGAATAATCGACTTAGTTGTATCGTGCTCATTATAAGACACACAATGGAGCCTTCACGGTAAAACATAAAAAAATGGATCAATGAAGATCAATACCGTGGATAACATACAAAGATCTATTATATTTTCCATCATAACGACATAATAGACTTTATCCTTGTCAAACGAAAGATTTTATCCTATTTTCCATCAAATACATGACTGCATAGGCATAAATTTTGTAATTGTCAAAAGTCCATTCGTCCTTTCATTAATACGAATACCAATTCATGAACGACTTTACTTTTGACAGCATATGGGACCTTCAAGTTCACGGACGCAAAAAATACATATCCCATAATCAAATTGCAATATCACAAAATCATAACGATCAATACTGCAATAACATCATCCTCCAAATATTTTTAGAATTTAAAAACCAATAAACCTAAAAAATAACATAAGAAGATGAAAACAAAAATAGCTATGTGTAGTCACAATCATCGCTATTGAAAGCACTAGTTATTCTTCCAACTAATCCAAAAGAAGACATACTAGGTATCTACACTTCTTAAAAATCATTTCACTTACCTTGAATATTCTTCTCGTATTCCCTATATTCTTCAAGCTCATCTTCGATTAGGTCAATCCTTGATTCAAGACTATCCATTTTCTCCTCAAGTCTTTTGGAAGAAACTTGAAGTTTATTTTTCAGAGCACGAACTTGTTCCAAGACGAGATTCATGGTTGAAGAGAGCTTATCAAACTGGGAGACAGAAGGGTTCTCATTAGAAGAAGAGACATGTTTGTCATAGCACATCTCATTGTCAGAAGAATCTTAACGAATATTCTTCGAAGGAAATAGAACCGTCCATACATCACTTTCTTTACTTGACAGACTAGAGGAGGACATGATAGAGAATATGAAATGAGAGTGCTGAAGAGGTAGAGCTTTAAAAAGAAATACAGGTATAGAATTCCCAGAAACACCCTTTTTTACCCAACCCTAACAGAAGTTGGTTATCCAAAAAGCTGAAGCCGTTCATGAACAAGACCTGGTAAAAGCACAAACAGAAAATAACAAGATTATATTACAGTCCTCTTGTATATCATGATTCTTGTATAAGAGGAAGAGAACACAAGAATCATTTTTCAACAAGATTACTGAGCATAAGGCCTCCAATCCAAGGTTGGACTGGGATAATCTTTGCAAAGAGAGAAACCATCCATTCCACTAGGTTTCTGCTTATTCAAAGGAGAGTTATGAAGAACTTTCCTATCCATTGTAATCACAGTTTTAAAAAACTTGACTACAGATCTTTGCAAATCCTGCACCGTTTTTGAAGATACCTTTTAAAAAATATCTTCCATATCATCTATTCAGTTGCATTTTTCCCAATCAAACTACATCACTGAAAAAGATTATTCCAAAGCAATCTTGGGGTTGGGGTCATTTACAAAATATAAAACTAATTAGAAATGGTTGTGGTGAGAGCTTTCTCCAGACTAAATTTTAGAAAGAGGTTTAGAATTCTTGATAGCATGAGATCGTGAAATGAACTTAAAATGGGAATCCTTAAGTACCCTTCTCGTAATCATTAGTGAGTTAGACCTTTACCTGACTGTTTTGAGGAATTAGGAAAGAAGGTCTCATTTCTCTAGCTGTTGATGATAATGAAGTCTTTAAGTCGTTAACCTGGTTTTAGAGAAGAAAACCAAAGGTTAAAGGAGAATCGACTCTAGCGAGCGCACTAGTATCACACAGACGTGTGGGGATTAGTTTTGCACAATGCTAGATGTCTCCTTTATATATCCTTCAAATCAGGGTTTTGCCTTACTTACAAAGCAATCCATATTCATCGTTAGATGAAATCCTGATTTAGATTCAAGCTAATATTTCTCAACCGTTAGATCGAAAACTTAGCTTGTCACACACACTTGGGTAGACGATTACTGGGTTTGTGAAAACCATGCCCAAACGTGTACGTGTATGTTGGTTCAACATAGTAACCCTAAAGGTTAAGCATGTGAGCATTTCATATTAACCTTCTTCTTCTTCACCATAACTAGTTCAATTGACTCAAATGAACTAGTTAGAGAGTTGTTCAATTTCTATGAGATCTTATGTAACTATACAAGACGCAATTGAAAAAAAAGATGATTCGATTCGATTGAATCGGCTCATGAACTTTATAGCCACGATTTGCATTCCTAAGTAATTTAAGTTTCATGTTCAGAGCACTTCTTTAGATCATAACCTCTTAAGCTCACAAACAAGTTCGCGGACTTAATACAACCGGTGGAGTTTTCCAAACTCGGCAGAAAATCTCGGCAAAGAGACTTTCGCCAGTTCGCGGACTAGGTTCGCGGACTGAGTTCGCGGACTTACACGCAAATGAGTTTTTGGAAAATCCCAGCAGAAATTCTCGGTACAAGAACTTCCGTCAGTTCGCGGACTTGGCAAAGCCAATTCCTCCGGTTTCTCTCAATCAACAAAGTTCGAAAACTTCGTATTAAGGAATACATGGTTATGTAATCTAAACTCTCATTCCAATCATTGAGACATTCTCAGAGGACGTTATATAGCCCTTATTCACAGACCGTTTCGCGTCAGAGCAATTCTCAAAGTAATTGAAACTTTTCATGAATTTCGTCACTAGGTGAAGATAAACTTGATAAAAGCGAAATGCTTTACCAACACATGATTTCGAGATATAGATAGGCGAGATATACTCGACTCGAAATATCAAATGTGTATGATCCAGTCTATATAGCATACGACTTTTGTCTCATAAGAAGTAGGAGATAGAAGAGATAGACTTTTGAGTGATAGATAAGTTCAAGTCTCCATATACCTTTTTGTTGATGAAGTTCCACGGTTCCTTGAGTAGATCTTCATCGTTGTATGATGAATCTCCATGAAGTCCTTGATCTCAACTACACTTTTCTATCCTAATCCGAGACTTAACTATGTAGGCTAGAAATTAAGATTCATAGTTTTGATCACTAACATTGACAAACATGCTTGAGATAGCAACGCATGCGAGGTCGACCGAGCTATGCTCTAACAAACTCCAATAGCCGACCGAAGATTATTAAAAGTTTGGTATCTAGAGGCTTGGTGAGAGTATCAGCCAATTGTTGTTTAGGAGGCACATATTCAATTTTGACAATAACATTCTCAAAGAGATCTCTGATAAAGTGATAAATTATGTTAATGCACTTTTTCTTGAGTGCTCAGCGGGATTCTTCGTAATTCGAATCGTTCTTGTGTTATCACAAAGATCTTCATAATTCAAATATTTATTCCATAATATGTAAGTATTTGTTGCATCCATAAGAGTTGAGTACAACACGAACCTGCTGCAATGTATTCTGCTTCAGTTGTTGATAATATTGTATGTTTTGTTCTTGTTATGCCAAGCTAGTGCTCAACATGGCTAGTCGCGCTAGTGTCAACCCACAATTCACTAATATTGTTTACCATGTTTGTTTTAAAAATACCAAAACACATGTACCTACCTTAGAACCAGACCCAAGGTCCAAATTCTGAAAGTGCCGTGTAATCATAGAAACCAAATTAAGTTGTGGTTCATTTTCAACAAGAGGCACTTCAGACTTGTCCTTCTTCTACTTCTTCTTGTTGGTCTTTTCGATCTTTGAACGACAGTCTCTAGCGTAATATCACAGTTTGCCACACTTCTTCTCTTATTTTTGACTTTTCTCTTCTACTTACAATTTAAAGATTAAATTCTCAAGAGTCATCTCCATGGTCTTATGTTTAAGATAATTCTTAGAGTCGTTCAAAAGCGGAGGCAACATTTCTATCACGAAGCAACCAGAAAGGATTCACTGATAGTCATCAATTCTGCCTTTAACTCATGCAAGATAATTGAAATTCTTATATTTATGTTGTGACAAATTTGGAATCTATCATTTTAAAGTCCAAGAATTTTCCAACGATGAATTTCTTCACTCCGACAGAATCTTTCTTGTACTTCTTTTCAAGTGACTCCCACACTTCCTTTAGTTTCAAGTGGCTGAAAGACACTGTAGAGAGAATCCCGCAAGGCAGATAAGAATGTAATTCTTTTATTGGAAATATGAATGTATCCATGCTTGCGCTGCAAGCACTTGATATGGATTCTCTTTCTCCCTTGTCTTAGGAGGATTTTTGCCAAGTAAGAGGACAACCCCAAAGTTGTCAAATAAAACAACATCTTTGCCTGCCATCGCTTGAAATCTACCTTAGTAAATTTCTCCGTCTTTTTCGCATGAGGGTGCGATGCAACTTTGGTGGAGGGACTAACATCATGGTTGGATTCATTTCCAGTGTTAGAGTTTTCTGTTTCTTGCGTCATTGTTTGAATTTAGAAACACTAACAAGATTGTAAACGTTTAAATGTGTTTAAGAATAAGCGTTTAGGGCGTAACCGGGCGCTTCTAAGGGCGCACACACGCATTTTGAACTTCGCACGCTCGTAGAGAGGAGCACTTGAGCCTTCGATTTTATACAATGAGATTCAAATGGACGGTCATGATTACATCTAATGGATTAGATTATAACCCATATATATGAGATGTGATCTAAAGGTCAGGACCATTTGAAATTAGTGACGGGTAGGAATCATTGCACCATTTGAATTAAGTGACAGTTAGGTACAGTAGCACCCTTTGAATTGGTAATGGTTGGTGATGTTTCAAATTTGAAACAATTGCATTTGATTGACTCTTAGGAACAATCACATCTTTTTAATGGTAGCTGTTGGGAACAATTATTACCGTTATCAAAGGGTTGTTTCTGTAATACTCAACCATTTTAGTCTAACTACAAATAAGTAATTTTGACGTTAAGGAGGCCCTTAGAGAGTTAAAGGATTTATTTAGTTGTCCCTTAAGTAACTGATTAGTTTTGACCTTTTCTCTAACTCCCTGATCGTGGGTGAAGGGTTGAAAGCATATAAAATAAATAACTTACAGAAAGGGAACAATGGGAATTAGGCGACTCTAGTATATAGCAGACCTAATAAGTATTTGGAGGGAAAAAAATAGAAGAATGATTCGTTGGTGTCTGGTGGTGGTAAGGGTTTTATATAGATTGTTCTTTTCTAGATTTCTTATTATTATTCTTTTAGCAACTATGTAATTGTGTTATGATTTCTTTTGTATTTAGAATTGGATACAGTGAAGTGATTGCTTTTTGAGAGGATTGGCTACTGTTACTTGGATTGAGGCAAGTTCACTTTGTTTCTGCATTAGGACAAATTTAGGAATTGTAAACTTGACCTTATAATAATCTTTTAGAAACATAGGGTTTGTGATGATTGTACCTTCCATGAGATTGATGTTGTGCTACTCTTAGGATTCATTGTTTTGGCGTAGATTTTACATCCTTTCGGTCACCAATTCTTTATAATCCTCACTTGACTCCGAAATCGAATTTAAACATACAACCTATAGTGAATTTGCTGGATAAAACTGGGTGATTAATAGAAGCTAAGACGAATGATAAAAATTGTTAAGAAATTTGTATGAAGTGTGTAACTAAATGCTTCTCATAATTATTTTGTGTGTGTTTGTGTATGTATCTTCTAATAAAAAGTATAATGCGACATCAGGAAGTACTTAATAAAGAAGAAAAATTTAGCTACTTATCAGATTAGTCTGTTGTAAAAAAGTGGGGGTCTAACAACACCACCCAATATTTCGCTTAGCAATCTGTATGAACTAACTCCGAAACACTTTCTATAGAATCAACAAGACAGTCAGACTCAATCTAGGTAAAAGTATCTCAAGGAGTTAATATCTCTCTGTTGTTTTGATTTACTCAAGCTAATAGAAATCAGCGAGTCCTAATCAAACACAAGGAATAATTTGGACGGTACCAAAGACAATGTCCAAGGATCAATCAATGATAATCAACAACCAAAGGTTGGATGAACCTAATTGATGATCTAAACGCACAACCTGTATTATTTCAATTATAAAGATAAATAATATAATGCGAAAACTGAAATAACACAGACACCAGAAATTTTGTTAACGAGGACCCCGCAAATGCAGAAAAACCCCGGGAACTAGTCCAGATTGAATACACACTGTATTAAGCCGCTACAGACACTAGCCTACTCCAAGATAACTTCGGACTGGACTATAGTTGAACCCCAATAAGTCTCCCACTAATCCAAGGTACAGTTGTACTCCCTACGCCTCTGATCCCATCAGGATACTGCGCACTTGATTCCCTTAGCTGATCTCACCCACAACTAAGAGTTGCTACGACCCAAAATCGCAGGCTTTAACAATAAAAAAATCTTTCTCACACAGACAAGTCTATCAAAGGATCAATCTGTCTCCCACAGAAAAACCCTAAAGTTTTTGTTCCGTCTTTTGATAATAATCAAGGTGAACAGGAACCAATTGATAATCAGGTCTTATATTCTCGAAGAACAACCTAGATTAATCAATCACCTCACAACAATCTTAATCGTATGGTAGCGAAACAAAATGTTGCGGAATCACAAACGATGAGAGGAAGATGTTTGTGATACTTTTTATATCTTGCCTATCGGAGAAATCAAACAATCTCAAGCCAATCAATATGATTGTACTGTTACGATAGAAGATGCAAGATCAGATCACACAACTACGATAAGAGTAGTATCGCTCTGGCTTCACAATCCCAATGAAGTTTTTTAGTCGTTAACCTGGTTTTAGAAGAAGAAAACCAAAGGTTAAAGGAGAACCGACTCTAGCACGCAAACTAGTATCACACGTAAGGTGTGGGGATTAGTTTTGTAGAGTTGCAAGATGTCCCCTTATATAACCTTTCAAATCAGGGTTTTTCCTTAGTTACAAAGCAATCAATATCCATCGTTAGATGAAAATATGATTTAGATTCAAGCTAATATTTCTCAACCGTTAGATCGAAAACTTAGCTTGTCATACACAAATGAACTGCATGCTTCTAGGTTTGTTAACCATACCCAAACGTGTGCATTGTTGGTTCAACAATAGTTTACAAAAAGGTTAACCATATGAGCGTTGCATACCAACCATGTTCTTCTTCACCATAACTAGTTCAAATGACTCAAATGAACTAGTTAAGAGAGATGTTCAATTGCAAGGAAATCTTATGTAACTACACAAGACACAATTGAAGCAAAGATGATTTGATTCACTCGAATTGGTTCATGAACTTTAATAGCCACGGTTTACAAAAGCATTCCTTAGTCTTTTAAGATTAAGTTCAGAAATCATCTTTGGATATATAACCTTCTCAAGTTCGCAGACTAGGTTCGCGGACTTAAGACACCTGATAGAGTTTACAAACTCCAGCAGAAATTCTAGGGTTTGAGAACAACGCCGGTTCGCGTTCTGGGTTCGCGGACTTGGCTCACGCAAGTAGTTTGTCAACTCCAGCAGAAATTCTTGGGCTTGAGAACTTCGGCAGTTCGCGGACTGAGTTCGCGGACTTGGCACTTGCCATACTTCTGGTTCTCTTGATCAACAAAGTTCAAAAACTTCGTTTCAAGGAATCCATTGGTTATGTAATCTAAACTCTCATTCCAATCATTGAAACATTCTTAGAGGACGATATATAGTTGTTACACTATTTCTCGTCAAAGCAATTTTCAAAGTGATTGAAACATTCATGAATTTCGTCACTAGGTAAAGATAAACTTGGTCGAAGTGAAAATCTTACCAACACATATTTCGAGATATAAATAGGCGAGGTATACTCGGCTCGAAATACCGAATGTGTATAATCTAGTCTATATATATATATAGCATACGAATTTTGTCTCAAAGAGTAGATAGAATAGATAAACTTTTGAGTGACAGATAAGTTCAAGTCTCCACATACCTTTTTGTCGAGAAGTTCCACCGGTTCCTTGAGTAGATCTTCTACTTGTATGATGAATCGCCATGAAGTACTTGAGCTCAACTACACTTACTATCCTAGTCCTAGACTTAGCTATAAGAGAATAGAAATCAAGACTTATAGTTTTGATCACTAACATTGACAAACATGCTTGAGATAGCAACGCATGCGAGTTTGACCGAGCAGTGCTCTAACAATCTCCCCCTTTGTCAATTTTAGTGACAAAATATTAACACATATGGAATACAAAAAAGATTATGAAACTTTAGTAGCTCATATTCCACATGTATAATCTTCAACGTTCTTCGAAATCTTCGTCATTTCCAAGTACCCCAATGATCCCAAAGGTTGTAAGTTTAGCACCATCGTTGTTGAAGATCTGTAGCTATAACAATGAGAAAGCATCGGTCTCGATCATTGTTATACAGTGTCATAGTATTATTACACAGTGTCAAAGTCCAATTGTATCACAACTTCAACAATAATACTATGGTGATATGTATCACTCCCCCTTAGTCAATACTCCATCTCACATGAAAACCACTCCCCCTTACACAATGATCCGAAAACCATATGTATATGTAGTGTGAACTATATATTAGTTCTCCCCCTTTTTATCAATAAAATTGGCAAAGGTACAAGAACGGGATCATAATGAAATTTCCGTAAGATACATTTCATGACTTAGAGAAAGAAACACACATCATTTTATTTAGATGCAATCATATAGCCGAAGCTAACAGCATTCATCAAGGAGTTTAAAGATACAAGATAACCCCTCTAAAATTCCACAGCCGCACACCCCTCAAGATATGACCATTAAGCACAAGTTAAAAAGAACTCTCCCCCATTTGATGTCATTCCCGAAAGAACAACAATGAGCGACCTTAATTTCAAGAGAAATGAAGGATTTTTATTGGACACCAAAACCATGAGAATGATTTTTATATCCAAAACTCAATCAAATTATTCATAAGAAAACCCATGAATAATTTAATCGGAATACATAATCAAATTAAACACAAAAGTGATCAATTTAATTCATTGTGCTCAACATAAGTAAACTTACGGAGCAACGACTAAGATAACCATACAAGAGAGTGATTGGATTAATCGTTCATATACTCAACACAAGAGAACTTGTGGAGTAATAACTAAATAACCAAGAAGATGATTAATTTAGTTCTAAATGCTCAACATAAAGTATCTCACGGAACAACCAACAAACCTAATAAAAAATAATCAACTTGGTTGTATCGTGCTCAACATAAGATACATTATGGAGCCTCACGGTAATACAAAAACATGGATCAATGAAGATCAATACCGTGGAATACACACGGATTTATTCTTTTGCACAAGCATATACAATAGCTATAATCCTTGGATACAAAGGATTTTAACCTATTTTCCGTCAAAGATTGACAATATAGGCTTAACTTTTGTTATTATCAAAAGTCTATTCACCCTTAAATCAATACATGAATACCGATCATGAACGACTTTACTTTTGACAAAATATGGGAGAACATAGTTCACGGACGTAAACACCAATATCCCATAACAAATTGCAATATAACAAATCATAAAGATTAAATACTGCAAAACATCATCCTCCAAAAAGTTTTAGAATTTAAACCAAAAACCTAAAAACATGAAGATGAAAACAATAGTTATTTGTAGTCACAATCATCGCTATTTAAAGCACTAGTTATTCTTCCAACTAAGCAAAAAGAAGACTTACTAGGAAACAATATCTTTGAGAAATTCTTTATCATTCCCGAACTCCTTGTCGTCAACAACCATTGGTACATAAGGTTCGTGAAGATAGTAGTTAATATCAACAAACCGTCTTGGCTGGTGATGTCGAACCAGGGCTTTGTGAATTTCCAAAGATCTTAAAACGCAAGCCTTTATTTCACGAATCTCCTTTCTTACTTCCTTCAACTCATCAAGAACATCGGAAAATTTCTGAGAGTTAGAAGGGACATCCCTTGGCTTTCTTGTATTCCTCCGTTTTCTTTTTAAGGATGAAATTACTGGAGATTTTTATTTTTCCTTGATTGATGGCTGAACAATCATGTTGACATCCTTTCCATCCAAAGACATGATGCTTATGAGAACAGCAATGACCTACTGATTTCTGTGATTGGAATTCACAGTCTCAACAAGCAGTCTTGAGATATAAAGGATATCAAAAAGGAAAAAGGAATGTAGGGTTCGCAACCTTTAAACAGGTTCGTGGACGTCCAACTCTAAACCCTATAAAGAGTAGAATTGTCGAAAATAACCCTTCCTTTTATTTGATAGACAGAAAAGAATAAACCTAAGAAAAAAACTTTTCTTAAAGCCTGTGCGTTCACAACCTTGTATCTTTTGATCAGGCACATGAGACAAGATTTCCCAAGCAACACAATTAATTTCTGCTGTGGTGAACAACAATTTGTCCACCAATTTCCTCTTGAGAGGAATCTTCTGACCTTTGTCTATCAAAACGATTTGACCATGCCTTTTTCTCAAATGGTCTTGTCTTGTCTTTGGAAACTAACCTCTTAGACGAAGATAAAATCCTACATACCTCAGCGGTTTTCTGAGCAAGTTTAAGCTTCCTTGCTAATTTATTTTCTCTTCGTTGAAGTTTGTTGGCGTGCCTCACATGATGTTTGTACTTTTAACATCTTGATAGTTCATGACCCTTCTGAGAACAAAACGAGCACGTCAATCTTGGATAATAATCAGGCATCTGTGGTGCAACAACAGCTAAACACAAGGTAGATCTTGAAACATTACAGACAGAGTTTCCAAAGGATGGGTCAATTGATTCTTCCAGCTTGATTTGCTTCTCATCTTCACCAAAACCATCAAGATTGATATATGTATTGCTACAGTTATCAAAATCAATGTTTTCACATAGAATACCGACACTTGATTTCCTGTCTTCATCAGAATCATAGCTCTCAGACATCTCATCAAGTGTTACAGCAAGACCTTTGTTCCCAGTGTATTTTTTACGATTTGGGAACTCGTTTGCAAAATGACCAAAATCTTTACACTTAAAGCATTGTGGCATATCCTCATCATCAGCCTCGTCAGCATCCCTGTTTTTAGGAGGGACGCGATTGTGAGGTTTATCTGACGATCGAGGTTTGTCTCTTGAAAACCGTTTACTTCTCTTCAATAAAAGATCCCTAAACTGTCTTGTGATCAAGGAGACTGATTTGTCAAGATCTTCATCTGAAAAATCACCCTCAGACTGATCATCCTCAGAGACATAAACACTTTTACTCTTATCAAGTAATTTAGTGTCTTCCGTGCTTTAAAGGCAACATCCTTTCCGATTTTGGATGTATGCTCATGATCAAAGATCTTTAGATTTCCAACCAATGTATTTCTGGAAAGACAAGGTTATTTCCCTCAACGATGGCATGCTTCTTAGACTCGTATCTAGATGGCAGTGATCTGAGAATTTTCATCAGAATGTCCTTTTCAGGATTAGTCTTACCAATGCAAAAGATGCATTAACAATTTCAGACACTTTGTGATTAAACTCATCAAATGTATCTTCATCTGCCATATGAAGGTTCTCCCAATCGGAATTAAGGTTTTGAAGCCTAGCATCCTTTTCACTGGAGTTTCCCTCGAATATGGTTTCTAAGATATCCCAAGCATCTTTAGACCGAGTGTAATTAAACACAAGGTGCTGAAGATTTGGGGTAATGGCATGTATGATGGCATTCAAACCGTCGGAGTTTTTCTTTGCAGCAAGTATCTCGACAGGTTGGTATTCACCAATATTCTTGGGAACGTTTACATCTCCAACTTCCACAACGGGAGCATCATAGCCATTAACAACATATACCCATGATTGAAAATCACGTGCTTGAAGAAAAGCTTGCATAGCAATTTTCCACCATAAGTAATTGAAGCCATCGAAGACTGGTGGTACGTTAATAGAGATAGCACCTGTGTCCATAGAGTCAGATCGCTACAAACACATACTTGTAAGGTATTGAACGTGTTAGCCTGCTCTGATACCAATTGAAAAAGCGGAGGTCTAACAACACCACCCAATATTTCTCTTAGAAATCTGTATGGACTAACTCCGAAACACTTTCTAGAGAATCAACTAGACAGTCAGACTCAATCTAGGTAAAAGTATCTCAAGGAGTTAATATCTCTCTCTTGTTTTGATTTACTCAAGCTAATAGAAATCAGCGAGTCCTAATCAAACACAAGAAATAACTTGGACGGTACCAAAGACCAATGTCCAAGGATCAATCAATGATAATCAACAACCAAACGTTGGATTAATCTAATTGATGATATAAACGCACAAACTGTATTATATCAATTATAAAGATAAACAATATAATGCGAAAACTGAAATAACACAGACACCAGAAATTTTGTTAACGAGGAAACCGCAAATGCAGAAAAACCCCGGGACCTAGTCCATATTGAATACACACTGTATTAAGCGCTACAGACACTATCCTAGTCCAAGTTAACTTCCGACTGGACTATAGTTGAACCCCAATCAGTCTCCCACTGATCCAAGGTACATTTGTACACCCTACGCCTCTGATCCCAGCAGGATACCGGGCACTTGATTCCCTTAGCTGATCTCACTCACAACTAAGAGTTGCTACGACCCAAAATCGTAGGCTTTAACAATAAACAAATCTGTCTCATACAGACAAGTCTATCAAAGGATCAATCTGTCTCCCACAGAAAAACCCTAAAGTTTTTGTTCCGTCTTTTGATAATAATCAAGGTGAACAATAACCAATTGATGATCTGGTCTTATATTCCCGAAGAACAGCCTAGATCAATCAATCACCTCACAACAATCTTAATCGTATGGTAGCGAAACAAGATGTTGCATAATCACAAATGATGAGACGAAGATGTTTGTGATTATTTTTTATATCTTGTCTATCGGATAAATCAAACAATCTCAAGCCAATCAATATGATTGTACTGTTACGATAGAAGATGCAAGATCAGATCACACAACTACGATAAGAGTAGTATCGGTATGGCTTCACAATCCCAATGAAGTCTTTAAGTCGTTCACCTGGTTTTAGAAGAAGAAAACTAAAGGTTAAAGGAGAACCGACTCTAGCACGCAAATTAGTATCACATGTAAGGTGTGGGGATTAGTTTTGCAGAGTTGCTAGATGTCCCCTTATATAGACTTTCAAATCATGGTTTTTCCTTAGTTACAAAACAATCAATATCCACCATTAGATGAAAACCTGATTTAGATTCAAGCTAATATTTCTCAACCGTTAGATCGAAAACTTAGTTTGTCATACACAAATGAACTGCACGCTTCTAGGTTTGTTAACCGTACCCAAACGTGTGCATTGTTGGTTCAACAATAGTTTACCAAAAGGCTAACCATATGAGTATTTCATACCAACCATGTTCTTCTTCACCATAACAAGCTCAAATGACTCAAATGAACTAGTTAAGAGAGTTGTTCAATTGCAAGGAAATCTTATGTAACTACACAAGACACAATTGAAGCAAAGATGATTTGATTCACTCGAATTGGTTCATGAACTTTAATAGCCACGGTTTGCAAAAACATTCCTTAGTATTTTAAGATTAAGTTCAGAAATCGTCTTTAGATATATAACCTTCTCAAGTTCGCAGACTAGGTTCGCGGACTTAAGACACCGGATAAAGTTTACAAACTCCAGCAGAAATTCTCGGGTTTGAGAACTTCGCCGGTTCGCCGACTGAGTTCGCGGACTTGGCTCGCGCAAGTAGTTTGTCAACTCCAGCAGAAATTCTTGGGTTTGAGAACTTCGGCAGTTCGCGGACTTGGCACTTGCCATACTTCCGGTTCTCTTGATCAACAAAGTTCGAAAACTTCGGTTCAAAGAATCTATTGGTTATGTAATCTAAACTCTCATTCCAATCATTGAAACATTCTTAGAGGACGTTATATAGTTTCTACACCATTTCTCGTAAAAGAAATTTTCAAAGTGATTGAAACATTCATGACTTTCGTCACTAGGTAAAGATAAACTTGGTCGAAGCGAAAATCTTACCAACACATATTTCGAGATATAAATAGGCGAGGTATACTCGGCTCGAAATACCAAATGTGTATAATCTAGTCTATATATATATATAGCATACGACTTTTGTCTCAAAGAGTAGGAGATAGAATAGATAGACTTTTGAGTGACAGATAAGTTCAAGTCTCCACATACCTTTTTGTCGAGAAGTTCCACCGGTTCCTTGAGTAGATCTTCTACTTGTATGATGAATCGCCATGAAGTCCTTGAGCTCAACTACACTTACTATCCTAGTCCGAGACTTGGCTATAAGAGACTATAAATCAAGACTTATAGTTTTGATCACTAACATTGACAAACATGCTTGAGATAGCAACGCATGCGAGTTTGACCGAGCAGTGCTCTAACATGTTGTGGGATAGTCCAGTATATCTTTAGTGCTCCTAAGGAAAATCTTTCTTAATTTAGAACTGGTGTTTATGTGTGGCAGACTATTATAGATGGATTAATACGGATTAATACGACTCTTTGAACCATTGGCTTGTTGTGCTTTTGCACGTGAGTGTGCAAATGTCGAAATTTAATCTCGACCGAAGGTGTACATATTATTAATATAATTAGTGGAGTTAACTTCCTGTATGTTAGAGACTCCACATGGCGTATGAATTCTTAGATCTTTTTTTGAAGTTGACTTGCAGTGGGATTATTTGGATTTTGTTAATGTATATCAAAATTTAAAACAATATAGAAAATGAGTACGACAGTTATGTGTGTTTTGTGTTAGCAGTATTTTAGAAAAGGCCACATTTACTACTTCTTTGTTGTGTATTTGGGAGTAATACGGTAGGAGGATGTTCCCTACAAATATTTTGAAAGAGCAGTTAGTTAACTCTTTCGAAGTGGTGTTATGACAGTAGTTCTGGATACCACTTGTTGGGTATGTTTTGTACACCCGGATGGATCTGTTCCTTGCATTAGAAATTGTGAAGAGCGTAGGAAGGTTCTTTTAATACCTTGGATTACGGGTTATTTTGTATCTCAGTAATTAGTTTAAATGGTTAATTGTCTAAATTGCTTAAATTCGGGTTAGAGTTGCACTTGTATAGTTACTTATTTAACAAATTCTTAAATTTGTCGTGGTCGGGATCTATCGTGAACTTTCTTGGAGTTTAATCCCGTTGATTTTTTTTTTCCAGGTGTTGATAGGGATCGTGAAGGAGTTTGATTGATTCCAGTTCCAGTTGATATTCCGAGGATATCTAACTAAGGGTGGACATCTACACTTCTTTTATTTTTATTTACGTTATGTAGTTGTGAGGCAGTGGGGATACTTGCTTTGGGTAGACTTCGTTATTATTTTATTTTGTTAGTTCGATGTTAATGGTGGATTGTATTATTGAAGTCGTGAAAACCATTACTATATATTGTAATTTTTGTTCGAAAATAAAATTCCATTATGCATATACAATTGTAACGGAACTATGTTCCTAGTTTTCTGTGGTTATGTACCTTGTTGCAGAAAATTAACGGCATACCTTTTATTTAATCATCGGCTGGGGTTATGTGGAAAGTAGGGTTGTTACAGTTGGTATCAGAGCTTGGGTTAGAGTGACTCTAGGACTTGGGAGAGTGAGCCTAGGACGTTTCGTTATGTATATCCATGGTTTGGATATGCTTTTATATTTGTATTCTTTTCGAAGATTATCATAGGAATGTCAAGGCGTGGTACTAGCAGACGTTATGGTACTGGAAGAGGTGGTACCAGAAATGGTGGTCCTATTGATGGAGATGAACCACAATTAGGAAATGTGAATGTGAATATGGCGCAACTGACCCAGATAATAGCCCAAGCAGTCGCTGCTGCTATGAATCAAAATGTTGGACAGGTCAACAATCATCAGAACCAAGGACCGCCTACTGAAACCGGGGAAGATAGGTATAGAAAAGTTCAGTTTCAGTTCAAGAAGTTGAACCCGAAAGAGTTTTCTGGAAAGTATGATAGCCCAATGATAGCCCATGAATGGAAGGATGAGATGGTCAAGAATTTTAGGGCCATAGGACCTTCTTACATAGAAGTCTTTAAACAGAAATTAGCTACCTTTCAGCTCACTGGAGATGCTCATACTTGGTGGACTTCAGATTCACATGGCTTGGATCATTCCACCATGACATGGACAGACTTCATTCGTATGTTTGATGACAAATATTTCCCTTAGAGTATTCGAAATGCTAAGGAGATAAAGTTTCTTACATTTAAGCAGGGTACTTTATCTGTTACAAAGTACGAGATTGAATACTCAAGATTGTCGATGGTTGTACCTCACCTGGTAGATACTGAAGAGAAAAATAGACGTGGGTTAGTTTAGGGTCAGAATGCACCAACAGTGTTTATGGACTTGATGAATCGAGTATTTAGAGATTTTCTTGATCGGTTTATTATTGTTTTTATTGATGATATTCTTGTGTACTCTAAGACTCGGGAAGAAAACGAGGAACACTTAAGCTTAGTATTGCGGACTTTGAGAGAGCATCAGTTGTTTGCAAAGTTCTCGAAATGTGAATTTTTCCAACAACCAGTTAAGTTTTTTGGGCATGTGATATCTGAATCCGGAGTTTCTGTAGACCCTTCCAAGATTGAGGGAGTGTTGAGTTGGAAACAACCTACAACGGTTTCGGAGATTTGAAGTTTTCTTGGTTTAGCTGGATATTATCGTTTTTTTGTTAAGAATTTTTCTCGAATTTCGGGACCACTTACTAAGCTAACTAAGAAGGGAGTACTGTTTGTTTGGGATTCTAAGTGTGAGGACGCTTTTTAGAATCTTAAGACTAATCTTACTTTGGCACCAATTTTGACCTTACCTGAAGAAGGAAAGGAGCTAGTGGTTTACACATATGCCTCACTTTTAGGATTGGGATTTCTTTTGATGCAGGAAGGTAAGGTTATTGCTCCTGCATCTAGGAAATTGCGTGTTCATGAGAAGAATTATCCAACCCATGACTTGGAGTTGGCAGCAATAATTTTTTCTTTGAAGTTGTGGCGTCATTACTTGTATGGCGAGAGATTTGAGATTTTTACTGATCATAAGAGTCTTAAGTATCTGTTTTCTCAGAAGGATTTGAATATGAGACAACGTCGATGGATGGTGCTCATCAATGATTACACTTTTGGCTTACAATATCACCCTAGTAAGGCGAATGTTGTAGTTGATGCCTTGAGTCGAAAACCAAGGGGTTTGTTATCGTCCATGATGGTGGAAGAGTGGAAGATGTTGGAGACAGTTGCCGAGTTTGACCTAGACGTGAACTCTACGTTGCAAGCATTTTTGGGTATTCTTGTGGTAGAACCTGCATTTATTAGTCGTATGTGCGAAACTACTTGGAGCTGGAGACTTAAGTGAAGATTTTGATGTAGGATGGATGGTGGGCTTCGGCTTGTGGGTAGGTTATGTGTACCCGTGGACACCCAGTTGAAACATGAGGTGTTAGATGAAGCTCATCGTAGTCGCTACACTATCCATCCTTGAGCTACAAAAATGTATAAATATTTGCGTAGAAAGTTTTGGTGGAAAGGTATGAAGCGAGAGATTGCAGAATACGTTTCTAAATGCCGAACTTTTCAGCAAGTTAAGATTGAGCACCAAAAGCCAGTTGGAAAATTAGAACCACTCCCAATACCAGAATGGAAGTGGGATAATATTTCCATGGATTTTATAGTTGGACTACCAAGATCAAAGAGAGGACATGAATCTATACGGATGATAGTGGATCAGTTGACTAAGTCGACACACTTTTTACCAGTGCATACTACTTACAGTGTGGATAGATTATGCAATCTCTATGTAGAGAAGATTGTGGTATTGCATGGGGTGCTAGTCTCAATTGTTTCTGATAGGGGTGCTAAATTCACTTCTAAATTTTGGGGAGGATTTCAACAAGCTATGGGTTCAGAGTTGGATCTTAGTACTTTGTTCCATCCTCAGACTGATGGTCAGATAGAGAGAGTTAATCAAATATTGGAGGATATGCTTCGAGCGTGTGTGCTAGATTTCCAAGGAAACTGGGATGAATATTTACCGTGGGCAGAATTTTTCTACAATAATACTTATCAGTCAAGCATTGGTACGGCTCCTTTTGAAGCTCTTTATGGAAGACCTTGTCGTTCACCAGTGTGTTGGGTAGAAATGGGTGAAAAGAGATTTTTGAGACCCGATTTGGTTCAGCTAACTACAAAGAAAATCCTAGTTGTTAAGGATTATCTTCGTAAAGCCCAAAGTAGACAGAAATGTTACGCAGATAGGAAATGACGACCATTACCTCTTGAAGTTGGGGATGAAGTACTACTTAAGGTGTCTCCTATGAAAGGAGTAATGAGGTTTGGGAAGAAGGGTAAATTAGATCACAGGTTTATTGGACCCTTTTCTATAACTAAGAAGATTGGAAATGTGTAGAGTTACCACCGCAGATGTCTGGGGTGCACAACGTGTTTCATGTTTCTATGCTACGTATACACTTAAGAGATGAAGAGCGAGCTCAAAAATCCAACCTTGGTGAGTTGGTTGTGAAACCGAATGTCACCTATGTAGATAGGGAGATTCGTATTCTGGAACGACAAATAAGACAACTTCGGTCTTGGGAAATACCATTTGCCAAGGTGTAATAGAATCCACAGGATGAAAGAGAAGCTTCTTGGGAACGTGAAGATGTTATTCGTCGTTCTTATCCGCATATCTTTAATAACGAGGTAAATCTGATTCCGGGGACGAAATCCTATTCTAGTGGGGTAGATTGTAATACTCAACCATTTTGGTCTAACTACAAATAAATAGTTTTGATGGTAAGGAGGCCCTTAGAGAGTTAAAGGATTTATTTAGTTGTCCCTTAAGTAACTGATTAGGTTTTTACCTTTTCTTTAACTCCCAAATCGTGAGTGAAGGGTTGAAAGCATATGAAATAAATAACTTATAGAAAGGGAACAATGGGAATTAGGCGGTTCTAGTATATAACAGACCTAATAAGGATTTAGAGAATAAAAAATAGAAGAAGGATTCGTTGGTGTCTGGTGGTGGTAAGGGTTTTATATAGATTTTTCTTTTCTAGATTTCTTATTATTATTCTTTTTGTAACTATGTAATTGTGTTGTGATTTCTTTTGTATTTAAGATTGGATACAGTGAAGTGATTGATTTTTGAGAGGATTGGCTACTGTTACTTGGATTGGGGCAAGTTCACTTTATTTCCGCATTAGGACAAATTTAGGAATTTTAAACTTGACCTTATAATAATCCTTTAGAAAAATAGGGTTTGTGATGATTGTACCTTCCATGAGATTGATGTTGTGCTACTCTTAGGATTCATTGTTTTGGCGTAGATTTTACAGCCTTTCGGTCACCAATTATTTATAATCCTCACTTGAGTCCTAAATCGAATTTAAACATACAACTTGTAGTGAATTTGCTGGATAAAACTGGATTAGTACGGATTAATACGACTCTTTGAACTATTGGCTTGTTGTGTTTTTGCACGTGAGTGTGCAAATGTCGAAATTTGATCTCGATCGAAGGTGTACATATATGTTAGAGACTCTACATGGCGTATGAATTCTTTGATATTTTTGTGAAGTTGACTTGCAGTGGGATTATTTGGATTTTGCTAATGTATATCAAAACTTAAAACAATATAGCAAATGAGTACGGCAGTTGTGTATCTTTTGAGTTAGCAGTATTTTAGAAAAGTCCACATTTACTACTTCATTGTTATTTGGGAGTAATACAGTAGGAGTATGCTCCCTATAAATATTTTGAAAGAGCAATCAGTTAACTCTTTCGAAGTGGTGTAATGACAGTAGTTCTGGATATCACTTGTTGGGTATGTTTTGTATAC
The DNA here is from genome assembly GCF_003573695.1 of Papaver somniferum. Taxonomy (NCBI): domain Eukaryota; kingdom Viridiplantae; phylum Streptophyta; class Magnoliopsida; order Ranunculales; family Papaveraceae; genus Papaver; species Papaver somniferum. The sequence continues at coordinate 118,088,122 of NC_039362.1, forward strand.
CCGGATAGATCTGTTCCTTGCATTAGAAATTGTGAAGAGCGTAGGAAGGTTCTTTTAATACCTTGGATTTTCTGGTTATTTTGTATCTCAGTAATTAGTTTAAATGGTTGATTGTCTAAATTGGATAAATTCAGGTTAGAGTTACACTTGTATAGTTACTTATTTAACAAATTATTAAAAATTTGTCGTGATCGGGATCTATCGTGAACTTGCTTGGAGTTTAACTCCCGTTGATTAAATTTTTTTCAGGTGTTGATAGGGATCGTAAAGGAGTTTTGATTGATTCTAGTTCCGGTGGTTATTCCGCGGATATCTAACTGAGGGTGGACATGTACACTTCTTTTATTTTTATTTTCGTTATGTAGTTGTGAGGCAGTGGGGATACTTGCTTTGGGTAGACTTCATTTTTTTTTGTTAGATCGACGTTAAAGGTGGATTGTATTATTGAAATCATGAACACCATTACTAGACATTGTTATTTTTGTTAGGAACTAAAATTCTCTTTTGCATATACAATTGTAACGGAAATATGTTCCTAGTTTTCTGTGGTTATGTACCGTGTTGCAGAAAATTAACGACATATTTTCTATTTAATCATCGGTCGGGGTTATGTAGAATTGTTGATGAAGTTCCCTTAAATGTATTTGTTTGTTCTTCAGTCATCAATCTTCTGGGTTATTCAGTGATGTCTGATACTCAATGTTAGAGCATTGCTCGGTCGAACTCGCATGCGTTGCTATCTCAAGCATGTTTGTCAATGTTAGTGATCAAAACTATAAGTCTTGATTTCTAGCCTATATAGCTAAAGGTCTTGGACTAGGATAGAAAGTGTAGTTGGGCTCAAGACTCCATGGCAATCATCATACAAGACGAAGGACTACTCAAGGAACTGGTGGATCTTCATCGACTAAAAGGTATGTCGAGACTTGAACTTATCTATCACTCAAAAGTCTATTTACTCTATCTCCTACTCTTGAGACAAAAGTCGTTTTGGTATAGAATTTTATTATACACATTTGTTATTTCGAGCCGAGTTTATCTCGTATATCTATTTCTCAAAATGTGTGTTGGTAAGCTTTCGCTTTAGCCAAATTCATCTTTGCCTAGTGACGAAAGTCATGTAATGTTTCAATCACTTTGGAAATTGCTCTGAAGAAAAATGGTCTGTGAATAACGACTATATAACGTTCTCTGAGAATGTTTCAAATGATTGAAATGAGAGTTTAGAATACATAACCATTGGTAGGATATAAGCATTGTTGTGGAAACATATATATGTATAGGTCCTTATTACTTGAACCAAAGTTTGTGAACTTTGTTGATCAAGAGAAATGGAAGTGGCGTGAGCCAAGTACGCGAACTCAGTCCACGAACTGGCGAAGTTCTCAAACCCGAGAATTTCTGCTGGAGTTTGTGTACTCCTTCCATGAGCTTAAGTCCGCGAACCCAGTCCATGAACTTGAGTGGTTATATCTAAAACCGATTGTTCTTGAACTCATGTTTAAATAAACTAAGGAATGCTTTTGCAAACCGTGGCTATAAAGTTCATGAACCGATTCGAGTGAATCCAACCATTTTTGCTTCGATTGTGTCTTGTGTAGTTACATAAGATTTCCTTGCAATTGAACAACTCCCTAACTAGTTCATTTGAGTCATTTGGACTAGTTATGGTGAAGAAGAATATGGTTGATATGAAAGTGATCATATGACTAACCATTGGTTAACTATTGTTGAACCAACAAATGTTAATGTTTGGGTACGTTCATAAACCCAAAATTGGACATCTCATTTGTGCGTAACAAGCTAAGTTTTCGATCCAACGGTTGAGAAATATTAGCTTGAATCTAATCAGGTTTCCATCTAACGGTGAATATTGAATGCATTGTTACCAAGCTAACATTGATTGCAAACCCTGATTTGAAAGACTATATAAGGGAGAACTCTAGCAACTGGGAAACCTAATCCCCACACATTCTTTGTGATACTAGTTGTGCTAAGCTAGAGTCGATTCTCCTTTAACCTTTGGTTTCTTATTCTAAACCAGGTTAACGACTTAAAGACTTCATTGGGATTGTGAAGACAGACCGATACTACTTTTATCGTAGTTGTGTGATCTGATCTTGTTGTTTCTATCATTACGAGTACGATTGTAATAATTGACTCGAGATTTTATATCTCCGATAGGCAAGATAGAAAAGAAGTCACAAACATCTTCGTTTCATCGTTTGTGATTCCGCAATATTTTTTTCGCTGCGTCGATTAAGATTATTGTGAGGTGATCAATAATACTAGGTTGTTCTTCCGGAATATAAGTCCGGGTTATTGATTGGTTCATGTTCACCTTGATTTATCAAAAGAAGGAACAAAAACTAGTAGGTATATTCGTGGGAGACGGGTTTATCTATTGTCGTAGACTTTTCTGTGTGATAAAGATTTTTTTGTTAAAGTCTTCGACTTTGGGTCATAGTAACTCTTAGTTGTGGGTGAGATCAGCTAAGGGAATCAATTACGTAGCATCATGCTGGGATCAGAGGCGTAGGAGCATAAATGTACCTTGGATCAGTGTGAGATTGATTGGGGTTCAACTACAGTCCAGACCGAAGTTAGTTTGGAGTAGGCTAGTGTCTGCAGCGGCTTAATACAGTGTGTGTTCAATCTGGACTAGGTCCCGAGGTTTTTCTGCATTTGCGGTTTTCTCGTTAACAAAATTCTGGTGTATGTGTTATTTCTATTCCTCATTATATTTGTTTATATAATTGAAATATCACAGGTTGTGCGTTGTTTAATCAATTAGAATATCCGACCTTTTGGTTGTTGATTTAAATTGATTGACACTTGGATATTGGTCTTTGGTACCATCCAAGTTATCTCTCTTTGATAAAGACTCGCAGATTTTTATTTGCTTGAGTAAAGATCAAATCGAGAATTGAGATATAAACTCTTTGATATACTTTTCTCTAGATTGAGTCTGACTGTCTAGTTGATTCTCTAGAAAGTATGTTGGAGTTTGTCCATACAGATTACTAATCGAATTGTTGGGTGTGGTTGTTGTACCCCCACTTTTTCAATTGGTATCAGAGCAGGAAAACACGTTCAAGACCTTATAAGTCTGTGTTTGTGGCAATCTGAGTCTGAGGACAGAATCTCGTCTATGCATACCAAGATGTCTTCTATAGCTTTTAACTATGCCAAATGTCTTGGAAATACCTCAAAGGATTACTCCTTAGCTGATTCTTCTGAATCCCGAGGTAAGAAGATTGTTTCATCTTTTATCAACATATCTCTGTCCCATGAGACATTGGTGAAAAAGCGGGGGTCTAACAACACCACCCAATATTTCGCTTAGCAATCTGTATGGACTAACTCCGAAACACTTTCTAGAGAATCAACTAGACAGTCAGACTCAATTTAGGTAAAAGTATCTCAAGGAGTTAATATCTCTCTCTTGTTTTGATTTACTCAAGCTAATAGAAATCAGCGAGTCCTAATCAAACACAAGGAATAACTTGGACGGTACCAAAGACCAATGTCCAAGGATCAATCAATGATAATCAACAACCAAAGGTTGGATTAATCTAATTGATGATGTAAACGCACAACCTGTATTATTTCAATTATAAAGATAAAAAATATAATGCGGAAACTGAAATAACACAGACACCAGAAATTTTTTTAACGAGGAAACCGCAGATGCAGAAAAACCCCGGGACCTAGTCCAGATTGAATACACACTGTATTAAGCCGCTACAGACGCTAGCTTACTCCAAGCTAACTTCGGACTGGACTATAGTTGAACCCCAATCAGTCTCCCACTGATCCAAGGTACAGTTATGCTTCTATGCCTCTGATCCCAGCAGGATACTGCGCACTTGATTCCCTTAGCTGATCTCACCCACAACTAAGAGTTGCTACGACCCAAAATCGCAGGCTTTAACAATAAACAAATCTGTCTCACACAGACAAGTCTATCAAAGGATCAATCTGTCTCCCACAGAAAAACCCTAAAGTTTTTGTTCTTTCTTTTGATAATAATCAAGGCGAACAGGAACCAATTGATAATCCGGGCTTACATTCCCGAAGAACAGCCTAGATTAATCAATCACCTCACAAAAATCTTAATCGTATGGTAGTGAAACAAGATGTTGCGTAATCACAAATAATGAGACGAAGATGTTTGTGATTACTTTTTATATCTTGCCTATCGGAGAAATCAAACAATCTCAAGCCAATCAATATGATTGTACTGTTACGATAGAAGATGCAAGATCAGATCACACAACTACGATAAAAGTAGTATCGGTCTGGCTTCACAATCCCAATGAAGTATTTAAGTTGTTAACCTGGTTTTAGAAGAAGAAAACCAAAGGTTAAAGGAGAATTGACTCTAGCACGCAAACTAGTATCACACGTAAGGTGTGGGGATTAGTTTTGCAGAGTTGCTAGATGTCTCCTTATATAATTTTTCAAATCAGGGTTTTGCCTTGGTAACAAAGCAATCAATATTCACCGTTAGATGAAAACTTGATTTAGATTCAAGCTAATATTTCTCAACCTTTAGATCGAAAACTTAGCTTGTTATACACAAATGAACTGCACGCTTCTAGGTTTGTTAACCGTACCCAAACGTGTACATTGTTGGTTCAACAATAGTTTAACCATATGAGTATTTCATACCAACCATGTTCCTATTCATCATAACTAGTTCAAATGACTCAAATGAACTAGTTAGAGAGTTGTTCAATTCCAAGGAAATCTTATGTAACTACACAAGACACAATTGGAGCAAAGATGATTTGATTCACTCGAACCGGTTCATGAACTTTAATAGCCACGGTTTGCAAATGCATTCCTTAGTCTTTTAAGATTACGTTCAGAAATCATCTTTAGATATATAACCTTCTCAAGTTCGCAGACTAGGTTCGCGGAATTAAGACACCGGATAGAGTTTACAAACTCCAGCTAAAATTCTCGGGATGAGAACTTCGCCGGTTCGCGGACTGGGTTCGCGGACTTAGCTCGCGCAAGTAGTTTGCCAACTCCAGCAGAAATTCTCGGGTTTGAGAACTTCGACAGTTCGAGGACTGAGTTCGCGGACTGAGTTCGCGGACTTGGCACTTTCCATACTTCTGGTTCTCTTGATCAACAAAGTTTGAAAACTTCGATTCAAGGAATCCATTGGTTATGTAATCTAAACTCTCATTCCAATCATTGAAACATTCTTAGAGGACGTTATGTTACACCATTTCTCGTCAAAGTAATTTTCAAAGTGATTGAAACATATCATGACTTTCGTCACTAGGTAAAGATAAACGTGGTCGAAGCGAAAAGCTTACCAACACATATTTCGAGATATAGATAGGCGAGGTATACTCGGCTCGAAATACCAAATGTGTATAATTATAGTCTATATATATAGCATACGTCTTTTGTCTCAAAGAGTAGGAGATAGAATAAATAGACTTTTGAGTGACAGATAAGTTCAAGTCTCCACATACCTTTTTGTCGAGAAGTTCCACCGGTTCCTTGAGTAGATCTTCTACTTGTATTATGAATCGCCATGGATTCCTTGAGCTCAACTACACTTACTATCCTAGTCCGAGACTTAGGTATAGTAGACTAGAAATCAAGACTTATAATTTTGATCACTAACATTGACAAACATGCTTGAGATAGCAAAGCATGCGAGATTGACCGAGCAGTGCTCTAACAATTGGGCACTATGGAAAAAGCTGAAATGGAGCTCACCAGAATCTCAAAAAACTCTGCTGAGACTATTGATTTCCAGGATCATGATCAGCTTATTGATGAATTTGAAAAATCTCTTGATCGAGAGCATGAACTCTACAACATCATTGAGTCCTTCTCTAAGAATATTGAAAAACTTCTCCAAGAAACTACTCTACAACGTGAAAAGATTAGTGGTCTTGAAAATATTGTTAAGGAAGACTCAATTAGAGAGAAACGCTTGATCGAGACTCATTCATCAGATTTTAACAGACTTCGTGTTGAGAAAGAGAAACTAGAAGCATCCCTTATTCTAGCCCGTGGACAGTGCAAATCCTTGGAAAAGGAAAACTCTGTCTTAAGGAGAAATTATTCTGTACAAACTAATTCTTATGAGTTACAGTACAGAACGAAATGTTCTCCGGAAGAAGGTTGTGTCAAGAAAAGTTGACATAACTTACAATCTCCTCATATGGCTATGAAGTCAAAAGAGGTGCCATTTATTACTTATTCTCCATGAACCTGTACTTTCTGTGGAAAAAGGAATCACTATGCTATCCATTGTTTTGCCAGGAGGAAACAAATTTCTAAACTTCATAATTTGCTTCTTTCCACTGTCAATGGTACAAATAGTCAGTTGACTACTGCAATGAATCGCATGCCCACAGAAAACCAAAATCCTTATAAATATGATCTCTTTCCTAGAAATCATCACAAGGTTCAAATGCTTTCTAGTGGTATAAATTATTGTATTGCTGATAAAAGCATTTCATGTGTTTATAAGACTGTTTCTGGTAAATCTAAGTCTAGAAAATGGATTCCCATCTATTCTGATCCTCTTGAACCAGTTGCAAGAGGTCCTAGATTTAGTCCTCAGAGAAAGCCTTCTGACGGATATGATAAACACACCGTGTCTTACTCTTCTGGGATGAAAGACAACCGAAGAAAGGAGAAGAACACGAAGATCAAACTGTCAGATGATATATACAACTCCTTTCTCGATGATCACAGTGGGATTAATTTCCACTCTACCACCTGACTCCAGGTATTCTTTTCCTTGTTTCTAACTTGAGAGGTTCAAGGAAATTTATTGAGAAACATTCAAGTATGTTGTATATTATTTCAGTTTGAGTTTTTTCTTTTTGTTTTTTGTGTGTTGACGGTCCATAAACGTCTGCGTCCTCCTCTTGAGAGTTATTAGGGTTACCAAAAACAAGAGTTTCCTTCTCTCCTGTTTACATACACATATATATTTCTTTATATTGTGTCTCTCCATCCCTAACAAAAGTTATGGAGAACTCTGCAAAATCTCAAGAGATTGTGCATCTTGATATGGAGGAAGACGCTCAAGGACGTGACTCAATTCAAGAGCTGGTTCTAAAGAAGATGCTTGAAAAAAGGATCACAACTCCTGGATTGATGATTCTGTCAAGGATTTAATTCGTGCTCAGAACGATTCAAAGGTCAAATTTGCAAATCTTCAACTACAAATAAACCAAATCTTGGATAGTAAGGCCAAAATCCTTGTTAATCAGAATATTCTGATACAGAATCAAAAGAAGCTCGTCATGGACTGCACCAAGGCTAGACAGATTGCTTGGGTTGTTGATCGCAAAGTTAGTGTTCTAACTCATGAACATGGTGTGTCTACAGTCAAGAGAATAAAGGAAATCAGTGATACCTTCTTTGATGGATTCGTTGAAAGATATGAGGTTCTCAACGAACTTTGATTCTCTTATTTATTTGCCCAGTAGATCTTTTATTTTCTTTTTGTTAGAAGAATAACTAGAGTTTGGAATAGCCATTATTGTGATTACACATAGCTATGTCCAACATTTTCATCTTCATGTTTTTAGATTTATTGGTTTAAATTCTAAACTTGTTTGGAAGATGATTTTTGCAGTATTAATCTTTATGGTTTTATATATTGCAATTGTTTATGGGATATGTGTGTTTGCGTCCGTGAAATATGATTGTCCCAAAACTTATCAAAAGTAAAGTCTTTCGCAAGTCGATATTCTCATATTGATAAAGGAATGAATGGACTTTTGACAAATACAAAAGTTAAGCCTATATTGTCAATTATTGATGGAAGATAGGTTAAAATCTTTTGTTCTTCAAGGATTATGTCTATTGGTCGTCATTGTGCAAATTGTAATGAAAAATAGAATGAATCCTTGTGTATTCCGCAGTAATTGATCTTCCCTGATCCATATTTTGTGTATTACTATGAGACTCCGTAATGTGTCTTATGTTGAGCATTATAACAACCAAGTTGATTATTTTTGTGATTAGCTTTGTTGTTGTTGTTCCGTAAGGTACTTTATGTCGAGTATTTTTGAACTAAATTAATCATCTTGTTTGGTTATTTAGTTATGACTCCATAAGTTTTCTTATGTTTGAGCGCTCTTGACTGGGTTGATTATTTCATGATTAACTTAGTCATTGCTCCATAGATTCTCTTATGTGAGTATGGCCAATTAAATTGATTACTTTTTGTGATTAGTTTGGTTGTGTATTTCGATTGAATTAATCATGGGTTCTTTTGTGGTTAGTTTGATTGAATATTTTGGATTCAAATTCATAATTGTATGTGATTTGTTATATCCAAAAAAATCCTTCTTTTCTTTCGAAATTAAGGTCGCTCTTGTTGTTCTTTCGGGAATGACATATTATAGGGGAGAGTTCTTTTTGAACTTGCGCTTAATTGCCATATCTTTGTGGGGAGTGCGGCTGTGGAATATTATAGGGGTTATCTTGTATCTTTAAACTCCTTGATGAATGCATTAAGCTTCAGCTTTATGATTGCATCTAAATAAGATGATGTGTGTTTCTTTCTTTTGTTCATGAAATGTCTCTTTCGGAAATTTCATTAGGATCCCATTCTTGTACCTTTGCCAATTTTATTGACAAAAAGGGGGAGCATTTATATGTAGTTCACACTACAAATACATATGGTTTTCGGATCATTATGTAAGGGGGAGTGGTTTCCATGTGAGATGGAGTATTGACTAAGGGGGAGTGATACATATCACCATAGTATTGTTGTTGAAGTTGTGATACAATTGAACTTTGACGCTGCGTAATGATACTATGACACTGTATAACAATGATTGAGAACTATTGTTTTCTTGTTGTTATAGCTACGGATTTTCAACAACGATGACGCTAAACTTACAACCTTTGGGATCATTGGAGTACTTGGAAGTGACGAAGATTTCGAGTAATGTTGAAGATTAGGCATGTGGAATAGGAGCTACAAAAGTTAATTTATTTATTTTTTGTATTCCATATGTATTAATAGTTTTATCACTAAAATTGACAAAGGGGGAGATTGTTAGAGCATTGCTCGGCCGAACTCGTGCGCTGCTATCTCAAGCATGTTTTTCAATGTTAGTGATCAAAATTATAAGTCTTGATTTCTAGCCTATATAGCTAAAGGTCTCGGACTAGGATAAAAAGTGTAGTTGAGCTCAAGACTCCATGGCAATCATCATACAAGACGAAGGACTACTCAAGGAACTGGTGGATCTTCATCGACTAAAAGGTATGTGGAGACTTGAACTTATCTATCACTCAAAAGTCTATTTACTCTATCTCCTACTCTTGCGACAAAAGTCGTTTTGGTATAGACTTTCATTATACACATTTTCTATTTCGAGCCGAGTTTATCTCGTATATCTATTTCTCGAAATGTTTGTTGGTAAGCTTTCTCTTTAGCCAAATTCATCTTTGCCTAGTGACGAAAGTCATGTAATGTTTCAATCACTTTGGAAATTGCTCTGACGAAAAATGGTCTGTGAATAACGGCTATATAACGTTGTCTGAGAATGTTTCAAATGATTGAAATGAGAGTTTAGATTATATAACCATTGGTAGGATATAAGCATTGTTGTGGAAACACATATATGTATAAGTCCTTATTCCTTGAACCAAAGTTTGCGAACTTTGTTGATCAAGAGAAATGGAAGTGGCGTGAGCCAAGTCCGCGAACCCAGTCGGCGAACTCAGTCCACGAACTGGCGAAGTTCTCAAACCCGAGAATTTCTTCTGGAGTTTGTGTACTCCTTCCATGAGCTTAAGTCCGCGAACCCAGTCCGCGAACTTGAGTGGTTATATCTAAAACCGGTTGTTCTTGAACTCATGTTTAAATAAACTAAGGAATGCTTTTGCAAACTGTGGCTATAAATTTCATGAACCGATTCGAGTGAATCAAACCGTTTTTGCTTAGATTGTGTCTTGTGTAGTTACATAAGATTTCCTTGTAATTGAACGACTCTCTAATAAGTTCATTTGAGTCATTTGGACTAGTTATGGTGAAGAAGAATATGGTTGATATGAAAGTGATCATATGGCTAACCATTGGTTAACTATTGTTGAACCAACAAATGTTAACGTTTGGGTACGGTTCATAAACCCAAAACTGGACATTTCATTTGTGTGTAACAAGCTAAGTTTTTGATCCAACGATTGAGAAATATTTGCTTGAATCTAATCAGGTTTTCATCTAACGGTGAATATGGAATGCTTTGTTACCAAGCTAACATTGATTGCAAACCATGATTAGAAAGACTATATAAGGGAGAACTCTAACAATTGGGAAACCTAATCCCCACACATTCTGTGTGATACTAGTTGTGTTAAGCTAGAGTCGATTCTCCTTTAACCTTTGGTTTCTTCTTCTAAACTAGGTTAACGACTTAAAGACTTCATTGGGATTGTGAAGACAGACCGATACTACTTTTATCGTAGTTGTGTGATCTGATCTTGTTGTTTCTATCGTTACGAGTACGATTGTAATAATTGTCTCGAGATTTTATATCTTCGATAGGAAAGATAGAAAGGAAGTCACAAACATCTTCGTCTCATCGTTTGTGATTCCACAATATCTTTTTTCGCTGCGTCGATTAAGATTATTGTGAGGTGATCAATAATACTAGGCTGTTCTTCGGGAATATAATCCCGGGTTATTGATTGGTTCCTGTTCACCTTGATTTATCAAAATACGGAACAAAAACTCGTAGGTATATTCGTGGGAGACGGATTTATCTATTACCGTAGACTTTTCTGTGTGATACAGATTTGTTTATTAAAGTCTTCGACTTTGGGTCGTAGCAACTCTTAGTTGTGGGTGAGATCAGCTACGGGAATCGAGGACGTAGCATCCTGCTGGTATCAGAGGCGTAGGAGCATAACTGTACCTTGGATCAGTGTGAGATTGATTGGGGTTCAACTACTGTCCAGACCGAAGTTAGTTTGGAGTAAGATAGTGTCTGTAGCGGTGATAGGAACATTTTTGTGTCTTATATAATCTCAATTGTATATATTATTATTGCTCAATTTTATATTTATTATGGCTTTTTATGTCCCTGTAGGTATTTTTGGAGAAATAAGCTTTTGTGGCGAAATTGGCTAAAAAGTGGTTTTTGCGCTCGTGGGAGAAAATTACTATACAGACTCTCACTTTGGATAAGGGGTAACCTAATTACTAAGGGGTGACCCATATCCAGGCATCTGCTAAAGGGAGACCAGCCACGGATAAGGGGAGGTCATCCCTACCTTTTGAATTTTGTGAATTGGCGGGAATATGTGCAGTCACGAACATATTTTAGGGTTGGATTTTCGGGAGGTTTTTGAGGAGATTCAATTGCTAGAATTGGTTTCAGTGGGCCTGTTTTGGATTTACAGGTCTGGTATAGGCCTTTAAATCAACAGAGTTGGGCTTGATTATTGATTTCAAGAGAACATGGAACATGAGTTTGAGTTGCGAAGTTCTTTGGGAAGGATTCGGGAAAGGTTTTCGTCGAGAACTTCACGGGAATGGACTGTGGTAGGACTGTTGCGATAAGACAGGAGCAGTAGGACTTTCAAATCGAGAAAAATAAGGAAGCTTACACGGACTTTTGGTTAAACAGGGGATGTTATAATATCGGATTTTGTTTGGTGTGTGGAAGTTGCGTGTAAAGAAACTGAGGAGAATATACCACGAAGATTTGATGTTATCATAAGGAGAGTTTCCACCTCATACTACGCGTAAAAAAGGAAACAGGAAGACGCGTAAAGCAATAGGGAGGAGAAGATTATTTCCGAGACTTTTGGCGAAGGAAAACAAGATTATTTTTTGGATTTACTCGACCCTGTTGGGTATATATAGGTGTTGTGAGATTCATATAAGGAATCGAACACTTTGGGGGTTGTTTGGAGTAGTTGCAGAAGAGAAACAAAAGTTGCAGAGAAGTTCTACATCTCCAGCAGAACGAGGAAGAATAAGATAGGAAAACCGTCGGCTAATCTTTCGTATATTGTAACAGTTTTATAATATTATTTCAGTAAGGGTTTTCTTTGCAACAGCAGCCTCTGTAACAGCGAGTTCTGTAACAATTATATCTGTTACAAACTCGTTGCTTTATTAGTTTTCTCTTGTTTTTTACCCTTTTGAGCTATGAACACCTATTTTGAGCACGTGATTAACATGAAGAGCTAAACCCCATTGCTGAGGCGACGTAGGAAGCCATTTTTCCAATTATTATGTGGTAAATTCTATTTAATTTAATTTTCGTAATGCTTTTATGATTATTTTCACTGAACTGAAATCGAATATATGATTCTGATTAAGTGGTTGTGTTCTCAATTGATGGGTCATGCTTAGGTTAAGTCTTTTGATGGTCCATGCTTTCGATTTACAACTATTATTTTGAGTATCTACTTGTCTAGGAAAAAATATTAGAATCACTTTAAACGTAAAGAGTTACATAAATATTGACTAGATTAAATCACATAATAATTGGAGATTGGTGGAATCCTGAGTCTCAGTGCTTTTTATAATCTTGATAACAATTTCTCTTTAAGTTTTGTATTTTAATTTGAGTCTAAAAACGAGTCCACACAATCTGAGTTGAACGAACTTTACTACCACTTAAAAACTACATCAAGCGGCTTAATACAGTGTGTGTTCAATCCGGACTAGGTCCCGGAGTTTTTCTGCATTTGCGGTTTCCTCGTTAACAAAATTCTGGTGTCTGTGTTATTTCTATTCCGCATTATATTTGTTAATATAATTGAAATATCACAGGTTGTGTGTTGTTCAATTAATTAGAATATCCGACCTTTTGGTTGTTGATTTAAATTGATTGACACTTGGATATTGGTCATTGGTACCATCCAAGTTATCTCTCTTTGATAAAGACTCGCAGATTTCTATTTGCTTGAGTAAAGATCAAATCGAGAGATTGAGATATAAACTCTTTGATATACTTTTCTCTAGATTGATTCTGACTGTCTAGTTGATTCTCTAGAAAGTATATTGGAGTTTGTACATACAGATTGCTAATCGAATTGTTGGGTGTGGTTGTTGTACCCCCACTTTTTCACTCTACTATAATACTCTAATCCTAGTCCAAGACTTGACTTTAGTAGACTAGAAATCAAGATATAGTTTTCTACATCTACCATTGACAACAAGCTTGAGATCGCAAAACTTGCGAGTTCGACCGAGCGATGCTCTAACAATCTCCCCCTTTGTCAGTTTTAGTGACAAAACTATGAATACATGAAATGAAGAGGGTACCCATGTACACCACAATCTTTTCGAGATCAACCTATAAGTCTGATAGCTTGTGTGATCGTTTATGGACAAAGTCGAGACAATACAACAACAAGGTAATCACTTGATAATAGTCATGGTACAAGACTGATACTATAGGATCACTATCAAGTGCATGCCTTGAATTAATGTAAAAGTGTTTTAACTTTTAATTATAATTACATAAAGTAAAAGTAAATAACACAGCAAGATTTTGTTAACGAGGAAACTACAAATGCAGAAAAACCTCGGGACCTAGTCTAGTTTCGATTACTCTCAGAATTAATCCGTTATACAAAGAACAAAGCCAACTTTGTATAGTTGATACCAAGTAATCTACCCCTAGTAACTTAGTTCCCTCATTATTCCTGCGTCTATAACCATATAGCCAACACACGTGAATCCCAAGGTAGAAATCACTATCTCGAGTTGTTTTACTGATGTAAAATCTTCAGCACCTAACTCCTTTTGATTTTCTTCCAAACAGTAAAGGAACAAGGTTGGTTTCTAACCACTCTATCAATCTTTGAGTCAAAGACATATTGAGTTTTGACAAAGGTCTTCCGTTTAACAAGTAAACTCCTTTGCCGGGTTTAGATCAACCAAGATCTTTATTACCGAAATAATTAGATCTAGATTCACAATCAATCTAAATAGATCTCAAAAGAGAACTAAAAAGAGATGCCGATTTATACAACTAGATAATCACAAGTCTATCAAAGATAAACAAGATCTAGTTGAATCCCAGCTGATCAAGGTGTGTGCGTTGATAGACACATTTATGTGTCTGATTTGTCTCAATTCTATACATTGTTAGTGCTTATTTTTGTACTTATTATGGTGTTTTATGTATATGTAGGTGTTTTTTGAGAAATAAAAACTCTTGCGGAAAAATTAGCCCCAAAAGTGTGTTGAAAACACCCCGGAAAATTACTCAGGGCACCCTGGAAATGTGTTAAAGGCACCCAAGTGACTTGCTAAAGACACCCCCAAAATGGTTAAGGGGCACCCAATTACTATTGACACCCCCGACATTTGGTTAAAGGGTGTCCATCTTCAACCTTTTGAATTTACGTTTTGGCGGGAAAAGGTGCAGCTAACGAACATAATTAGGGTTTGAAAATTGAAGGTGTTTGAATGATATTAAATCATTGGAATTCATTGGGATGAGTTGATTGATCTTAACAGGCCTAGTAATGGGTTTTGATTTTGTTAGAATTGGCTGGAAATGTCGAATTAAAGAAAACAAGGCAAGTCATGTAGGAGAGTTATTTTCCATATTTTGTGGAGATTTTGGGAGAGCCTGAGGGAGATTTAATCGTTGTAATTATTTGGAAGTATCCTGTCAAAATATGATTGGTAAATGTGTTGAAATTGAAAAAAATTGGAAAATCGCGTGAAAGAAATCATAGAAACTAGAGTTTTTGATATTCTTCCCGAGTTTTGTGTGTGGTTGTGTGTGATAACAACAAGTTTGACTCAATCTGTGACGTACATTCAACGTATTAGAGTGTGCTGAGATAAAAAAAAATGAAGGGAACATTAGTTATTGCAAACAGCGTGTAAGAGATAATAATGGAAATTATTTCCTGGGAAATAAAAAAAAAATATTATGTGAAAATATCGGAGATTCGACGGGGCTATTATGTATAAAAAGGTTGCTTTGGGGTAAGAAAGAAAGGACGGAGAGTTTGGAAGAATAAAGAGTGCTATAAATCGATTGAATTGAGCGTTACAGAAATCACTTTTCTGCTGCTGTTAGAACACGAAGAACAAACGTATGCTCAAGTCAGTCACAGAAAGAGTATCAGACACAGTCGCTAGTAAACCACAGCAGGAAAGTATCGTTTATCTTTTTGGTGGCAATAGCCTTTTTGTAACTCAGACGTGTGGTCGTTGGAGATCTTTAGCCACAGAAAATCGTTGTAAGAAAATTTTCGTTTATTTAAATACAATGATTAACAATTTTTCTCCAGTTTTCTTTTTATGAGTAGCTAAATTACTTTCTAGGGTAAGGATGAAGTTATTTTCGATATGTACTATTAATAGTTTTATTTCTTAGACAATAATTACTCTATTATCTGTGCTATTCATGACTAATAATTTCTCTTCTAAAAATGCTTTATTTTAATCATCCTGGGCAGTTTTTAAACTGTCGATATTTTATGAGCGAAGGAGGTTATATGTTTGTGTAACTACAAAAGTTGCATAATTAATTTTAAAAGTTTTATCTCCCAAACATGAGATTGAGTTCAATATGGTTTTGAGTATTTTATGAGCAATTGTTTGAGATAATAAATTGTTAGTTTTACAAGCATCAAAAGTAGTGGAATCCCGAACCCTAGATTCATCTCTCCTTGGTAAAAACAAAAATCAAATTTAATTAGTTTTTCTTTAGTATTTCCTTTAGTTAATCTTAAACTAAATCTTCAAAAAAGCTCGAGAATCTAATCCAATATTACCACTTGTAAAAACTGCATCATGCACAAATATCACAAGATGCGAGACCAATCAAAAAAATCTCTTTGTCTTCAAATCTTCAATTGTAACTGCACACAAAACTTGATTCTGCTTATGATCGGTCATGCACAGATCAGTGTTTGTTAAAAATGGCTGATCACAAGTTGTCTTCGGAACTAAAAAAAGTTATGAAGATCTCGTCAATCCTTTTATCTAGTTTGAGTGACTTTATGTCATAAGAGAAGGTTCTCATGAATAATCAAACTAGGTGCAATCAAAGGTTCAACAACCGTTAGTCAATCAAATCAATAATCGAAAACTAAAATAACAATGTGATCATCTAGTTTCCCACCAACGATATTTTCTAGAGCCTCTTGATCCCACAAAAGTCTTTAAACGAGCAGACGTAAGATTTCGCATAATTAGGGTACTCTCCTCTCCAGAATAGTGTTACAAGTAATACTATTAGTCGGCTCCACCAGAAACAATAAAAAGATGAAGTTAACCTGGATATAAGGATAGTTTGTAAGAAAAACAAACTTCACTATTTACAGACCAAGGATGTTTGGACAACAAGGAAAATCCAAAACCGAAAAGATTCTCAAGATATGCAATGAAGTACCAGAAAAAGCGGGGGTACAACAACCTCACCCAATATTTCGATTAGAAATCTGTATGGACTAACTCTAATATACTTTTAAGAGAATCAACTAGACAGTCAGACTCAATCTTAATAAAAAGTATATCAAGGAGTTAATATCTCTATCTGTCGATTTGATCTTTACTCAAGCAAATGGAAATCTGCGAGTCTTTATCAAATACTAGAGAGATAAACTTGGATGGTACCAAAGACTAATATCCAAGTGTAAATCAATGTAAATCAACAACCAAAGGTTGGATATTCTAATTGATTAATCTCAACGCACAACCTGTGATATTTCAATTATATAACAAAATATAATGCGGAATAGAAATAACACAAACACCAGAAGTTTTGTTAACGAGGAAACCGCAAATGCATAAAAATCCTGGGACCTAGTCCAGATTGAACACCATAGTGTATTAAGCCGCTACAGACACTAGCCTACTACAAACCAACTTCGGTCTGGACTATAGTTGAACCCTAATCAATCTCACACTGATTCAAGGTACAGTTGCGCTCCTTACGTCTCTGATCTCAGCAGGATACTATGCACTTGATTTCCTTAGCTGATCTCACCCAGAACTAAGAGTTGCTACGACCCAAAGTCGAAGACTTCAACAAACAAATATGTATCACACAGAAAAGTCTATGATAATAGATAAATCTGTCTCCCACAGATAAACCTATGAGTTTTGTTCCGTCTTTTGATAATAATCAAGGTGAACAGGAACTAATTGATAACCCGGACTTATATTCCCGAAGAACAACCTAGTATTATCAATCACCTCACAATAATCTAAATCGTATGGTAGCAAAACTAGATATTGTAGAATCACAAACGATGAGACGAAGATGTTTGTGATTTATTTTTATCTTGCCATATCAGAGATATAATCTCAAGTCAATTATTCAATTGAACTCGTACGATAGAAAATGGTAAGATCAGATCGCTCAACTACAAGAAAGTAGTTTCGTCTGGCTTCACAATCCCAATGAAGTCTTTCAGTCGTTAACCGACAGGGTCTCGAGAAGAAACCTACGGTTAAAGGAGAATCGACTCTAGCAAAACCAACTAGTATCACACAGGAGGTGTGGGAATTAGTTTTTCCAGTTGCTAGATGTCTCCTTTATATAGTTTTCGAACCAGGGTTTGCAATCCAAGTTACCTTGGTAACAAAGCATTCAATATTCACCGTGAGATGAAAAACCTGATTTAACCAAGCTAATATCTTTCAACCGTTAGATTGAAACTTAGCTTGTCACACACAAATGAAATGTATTCATTTAGGTTTGTGTAACCGTACCTAAACGTTTACACTTAGTTGGTTCACAAATAGTTAACCAATGGTTAGCCATATGAGCACTTTCATATTAACCGTATTCATCTTTCTCATAACTAGTTCAAATGACTCATAAGAACTAGTTCAAGAGTTGTTCAATTGCTTAGGTCTTTATTCATAGACACAATTGAAACAAAATCGGTTTGATTCACTTGAATCAATTCATGAACAATATAGCCACGGTTTCCAAAGATTGCATTCCTTATAATTATTGTTTTAAGTTCATGAACAACCGATTTGAGAAATAACCAGCTTGGATACGCGTACGGGTATGCGTACCTTAGCTACCGGATTTGAGTTTACAAACTCAGCAGAAATTTTCGATTCGAAAACTTCCGTGTCTACGCGTACGGGTATACGTACCTAAGGTGACTGGTTTACTAGTTTACAAACTTACAAACTCAGCAGAAATTTTCGGTATGAAAACTTCCGCAGGTACGCGTACGGGTACGCGTACTCAACCTGTCTCCTTCACCAATACCACATGCACACATATGCACACACTTGGTTTCCGGCACATGGATTTATACACTAATGTGCGAACACACTATATATGCTTATATCCATAGTTGGTAATCTCAAATTTACATTTCAATCATTGAAACATTCTTCTATAATGTTATAACAATCGCTATTCACGACTATCGTCATCAAAGCTATTCTCAAGATTGAAACGTCTTCATGACTTGCGTCACGGGTAAAGATGAAAATGGTTAAAGCAAAATCTCACTAACACATATTTGGAGAAAAGATACGCGAGTAAACTCGGCTCGAAATAGCAAATGTGTATGTATGAAAACTATCATACTTATACGACTTTGTCTCAAGAGTAGGAGATAGAATAGACTTTTGAGTGACAGATAAGTTCAAGTCTCCACTACCTTTTTGTCGGACGAAGTTCCACTTATTCCTCGAGTAGTTCTTCTTCTTCGTAAGATGATCGCCATGGAGTCTAGAGCTCAACTGCACTTAACTATCCTAGACCGAGACTTAATTATAAGTAAGCTAGAAATCAAGACATATAGTTTTGATCACTAATATTGACAAACATGCTTGATATAACAACGCATGCGAGTTCGACCGAGCAGTGCTCTAACAATACCTAATTTTGGCTTTCATATATCCAAATAATATCCAACCTGTAATTCCGAAATCTCTCTTAGAAAATATCTAATATTAGTTTACCACTTGTCTAATATAGATTTTCTAGAGGTATGTTTTAGTTGCTGGAAAATCAAAACATATATTTCGAAAATCTTAATTATAAAATTCTCTAATATTTTGGTTTGGGATCACCTTGAGTATCAAGGATTATTTTTGAACAGTCAATAATAAGAATTATGCACATGTTCAAAGTGTGCCGACATCTAGAACTTTCATGTCTAGCAAACTATAATTCCAAACTCATACAAACCCTAAAGTATATGTGAATATTGGAAATTGGTTTCGCTCTTGGGACCGGTTCTACCATGACTCCTAACATAGGCTAGGATCGGTTCTACCATGACTTCCAATATAGGTAGGGATCGGTTCTACCATGACCCCCAACAAAAGTTATGATCGGTTCTACCATGTATCCCGAGATAGGTAGAGATTGGTTCTACCTTGACTCTCAACATAAGTTAAGATCGTTTCTACCTTAATTCCTCCTTAGGTACGAATTGGTCATCCAATAGATCTTCAAATAAAACCGGACCAAAAAATCTATTGCATTCTTTTCGATTACGAAACGAGTTCGTATATCTACTTCCTTAAACCATTGTAATAAAACATAGTTTCCTAGGATGAAATCAGACATATATTTAATACACAATCAAGTAACAAGTTACATAGATTATGTCGATGTCGCATTTACAAAGTTCAAAAGATAAACGTTATACTTCGTAATTTAATATACCATATCAAAATATTCAACAAATGGTATATACTTCCTTGACACTTTTATCATAATAATATGACCAAGTCTAATAATAGAGTATTATATATAACATCGCATGTTATGTTTTCAATCTTAAGTGGTTTAAAAGTAATGATAGGAACGGAAACAAGTCAAGTCAGTATTACTAACATCAAGTGGAAGGATGATGTCTTCGTTGTAATCGATAGTCTTCGCGTTCTTCATGTCTTTGGAGCAATACTCGTATGTCTCAACATTCCTATACTTTCTAGTATAACCTAAACGAAGTTGACTCTAGTAATTTTAATAAAGCGACTCTAATTGAGTTTTGATACTAAAATATAACAACCAAACTTGACATACCAACGCTTGATGGGTTCAACCAAGCAATGCTCTAACAATACATATGAATTGAATAAAATAAACCTTTCTGCTCAATTTTCCATAATGCTTGATTTCTTAAATCTTCAACATCTGCTTGAATTCTTCGTACTTCAAATTCTTCTATGGTTCTGCATATGATCGTTTCATCGCCTTTATTATTGAATATCCATAGCAAATAACAACTTTTTAAAATACTCATTTATAGTTTTTTTATAATGAAAAGCAAATCTACTCAAAGGTTGTTACATCTGTGCGTAGTATTTTTACTTACCTCAATGTCAAATTGTATCATAACTTTGAAATAATACTATTGTGATATGTTCACCCCCTTAGTCCGTATATGTATCTTTTGCATAATAGGTAAAACCTACAGCTTGCTATTCATTCCCCCTACATAATGCTTCAAGAACCCATATGAATAATTTCCCCCCTTTTTGTCAACAAAATTGGCAAAGGTGAAAGAAAATGAATCTTAATGAACTACACCAAAGACTTATCGAGACTAAAGATAACATACCAACTTTTTAAGACGATTCCAACAAGTAAACTTAGCATCTTCATCAAAGAGAGATAAAGGTACAATCATTTCCTATAATTTTCCTATAAAGGTATAAACTTAGCACTCCCTATAAGATATAACAATTAAGCACAAGTTCAAAGTTGAACTCTCCTCCATTTGATGTCATTCTCAAGAGAACAAAACAATGACCTTTTCAAAGATATTAACACCTGTTGATGGTGGTTTTTTGACAAGGGGAAAACTTGTAAAAATCGCCTCTGAACCTATATCAGAGACATATCTATAATTATATATGTACTAGGGCTTCACCTAACTGAACTCTCGGTATTCTGTATGTGTTTATAAATATGTATAAATTCTTGACCCGGCATCAGAATTATAGATTCGTACTTCTACATTATATTCGGCAAGAAAATTGGAAATGCGTATCCAGCTAATGACTATACTGACCTTGAATCTTCCTGCAAGATTTTAGAGCTTCACTCGGCTGAACTCTCATTATTTTATGCACGGCCGTACAAATTGTCATGTATTGATCGATGTATATTGATGGTAAAATTTATAAATATTCAGAATGAGCTACTACGCCATTTTTAATAAAAGTACTATTAGAAGCATACTATTTACGAAATCATTTTGAACATTACTTCGAGTCGCAGAACTTTTATGGCTGAATTCCTTGAATATGTTCTGTATGCTACAAACAGAGTGTCGACGCTAACATGGTCGCGCCTCATAGCCATACCACCATGGGCGCGCCTCATAGCCAGGCCGTCATGCCTAGTATGGCCATGTTCATGGCCAGGTCACCTAATGGCAACGTTCTACGGCCACGACTACATAGCCGCACTCTATGGCTACATAGCCAACATAGCCAAGCTGATATGGTTATGTCTTATTATCTATCCGTCATCACAAACTAATGCCCGTGGCCATGGCCATTAATTCCTTGGCTTGGCTAATATCCATGGCCACGATCACCAGCTATCATATAGCCAATGCGTGGCCACAACCACAAAACTTCTCGGCCCAGCTATGTCATGTCCAAGACCACCTAATTCCTCGGACAAACCAATGTTCGTGGCCATGACCACGTTCCGTCCCACCAAAGTTCTTGGACGCAACCACGAACCGACGCAGCTAAATCATATAACGTCCCATGTCCATGCCAATTAGGTCGTGCCCCGCGCCACGACTCGGCTAGCTGCCAACTAGGTCGTGCCCCGCGCCATGACCCGACTATCTATCAATTAGGTCGTGACACACACCACGACTTGGATAGCTATCAATTGGTGCCCCGCACCACCAACTTCTCAAGCCATTTTGGCCCACTTTCATCCTTAGACAAATTGGTTGTGCCTCCAAGGCCATGGATATTACTACGGCACATTTGCGTATTATTATGGCTAGCATAATCAAATATGCCACAAATACGCCATATGCCACAAATACGCTATATGCCACAAAATACGCCATATGCCACAAAATACGCCATACACTACTAATTAACATGCCACAAATAGGCCACAAATAAGTCATGAGCATATTAAGTGGCTATGGGCCTGTTTACAATGCCATCTTACGGCAGAATTCTTATTAGTCACGCATAACCTTACAGCTGAGTTGTCTCTTCAAGCTATTTTACTTCGACAAAGTCTGGTTAGCTTAGGTTATTATTCAGTTAAGTACATCGTGACAACCTGGACAAGACAAGACACAATCCATGACTTTACTAATTCCTACGAGAAATCAAAACACATTACATGGGGGAATTATTCATGGGTATTGGTCTGGTCGTTTACAACAACATGTGGCGTGGCAATACCTCATGATAAGGAAGTTGCATATAGTGGTAACAGTTGAGAGCGGTTAAAGGAAGTGGCTAAGTAATGTAGTAATCATTTACGGGTTTCCTGAATCTTCCCTAGTATAATGGGTGTAACCATACCATTATCCCACTATCTCCATCTCTCAACAATCTCCACTACTTACGAGGAAACAGTGAGTGTTTCTTACAACTATAAATAGACTACTTTTTCTATTCAGAAGACATAACATGCTTATCATTCTCAATCTCTTCTTATTTCATAGTTCGACAACCTCACATACACAATTCAAGCACCACTGATTTCCTCAACTTTCTTTGCTTTCCCTCCTCTAAGATCAACCAATTTTCTCTCTTTGTAACCGAAGCAAAACGTGACGACCAACTTCTTGGTTTAGGCTCGTTTTGTACGATTTTGATTTTAGGATATAAAGAAAGTACTTCAACATTACATTGTTTTACCTAAGAGAGACTTTTGGGTATTAACAACACCAAACACTAGTATTTTGAGCAAAGATACTAGACGGAAGATCATCGGGAAATATGTTCCTCTGGAAACATTAGCAAAAATAGCATACCCAATCATCGGATAACCAATGCAAGAATTGAAATTGTAGTAATCTCCAAATTTCCTTTCAGAAAATGATTCTTAGAAAGAAAAGTTCTCTTGTTAGACTAATTAAGGTGAGAGACGTTGCTTAGAATATCTATGATATTTTGCGATGTTAATTCAGCCCCGTCGTTTATTTAAAGTTTAAATACCAACATCATGATAAGATATGTTAATTTATTAATTTTTCCTATCTTATTATATTACAATTCTAATGGATAATGTTCTCGTCTCTTGCTTAGGAGCCAAATAAGCATGGAGAATTCTTACAAAGAGCTTAACAACTATTGGCATCAAGTCAACTATGACTTACATATATTTCAAAGAGAACATAAATGGTAACGAACATACTTACGAGTTTAATAGATCAATTAACCTTTTGAACATATACCACATCTTTTTGAAGCAAGGATCAATAATTAAATATGATGATTATAGTCATCTATATTTTATGATATAAAAGGTCAAAAACATGGAATCATACAAAAGGAACCATCACACAGTGCTACACAAAATAGCAAATGAAAATAAGAACGACAATAATTCCTTTACTGGAACTCAACCTTTATTTCCCAATATATATGAATAAGATTATGGTAAATTGAACCATCTTGGGTTAATGAACTAACAACTCCAATAGTCGGGCGAAGATTATTAAACGTTTGGGTATCTAGAGGCTTGGTGAGAATATCATCCAGTTGTTGTTCATGAGGCACATATTCAATTTTGAAAATAACATTCTCAAAGAGATCTCTGATAAAGTGATATATTATGTCAATGAACTTTTTCTTGAGTGCTCAGCGGGATTCTCCGTAATTCGAATCGTTCTTGAGTTATCAAAAAGATCTTCATATTTCTAATATTTATTCCATAATCTGTAAGTATTTGTTTCATCCATAAGAGTTGAGTACACCACGAACCTGCTGCAATGCATTATGCTTCACTTGTTGATAATATTGTGTGTTTTGTTCTTGTTATGCCAAGCTAGTGCTCAACATGGCTAGTCGCGCTAGTGTCAACCCACAATTCATTAATATTGTTTACCATGTTTGTTTTAGAAATAACAAAACATCTGTACCTACCTTAGAACCAGACCCAAGGTCCAAATTCTGAAAGTTCCGAGTAATCATAGAAACCAAATTAAGTTGTGGTTCATTTTTGACAAGAGGCGCTTCAGACTTGTCCTTCTTCTACTTCTTCTTGTTGGTCTTTTCGCTCTTTGAACGACAGTCTCTAGCGTAATGTCACAGTTTACCACACTTCTTCTCTTATTTTTGACTTTTCTCTTCTACTTGCAATTTAAAGATCAAATTCTCAAGAGTCATCTCCATGGTATTATGTTTAAGATAATTCTTAGAGTCGTTCAAAAGCGGAGGCAACATTTCTATCACGAAGCAACCTGAAAGGATTCACTGATAGTCATCAATTCTGCCTTTAACTCATACAACATAACTGAAATTCTTATATTTGTGTTGTGACAGATTTAGAATCTATCATTTTAAAGTCCATGAATTTTCCAACGATGAATTTCTTCACCCCGACAGAATCTTTCTTGTACTTCTTTTCAAGTGACTCCCACACTTCCTTTAGTTTCAAGTGGCTGAAAGATATTGTAGAGAGAATCACGCAAGGCAGTTAAGAATGTAATTCTTGTATTGGAAATATGAATGTTTCCATGCTTGCACTGCAAACACTTGATGTGGATTCTCTTTCTCCCTTGTCTTAGGAGGATTTTTCCAAGTCAGAGGACAACCCCAAAGTTGTCAAATAAAACAACATCTTTGCCTGCCATCGCTTGAAATCTACCCTAGTAAATTTCTCCGGATTTTTCCCATGAGGGTGCGATGCAACTTTGGTGGAGAGACTAACATCATGGTTGGATTCATTTCCAGTGTTAGAGTTTTTTGTTTCTTGCGTCATTGTATGAATTGAACAACACTAACAAGATTGTAAACGTTTAAATGTGTTTAAGAATAGGTGTTTAGGGCGTAACCGGGCGCTTCTAAGGGCGCACACACACATTTTGAACTTCGCACGCTCGTAGAGAGGAGCACTTGGAGCCTTCGATTTTATACAATGAGATTCAAATGGACGGTCATGATTACATCTAATGGATTAAATTAAACCTAACAGTTATAATCTAACGGTGTTAATAACCCATATATATGAGATGTGATCTAAAGGTCAGGACCATTTGAAATTAGTGACGGGTAGGAATCATTGCACCATTTGAATTAAGTGACAGTTAGGTACAATAACACCCTTTGAATTGGTAATGGTTGGTGATGTTTCAAATTTGAAGCAGTTGCATTTGATTGACTGTTAGGAACAATCACATCTTTTTAATGGTAGTTGTTGGGAACAATTATTACCGTTATCAAAGGGTTGTTTCTGTAATACTCAGCCATTTTAGTCTAACTACAAATAAATAATTTTGGCGGTAAGGAGGACCTTAGAGAGTTAAAGGATTTATTTAGTTGTTCCTTAAGTAACTGATTAGGTTTTGACCTTTTCTTTAACTCTCTGATCGTGGGTGAAGGGTTGAAAGCATATAAAATAAATAACTTATAGAAAGGGAACAATGAGAATTAGGCGGCTCTAGTATATAGCAGACCTAATAAGTATTTGGAGGAAAAAAAATAAAAGAATGATTCGTTGGTGTCTGGTGGTGGTAAGGGTTTTATATAGATTGTTCTTTTCTAGATTTCTTATTATTATTCTTTCTGCAACTATGTAATTGTGTTATGATTTCTTTTGTATTTAGAATTGGATACAGTGAAGTGATTTCTTTTTGAGAGGATTGGATACTGTTACTTGGATTGAGGCAAGTTCACTTTGTTTCTGCATTAGGAAAAATTTAGGAATTTTAAACTTGACCTTATCATAATCTTTTAAAAACATAGGGTTTGTGATGATTGTACCTTCCATGAGATTGATGTTGTGATACTCTTAGGATTCATTGTTTTGGCGTAGATTTTACAGCCTTTCGGTCACCAATTCTTTATAATCCTCACTTGAGTCCGAAATCGAATTTAAACATACAACCTGTAATGAATTTGCTGGATAAAACTGGGTGATTAATAGCATCTAAGACGAATGCTAAAAATTGTTAAGAAATTTGTACGAAGTGTGTAACTAAATACTTCTCATAATTATGTTGTGTGTGTTTGTGTATGTATCTTCTAATAAAAAGTAGAACGCGACATCGGGACGTACTTAATAAAGAAGAAAAATTTAGCTACTTATCATATTAGTCTGTTGTGAGATATTCCAGTATATCTTTAGTGCTCCCGAGGAAAAGCTTTCTTAATTTAGAACTGGTATTTATGTGTGGCAGACTATTATAGATGGATTAGTACGGATTAATACGATTCTTTGAACCATTGGCTTGTTGTGCTTTTGCACGTGAGTGTGCAAATGTCGAAATTTAATCTCGACCGAAGTTGTACATATTCTTAATATAGTTAGTGGAGTTAACTTCCTGTATGTTAGATACTCCACATGGCGTATGAATTCTTTGATCCTTTTTTGAAGTTGACTTGCAGTGGGCTTATTTGGATTTTGCTAATGTATATCAAAATTTAAAACAATATAGCAAATGAGTACGACAGTTGTGTAGGTTTTGTGTTAGCAATATTTTAGAAAAGGCCACATTTATTACTTCCTTGTTGTGTATTTGGGAGTAATACGGTAGGAGTATGTTCCCTACAAATATTTTGAAAGAGCAGTTAGTTAACTCTTTCGAAGTGGTGTAATGACAGTAGTTATGGATACCACTTGTTGGGTATGTTTTGTACACCCGGATGGATCTGTTCCTTGCATTAGAAATTGTGAAGAGCGTAGGAAGGTTCTTTTAATACCTTGGATTTTCGGGTTGTTTTGTATCTCAGTAATTAGTTTAAATGGTTAATTGTCTAAATTGCTTAAATTCAGGTTAGAGTTGCACTTGTATAGTTACTTATTTAATAAATTCTTAAATTTGTCGTGGTCGGGATCTTCGTGAACTTGCTTGGAGATTAACTCCCGTTGATTATTTTTTTCCAGGTGTTGTTAGGGATCGTGAAGGAGTTTGATTGATTCCAGTTCCGGTGGATATTCCGAGGATATCTAACTGAGGGTGGACATCTACACTTCTTTTATTTTTATTTACGTTATGTAGTTGTGAGGCAGTGGGGATATTTGCTTTGGGTAGACTTCATTATTATTTTCTTTTGTTAGTTCGATGTTAAAGGTGGATTGTATTATTGAAGTCGTGAGCACCATTACTATACATTGTTATTTTTGTTCGAAAATAAAATTCCCTTATGCATATACAATTGTAACGTAACTATGTTTCTAGTTTTCTGTGGTTATGTACCTTGTTGCAGAAAATTAACGACATACTTTTTATTTAATCGTCGGCTGGGGTTATGTGGAAAGTAGGGTTGTTACAGTTGGTATCAGAGCTTAGGTTAGAGTGACTCTAGGACTTTGGAGAGTAAGCCTAGGACGTTTCGTTATGTATATCCATGGTTTGGATATGCTTTATAAATATTAGTATATTTGTATTTTTTTCGAAGATTATCATAGGAATGTCAAGGCGTGGTACTAGCAGACGTAATGGTACTGGAAGAGGTGGTACCGGAAATGGTGGTCCTATCGATGGAGATGAACCACAATTAGGAAATCAGAATGTGAATATGGCGCAGCTGACCCAGTTAATAGCCCAAGCAGTGGCTGCTGCTATGAATCAAAATGTTGGACAGGTCAACAATCATCAGAATCAAGGACCGCCTACTGAAACTGGAGAAGATAGGTATAGAAAAGTTCAGTTTCAGTTCAAGAAGTTGAACCCGAAAGAGTTTTCTGGAAAGTATGATAGCCCAATGATAGCCCATGAATGGAAGGATGAGATGGTCAATATTTTTGGGGCCATAGGACCTTTTTGCACATAAGTCTTTAAACAGATATTAGCTACCTTTCATCTCACTGGAGATGCTCATACTTGGTGGACTTCAGCTTCACGTGGCTTGGATCATTCCACCATGACATGGACAGACTTCATTCGTATGTTTGATGACAAATATTTCCCTCAGAGCATTCGAAATGCTAAGGAGATAAAGTTTCTTACATTTAAGCAGGGTACTTTATCTGTTACAGAGTACGAGATTGAATACTCAAGATTGTCGATGTTTGTACCTCACCTGGTAGATACTGAAGAGAAAAATAGACGTGGGTTTGTTCATGGTCAGAATGTTGTGTATCAGAGGCATATTGTTGGAAATCATATGATTGACACATATGTTAGGGTTGTTGAGTGTGCAAGAGAGCTTGAGCAAGAATTTTTGGCTCATAAGAGGGATGAGGAATACCTGAAGAAGGAGAGTAAGGTTTACCGTGCATCAAAGTATTCGTCGAGTCAACATGGAAGTGGTAAGAACCAGCAGACCCAGAATGTCACTCAACAAGGTGATCATCCAGGGAAGAAAATGAATGTGTATTTGAATCAAGGGTGTCGTGGTCAGAAGAACGGTGGTAATGAATGGGAAGTAGTGTCAGCTAAGGGCGAGGCTCTTGCTGCCAGACCAATTAATTTCTATGGGGTTTGTTATAAATGTCTTGAAAGGGGACATAAGGCATCAGAATGTACCAAAGAGAAGGTTCAAACAACAGACAGACGTGAGCATCCAAACGCTAGAATTGGAAACCATAATGTGCAGCCTCGTGGTCAGGGTCAACTCTTTGTTGTGCAACCTCGTGACACAGAGAATACTATTTTGGGAGGTACTTTCTTTATTTTAGGGGATCATGTTAGTATTTTATTTGATATCAGAGCTACATATTCTTTCATTTCTACTAGGTTAGTTCGAATGATAAACCTTTCCGTGGTAGTATGTGATTTTCCGTTATGTGTTTCCA
Organism: Papaver somniferum; assembly: GCF_003573695.1. Taxonomy (NCBI): domain Eukaryota; kingdom Viridiplantae; phylum Streptophyta; class Magnoliopsida; order Ranunculales; family Papaveraceae; genus Papaver; species Papaver somniferum. Next base: position 118,117,005 of record NC_039362.1, read on the forward strand.
CCCCTACTAGTAGTATGGTAGAGTTGAGTAACAAGGTTGATGCATGTCCTATTTTGATTGGTGATGTTGAGCACTTGGCGGATATTTATGTGCTGGATATGGTTCCTTACGATGTAATATTAGGAATGGACTGGTTATCTTCTAATTTTGTGTAATTGGATTGTGCCGACAAGACAATCAATTTTGCAAAGCCGGTTCAATCTAAGGTAGTGGTGCAGACTACATCACGAAGTATGTTTGTAGAAGCTTTCATTATCCATATTAAGGGTGAAGTAGTAGATAGTGAATCTCTGCAGATTGCGAGTATACCAGTGGTGTCTGATTTTGTAGATTTGTTCCAAGAGGTTCCTGGATTACCTCCAAGTAGGGAAGTAGAGTTCTGTATCGAACTTCAACAAGGTACGACACCAATTGCTCGTGGTCCTTACAAATGGCTCCAAAGGAAATGCAGGAGTTGAAGTCTCAGATTGACCAGCTTTTAAGTCAAGGATTTATTCGACACGGTTCTTCACCATGGGGTGCTCCTGTTTTATTTGTGAAAAAGAAAGATGGTTCTTTACGATTGTTGTTGATTACCGTGAACCGAACAAGGTCACGATAAGAAACAAGTATCCTTTACCTAGGATTAATGATTTATTTGACCAGTTAAAATGAGTTATATGGTTTTCGAAGATCGACTTGCGATCAGGCTATCATCAGCTTCTTGTTAGAGATCAAGATATTTCCAAGACTGCATTTCTAACTCGTTATGGTTCTTATGAGTTCGTGGTGATGCCTTTTGGGCTTACAAATTTACCAGCAGTGTTTATGGACTTGATGAATCGAGTATTTAGAGATTTTCTTGATCGGTTTATTATTGTTTTTATTGATGATATTCTTGTGTACTCTAATACTCGGGAAGAAAACGAGGAACACTTAAGCTTAGTGTTGCAGACTTTGAGAGAGCATCAGTTGTTTGCAAAGTTCTCGAAATGTGAATTTTGCCAACAACCAGTTAAGTTTTTTGGGCATGTGATATCCGAATTCGGAGTTTCTGTAGACCCTTCCAAGATTGAGGGAGTGTTGAGTTGGAAACAACCTACAACGGTTTCGGAGATTCGAAGTTTTCTTGGTTTAGATGGATATTATCGTCGTTTCGTTAAGAATTTTTCTCGAATTTCGGGACCACTTACTAAGCTAACTAAGAAGGGAGTACTGTTTGTTTGGGATTCTAAGTATGAGGACACTTTTTAGAATCTTAAGACTAAGCTTACTTTGGCACCAGTTTTAACCTTACCTTAAGAAGGAAATGAGCTAGTGGTTTACACAGATGCCCCACTTTTAGGATTTGGATATTTTTGATGCATGAAGGTAAGGTTATTACTCCTGCATCTAGGCAATTACGTTTTCATGAGAAGAATTGTCCGACCCATGACTTGGAGTTGGCAGCAATAATTTTTTCTTTGAAGTTGTGGCGTCATTACTTGTATGACGAGAGATTTGAGCTTTTTACTGATCATAAGAGTCTTAAGTATCTGTTTTCTCAGGAGGATTTCAATATGAGACAACGTCGATGGATGGATCTCATAAATGAATACACTTTTGGCTTACAATATCACCCTGGTAAGGCGAATGTTGTAGCTGATGCCTTGAGTCGAAAACCAAGGGGTTTGTTATCGTCCATGATGGTGGAAGAGTGGAAGATGTTGGAGACAGTTGCCGAGTTTGACCTAGACGTGAATTCTATGTTGCAAGCATTTTTGGGTATTCTTGTGGTAGAACCTGCATTTATTAGTCGTATGTGCGAAACTACTTGGAGCTGGAGACTTAAGTGAAGATTTTGATGTAGGGATGGATGGTGGGCTTCGTCTTCTGGGTAAGTTATGTGTACCCATGGACACCCAGTTGAGACATGAGGTGTTAGATGGAGCTCATCGTAGTCACTACACTATCCATCCTGGAGCTACAAAAATGTATAAAGATTTGCGTAGAAAGTTTTGGTGGAAAGGTATGAAGCAAGAGATTGCAAAATACGTTTCTAAATGCCGAACTTTTCAACAAGTTAAGATTGAGCACCAAAATCCAGCTGGAAAATTAGAACCACTCCCAATACCAGAATGGAAGTGGGATAATATTTCCATGGATTTAATAGTTGGACTACTAAGATCAAAGAGAGGACATGACTCTATATGGATGATAGTGGATCAGTTGACTAAGTCGGCACACTTTTTACCAGTGCATACTACTTACAGTGTGGATAGATTATGCAATCTCTATGTAGAGAAGATTGTGGTATTGCATGGGGTGCCAGTCTCAATTGTTTCTGATAGGGGTGCTAAATTCACTTCTAAATTTTGGGGAGGATTTCAACAAGCTATGGGTTCAGAGTTGGATCTTAGTACTTTGTTCCATCCTCAGACTGATGGTCAGATAGAGAGAGTTAATAAAATATTGGAGGATATGCTTCGAGCATGTGTGCTAGATTTCCAAGGAAACTGGGATGAATATTTGCCGTGGGCAGAATTTTCCTACAATAATAGTTATCAGTCAAGCATTGGTATGGCTCCTTTTGAAGCTCTTTATGGAAGACCTTGTCGTTCACCAGTATGTTGGGTAGAAATGGGTGAAAAGAGATTTTTAGGACCCGATTTGGTTCAGCTAACTACAGATAAAATCCTAGTGGTTAAGGATTGTCTGCGTAAGTCCCATAGTAGACAGAAATGTTACGCAGATAGGAAACGACGACCATTACCTCTTGAAGTTGGGGATGAAGTACTACTTAAGGTGTCTCCTATGAAAGGAGTAATGAGGTTTGGGAAGAAGGGTAAATTATCTCATAGGTTCATTGGACCCTTTTCTATAACTAAGAAGATTGGAAATGTGACATACCAGTTAGAGTTACCATCGCAGATGTCTGGGGTGCACAACGTGTTTCATGTTTCTATGCTACGTATACACTTAAGAGATCAGGAGCGAGCTCAAAAATCCGACCTTAGTGAGTTGGTTGTGAAACCGAATGTCACCTATGTAGATAGGGCGATTCGTATTCTGGAACGACAAATAAGACAACTTCAACCTCGGGAAATACCATTTTCCAAGGTGCAATAGAATCCACAAGATGAGAGATAAGCTTCTTGGGAACGTGAAGATGTTATTCGTCGTTCTTATCCGCATCTCTTTAATAACGAGGTAAATCGGATTCCGGGGACGAAATCCTATTCTAGTGGGGTAAATTGTAATACTCAAACATTTTGGTCTAACTACAAATAAATAGTTTTGATGGTAAGGAGGCCCTTAGAGAGTTAAAGGATTTATTTAGTTGTCCCTTAAGTAACTGATTAGGTTTTGACCTTTTCTTTAACTCCCAGATCGTGGGTGAAGGGTTGAAAGCATATAAAATAAATAACTTATAGAAAGGGAACAATGGGAATTAGGCGGCTCTAGTATATAACAGACCTAATAAGGATTTGGAGAATAAAAAATAGAAGAAGGATTCGTTGGTGTCTGGTGGTGGTAAGGGTTTTATATAGATTTTTCTTTTCTAGATTTCTTATTATTATTCCTTTTTCAACTATGTAATTGTGTTGTGATTTCTTTTGTATTTAAGATTGGATACAGTGAAGTGATTGATTTTTGAGAGGATTGGCTACTGTTACTTGGATTGAGGCAAGTTCACTTTATTTCTGCATTAGGAAAAATTTAGGAATTTTAAACTTGACCTTATAATAATCCTTTAGAAAAATAGGTTTGTGATGATTGTACCTTCTATGAGATTGATGTTGTGCTACTCTTAGGATTCATTGTTTTGGCGTATATTTTACATCCTTTCGGTTACCAATTCTTTATAATCCTCACTTGAGTCCGAAATCGAATTTAAACATACAACCTGTTGTGAATTTGCTGGATAAAACTGGATTAATACGGATTAATACGACTCTTTGAACCATTGGCTTGTTGTGCTTTTGCACGTGAGTGTGCAAATGTCGAAATGTGGTCTCGATCGAAGGTGTAGATATTCTTAATATAGTTAGTGCAGTTAACTTCCTGTATGTTAGAGACTCCACATGGCGTATGAATTCTTTGATCTTTTTGTGAAGTTGACTTGCAGTGGGCTTATTTGGATTTTGCAAATGTATATCAAAATTTAAAACAATATAGCAAATGAGTACGGCAGTTGTGGGTCTTTTGTGTTAACAGTATTTTAGAAAAGGCCACATTTACTACTTCCTTGTTATTTGGGAGTAATACAGTAGGAGTATGCTCCCTACAAATATTTTGAAAGAGCAATCAGTTAACTCTTTCGAAGTGGTGTAATGACAGTAGTTCTGAATACCACTTCTAGGGTATGTTTTGTACACCTGGATGGATCTGTTCCTTGCATTAGAAATTGTGAAGAGCGTAGGAAGGTTCTTTTAATATCTTGGTGATGTATTTCAAATTGTGATTGTAGTAGTGGTAAAAACAGGGTCTTTTCAGACTTGTGAAGAAAACAATTTTTCTAGATTTAAATTAAACAGGCAAATAAATAAAATAGTTCAAACCTTTAGAGAAAATACCAAGACTAGGATTCCACCATTAACCAATTAAATAGTAAATTCTAAATAATATTCATGCAATTCTATCTTTAAAAATAATTCTAATATTTGCCTCAAATATATTTTTGAAGTAATAATTGTAATCACAAAGTATAAAACATCAAAAGTTTTTAAAACCCAGCATGCTTCATCAAAATAATTCACAACTATTCAATAAAAACTAATATTTTAAATTCAATTCCATGCAAATAATCAAATAATAATATTGCAAATAAATAAAAAAATTAGAATTATACCAATCAATATGGACCAACGGCTTCCTCCGTCGTCTCGGCTAATGGGTTTAGCTCCTCATCCAAAAGACACACTCACAAGATGAATTCATGGCTAAAATAGGTGTTTTTATTGATGAATATAAGATGAAACAGAAATTTGCAACGCTGTAATGGTGTTACAGCGCCACTGTTACAAAGGGGTATGGTAATTTAAGACTGCTGTAAACGATAACTATCTACTGCTGTGAAACAACAACAGTGGTATGAAAATAAGTCTGCTGAAGAACGACTGACTCTGCGAGTCTGTTCTTCGTGTTCTTCAGAAGCTTTAATGGCAGCAGCAGCAGCAGCGTTGTCTTCTCTATAATTGCTTCTCCTAGGCTCTCATCGACTCTAAACTCTCTCCTAAAGGTTTCTAAACTTTCTTTGATGTAAACCAACACTTATATAGCCTTCAGATTCCCTAGAAACTCGATCAAATTCGAGAATAAATCTCTTATTCTTCACGTGCAGTTTGAACAATAATTCCATCTGTCGATCTTTGTATGCGTCTGTGAGCTATTCTATTGCTCCCAAAATCTTCTCTGACTTGAACTCAACTGTTTTGAAGTATATCCCACGCGAGAATCTCTCCCAAATCTTTCAAACCAATTCAAAACCCTAAACAGGGACCGTGTGCACTGTCTTGACTTTGTGTGGATTTTCTGACTTATCCAGCCCAATTAGATGGGTCTAATCGCTTCTAACAGGTCCCTTATGTCTTGTAGAGTCCGTGGGTACCAAATTTTCCCATTGAATCGCTTGCTAGGTCGCTCAAATCCTTGATCCAAAACTGTTGACGCTGCTGCCTTTTTTCCCGCCAAAATCCAGTTTTGAAACTTTGAAGATGACCTCCCCCTATCCAGTTCCGGTCTCCCTTTAGCAGATGCCTGGAAATGGGTCACCCCTTAGTAATTAGGTTACCCCTTATCCAAAATGAGAGTCCGTATAGTAATTTTCTCCCACGGGCGCAAAAACCATTTTTTAGCCAATTTCGCGGCAAAAGCTTTATTCTTCCAAAAACACCTACAAATACATAAAATAACCGAATAAGTACAATATCGAGTACTAACAATATATACAAATGAGCTATATTAGACACATAAATGCGTCTATCACTTGGATTTTCTGGTTATTTTGTATCTCAGTAATTAGTTTAAATGGTTGATTGTCTAAATTGGTTAAATTCAGGTTAGAGTTGCACTTGTATAGTTACTTATTTAACAAATTCTTAAATTTGTCGTGATCGGGATATATCGTGAACTTGCTTGGAGTTTAACTCCCGTTGATTAAATTTTTTTCAGGTGTTGATAGGGATCGTAAAGGAGTTTGATTATTCCAGTTCCGGTGGATTTTCCGCGGATATCTAACTGAGGGTGGACATGTACACTTCTTTTATTTTTATTTCCGCTATGTAGTTGTGAGGCAGTGGGGATACTTGCTTTGGGTAGACTTCATTTTTTTTTTTGTTAGTTCGACGTTAAAGGTGGATTGTATTATTGAAGTCATGAACACCATTACTAGACATTGTTATTTTTGTTAGGAAATAAAATTCCCTTTTTCATATACAATTGTAACGGAAATATGTTCCTAGTTTTCTATGGTTATGTACCTTGTTGCAGAAAATTAACGACATATTTTCTATTTAATCATCGGCCGGGGTTATGTAAAATTGTTGATGAAGTTCCCTTAAATGTATTTGTTTGTTCTTCAGTCATCAATCTTCTGGGTTATTCAGTGATGTCTGATACTCAATTTCAAATGAAAAATTCGCAAAATTTATGTGTGTCAAACTCAAAATTGAAGAGCTTAAATAAGGTTGAAACTGTCACGACCCTTTAAGCTCTTCAATTTTGAGTTTGACACACATAAATTTTGCGAATTTTTCATTTGAAATTTTGAGAGTGTAAAAAAGAGTTTGTGCTACATTAATTTGTGTTCGTTTTTGTTGTTCATCAAAGTGCTTTTAAATAACATCAAATTATTGTTAAATGCTGGAGACATATGCCCTACATTTAAGGACATCAAATATCTTAAGTACAAAATTGTGGTTTACTACTCAGTGATTTAGAAAATAGGTAATATGATTTGAATCGGTACCAAAATTTGATGGAGTTGGCGATATTAGCTTTTTAGAGACCCAAATACCATCACATCGTCCGCGTACACGATGTGAGAAAAGAAAAAGGGCTCATCTATCGAGTCCATTCCGGTCTCAAATGCTCGAGAAACTACGGGATAGGGTAATCTTTCCTAACAGGCTAACACCCATCTTACCTTCCTTTTTTTTTTTTTTTGCTGAGAAGCAAACTTTTCATTAACTAAGAAGGGACTTACAGGCATACCCAATCTGTTCACTCCTCACTAGATAGTTCAAAAAAGGAGGAAAGGAATCCCAAGATGCTTTAATACATAACTTCCTAGCCCGACATGCAAGCCGGTCCGCAAATTTATTCATAGCACGCCTAATATACACAAGTTTAAAAACACTACTACTAGTAAGGAGACTTCGAAAATCAACCAGAAGATCACTACATCTCCACCCAGCCGAGTGACTGACTCCGTTAACAAAATCCACCATTGGAAGGCAGTCACTAACAAACAAGACTTTGGACAAGTTCAACTCCCAGCAGTAGCTTCAGCACAAACTGCATCTGGAACAAGTCCAAAATCCGAACGAGAAAACTTTATTCTTCCTGCAACATCACATAAGATCATACCAACACCCATGTTAATTTTTTTTTTGAAAGAACCATATAAGTGTTAATCATTCTTTTAGTGTTGAGAATAACTTTATCGAAATTGATAGCAATTTTATGAAAGACAACTTCACATCTCAGTTTCCAGATGCACCACATTACAATTGCACCAATATTAGGCCAGCCCAACGGGAACGGCGACTGTCCTAGCCTAACATCAAACCATCGAAGAAAATAATCATCAGGCCAAGGGAAATCAAGGGAGATTAAATGATGCAAAGACAAAAAAAAACAAATATGAGAAGCCAACGGACATTGAAAAAAGAGATGAAAAACTGTTTCAGAATCATTATTACAAAGGGGGTAGCAAGGATCAATAGTGTTGTTATAGACATTCATAGTAGAGTTGACAGGCAGCATGTGAGCAAAAACCTTCCACATAAAAAACTTGATCTTTGGAAGACAATGAAAGGACCAAACCTTTTTCCAAAAAGCAGACTCTTCAGCATAACAATAATCATTAGTGTAGACTTTATATGCAGACTTTATGGTAAAATTACCATCCCTAATATGCGCCCACATGATTTTATCTTCACAGAGAAGATTCAGATGTATAGAATGAATCTTGACCATATCTTCAGGACAGAACAAGGTATTCAGTAGACCAAGATTCCAGGTATTATGATGAAAATCAATAAGCTCTATAACAAAAGTATAATTATTGAAATTAGGATTAATAGACAAAGGTGGGGCTGTTGAATATGGCAACCAATTGGAAGTCCAGATCCTAGTAGAGTTTCCATCATTTACTATATTTGACTTAAGAAAGCCAAGACTGTTAACTATTCCCTTCCAAATCCAAGAAGAGCTATCAGCAGCTTTATCAATTTCCAGCAAATTTTGGTTGGGAAAATACCTGTCTTTCAAAATACTAGAGACTAAATGATCAGGGAATTGAGTAATTCTCCAAGCAATCTTAGATATAAAGAAACGATTCAAAGCATACGAATTTTGAATACCAAGCCCCCCACAACTCTTAGATTTACCAATATCAAGCCAGGATCGAAAATAAGCCGCTCTACGAGGGTTTTTCTTCGACCACCAAAATGTTCTTTGAATAGAATCAAATTTAGATGTAAGTTTTTTAGGAAAAGAGTAACAGGACATATGATAAATTGCCAGGCTCGACAAAACATGCTTTGTGACAACAGTTCTACCAGCACCATTCAAATTGGTTTTTTCATATTACTTAGTCTAGCATAGAACTTATCAATCAGGAATTGAAAGGATTTCGTTATATCTCTATTAATAAACAGATGGGTTCATAGGTATTTTTCAGTGCTAGACAGAAATTTAATCCCTAAAGATCTAGACAACATTTTTATGTGTTTATGATGCATATTCTCACTTGTGAAAAAACAGCCTTTTCTAAATTAATAGCCTGACCCGAAGCTTTGGCAAACATATTTAAAATCTGCATAAGATTTCTAGCGTAAGCAATAGAAGCCTTAGAGAACATCTTACAGTCGTCTGCAAAGAATAAGTGGGTGATAGTAGGACTATTGTTCCTAATTCTAAAACCCTGGATCAAGTTATCCGATTCAGATTTTAATAACATATGTGAAAGAACTTCCATACAAAGTATAAAAATATATGGAGAGAGACAATCCCTTGCCTAATACCTCTAGAAGGAGAGAAAACTTCTCCCGGCGACCCATTTATAAGAACCGAATATGAGACAGTACTAATGCATTGAAAGATCAGCTGACACAAATCATCCGAAAAACCAAGTTTCTTGAAGACCACTATGATAAAAGACCATTTTAATCTGTCGAAAGCTTTCGACAGATCAAGTTTAATGTCCATATAACCCTTTTTCACCCTCTTTTTCATTTTTTAAAAGAATGCAGAATCTCATGACTAATAATGATATTATCCTGAATTTGTTTGTTAGAAACAAAAGCCGGCTGAAAAGGAGAGATAATCGAATCAAGCAAAGGTTTAAGACGATTTGTTAAAAAATTTGAGATGATTTTGTAAACAGAGTTGGTTAAACTGATAGGTCTAAAGTCATTAGGAGTCGAAGGATTATTCACCTTAGGAATGAAAGCAATAAAGGAATAGTTTAACTGTCGTAATAAAAACTTAGACTTAAAGAAATTCTGTATATGCTCAACCACCTAGACTGAAACAATGTCCCAGTTATCACGGAAAAACCCCGCCAGGAAGCCATCTGGACCAGGAGAGTTCCATGGCTCCATAATCTTGATGGTAGATAAAATTTCCTCCGTGGTAGGAATAGCCACAAGAGACAGGTTAATATCATCAGTGATAATAGGCTGAATATCTTTCAAAACATCTTGAATATCAACAAGATTAGGATTAGAAGAGTGAAACACTTTTTTAAAATAACTTTCGAAAAGAGAAACAACTTGTTCCCTAGACTCCATCTAGTTACCTTGCTCATTTCTAATTGTATGAATGATATTATACATGTTTCTAAGCTTAACCGAATTATGGAAGAACTGAGTATCTTTGTCGTAATGGATAAAATAGTTTATTCTAGCTTTTTTCTTATAGAAAGAGTTTTTCAATTTCATACCAATAGTCGAGCTGCTTAAAAAAATTTAAAATGAAATTACCTAAAGCAGGAGAGTACGGCATGGATTGAAGCTTTTCAATTTTGGTGTTCATTTTATGAATGGTATTTTTAATATGACCAAAGGAGTTGATATTCCAAAGACAAAGATCATGTTTCACATTTCTGAGTTTACCAGCCACAATGAAACTCGGAGAACCCTTAACCCACTTAGACCAGGAATTTGACAGAACATCTTTAAAGTCCGGGCTTAACTGCCAACATTTAAAGAACTTATACGAAATATATAGATTTTTTTCCAGATGAAACAGTTCAGAAGAATAGGACTATGATCCGAATAAACTCTACCTAGATTGGTAACTCTAGATTGAGGCAGGAAAGACACCCACTTATCATTCATAAACCTTCTATCCAACTTTTCAAAAATAGTTCCACTGGATTCCTAAACCTCCTATTGCGCCAGGTAAAAGGGTTACCAAAAGAAAAGACTTCATTCAGATTCAGATTCAGATCAATCATTCTGGCTCTAACAAAATCAGGGACCAGTGAATTTTCAGCAATACCACCTTGTTTTTCTGACTCATGCATAATAAAATTGAATACTCCTAAGAACATCCAGGGCATGTTAGCATCCTCATTAATACTACTCAGAATATTCTATTGGTTTCTCATACCAGTAATATTCAAAGACCCATACACAAAATAAATCAAGCAATTTTTAATACAGGGAGTTATATCACAAGTGATATGTATCATATTGAAAGAAGAACTAATAACTTCAATGCTAGATTTCTCAAAGTAACCGAGGGCAAGACCTCTAGATTTTCCCACAGAAGGTAACGTAGCGGAAGCGTAATAACTTGGATCAAGGATCCAAAAGATAGTGAAAACTAGTGTGAAATCAATAGATTCACAAAATCTATAAGAAAACTAGAGAACAATAACTAAATAAAATATCTTTGATAAATCAAAAAAGATAATAATGTTGAATGTGTAGAAATTCTACAAGACTAGGCCTCTTCTTATATAGGCTTCACTATTTCCTAAACGTCGTAAAACTAGAAAAAGGAAATCATGCTAAACTAGGAAACTATTAAGTTCTAGAACAGTTTTAGAATAGGGAAATCATAAAATTTAGGGAACAATTCTAGAAATAGAATAAGTTTTGACTATCATGTTCAAACGGGGGTGACTTGGTCTAGATGTCCTACATCAGACCCCCCTTCTTGAAAAAAACTCGTCCTCGAGTTCGATGTTGTAAGAGAAACCTCATTGCCTGGAAAATAAGGAAAGATATCCTTAACGTTGAATGTGGACGAGATATTCATATGAGCTGGGAGGTCAACAACGTAAGCATTGTCGCTGATCTTCTTGAGAATGCGAATGGGGCCAACCTTCTTGTACTTCGTCTTGTTGTAGGTTCCAGTAGGAAAACTATCCTTGCTTAAGTACACCATAACTAGATCACGAACTTTATAAGACCGAAAACAACGTCGATGATCAGCATCTAGCTTATACTTGGCATTAGCGGCTTCCAAGTTTTCTTGACCTTATCATGTAGCACTTGTAGGGACTCGATCATGTAATCAGATGCAACATTGGAACTAGGTACTGATGGTAAAGAGACAAGATCCAATATGTGGTTAGAAACCTTAGAATAAACGATTTGAAAAGGTGCATAACCTGTGGATCGATTAGGAACTGAATTGTAGGCAAATTCAGCTTGAGCAAGAGATAAATCCCACTGTCGTGGCTTGTCTCCAGATAAACAACGAATAAGATTCCCTAATGATCGGTTTACTACTTCAGTTTGCCCATCTGTTTGTGGGTGAGCTTTGCTACTAAACTGTAGTTTGGTTTGGAGACGAGTCCAAAGTGTCTTCCAAAACCAACTTAAGAATTTAGTGTCTCGATCAGAAGTAATGGTCTTTGGAATACCATGTAAACGGACTATCTCACGAAAGAAAAGATTTGCCGTAGTCACAGCATCCATAGTCTTCTTGCAAGGAATAAAATGTGCCATTTTTGAGAAGCGATCAACAACCACAAAAACAGAATCATGAGCTCTTTGGGTTCTTGGTAAACCTAGCACAAAATCCATTGATATATCTTCCCAAGGAGCATCTGGAACTTGAAAAGGAATGTATAATCCTGTATTTTGTGCATGACCCTTACTTCGTTGACAAATCATACAACGTCGCACAATATCATGGACATCCTTTTTGAGAGAATTCCAAAAACAACGAGCTTCAACTAAAGATATAGTCTTATTCGCCCGAAATGGCCAGAAAGACCACTACTATGTAACTCCTTAATAAGGTGTTCACGAATGGAACCATCAGGAATGCATAAACGACTACCTTTGAAAAGAAACCCGTTATGTAAAGCAAAATTGCCCGTACCTTGTTGCTTGGAAGAACATTTCTGCCATAGTAATGAAAATTCGGGATCAGTAGGATACAATTCCTTAAGAGAGTCAAAAGCAATCACTTCAGCACGGATGGTAACAATGAGAAACTCGCGAGCACTATGATTATTGAAACGGCTAAGTGCATCAGCAACTTTGTTGTTTAAACCAGACTTGTGCTGAATAGAGAAAGTATATTCTTGTAAGGTAGAAATCCAACTAGCATGCATTCTGTTGGATGGTGATTGATTCTGAATATACTTGAGGGCTTGGTGATCAGTATACAATACAAAATCCTTGTGTATTAAACAATGTCTCCATTTCTGTAGTGCACGAATCACCGCGTAGAATTATAACTCATAAGTAGACCACTTTTGACGAGCTTCTGTAAGTTTTTCACTAAGAAATTCAATAGGTTTACCTTCTTGTGACAAAACAATACCAACTCCTAATATAAAAGCATCGGAATGTACTTCAAAAAGCTTGTTGAAATCAGGTAGTGCAAGGATAGGAGCAGAAGTAAGCCTTTCTTTGAGTAATTGAAAGCTTGATTCAGCTTCATCCGTCTATACGAACCTTTTATCCTTCCAACTGTCAGTAATAGGGGCTGCAATAGAGCCGAAATCTCTTATAAATCGTTGGTAAAAGGAGGATAGACCATGAAAACTTCGAGCTTCGGAGGATGTCTTAGGAGTAGGCCAATCACGAATAGCAGTGATTTTAGAATCATCTACTTAAATACCATCAGCAGAAACAACGTAACCCAAAAACAGAACCTTAGAAGTGAAAAATTGACACTTCTTTAGATTGATAAATAATTCATTCTCTTTGAGAGCATTGAAAACAGCCCACAAGTGAGAACGGTGTTCTTCTTCAGATTTCGGATAGATAAGGATATCATCGAAATAAACCACAACAAACTTACCAATGAAGGGTTGTAGAACTTGATTCATAAGACTCATGAATGTACTTGGATCATTAGACAATCCAAATGGCATAAAAATCCACTCGAAGAGACCATCCTTTGTCTTAAATGCAGTCTTCCATTCATCTCCAAGTCGAATTCTGATTTGATGATACCCGCTTTTAAGATCAATCTTCGAAAATATCTTGGCGTTGGAGAGCATATCAAGCATATCATCTAATCTTGGATTTGGAAAACGATAACGGATTGTGATCTTGTTAACAGCTCTACTATTGATACACATACGCCAATTTTCATCCTTTTTAGGCACAAGGAGGGTGGGAACATCACAAGGACTCAAACTAGGTTGTATGAAACCTTTAGACAACAATTCATCCGCTTGACCTCGAAGTATATCTGTAGATGGGGAAAAAAGATTTGCTGATTTTTAAGGAATTGAGGAGACGATCGTATGGAGGAGACTCCTCGAACCGAGCGAAATGTTAAACCTCACACAGATGCACCGCTGCAAAGGGGGTGCTTTAGATTCGAGAGATCAATATGTAGTACTCTGGCCTAAATCAAGACAATGACCATTCCATAGTAAATTCGGTCACAAGAGAGGATGGGTTGATCTGTAGGAGGGAAGCTGGGAATGTGTGGAATCAATGATAATCAAAGATTGTGGGTGTATGAATTCTGAATATGATAAGCTCTGAATGATTGAAATTGCTCAATTGAGAGTAGTTGTTCAATTGATGAGTTGATGATCTCGTGTTGTCAATGAGACGTGAGATTGATGATATTGTTGATGTCGATGATTCAATCATGATTCAGAGACTTATTTATATTGCTGGAATTTTAGACACCATGATCCCATGAAGTGTGACAGTTGATGGAATCAAGGAGTGGGGAAGTGGAGATCGTGTTTGAAACCAGTTGCTCAACGTGTGGAGACTTGGTCAATTTTCCACCCACTACCTCGTGAATTCCTTCAACTGATTGCACGACTTGCTCACATTCCATCGTGTGTTTGAACACACGTGTCGTAGACCGCCAGACCAAAACCCTAAGTGATATTCCCCAAAGTGGCACGATTGACGTCTCGTGGTATGTTAGTCAATTGATGACTTCGTGGTTTGATGGGACGATGAGTCCATGTAGTTGCTGAGTTGAACATGATGTTCTGAAACTCATGAGATGAACATGTCATGAGACAGAGGTATAATTCTTACGATGAAGCGAGCAAGTATTGCTCATTCGATGGATCGTTGAATATTGATTGTTGAACCAATATTCCTTGGTTTGATCAAATTTATCATCTGAGCAAGTGTTGCTCATATGATGAATTGTTGAATATTTGATCGTCTGAGCATGTGTTGCTCATCTGATGGATTATTGGCAGCGTACCAAAAATATTAATTAGAATACTGGTCGTTGAACCGAGCATAATTAATAAAATTAATGACCATGAGGTCTTCGTAAAATTATTAAGGTTGGAATCTGGAATGATGATCCTTGGATTCAGAAACCCTAATTTGATCAATTCATGGTTCGTCAGAATTTTAACCATGGGACGAAGGAGGTAGCGACTACATGGGACCGTGGATCAACCATGTAGTGTCCATATGCTCACGTGAGCAAATACAAAGAACTCCTGAAGATTTGATGATTTGTTGGTGAAAAAATGATTAAATGTTGGTTTGTCATTTATTCGAAAATGCTCATCTGAGCCTTAGGTGAGAAAACCTAATTAATTATGACGGAGTGAGGACCGACCATGGGGTCATGAAACTGGCCCTGGTAGTCACGTGACCGCCCGATGATCACTTCATGAAAATCCAAAGTGTTTGGAAGAGTCTTGGACCTAATACGTGCAATTGTGCAAATTAGGTCAAAACCGTGAAACTTGATGGGACCGGCTTCTGTAAGCCAAAGAGCCAATCTTGGTCGGTCAAGATAGTGTGCTCGTATCCCCAAGGCGTCGACGTCTCAGTCCTGAGAATTTTGATATTTTCTGGCGTGCAATTGAGCATCCATTCGAGAAAATATGCCAAAATTAGGGTTTCGACGAAACTGAGGAAAACATCATGAGATGATGGAAAATAATTATAAAATAAGGAATAAGGAGGCGTGGGACCGCCGAGACAAAGGCATGGTCGGCCGGTCGTGGCCACGGTCCTGTGGTGCCTTTTCCCTAAGTTTATAATATTTTGATGATTTTATGAAAAATATCATGGATTTAAAGTGTTTTGATGAATTTAGGGAGTTTCCCTGAAGTGAAGGAGTTTCATGAGTTCAAGGAAGCCAAAAATACTAAAATAATAAAAACAAGGGCGTGTGGGGCCGTGGGAGGCATGGCCGGCCGTCTAGGGCCCGGTCCCACAAGTTTTCATAATTTTTAATATTTTTTAGGTATTTTTTCATGATTTGAGGGATTTTTTCCTAATTTGAGAGAAATACCATGAAATCAAGGAATTTGATAAATTCAAGGAAGATAAAATAATAATAAAATAAAGGGGCGTGTGGGACCGGCTAGGACATGGCCGGCCGACTAGGGCCCGATCCTACAAGTTTTTCATAATTTTATATTATTTATTTCCTAATTTTTGCAAAATACCATGAAATCAGGGAGTTTTTTCATGAAATCAGAGAAATAATGATAATAATAATAAAATAATGAGGAACCATGAGGTGTGGGGCCGGCTGGAACCAAGGCATGGCCGGTTGGCCAATGGTCACGCCCCACACTATTTTTCCTTAATTTTATATTATTTTCATGGGTTTATGAAAACACCATGAAGTCGAGGAGTTTCCTCGAGACGAAGGAGATTTGATAAAACGAGAGAAATTTCATCAAATCATGGAAAATAATAAAAATGCATTAAAACTATAAAACTGGCGTGGGATTGACCACGACACGGTCGGTTGGTCGTGTGTCCGTGCTCCCAGCACCCTGGTCAATATTTTTAATTATTTATTATTTTCTTCCCTATTTTGCATAGGTTCATCGTTTCGTTGTATTTTGAAATACTTGTGACTGTTAGTGCATTGTCGTTGAATACACTTCGACCATAGAATCTGAGTAATTAAGATTTATCTATTACTATTTATGAGACCAGTTGTGGATTCGATCATGAAATCGGAGTAATGAGATAATATAGTTATTGCTATTCTATGGGATCAAGTTGTGGATTCGATCATAGAATCAGAACAGTTGTTATATTCCATGGGACCAGTCGTGGATTCGACCATGGAATAGGAGCAATAATAGATTATTCTGGGAATTCAGTAGTGAATGTCACGGCAGAATTAATCTTAATTAGGAATAATTAACTTTGTGGCTCTATACTAGCAGAGCAAGTTGTATAAGAGCATTAATTATCCTGATATGAGCTTGTTGGTAAGTCATATCCTTTATATAGTCAGGGTAAACTCGTTGTTTGTTCCTGAAGACGTTATCGCTCTATACTAGCAGAGCAAGCTGTCTAGGAGCCGTCCATCTCGTGATGCTATATAGAAATAATCACTGAAAGTGTTCAGTGTTCATGAGATATGCCGTTGTCCAGTCGTAAGACTACATATCTACATGTACTTTGAGAGATAGTACTCTCCGTTGAGAATTCGATGAGAGACCCGTGTCTTAATACTCACGTCTGATTGCTGGATCAGAGCTTCGTATAATTATGAGTTCACGATTTTATCCCTTGTTGTGAATCCACCATCTACATTAAGTCCCCTTCTTACTGAGGAAAGTGGTGTTCCTCAGTCAGCATTAAATGGTGATTTTTCGGCCATAAATAATAATACCAGTAATTGAACTTAGTCGTAAGTTGAGACGTTACCGGATTTAGAGAGCATGAGCAAACCACGACTTTATGAAGGCTTCAATGTCATGATTGGAGCGTCGTTTGATGAGCATAAATTGATGTTGAACCGCTGGTTTGGACGACGAGTCCGTGGTCGGTTAGGATTCGCGGGCCGGGCCCAATAAGGAAATCCTTGTGAAATTAGGTTTTGGAAATAAAATTTAGTATAAAAGGAATTAATCCTTTTCTTTTTTTTATTTCTCCTTCACACACACGTCCAGCACCTTCATCACCTCTCCATCACCTTCACGTCAGCAGCGAGTGGAGGAAAAAAATTTGCCGGAGCTTCGCCGCCGCCGTTGGCGCCGGCCGACTCGCCCAGGTGTGTTTTTTTTTTTTTGCTGATTTCATGATTTGTTCATTTTGATCGTGATTAAGTTATATACATGTGTGTATATTAGTGTGAGTTTTATGAAAAAACCCTCGTTTTTGAAAACGTATGTTCGTTCGATCGTTAGTTTTGAAAACTAACTATAATCCCTGATTCACGAGAGATTTTTTTTAGTATATGAACCTAGGTCCAGTGATAAAACTTAGTGTATGAGCTTTCATGTGTGCCATGGTTTTATCATAAAAGGAGTAAATTTTCACGAAATCGAAATAATCCTTCGTTTTAAAGACAAATTACGACGACTCGAAGGAAAATTCATATGATGAACTTGTGTCCAGTGATAAAATTTTGCTTATGAGCTTTCATGTAAATACAAAACTTTATCATATGTATGAGATGTGAGCTTTCACAATATTTTTGAAATAACCTTCGTTTTAAAGACAAATAACGACGATACGAAGGAAAAATATTTTTTTTTATATGCAGCCGTGACATATATTGTGAAAATATGATGTATATTTTATTTGCATGATTTGTTTCATTAGATAAAATCCTTGAGAATTTATGTATGCAAGTTGCATTAATTGTTTTTTCGAAAAATCAAACGTGGTTTTGAGGAACCTTCGAAGATAGACATATATTATGATGAAATATTTTATTGTTATAAACTTCATAGGTCAGTTGTGTGAATGTTCACATTATGAAAATTGTGTCCGTGATTTCATGAAAAATCAGTTTCGGAAATTAAATAAAGTTTCGTTCGTTTTTGCAGTTTTCGAAGAGACGAACGATTTTGAGGTGTTAACTCTAGCATAACTACTACCATTAGGAATTGTAAAAGGTAAGAGTTCAGAGTTACCTTTTTTGCTGATGTTGGTTTGTTTACATAGTAGTAATCTTTGATCTTCCGGTTCCAGAAAATGTCGACCAACAACAACAGCAATTACGATTACTGGTATTCCTCTTCTTCCTCTGGCTCTCTGATGAGGATTCCGACGCTCCTGTAGCGAAATCAAAGGCTAGGGTTACCCATGAAGGGGCGAAGCCTAATGTTCCCTTGGGTGAGCGAAGAGTCTCTTTTGCTGAACTCAAGAAAAGAGAGCTGAAGACAAAAAGGAGGATGCCCGTCAACGTGAAAGATCGCACCCGGCGTAAGAGACAGAGGGTTGAGGAGAAGCGTGATTCTTGGATGGGTGCCTTCTGATTCTGATGCTGATGCTTCTGAAGAAGAGATCACATGGGAACCATCCGAGCGTTACATTAAGCCTGATCGATATGAAAGAGAGCATCAGAGGATGATGAAGAAAATTGAAGCTGAAGCTGCAGCAGAAGATGACTCGGATTCAGATGATGATGATATTATCTTCCGTCCACCGGACTTCACCAATGATTCTGACAGTGACTCTGAAGAAGATGATTCCGAGAAGGATAGTGACGATGAATCTGACAATTCGGATGAGTCCGACGAGAGTTTTTACTTCCATCTTCTTTAACGTTAGAGCATTCCCTTTTAGTCTTCATAGTGGATATCTTTCTTTTGACTGTTTAAATGACTTTACTTCAATTAGACTTTTCTTCTGAATGATGAACATTTTGTTAACGTCGATTTCTTCTAATCCATGACATGGACCAATGTCCATACATCCAAATTCATCATGACTTGTCGATTTTCATGAGAAGTAACATAACACACGGCTGAGAATTCATGACGTGTACAAGGCCGCGTGGCCTATCCTTTGACCCGTGATGTTCAGTCCCCAGTGTTATTTTCCTCCGCGTCTTCAGTATCGATCTTTGAAGCCTAGGGTTTCAGTGAAACTCGTAACTGAGTTGATATTCGCGATGATATGACTATCGCCTGATATATATATCTTCAAGACTCCAAATCTATGATCCACGCAAATATTTCTTCCATTCCTGAGTCAGTTTCATCGTGCAGAGAAGTTTTGATCCTACCTCCTTGCCGTCATGTCGAGCAATAGCATTTCTTCTCAAGATGATCTTCAGTCGAAGCGTGAAATAGCAACGTCTATCTCAGTAAGTTGTACACTTCTTCTTCTTCTCCTTTCTTGTCTCTGTTCGATCGAGATTGTTGATCACAAGAGAATGATTTGTCGTAGGACTGTAAGAAGAATGCTACTCCTCATAATGCAAGGCCTAAGCGGACTGTTAGAGCTCCTGCCCGGTATGGATCGGCTCGTGCTGAAGCTGGATCGTCTGTAAGTAAACCTATGACTCTTGAGATTGTACTGAGTCCCGGGATTAACACTCCTTCGTTTCTCATCGTAGGCGGATGTCCGTGTCGTCGTCGATGCTAGACGAAGAAAGAGTGGAAAGTCCGTGACCGTGGTTGAGGTTGAGGAAAGCAGCAACCAGGCATGTGAAGATTCTGCAGGATCCGTGGAGACTGGAGACAGTGTCCATGCTCGTGAATACCCAACCGCTGGACTTTATTCGAAGCCCATTGATTAATACCTTCCCAGACAATGAAATGGTCGGGATTCGTGATTCCCAAATGTCATGCGCCTGTACACCAAGATTGGAAGAGTATGGTCACATTGCTACCACAGAAGTGTGGAAAGGTTTTCTTCCAACCTTTTAACCACGGTAGCGGGGCTATTGCCGATCATCGAGGAAATGAATCAGATGCACTTGCGAGACGTCAAAAACCATGAACTGCACAATGGGATGAAATGATCTCGAATTGTGAGATATTGCGATTCAATGTAAGCTGGCTCCGTCGTCGTCTTGAGATAATCAAGGTTCATAAGGCGGCAGAGGCTGCTGATGCAATTTCCATGAATGCGCTTTACTGGATGAGGAGAGGATACTGGCTCTGGAGTCAGCAAGGGTTGAGAAAGCGGTCGAAGACTTGAAGGCAAAGACCAAGATTTTTCAGAAGAAGCTTGACGAGGCTTCTTACAGGGATTATCCGTTGCTGGATGGTTTGCTCTGAGTGAGCATTTGTGGTTGTTGTTTTTGAGTAAATCTGAGTTTCTAGTTAGGTGAAACAGTTGATCATGGTATGAACGAATTTTGCTCATTTATGAAATGTTTAATGAACAAAGGAGCATTCGCATGCTCTTTGGAGGAATGAAATTACATTTTTGAAAATGCTTGAAATGATGAAGAGGTAGTTTGTTTCATGGATCAGGCATAATAAGCTTTGAGCCATTTGCCATTGATGATGTTTCCTTCCTTTCCTCCATTGATTGCTAAAATTTTGTAGTATCCGCTAGACACTGCTTTGATAACAACATATGGCCCTTCCCATTTAGGAGAGAACTTAGGAGCAACATGTCTTGTTGAATGTGCTTTGCCGTCTTTAATACCAAATCTCCTACTTGAAATGTTCGAGGTCTTACCATTTTGTTGTAGGCTCTGGAGATCCTCTGTTTGTAAGCTTCCACATATTTTTCCACCTTGGTTCTCCTTGATTCCAGCATATCTAGCTCAGCGATTCTTGATCTGGAGATTTCGCCTCATCCCATTGTACACCACTGGATGCTGCAATCCTGGCTGAGGGAACTTTGATTTCTGCTGGAAGTATGGTCGGCTCCATAGACAAGGGAATATGGCGAAGTACCGATCGAGCTCCTTGGTGCAGTTCTGTAAGCCCATAGAGCCATGGGTAATTGCTCATGCCATGATCGAGGATTGTCATGAATCGTCCGACTGATAATCCTGACCAAAGTCTTGTTGGTACTTTCTGCTTGACCATTTCCTTGTGGATAGTAAGGCGTGGAGAAGATTTGTTTGATCCCATATTTATTGAGCAGCTTCTCAACATCTTGATTGGCAAAAGGAGTTCCGTTATCTGTGATGATATGCTTAGGAACTCCGAATCTGCATATTATGTGCTCTTTGATGAAGGCGGCAATCGTAACTCCAGTGGTGCTTCGAAGAGGAATAGCTTCGACCCACTTGGTGAAGTACTCTGTCGCAGTGATGATATTCATGTTGTTTTGAAGATGCTGGATTGATCTTCCCAATGATATCTAGTCCCCAGCTGTAGAAAGGCCACACACTATTCACAGAATTCAACGGGAGACAAGGAGTGTGGATGAGATTACCATGGGTTTGGCATTGGTGACACCTCTGAACGTGTGCGGCTGCATCATCTTCCATGGTTGGCCAATAATTTCTCATGAATTTGAAGAAATAGTTTCCTCTTTCCTTGATGTTCTCCATCATGTACTTCCTTCAGGATTGTAGGGATTTCATGTTCGGCTAAGCACCTCAGTAAATTTCCACCAAAGCTTTTGCGGTATAAGATCCCATCGAGATAGACGAATCTCTTAGCTTTCTGAATGAGTTTGACTGCTTGCTTCTTTTCCAGTGGTAGTTCGTTGTCCCGGAGGTATTTGATGTAAGGCTCCTCCAGTCCCCAGTGTGGTGGACTCAAAACCTCCAAGTGATGAGGAGGTGTTTGGAATCAGGACAAGATCCTTGTAAAGCTCTTGACTGAGTTCCATGGATGGCCAGTAGTACCCCATTCTTTGAAGCTTTCTGTAAAGTGTTACCACTAACGTTTGCCCGCTTCCTCATGTATGCGCTTGAGTGTTCTTCCGCTTCGTCGCTCCCAAGACATCGTGATAGAGATCCATCAGGGTTTCGATAGTATAGCCCTCCATGAAGCAAGAAGTAGTTTTCAATTCCTTGAGGCTGACTTGGCCTTCTGAAAGAGCTGCTCAATTCATGAATGATGGGTGCTCGCCAATCGTTCGCTGGAATGTCTTCGATCTGAGTGAGCCAAGTTGAAGATACGTACGCCTCTGTACAGTGATCGTTTTCTCTGCTCCTTCGAATTGCAGCTTGGAGGCGAGAGTTGCTAGGCAATCAGCATGCCTATTGTTAGTCCGTCCAGTATGGACGATCGTTGCATCAGCAAAATAGGTCAACAGTCGCTGAGCTTCGGTTCTGAATGGAGCAAGTGTGATTTCCTTGAGAGAATACGTTCCATTCATCTGGTTGACCAATAATTTTGAATCCCCCCTTATCTCAAGGTGTGTTGCTCCTGCTTGCTTGGCCAAGGATAATCCTAACAGGAAGGCTTCATATTCTGCTGAGTTGTTGGTGCAGTGGAAATCTAACTTGAACGAATGTGAGAAAATTTCACCAGATGGAGACACCAATACTATGCCCGCTCCTCCGGTGACACTACTAGGGGTGGCAGATCCATCAAAGTATAGAATCCATGTTTCTTCCTTGATGACCAAGATGTCTGGGAATTCGTCGGGCACTTCTTCATGTAGTGTTATTGTGTCTTCCTCTGGAAAAGCAGCGAGCAAGTCTGCGACCGCTTGAACTTTGATGGCTTTAGGTGGCGTGCAATCTATGTCAAATTCTGACATCTGGAGTAGCCACTTCGCTGGTCTCCCTATCAAGGCTGGCTTTGATAACAAGAACTTTATGGGATCAGCTTTGGAGATGAGTATGACCATGTTAGATAGTAAGTAATGTCTGAACTTCTGGATTGCATGTACCAATGTCAGGCATGCACTTTCGGCCTTTGGATATCGGAGTTGAGCATCTCTCATTGTGCGGATGAAGTAGTAAATCGGTCGTTCGACGCCTTCGTCGTCTTCCTGAGCGAGGAGTGCGCCGATGGCGACGTCACTGGAGGATGTGTAAAGAATCAGAGGTCGTCCCTGCACCGGATACCTCATGACGGCCGGTGACAATAATATTTGTTGTATTTTAGGGAAAGCTTCTTGTTGAACAGCTGTCTAGTGAAGCTTGCTCCTTTCTTCAGCAGAGGTGCGAACGAAGCAATGAGTTGAGCTAATCCAGGAATGAAGCGTCGAATATAATTTACCTTGCCCATAAAGCTCTGTAGTTTCTTCACGGTACGTGGATGAGGCATGGTGGTAATAGCTTTTGCCTTGTCTGGGTCGACTTTGATACCTTCAGCCGTGACCAGGAATCCTAAGAATTTTCCGGAAGAAACTCCGAATGCGCACTTTAAAGGATTCATTTTTAATTTGTATTCTATGCATCTTTCAAAAACCTGCCTTAGAAATTCGTGATGATATGCTCGAGTCTTCGATTTTACCACCACATCATCAACATAATCTTCTACTTGCTTGTGCATCATGTCGTGGAATATGGCAGTCATGGCTCGTTGATAGGTGGCACCAACATTCTTTAATCCAAAGGGCATCACAGTGTAGTGAAAATTCCCAATGGGAGTACGGAACGCAGTCTTGTTGGCGTCATGTTCATACATCTTGATCTGGTTGTACCCACTATAGACGTCCATGAATGAGAACATACCATGACCACTGGTTGCATCGACGAGCATGTCAATGTTGGGTAGAGGAAAATCATCCTTTGGACAACATTTATTCAAGTTCCTGAAGTCGACACAACATCTGATTTGACCATTTTTCTTCTTAACAGGTACCACATTTGCTAGACACTTTGGATGAAGAATAGGCTTGATGAACCCTGCTGCCAACAATTTCTGGATTTCGACCTTGATTTGCTCCTCGACTTCGTGTCTAAATTGTCTGGGCGGTTGTTTGACAGCTTTGGAACCACGGACGATGTGCATGTGATGGGTGACGAGTTTGTCATCCAGACCCGGCATTTCTTCGTACGTCCAGGCGAAGACATCTTGATATTCTTTCAATAATTTTATCAGCTCGGTCCGCTCCTCTGATGATAGCGCTGAACTGATCAGGATTTTTCTTGGATCGTATTCAGTCCCAATGTTGATTGTTTCAAGATCGTCAGTGGTAGAGTCAGTGTCGTCCTATAGTTGTCGTGGGGCATCTTGGACTTCTTCTTCAAGTGATAGCTCACTCTGACACGATTCTTCATGGTGGGGAGACTTTTCATCGTTCTCCCCGATTAATTGCTAATATTTCAGTCGGCGATAAATGACTCTCGCTTCTACGTCTCGATCGGTCGTGAAGTTTGACCCTGGAGTTGAGACTTGATCATTATGGCGTTTAGTCGGTGTAGTAGGTGACTTGATCATTTTAGCAGCTGAGGATGACGGATCGTTATCAGCCTTCTCGATAGTCTTCCATCTTGGAAGTGGAGTACTGCGAATCCTGCTTGGAGGTTCCGGGACGCCTTTTTGAGATTCAAGGAACTCAGTATCATAGACGGGAGCATAAGGAGATGATGAAGCCGGAATGCGAACGATCTTGTTGTCGAGCAGGGCCTTCATGCATTGATGGTATGTTGAAGGAAACACCTTGTTATCATGGAGCCATGGGCGTCCTAGTATTATATGGTAGTCAGGTTCTTGCTCGATCACATGAAACTTTGCTTTCGATCGAATCGGCCCCACCCTCAAATCTATGTATGCATATCCATATGTATGGCTTTGACTTCCTTCAAATCATGTCATTAGGATGGGATACGGAACGATTTTACCTTGTGGGAATCTGGCCATCCTGAGAGTCTTCATAGTGACAATGTTGGTGGAAGCACCGGTGTCGACAAGAGCTCTTCTAAATTCGGTGCCTTTGATGAAACCAGTGACATACAATGCTCGGTTGTGTCCTTCATCCGTCATGCGATCTTCTTCTCCAAAAGAGATGTTGTCGATCGAATGCCCATGCACTAGGGAGACTTCTTCAACTGATGGTGTTGGTGGCGTTATTTGCACGCTGGATGATATCTGGTTGAGTGCTGAAAATGTGTCTGTGCGCTGATCCCTGGAGAAGTGCATGAGTTCACATAGATTTTCAATCAAATGTGTGACCTCTTGTTCCACCGGCTTCTCGTATGTGGTGAAGTTGTTGATTTGAGGGTCGGATGACGCTTCAGTCCCTGGTGTTGAGGATTCTGGAGCGGAGATACCTCCTAACTCGGATGTTAATTGACAGACACATTTTTGTGTCTAATTTGATCTCAATACTATATATTGTTGGCACTCGATTTTGTACTAATTTTGGTATTTTATGTCTTTGTAGGTGTTTTTGGGCAATAAACATTTTTTGGGAAAAATCGGCTTGAAAAGTTGTTAAAGGCGCCCGGAGGCCAAGTGTTATTCGGACTCTCACTGTTGGTTAAGGGGCACTCAATTACTAAGGGGCACCTTCTTCACTATTTGCACCCACAAGGCAAGTGCTAAAGGGATACCCGTACTGGATTAGGGGGAGGACATCTTCTTCCGAACTTCAAATTCAGAAAATGGCGGGAAGAAGCTTCACATGCTACAACAGAAGTAAGGTTCGCTTTCTAGACTGGAATTAAGAAGACTCAATGGCTAAAAATATTTGTGATGACTTGATTGGGCGTAACAGGCTTGGTTCGGGTCTTTGGTTCGGCTGCAAATGATTAAATAATCATAGAGAAGAAAACACGGCAGGATAGTTTTCTCGGGTGTTCTGGTAAGGATTGGAAGGAGATTTAACCGGAGTTTGACACGGGATTGGAACCATATTTTCTTGTTGAGTATAAACAGGTATGGTAGGTCAACTGGATTCGAGAAATTAGGGATGCTGCATGGACTTTCATTGAAACTGGGACATAAGAATATCGGGTTTGGCTTTGTGCTGCCTCGTGTCTTCTGTGTGTTAGTATTTTACTGGACGAGTTTCTATCAATCCTAGTCGAGTTTTCCGAAGTATGGAGTGTTCCAGCAACAATCATCAGCGTGCCGGAGATAAACCAGGAAAGAAATCCCGCAGCTTACACGGAGAATATCTTTTATTGATTGCGAGGATATTTTGGGTTGCTTTGGATATAAAAAGGAGTCTAGAGAATCAGAAGGAGGATGGAGAGTTTGGGAGAGGAATAGAGCACCACAGAGTCGAAAAATCAAGCTGCAAAAACTCCATTTCTGCTGCTGCAAAGCTGAAGAACACGAAGAACAGACTTACCAGGACAGTCATTTTCCAACAGTGAACAACGACACTTAGCCGTGGGTCGTATAGCTACAGTGGTTGCGACAAATAGTGACAGTCGTAGAAGCTACAACGTCAGTAACAGTTTATTGTTGTATCTGTTACAATTATAACTGTTACAAAGGCCCTGTTTTATACATTTTCTCCTTCTAAACACCTTTTTGAGCAATGAAAAAAATCCTTTGAATGTATTTTCACCATGCAGATCTAGACCCCAATCCTTGGGGCTATGGAGGAAGTCGTTGTTTCGGTAAAAGTGATACATTTCTATTTTTAATTAATTATAACAACTCTATTATGATTTTGCTTTGAATTAAAACTTGATTTTATGATTTTAATTAGTTAGGTGTATTTTCTCTTGATAGAATATGCTTTCTTTAGGGTTTTGATATTCTATGCTTGGATTAACATCTATTCTTTTGAAAATCTACATGTCTAGGCAATACTATTAGAATCAATTTGAATGTTGAGTTGCATAATTATTGTTTTATTAAATCATTGATATCGACCAATGGTTTCCTAGCCCCGGTCTCTCTATAATTTTTACAACACTTTTTAATTGAGTTTGTTATTTTTATTTATAAAAATTAAGTCTAAAAAAGATCTTCCTTCACAAGTCTCAACGAACCTTTTACTACAACATCATTGAAAATAACCATCAATTTTTGGCGCCACCGACGGGGACTTGTCTTTAGGCTAGAGTTTTTAGATTTTTTTTTTCTTTTTTAGGTTTTTATTTGTTTTATTTTATTTGTTCTTCTTTGCGTTTTTGGATTTTTGTCTTTTTCTTTTACAGAATTTGGAATTGGAGCGAAAGAATATTTTGCCAAAGCTTTTGGTGAATACTTAAAGACTTGGAGTAAAAGGCAAAGCGAAAGGAGCGAAAGAAGAAGATTTTTTTTATTTAATAAAAAAAAAGAGACAAAAAAAAAGAGAGACATTTTTATTCTTTTTAGATATTTTTTTTTAAATTTTTTTTAGTCTTTTCTTTTTCTTTTGCACTTTATTTTTTTTGGACTTTGGACTTGGACTTTGGACATTCTTTTTTTTTAAACCCTACAGAAGGGTAGTATTAAATATTAAACTGTTTGCAGAGAAGGACGGCGATTGCGATATCTCCTCGGCCCCTCGGGTTCGTACATGACATAGGAGTCGTGGCCCGAGTCGACTTCAACGGTTCATCCCCCGTCTGGAACGGGAGGTAAGTTTGTCGAAACACTCGTGAATCCCCTGTCAGCGAGTTACTGTCTTCCTTTGTGTGAATATATGTCGAGGAACTGAATACGGCTGCTTTAATTTCCTAGTAAAGGGCAAGGACTGGCCATACAAGATAAGGGTTCGGATTTCATCACCGTTATCTTCTTGCCCGCCTTAGGAAAACGATACCAAACGCGAACCTAAGCTTAAAACACTGACTAGAACGAGACCTATAGGGTAACGAGCTTAATAGGAAAGTCGTTCGAAAAATATTGGTTACTCTTTTAAGCATACTTCGAAGTTCATGATGGTTTCTGTGAGTTGAATGCGTGACTGCGCCGCCTTGTAATGCGGTGAGGCCTTGGGTATCAAAGCTCCACGCAGCTTCCCTCGCTTCTATTCAACTTACTTTGACTCGGCTTGATTCCAGAGGGGTTTGCTTAAATTGTAACGAATTCCCTTTCGAAGGATTAGAAGCTGGTGTAGAAACAATCTAAGTGGAGCCATCATGCTTTTTGTTTGCTAGAAATCAGTAGGTTTGTTCTGGTGAAGTCACCCTTGTTTGTGTTTGCATATAACTTCCCTTCCTTTTAGGACTTTTCTTTTTATTTTGTTTTTCTAGTGTATGCCCGAGGTTATTAGAGAGCGGGCTTGGAAAAGAAACACTCTAGGTCATTTGATTAGTGATAAACCTAGTAGTTCTTCTTGTGAAGGCGGGGAGCTCGAAGACTCTTCTTTTGAGAACCCCGTTTTTGGAAACTTCAGTTTTGAGAATCTGTCTCTCTGTGAAGAAAGTACCCCTAGTACTTCAGTTGTGCCAGCGATGACAACTTTGAAAGATTACATGTTCCCAACTAGGACCAACCGAGCTTCGTGCATTAAATTGCCATCCAATACAGCTAATTTCGAGATAAAACCTAGTATTCTTCAGATGATCCCTATATTCTTAGGAAAAGATGATGAGAACCCTTATTTTCATATTAGGGACTTTGAGGAAATTTTTGGAACAGTTAGAATAAAAGACCTTACTGATGAATTTTGAAACTTAAGATGTTACCCTTTTCCTTGAGAGATAAAGCCAAGAACTGGCTGAAAAACCTACCATCTGAATCCATTGAAACATGGCAGGAACTTATTGCTGCTTTTTATATGAAATTCTACCCTAAGCATAAAACTACAGCTGTTAGGCAGAAAATTAGTGTTAGTGTGCAACAAGAGGGAGAGTCTCTTTATAGGTTTTTAGAGAGAATCAATGATCTCTTATCCCAGTGTCCTCACCATGGATTTGATAAGATGAAACTTGTAGAAATTATTTATGAGGGTTTAGACTATTCGACCAAAGCCATGGTCGAGTCTATGTGCGCTGGTGAGTTCACTAGTAAAAATGCTGATGATGCTTTTACCTTCTTAGGAGCTGTCGCTGAAAAATCCCAACAGTTGGAGTCTTGTGTTGAACCCCCTAAAAGAATCTTGGTTAATAGAAGTAGCACCAATATGGTAGATACAAGTTTTGCGTCAGATGCTAAGTTTGCTGCTTTGTATAAAAGGTTAGAAACTTTGGAAATGGGTCAGTCTAAAAATAGGTCCCTTGTTGAACCTAATAGAGCATCTCAAGTCTCTAGTTGTGGAATAGAGCCCGATAACTCATTTTGGGAAGGTCAGGTTAGTGAAGAGCAAGCTCGTGCTGTCTATAACAATGCTAGGATTGAGAACCGTCAGAAGTTTGACCCATACTCAGAAACCTACAACCCTGGTTGGAGAAACCATCCTAATTTTTCTTGGTCCAAGGGCCAGAATCAAGGTCAGCCTAGTAATACTCAGCCTCCCCCAGGTTTTGGTTATACTCAGAACCCTTCAGATCAAACCCAGTTTCAGAACACTTCTGAGAAAAAGATCTCTACCTTAGAAGAAGCTCTTACTATGTTAGTAAAGAACCATGATATGTTATCAGCTAACCACCTTAGCTTTCAACAAGAAGCCATGCAGAACCATAAGGATAATTCCCAGACTCTTGCTAAATTAGAAATTCAAGTCGGCCAAATAGCTAAGTATTTAAGTGAGAGAGAAGAAGGTAAGTTTCCTAGTCAAACTCAAGCCAATCCTAGGGGGGTCCATCAAATATCTTTAGTTGGTGAGGAATCATCAAACCATGTGAACTCGATAAAAACCCTCAGGAGCGGTAAAACAGTAGACAATAAGGTAGCCATGCCTAGTGAACATACTGTAGTTCCACCCTCTACTTCCCAAGAGGAACCCATAACTGAGGAAACTGAAACAATTTCTAAGGAGTCCCAAGAAATTCCTGATAGGACTATCTTTGTGCCTAGAGCCCCATATCCTCAGTTGTTAACCCCAACAAAGAAGGAGTCAACTTTCAACGAGATAATGGAAATATTTAAGCAGGTGAACATCAACATTCCTTTATTAGAAGCAATTAGGCAGATGTCTGCTTATGCCAAGTTCCTTAAAGATCTTTGTACAAGAAAGTGTAAGCTTAATGTTCATAAGAAAGCCTTTTTAGCTGGTCAAGTAAGTTCAATTCTTCTAAACCAAACACCCCCTAAGTATAAGGACCCTGGATTCCCTACCATATCTTGTGCAATTGGTAACCACACTATCGATAAGGCATTACTTGACTTAGGAGCTAGTGTTAACTTACTCTCGTATCATGTATACACCCAGCTAGGTCTTGGTAAGTTGAAACCGACCAAAATGACGCTACAATTAGCTGATAGGTCTGTCAAAGTCCCTCGTGGTATCATAGAGGATGTTATGATTGAGGTTGATAAGTTTATTTATCCAGTGGATTTTGTTGTTTTAGACACCCAGCCAGTTCAGGACCTAAGTGCTCAAATCCCGGTGATTTTAGGTCGCCCATTTTTAGCCACAGCTAACGCTGTCATCAACTGTAGAACCGGACTTATGAACATATCCTTTGGTAATATGACCACTGAACTAAATGTCTTAAATGTTACTAGACAACCTTCTGAGAATGATGAATTAGAAGAAGTGAATATGATTAGCACTTTAGTTCAGGATATAGTTCAGGATAATTGGCATGATACTCTATTGGGAGATTCTTTAGATGAATTTGAGGAAACCATTCTCTTATACCAGATGTGTGATCAATCTTTAAAAAAATCCCTTGAGTATTTTAAAGACTCTACGGACCCTGAAATTCAGGCAATAGTGTTAGGTCTTTCTGAGAGTAATGATAACCATAAGATTGGGGGTGGAGAATTGGAAGAATCTCTTGAGTATTTTAAGTACTCTGAAGATCCGGAAATTCAAGCAATAGTTAGAGGTTTGTCTGTGAGTAATGAAAACCCTAAGTTTGGGGGTAGTGATGGTTCTTATGATTGTCACGTATCCCTAATTAGAGTCCCTAACTTGGGACTCGAGCTTTGTGCATCTGAGATATCACTTGAGTCTATTCAGACTCCGCAACCCGATCCACCTGATACTGTCCAGGAGGTAACTCAGGTATTAGAGACCCGTTTTTCGAATGAATCTATTTATCAAGATACACATAAGAAGCTCAATTATGAAAACCTTAGACGAGGATGTGCTCCTTCTTTTCATTTTTCTGAACCAGTGTTGTTGTCTCATATTTGTGTTAGCTCTATTTGGTCTTGTGGACCCACAATTGTTTCGACTATTGGTATACGACTTTGGGAGGTGGCAATCCTTTTTGAGGTATTTGATGTCTATCTAGAGACTTTAAATTTAGCATTTACTGGGAGGCACCCGCGCTCATGCGACACGGTAATATCCTTCCTTGTTTCTTTTCCTCAAGTGGTAACAGTTTCTCCTTGTTCATGCTTTTAATTTCATTTTTAGAACATTGAGGACAATGTTAGATTTAAGTTTGGGGGTGGGGAAGAAACTTTTTGTTAGCTGCAATAAATAAACTCCAGAGCCTATAAGTTTATGTTTATTAAGGATGGCATTAACCAATCTAAGTGGATGGAAGCATTTTGGTTGTAGGAGTTGAGGAACCAATCTGACTAAATGGAAACATCTAAAGAGTATATTCATAAAAACACATAGCTCAGGTGTTAGAATTAAAAAAAAAACATGGTAGTTTCGCCATATCTCGTTGAATCCTAATCCTTCTGTTTTTATTTTTTAAGTGATTTGGTGGGGCACACGATTCAAGTTGTTACCTTTTCTAGGGTGAAATAGGGTGATTGAGATACCAAAAAAAAAAAAAAAAAAGAGAGAGAGAGAATTAAGACCAGACCATCAGACCAACCGGAATAAATTCAATAAAGTCGACCACTGGTGCCCTTGTATATGCCAGTTGTGTTGATCTAGAGTTAGGTTTATCGACCACTGGTCCCCTTGTATATGCCAGTTGTGTTGATATTAGTCAGACCAGTATCTCAGTCCATTAGGATAGGTTCATCTTGGCAGAGGCCTTCAGACAGATATGGGAAACACCGTTTACTTTAAACCATCAATTTTTTTCTCTTTATCCATCTTCTTAATCTTTCCATGTGATTGGTTGACTCCGGTTTATAATGTCTAGAAACTATCTGAGTAGAGCTCTGTCACTTTATATGAATTTTAGTATTCTTGAGTGCAAACTCGTGTACAACAATTGGAATTTCGCATCAGGGTACTTCCTCCTGTAGTCAGTGATTGTATGCCAACCAAGGAGATTCTTTAGTGCCTTCCAAGGTTCTGCGTGGATAGCTAGGGTCTGGAGTAATGGTTTTGTGGGTACACCTCTGGTAAACCCTCCCGAGACTATAACTCGGTCACTAGGCCACCTAGTGAGTTTGAATTTTCTTTTTTAGAATAAATTTGCTCGAGGACTAGCAAATAATAAGTTTGGGGGTATTTGACAGACACATTTTTGTGTCTAATTTGATCTCAATACTATATATTGTTGGCACTCGATTTTGTACTAATTTTGGTATTTTATGTCTTTGTAGGTGTTTTTGGGCAATAAACATTTTTTGGGAAAAATCGGCTCGAAAAGTTGTTAAAGGCTCCTGGAGGCCAAGTGTTATTCGGACTCTCACTGTTGGTTAAGGGGCACTCAATTACTAAGGGGCACCTTCTTCACTATTTGCACCCCACAAGTCAAGTGCTAAAGGGATACCCGTACTGGATTAGGGGGAGGACATCTTCTTCCCAACTTCAAATTCAGAAAATGGCGGGAAGAAGCTTCACATGCTACAGCAGAAGTAGGGTTCGCTTTCTAGACTGGAATTAAGAAGACTCAATGGCTAAAAATATTTGTGATGACTTGATTGGGCGTAACAGGCTTGTTCGGGTCTTTGGTTCGGCTGCAAATGACTAAATAATCGTAGAGAAGAAAACACGACATGGTAGTTTTCTCGGGTATTCTGGTAAGGATTGAAAGGAGATTTAACCGGAGTTTGACACGGGATTGGAACCATATTTTCTTGTTGAGTATAAACAGGTATGGTAGGTCAACTGGATTCGAGAAATTAGGGATGCTGCGTGGACTTTCATTGAAACTGGCACATAAGAATATTGGGTTTGGCTTTGTGCTGCCTCGTGTCTTCTGTGTGTTAGTCTTTTACTGGACGAGTTTCTATCAATCCTAGTCGAGTTTTCCGAAGTATGGAGTGTGCCAGCAACAATCATCAGCGTGCCGGAGATAAACCAGGAAAGAAATCCCGCATCTTAAACGGAGAATATCTTTTATTGATTGCGGGGATATTTTGGGTTGCTTTGGCTATAAAAAGGAGTCTAGAGAATCATAAGGAGGATGGAGAGTTTGGGAGAGGAATAGAGCACCACAAAGTCGAAAAATCAAGCTGCAGAAACTCCATTTCTGCTGCTGCAAAGCTGAAGAACACGAAGAACAGACTTACCAGGACAGTCGTTTTCCAACAGTGAACAACGACACTTAGCCGTGGGTCGTATAGCTACAGTGGTTGCGACACATAGTAACAGTCGTAGAAGCTACAACGTCAGTAACAGTTTATTGTTGTATCTTCTACAATTATAACTGTTACAAAGGCCCTATTTTATACATTTTCTCCTTGTAAACACCTTTTTGAGGAATGAAAAAAATCCTTTGAGTGTGTTTTCACCATGAGGAGCTAGACTCCAATCCTTGGGGCTATGGAGTAAGCCGTTGTTTCGGTAAAAGTTATACATTTCTATTTTTAATTAATTATAACAACTTTATTATGATTTTTGCTTTGAATTAAAACTTGATTTTATGATTTTAATTAGTTAGGTGTATTTTCTCTTGATAAAATATGCTTGCTTTAGGGTTTTGATATTCTATGCTTGGATTAACATCTATTCTTTTGAACATCTACATGTCTAGGCAATACTATTAGAATCAATTTGAATGTTGAGTTGCATAATTATTGTTTTAATAAATCACTAATATCGACCAATGGTGGAATCCTAGCCCCGGTCCTTCTATAATTTTTACAACACTTTTTAATTGAGTTTGTTATTTTTATTTATAAAAATTAAGTATAAAAAAGATCTTCCTTCACAAGTCTCAACGAACCTTTTACTACAACATCATTGAAAATAACCATCATTAATATGATGAGAAAGTCGAGGATGTGGTTTATCGTCTCCTTCATCAGGTCCATGTTCCTGGTATGGACCTCTAGGATTTGAGCCAACTCTGCCAAAGTTGGGATCCCTCTGCCTTCCATGCCGCCAGGTGTAACATGAGGAATGTTGCCGTTTGAAATATTCTGATCGAATTAGTTGAATTAGTCCTAAGACCAACCATCTTGTGAGATTGTTAGATTGCAACCGAGAGATTAATCTCCCACTGTGGTCGCCAATCTGTAGATGGGGAAAAACGATTTGCTGGTTTTTAAGGAATTGAGGAGACGACCGTACGAAGGAGACTCCTCGAACCGAGTGAAATTTTAAACCTCACACAGATGCACCGCTGCAAAGGGGGTGCTTTAGATTTGAGAGGTCAATCTGTAGTACTCCGGCCTAAATCAAGACAATGACCGTTCCAAAGTAAATTCGGTCACAAGAGAGGATGGGTTGATCTGTAGGAGGGAAGCTGGGAATGTGTGGAATCAATGGTGATCAAAGATTGTGGGTGTGTGAATTTTGAATATGATAAGCTCTGAATTATTGAAATTTCTCAATTGAGAGTAGTTGCTCAATTGATGAATTGATGATCTCGTGTTGTCGATGAGACGTGAGATTGATGATATTTTTGATGCCGATGATTCAATCATGATTCAGAGACTTATTTATATTGCTTGAATTTTAGATAACATGATCCCATGAAGTGTGACAGTTGATGGAATCAAGGAGTGGGTAAGTGGAGATCATGTTTGAAACCAGTTGCTCAACGTGTGGAAACTTGGTCAATTTTCCACCCACTACCTCGTGAATTCCTTCAACCGATTGCACGACTTGCTCACATTCCATCGTGTGTTTGAACACACGTGTCGTAGACCGCCAGACCAAAACCCTAAGTGATATCCCCCAAAGTGACACGATTGACGTCTCGTGGTATGTTAGTCAATTGATGACTTCGTGGTTTGATGGGACGATGAGTCCATGTAGTTGCTGAGTTGAACATGATGTTCTGAAACTCATGAGTTGAACATGTCATAAGACAGAGGTATAGTTCTTACGATGAAGCGAGCAAGTATTTCTCATTCGATGGATCGTTGAATATTGATTGTTGAACCAATATTCCTTGGTTTGAGCAAATTTATCATCTGAGCAAGTGTTGCTCATGTGATGAATTGTTGAATATTTGATCGTCTGAGCATGTGTTGCTCATCTGATGGATTATTGGCAGCGTACCAAAAATATTAATTAGAATACTGGTCGTTGAACCGAGTATAATTAATAAAATTAATGACCATGAGGTCGTCGTAAAATTATTAAGGTTGGAATCTGGAATGATGATCCTTGGATTCAGAAACCCTAATTTGATCAATTGATGATCAATTCATGGTTCGTCAGAATTTTAACCATGGGACGAAGGAGGGAGCGACTACATGGGACCGTGGATCAACCATGTAGTGTCCATATGCTCACGTGAGAAAATACAAAGAACTCCTGAAGAGTTGACGATTTTTTGGTGAAAGAATGATTAAATGCTAGTTTAATCAATTATTCGAAAATGCTCATCTGAGCCTTAGGTGAGAAAACCTAATTAATTATGACGGAGTGAGGGGCCGGCCATGGGGTCATGAAACCGGCCCCGGTAGTCACGTGACCTTATGATGATCACTTCATGAAAATCCAAAGTGTTTGGAAGAGTCTTGGACCTAATACGTGCAATTGTGCAAATTCGATCAAAACCGTGAAACTTGATGGGACCGGCTCCTGTAAGCCAAAGAGCCAATCTTGGTCGGTCAAGATAGCATGCTCGTGTCCCCAAGGCGTCCGCGTCTTAGTCCTGAGAATTTTGATATTTTCTGGCGTGCAATTGAGCATCCATTCGAGAAAATATGCCAAAATTAGGGTTTCGACGAAACTGAGGAAAACATCATGAGATGATGGAAAATAATTATAAAATAAGGAATAAGGAGGCGTGGGACCGCCGAGGCAAAGGCATGGTCGGCCGGTCGTGGCCACGGTCCTGTGGTGCCTTTTCCCTAAGTTTATAATATTTTGATGATTTTATGAAAAATATCATGGATTTAAAGTGTTTTGATGAATTTAGGGAGTTTCCCTGAAGTGAAGGAGTTTCATGAGTTCAAGGAAGCCAAAAATACTAAAATAATAAAAACAAGGGCGTGTGGGGCCGTGGGAGGCATGGCCGGCCGGCTAGGGCCCGGTCCCACAAGATTTCATAATTTTTAATATTTTTTAGGTATTTTTTCATGATTTGAGGGATTTTTTCTAAATTGAGAGAAATACCATGAAATCAAGGAATTTGATAAATTCAAGGAAGATAAAATAATAATAAAATAAAGGGGCGTGTGGGACCGGCTAGGGCATGGTCGGCCGGCTAGGGCCCGATCCTACAAGTTTTTCATAATTTTATATTATTTATTTCCTAATTTTTGCAAAATACCATGAAATCAGGGAGTTTTTTCATGAAATCAGAGAAATAATGATAATAATAATAAACTAATGAGGAACCATGAGGTGTGGGGCCGGCTGGAACCAAGGCATGGCCGGTTGGCCAATAGTCACGCCCCACACTATTTTTCCTTAATTTTATATTATTTTCATGGGTTTATGAAAATACCATGAAGTCGAGGAGTTTCCTCGAGACGAAGGAGATTTGATAAAACGAGAGAAATTTCATCAAATCATGGAAAATAATAAAAATGCATTAAAAATATAAAACTGGCGTGGGATTGACCACGACACGGTCGGTTGGTCGTGTGTCCGTGCTCCCAGCACCCTGGTCAATATTTTTAATTATTTATTATTTTCTTCCCTATTTTGCATAGGTTCATCGTTTCGTTGTATTTTGAAATACTCGTGACTGTTAGTGCATTGTCGTTGAATACACTTCGACCATAGAATCAGAGTAATTAAGATCTATCTATTACCATTTATGAGACCAGTTGTGGATTCGATCATGAAATCGGAGTAATGAGATAATATAGTTATTGTTATTCTATCAGATCAAGTCGTGGATTCGATCATAGAATCAGAACAATTGTTATTGCCATTCCATGGGACCAGTCGCGGATTCGACCATGGAATAGGAGGAATAATAGATTATTCTGGGAATTCAGTAGTGAATGTCACTGCAGAATTAATCTTAATTAGGAATAATTAACTTTGTGGCTCTATACTAGCAGAGCAAGCTGTCTAGGAGCATTAATTATCCCGATATGAGCTTGTTGGTAAGTCATATCCTTTATATAGTCAGGGTAAACTCGTTGTTTGTTCCTGAAGACGTTATCGCTCTATACTAGCAGAGCAAGCTGTCTAGGAGCCGTCCATCTCGTGATACTATATAGAAATAATCACTGAAAGCGTTCAGTGTTCATGAGATATGCCGTTGTCCAGTCGTGAGACTACATATCTACATGTACTCTGAGAGAAAGCACTCTCCGTTGAGAATTCGATGAGAGACCTGTGTCTTAATACTCACGTCTGATTGCTGGATCAGAGCTTCGTATAATTATGAGTTCACGATTTTAGCCCTTGTTGAAAATCCACCATCTACAATATCGTACTCCTTAGCGCTCATACGGTAGTGGGGAAGGTTAGGTAAACTTGCATCGGGCATAAGATCTATTTGGTGTTGAATATTTCTCATAGGTGGCAAAGAATCAGGCATATCAGATGGTAAAACACATGCAAACTCATCTAGTAAAGACTTCACTTGAGTAGGAATAGTTGTAGGAAGATCAGGAGTAGAAGGTTGTACAACTAAGGCATAAATCATACCTGATTCTTGTGCATCTGCTAAGATATCCGGGGAAACCAACATCGTAGTCTCTTGTTGTTGTAGACTTGGCTTAGGTTTCGCGTAATATGGTTGCAATTTTATTCTGCTACCATTGTACATGAACGAATACGTATTAGCTTTACCTCGATAAGTGACATCTACATCATATAGACATGGGCGTCCAAGTAATATGTGGCAAGCAGTAATATCCATGTAGGATCAGAATCTCGCAGCAATAATGCCTCAGCGAAATTATCAACAACACAACACAACAGCGTCGCAAAATAATTTTAGAAGTGACATAATAAACGACGTCAGCTAAAATCATGAGAAGAATGTAATGATTCTGCGAAAATTAGAGAGTTTGCGAGATTAACATTTGTAAGGTTGTGAGAATGTCGCAAGTCATATCCGAAAATAAAGGACAAATTAGCTGTCATCCACTATGTATTTCCCTATAAATAGTCGTTCAGTTGTAAAGGAGGGGGGATCTTTTTTGAGTAAGAAACAAGTAAATAGGAGAGAGAAAATCTAGAGCAGTGGTTATTCTTGATTCCTTTATCTTTTCTTGTAAGATTGTTCAAAGATTCATCAATAAAATTAAGATTGTTAATCTAAAATGAGTTGAGTGTTAATGAAATCATATGAGGGGTGCAGTGTAGGATTTCCTGCAACTACATAATGGCGCTAGAAACAGGGAAAGTTGAGATTGAAAGTGATTAAATCAAGAAAGTTGAAGATTGTTGTTGAGATTGTTCAAATCAAGAAAGTGATTAAATAAATCAGTGAACCAGTTAAAAGGAAAATGATTAGAGTCAATGAAGATGACAAAAGATTGGAGTGTAATATGATAACAAAAACAATGGTTAATGAATTCCATGAAAACATCAAAGGAAGAATACATAAACGAAATTTTGAAGGAAGGAAAGTTATGGCGGTAGAAAAGACATCACCCTTGAAAGATTGGGAAAAGCAAAAAATTACATTCATGGCGGAAGAAATACCAAAAGAAAATTTGAACCACACATCTCCATTGGTTATTACAGTGCCTATTACGCGAAAAGAGAAGGAGACAACAACAAAATCCACGAGAGAATGGATATTGAACAGAATTTTAATCGATACAGGAAGTTCAGTGGATATAATATTCTATCATGCATTCAGGGGAATGGTATTTAAAGATGAAGAAATGTCCAGTTCAACATATTTTGTTCATGGCTTTGGAAAATCCATAACAAAACCTAAAGGAGAAATAGTGGTACGAATTCCACTAGGAGAGATCGAAACACACATAACACTATGCGTGGTGGATATGGAATCGCCATATAATATGTTGCTAGGAATACCATGGATACATGCGATAAAAGCTTTAGTATCAACATTGCATCAATGTATTAAATTCCCCACACCAAATGGAATAGGAGAAATCATAGGAGATGTTGACAATGCGAAATTATGTCATCAAATTGAAATAAAGCATTATGAAGGACAAGCAAAAAGGAAACAATTTCGCAGAAAGTTGGCAAAGGAGGCAAAGAAAGAAGAATAATTTAGAGTATATATGATAAGGGCAAAAGAAGGCAATAGAATACAAATCGAAATTTCGGAAGAAGGAGAAGGACCTGTGAAAACAATAAAAGAACCAACACCAATGGGAGAACCCAAGCCCAGTTACACTGCTGCAGAACCAACAAAAGAAATAAACGTTGG
This sequence comes from Papaver somniferum, assembly GCF_003573695.1. Taxonomy (NCBI): domain Eukaryota; kingdom Viridiplantae; phylum Streptophyta; class Magnoliopsida; order Ranunculales; family Papaveraceae; genus Papaver; species Papaver somniferum. Next base: position 118,156,767 of record NC_039362.1, read on the forward strand.
GACTATAGAAGAACCTCTAATATTGAGAATTGGAACCAAGATGGATGTAGAAGAAGAAGAAAGAACTGTCAATCTTTTGCGAGAATATAAAGACGTTTTCGCAGGGAGCATGGATGAGATACCGGGAATATATCCATCAATTGCATGCCACAAGTTGGAGATTAACAAGAATGTGAGACCATTTAAACAAAGAATAAGAAAAATCGCAACAACTTACCATTTCCAAATAGAAGAAGAACTACAGAAAATGCTTGATGCGGGAATCCTAAGAGAAGCTAAATACCCAGAATGGATAGCGAATATGGTCATTGTCCCAAAGAAAAATAAAGGAATAAGGATTTGCATATATTTCACTGATTTAAACAAAGCTTTCCCTAAAGATAGTTTTCCGTTACCGGATATTCCTCAAATGGTGGAATCCGCAACGGGAAATGATAGGGTATCGTCTTTAGATGGGTACAAAGGGTATAATCAAATCCCTCTCGCTGAAGAAGTTCAAGAAAATACTGCTTTCTTCGCCCCTAGAGGTTTTTATTGTTACACGAAAATGCCATTTGGTTTGAGAAATGCGGGAGCGACATACCAAAGAATGGTAGAGAAGGTATTCGCAAAATGGATACACAAAACATTAGAAGTATACGTGGACGACATGTTAGTAGATAGTAAAGAAGCCAAAGACAATGTACAGGACCTGAGGGAGATTTTTGAACAAATGCGGCGGTACAACATTAAACTGAATCCTGAGAAGTGTACTATTGGAGTTGCATCGGGAAAAGTTTTAGGCTACATTGTATCAAAAGAAGGAATACAGGTTGATCCAAAAAAAGTGCAAGCAATTCGTGACATGCCAACACCAGCAACGATAAAACATGTACAAAAGTTGAATGGACTTCTAGCTTCGCTGGGGAGATTCATTTCGCGATCATCAGACAAATGCAAATATTTTTTCGATATACTCAAGAAGGGTGCGAAATTCAAATGGACTGATGAATGCGAAAAATCTTTTCAAGGGATCAAAGAACATCTTATGAATACAACTATTTTACAAAAAGCAGAATCAGGAGAAGAATTATTGATCTATCTTGCGACGACGTCGCATGCATTAAGTGTTGTGTTATTGCGAGTAGACGCAAGAGTGGAGAAACCCATTTATTACATTAGTAAAACTTTTAATACTGTCGAGAAGAATTACTCAAAGATTGAGAAGTTGATCTTAGCATTAGTTTATGCATCATTTAAGCTCCGCATATATTTTCAAGCGCACAAGATAAAGGTATTAATGAAAGTACCAATTGAATCAGTGATGAAGAATTCTAAAAGATCAGGAAGAGTGGAGAGATGGAATGCACAAGTAGGCCACTTTGATATTAAATATGAAATTTTTTCTTCACCAAAATCACAAGTTATTGCAGATTTCTTGGCAGAATTTCCTTTAGAAGAAGACAAAGCGGTAGAAGAAATGATGGATATAGAAGAAGAACATGGAGATCCAAAAGATTTATTAACAGAACCAAATAGATGGGAGATCTTGGTAGATGGATCATCAAATTGAGAAGGCAATGGAGTTGGAATTGTTTTAATTTCGCCAGAAGGAATAAAGATGGCTTTTTCATTCAGATTGGAATTCGCTTCCACTAATAACGAAACGGAATATGAAGCTGTGATATATGCCTTAAAATTCGCAATAGAAATGAAACTAGAAAATGCCAGGATCACTAGTGATTCGCAGCTAGTTATTCGCCAAATAAAGGGAGAGTACACTACAAATGAACCATCCTTGAAGAAATACAAGAAGCTCGTTGAAGAATTGTCAGCGAAAATCCCAAAAATAAAATGGAAGCACATTTCAAGGAAGGATAACAGACTCGCAGACGCTTTTGATTTCATCTCAAGTATGATGACAGATCCAACTGCGAGATGCATAAAAATACAAACACTTCTGTCACCATCAATCAATAAAGAAGAAGAAGAAGTGGACATGATGATAATAGACGGTGAAGAAGAAGAACAAACGAACAATATCACAGATTGGAGAACGGAACTTCATGCATATTTGGCGAAAGGAGAAACACCAAGAAATAGATCGGAAACACACAAGTTAAAAAGCCGCGCAACGAATTATGAATTAAGAGATGGGCTTCTATACCGAAAATCCTTTAATGGACTATCACTCAGATGTTTGACACGAGAGGAAGGAGAAAAAGTGCTAAAAATGTTACATAGTGGGGATGCTGGCAATCATAGCGGGGGAAGATCTTTGGCACATAGAGCAAAAATGCAAGGCTATTACTGGCCATACATGCACGAAGATGCAAAACAAATATCAAGACGTTGCGAAGATTGTCAACGACATGGAAAGAAAATACATGCACCTGGAGCACCATTGTCATCTTCAACCAGTGTGTGGCCTTTTGGAAAGTGGAGGTTAGATATTGTGGGGCCATTTTTACCAGGTTCTGGACAAAGAAGATACTTAATAGTCGCAACAGATTATTTCACAAAATGGACAGAAGTGAAGGCAGTACAGCATATTCGCGACAAATATATCTTTACATTCATATTCGAAAATATCATTTGCAGATTCGGAATTCCTGCGCAGTTGGTATCTGATAATGGGAAACAGTTTGAAGGACATAACATAGAAATGTTACTTAATGCATTTAAGATAAAATGTGGAAAGTCTACTCCTTTGTATCCACAATCTAATGGGCAGGTGGAAGCAACAAACAAAACAATTGCAGATATATTAAAGAAGAAATTGGAAGGGCATCACAGAGCATGGTGCGAACAAGTACATAATGCAGTATGGGCTTATAATACAACTAGAAGAGAAGCTACTGGAATGTCACCCTTTTTGTTTAACATACGGAGTTGAAGCGGTGCTACCAACAGAAGTTGTTATTTCGACAACAAAGAGAGAAGCTTGGGAGAAAAATCTTAGTGCGGGTTTGATCTTAAACAAACTTGATGAATTAGAAGAAAGAAAATAAAAATCTTTACAACATATGGAGAATTATCAGCGAAGATTAGCCCGAGAATATAATAAACGTGTCAAAGTACGCGAATTCCAACCAGGAGATTTAGTTCTGCGAGAGACACCAATATATCAGCGAGAAAATGGTGGAAAATTAGCGAAAAAATGGGATGAACCTTACATCATTAAGAAGATAGTTGTAAGAGGAGCTTATAGATTAATGGATCCAGAAGGTAGAGATGTTGGTCATAGACTTGACAGACCATGGAACTGATTGTACTTAAAAAGGTATTATCCGTAAGAAGCTTTGAGAAGTTATGGATTCTGAAAGAATAATTGCAAGATTATTCATATCAAAACAAGATCATGATGTGTGAAACCTTCGCAGAGATAATCACAGAACAATGACATAAAAGAAAGGGGCGAACCTTTATGGCGTACACCCTAGTTCGCGAATAAAATTTCGTAAGAGGCAAATGTAAGACCTAAAGTACGTCATATAAGGGGGTACCTGTTGCATGGCTCAGGGAAAGGCTACACCGCCACCGGAACCTGAGTCATGGAGATTTGGGGTCAATAAAGCCCATCCGGGAGAGACACCTTGGATTCTCATCTTAAGCATATGACTTAGGTTGGGCGACTAAGGTAATAAGGACTCTCCCAAGGAGTGCATATCTGATCAAGGCGCCGAGGTACACAGTTGAGTCAAGAGTGCCAGGGGCGTTTGAAGCGTACCTTTCCATTCTTGACAAGTCTTGGCTTATACTGCACTCGGCCTGAAGAAAACCCCACTTAGGGTGCAGTCTCGTAACCATAAGCCCTATAGGTAAAAGAGATAAGAGGCTGCGAAAACAACTGGTTGTTGTTAAGACTGGATGGGAGGAGCTAACCTTGTATGGTAGAAGTACGCCTCCTTGAAGGGGCAACCAGGGGGGGAGATAAGGGCGGAACCCTCCATTAGGGAGCTGATAAGTGTCTTAAGACGCAAATGTCATGAGGCTTTTTATTCGCAAGGGTATTAAGGCTTGTCATATTTGTGCAACAATCTTGAAGAGGCAACAATACAAAAGAAAAAGATAATCAATGGGTTTTCGCATGAAAGTATGAAGACGTCCTGCGATTTCGTCGCACGACGACAATGTCATGGGGATTTATTTTCGCAAGAATATTTAGGCCTGTCATATTGTCGCAACATTCCTGAAGAGGCCATAATACAAAAGAAAACGTTAAGGCAACATCAATGGGTTTATGCATGAAAGTGCAAGGACGTCCTGCGATTTTGTCGCAATGACAAGAGGTGGCATAATAAGACCTTTAATTAGGAAGGCAAAATAAGACCACATGACAAAAAAAAATATCTATAAGTATTTATAATAGATTATTTTTTCGCAAGAAAGATAATGAGAGGCAAGTATGGGAATCAATAAACAAGAAGCATTATCTTTCTCACCAGCAAAATACTAAAAGGGAAAATTGATTCCAAAGTTGGTTGAAGAATATTATTCGCAAAAAGTAATAAAGATAAGACAATCCAAGAAGATAGAACTAGATAAGAAGCTCATGCTTCAATATTAATTCCAGTAGAAGGAGATAATAGACGTTCTTCGCCAATGTTCTCATTATCGCAAGCCTCTCCTTCATTTCGATTCTGATCTTCGCCTTGATTAGCACCTTGATTATCGCCAGCAATTACTTCTTCAGAAGAGATTTCTTTTTCATTCTCATTTTGATTAACACCAGCAGATGCTTCCTTAGAAGGAATTTCTTCTTCATCTTCCAAGAGATTATCCTCTGCACCACTTTCATAATCATAATCACTATCAGCAGGACGAGGAACTTCATCATCATCTACTTCCAAAGGTTCGATTGATGTAGGAGGAAGAGATTTAGACAATAAAATATCATTTACAAGGACTTCATCCCGGAGATGAACTTGACGAAGAAGTGCTCTCTGATGATTCCTATCTTGAATATCCTTAAAATAAACAAGATAATCAAGTCTTCTTTCTGCTAACCAGTAAGGACAGAGACGAGCAATGCATTTTCTTTGCGAATTTTGGCATATTTAGCCTCCAAAACAGAAATGGAGGAATGAAGATTCTTCTCAGACTCTGCGAAAGGTAGAATACAAAATTTCAATAAGATGAAGAACTCAAAAAGATATGACAAAGAAAAGATAGTTAAGGCAGTCAAACTATTATGACTACCTTCCTTTTGCGAAATAAGATGTTGAATCAAATTCAGACAACTATTCTCCCAGCGGCCCATCGCATCATCAAATTTATTTCCAACTAAACCTTTAAGTCGAGACTGAAGATTTTTCTCTTTAGAAATAAGAAAGGCATTTTTCTTCGCAAAAGAAGAATAAGATTCTTCTAATTTGGAATATTGTTCTTTAAGTTGATTCGCCTTTACACTTAAAGCTATTCTACCTTGAATGAGTGTATCTCTTTCAGCAATAGATGACTCTGTTACTTCTTTAAGTTCATTTCTCAAAGAGCGAAGAGATTTTTCTTGGTCATCACATACTTTCTGAAGAATGCTAAGTTGTTGCAAAGATATCGCCATCTTGTTTAAACAAGTTCGCTTCTCTTGAGATAAGGTTTTATTCTCATCTGATAAAGTTTCAATCCCTAAATTAGCTTTACTTAAAGAATAAGAAAGGCGAGATATTTCATTACTTAATAAATCTTGCCTCTGAACTAATTGAGTATTTTCATTGGTAAGATTATTTATATGATCAAGAGAATATGAATAAAGGTTATCTAATTGGTTATATTGATCCATCAAAATCTCTTTATCAACACGGGCTTCTTCAACAGCAGATTCAAATTGATATCTCTCCATTATTTGTTTCTGGTTTAAGGCTTAACATGTGAAAGAGGGATTTCAAGGATAATTAAATATGGGAAGGATAAAACCATTAGAAAGGAAAATTGAAGACACAGATAAGAAAATCATACCTCTCAATTCATCATTCTTCTTGCGAAGGTTGTCACGATCCAACAAAACATTCTGAAGCTTTTGATTTTCGAGACGAAGAGCATTATACTCTTTTTCCAAAGCTGTTTGCGAAGCAGCTCTGTCAGAACCGATATACTTAGTCAGAATTTCGCAAATACTAGACTTGACAGGATCAATGGAAGACTTCTTTCCATCATCCAAGACTTCAGACAAAACTTTGAAAGCAATATCTATTCCTTCCACGGTTTCTTTCGAAAAGGGAAGAGGCTCAGGTAGAGAATTGTCAATGATAGAAGGTTGAGAAACATTATCAATAGGAAGAGAAGAAGTTTCATTCACAGAAGGATCAATAATGGGGGTTTCAATCATTGAAAAGTCAGTTGAAGAAATGAAGTCTGAGGCAGCTTTTTCGCGAATTGGAGATAATGGTTTATCTTGCAAAGATGTCGCATGAGATTTAGAAGAGATAAGTAAGTGGAATGGAACAGAAGTTTCAAAATTTTTAAGGTGGCGAGATTTCTTGAGAGGTTTATTGACATCCTTATCACCCTGCGAATTACAATCCAGATAAGAAACAGAGGCAACAATATTGTTATTAGAAAAGAATAATGTTTCTTACTACCTTCTGATTCGCAGACTTTCTTTTATGCACAACAATCTTATGCTGCGGTTTGGGAATATTAGGGTTATGAACCGTAAATTTAGTGTTGGAGGCGCTTTTGCTGAAATAACAAGAGTATGGGAATCACATAAACAACATCAAATAAGATAGTAAGCAAGATCAATTTCAGCAAAACCCATAAGGAAGAAAAAAAAGAAAGAAAACTAACCTTGATGAATCCATGGAAAACACTAGCAGGAAGATTATTTCGAAGAAAATTACGAATGATGAAGATCTACAGAGGGAATAATATGAAGATGAAGAAGAACTTAAAAAGATTGAAAGAAGAAGAAAGAAGAAAAGTTGCAATAATGGAATTTGCAGAAGAACGATGAAGTTGCAAAGAAAATAAAAAGAAAGAAAAAGAGAGTGAGAAAGAGTATATATAGAGGGAATTTTTCCTCGAGAAGATAAACACGATTAATACGGAAAGATATAAGCGGCTAAAAAACAGCGGTTACAAAAGACGTGTCAAGAAACAGATGGGAAAAATGATACGTGTGATAAATGCAGAATATGAAATGATGGATAACTGCGGCATTTCTCACATCATTCTCTACTTCGCGGAGAAGATATGAGAAGAGACAAGATGTAGGATTAGAATCTCGCAGCAATAATGCCTCAGCGAAATTATCAACAACACAACACAACAACGTCGCAGAATAATTTTAGAAGTGACATAATAAACGACGTCAGCTAAAATCATGAGAAGAATGTAATGATTCTGCGAAAATTAGAGAGTTTGCGAGATTAACATTTGTAAGGTTGCGAGAATGTCGCAAGTCATATCCGAAAATAAAGGACAGATTAGCTGTCATCCACTATGTATTTCCCTATAAATAGTCGTTCAGTTGTAAAGGAGGGGCGGATCTTTTTTGAGTAAGAAACAAGTAAATAGGAGAGAGAAAATCTAGAGCAGTGGTTATTCTTGATTACTTTATCTTTTCTTGTAAGATTGTTCAAAGATTCATCAATAAAATTAATATTGTTAATCTAAAATGAGTTGAGTGTTAATGAAATCATATGAGGGGTGTAGTGTAGGATTTCCTGCAACTACAATCCACAACATCACAAACCACTGTCTAGTTATATTCTCCAATTTTAAATGACACGAAACATTGAGAATCTACATTCTTCTTGTTGTTATCATCAATCCAACCAATGGAGTATGGTTTTGGATGTGGATGAGTAGATAATTGCAGCTTTTCCACCAAACTGGAGGAAACAATATTTTGACAACTTCCACTGTCAATGATCATATCACATATCTTGTCTTGCACACGACACTTAGTGCGGAATAGACGATTACGGGTTGGATAATCAACACGAGGAATGGACAATAGATTTCGAATAACATAAGAGACATAATCACTTCATCTCCTTCCTCCGCATATGCTTGTATATCTTCGATATTTCTATGAACATCTTCATTTTCTTCCTCATACACAACAGATTCTTCTTCGGTCATCTATGTACGCCCACTTCTATATTGATTTGATGTGTGCCCTGGTAGCTTACACTTATAACACTTGTTTTCAGTTGGGTAGGCATAAGGGTTTGGAGGTCTTGACCTAATGGGTTGGGCATTATTAGGTTGGGGTGGAGGTGGCGGAGCCTTCGTGGCAGGTGGGGTTTGGGAAGAAGATGGTTAGGTGGTAGTGGTAGTGGTAGTGGTAGTGGTAGTAGGAGAAATACGAGATTGGTATGGAGATGGTTGTTGCCTATTGGGAAAACTTTGAAATAGAGGTTTTCTAGGGCTAAAGGATGAGGTTTTTTGGGTATGGTTGTGGAGAAAGCATGAACGATTCTATTTTTAGAGCATTATTAATGATAACATGAAGAGAAGTATATTGTTGAGTAGCTAACCTTTCTTGTATATTCCAATCAAGTCCGTTGATGAAACGCCCAATTGTTTGATCAACCGTCTCATTCAGCTGATTCCGAGACAATAAACGCGAAAATTAAGTCACATATTCTTGTACTGAACAGTTTCCTTGACGACAGTTTTGTAAAGTGATGAATAAGGTCTGCATGTAATTCAGAGGCAGAAACCTCTTCTTCAATAGTTGCTTCATGGCTGGGAAGGATTGAACTTGTCGCATTCCTTAGTTGGATCTTTCTAGTTGAAGATGATCCCACCATGAGGAGGCTGGCCATGTAAGCTTGAAAGCAACAAGTTCTACTTGTTGATCTTCAGGTATGCGCATACAAGCAAGGAAATGATCAACTGTACACAACCAATCTAAGAAATCTTCAATGTGTAGAAGTTCATCAAACAGAGTTATATCAGCCTTGGGGCGATAGGTTTGTGGATTTCCCATGTTCCTCTGATGGCGCGGTGGTGGAGGATAATAATATGGCTCATAGTCTTCAACATCAACTGCTTGCTGCTTTGTAGAAGATTTGTTTTAAGTTATGGGGAGTATAGTAAGAGCTGAAATCTTCAAAAAATTCAAATTGTGGGGTTGTGTAAGGTGGACAGGAAGAGTAAGTTGGGGGTAGTGAATAATGGATGGTAATATGACTTATCTTTGGAAGTATCATGGCTGTGAGAAGGTTGGGAAGTGACTTGAAGGGTTTGAAGATGAGTGGTGGAGTTGGGAGGGGTAGAAGTATGAAGATGGACAATTTCAGCTTGGGTTTTAGGTAATTCTCCAATTACCTTCTTTCCTTCGTTTACCTTCTTTCCTTCGTGTCCCATGAACTTGGTAGAAAACCACTCTTTAAAATATTCAAAACGTTCATCCATCACTGTGGTTAACTCAATGGTTAACTCCGTTTTTAGTTTGATTCCCATTGCTTGCACATCAACTTCTAGGTCTTTCTTCAAACTAGTCTTTAACTCTTCAATCTTCTTATCACCCATGTTAGTGGAGGCTCTCAATCGAGGCTCTGATACCACTTAACGTAGCGGAAGCGTAATAACTTGGATCAAGGATCCAAAAGATAGTGAAAACTAGTGTGAAATCAATAGATTCACAAAAGCTATAAGAAAACTAGAGAACAATAACTAAATAAAATATCTTTGATAAATCAAATAAGATAATAATGTTGAATGTGTAGAAATTCTACAAGACTAGGCCTCTTCTTATATAGGCTTCACTATTTTCTAAACGTAGTAAAACTAGAAAAAGGAAATCATACTAAACTAGGAAACTATTAAGTTATAGAATAGTTTTAGAATAGGGAAATCATAAAATTTAGGGAAAAATACTAGAAATAGAATAAGGTTTGACTATCATGTTCAAACGGGGGTGACTTGGTCTAGATGTCCTACATCAGAAGGCACAACAAACCATGAATCAAAGGGCAAATGATGACAATATCTATTTACTGATTCGTTATCTACCATGGTTTCCATCAAACATATAGCGTCAAATTTAAATTTTCTAAAAAGGTTTAAAATATGAAGCCAATTTCGATCAGAACAACAACCATTTATATTCCAGCACAAGAACTTCATGATAACTCAGAAAAAGGCAACTCAAACAAGCTATGAAACTAGAAGTAAAAAGATCACAACATACAGAACAATGGAAAAACAAAATAAGTAGTTTGAAATAAGCGAGTTCAAGAAAAAATAACTTACTAGGTCATGAGCTGAGGAGGGTTCTGCATCCATAGAGCCAAAGTCCATCATTATGAGATTGATTTCCTTGTCAAATTCTTCATCAGTGACTACGGGTTCAGGAGGATGTGAAGCTAACGACATAGGTTCAAGAATTATTGCATCCTTAAATTCACTGTTCTGATCAGAGTTACTCACAAAATCACTTTCCGAGTTAGCATTCATAAAAATTCTGAAGTGTAGTTCATTTCAGAAGCCGAGCTAAAAGAGAGACCCGAAGAAGTAAAAATAGTCTAAGAGAATGAAGTACAGGTAACAGACCATATCAAATTTTCCTCAGCAGATCCTGAGCTAGAGAACACTCCTAAACTACCAGCGTTGAATGAATCATCAACATGAGTAGTAAAAGGAGGCATTGATGCCAAAGGAGGTCAGTGAGGAGTAGGCATCATCGATGAAGAAGTCGAGAAACTTAAATAAACAGACTCAAAAGCAGTCCTAGACCTTTTGCCTTTTCTATCATGCACTAGCCCAACAGGAAAAACAGAGGAGCTAACTGGAAGTGAAAGTGAAGAACCTCTATTAGTGAGAGCTCTAGAAGGTTGGAGACTGACCGAGAATGCAGAAGGCTTAGAATGCTCATTAGGTGAAGCAGCAACATCAAAAGATTTTGATGGTCCAGAGGAATGCGAACTCTCACCTTTTTCCTTATTTGTCACCACTTTTGTAACAACAACATGAGTGGCTCGAGGAGAGGGAGCAGGTAATGCTCTAACATAAATTCTCATCTGGAACTCCTTGCACAAAGCTTCATCATGGTAAAGTACAAAACATTGCTTGCATGCATGAAAATGAAGCTTAGGATAAAAAGCTGTCATATAGTATGTTCTCCTACTAGTATTAAAGATCACTTTTTTAGTCAAAGGAGAGTTCAGAGGTACCATTAGCTTGGCCTCATAAAAGTTTCCTGCCGGTGTGTCCACAGTGACGAAAGTACCAATCTAATCCAAGACTTCCCTCACATTTCTTTTGTTTATCAGATCTGAAGGAATAGTAATTTGCACTGGCATTAGAGTTGAATCCCAGACTAAACCAAAAATTGACTCCAAATCACCAAGAGGTTGAACTGCAAACAGTCGACCAAATATCAAAGAAGGACTGGCTGCATAAGCAATCTCCTTATCTTGATTTTTCATAAACATAACCACAAACAGGTTTTGAATACCCATTCCTTGAACATAAGGCTTTGCAAGTTTAAAATCAGGTGAGTTGATAGTCCAGATTCTGTTAAGGTGGTGTTTAATTGAGGTTTTATGATAGCTACGATATTTGTCACAAAGCAAAGCAGCAAATTTAAAAGGAAACTCTTCAACATCTTCATCTAAATCAAGAACTCTAACTTGAGCAGCAGGGATAGCCATGAAAAAGCTCTTAATAGGAAATAAAGATAAGATTAAGCAAAAAAAATTGAAAGCAGGTGTAGGTAATGAGCAAGAGAAACTGAGTATAAATAACAGAAGAAGCCAATAGAATATGCAGAGTCTAGTACTGGGGAATGCAAGAAATACAGGTCTGTATTAATGATTTAGACAACTCATTCTTCAAAGAATTTACCATTAAGAGCAGGTAACTGAAAAGACAAATATACTATTAATTCGTCATTCTCAGAAGATCAAGAGTGCATTGAGAATCTTAAAGAATCTCTGCCAAGTGTAGGAAAAATTATGAGTAAGCCACCCATCATCAAGAGGATATTAGTGAGCTTGTAAATACATCAGATCATCTTATTATTAAAATAATCTACTTAATGGGTAATTAAGAAAGAATCACATCTTTTAATAATAAAGCAGCAACAAATTTACTCTAAGAAGAAACCCATGATTAAATACTATAAACCCTATTAGGCCTATCTACCAGTTCATCATGATGATAGAAAATTTCTTCACCAAAAAAGCTCATTCCCGAGATAAAACAAGATAAGAATTAAGCATCTTCAATAGTAACGTAATAATCAAATCCCTACACTAGGTAGGATCTCAATCACCCAAGAATACTCAGAATGACTAATCTTCATAACACTCTCTAATCTCAAAAACAATGACTTTTTGAAGGATAAGAAACAGAACAAATTGAAGTATCAATGAACCATACCCTTTATTTGAAGTAGTCCAAATTTCATCCCGTCACAGTTGGATAATCAAATCTCATAATAATGTCTCCGATAAATCTATCTATGCATCTCTATCAGCTCATGACCTATAAAGGGGAAAAACACGAAGAAAGCTAACAACAACACGAATCAGTTCAAAGGATTAAACAAGATAAAGAAACTCTAATCTAGTAAGCTTTAAAAGACATAAAGAATCAGAAAAACTTCAAACGCAGGAAAAAGGATTAATGAAAATTTCAAAAATTAGGGCATAACTTAAAGTTTTCAAATCGAATAGCAAAGGTTGGAAAATAACCAAAAATTAAAAGTAAAACAGATTTAATTTAGGAAGAGATCATGACCAGAACCAAGACTCTTTCAAGAAATTTAAGTGTATTTTTTCCCCATTTTACCTTCCAAAAAAACGAAAAACAGGAAGAAAAAACCAAAAAAGAGAAGAGAGAAAGGACCCTAGGATTGCCATAAAGAGGGAAGAAGTTATACTCTTGATTTTGTTGCAATCTCTTAATTTCAAACTAGACTAGATTTGTCATTTGTTACCTGAGAATTTTGGTGCGTGGGCCCCGTTTCCGGCGTAGTCCACGGGTTAAAGCCGTTAATGTACTAGCCATCTTGGGACAATTAAGTAATCACATCCCTTACTTTATTATTATCACTCTCCTTTCCCAATTTTCCTCAGATTTAAAACTGAAAAAAAGGAAATCTTACTTGCAACAGAAATTGATTTTTTTTCACGAAAAATCGGTGATCGACAAACACACTCTTAAAAACCGCTTTTTTCACATTATTTTTATTATTATATATCGTTCTCTCTACAGTTGCACACACTTATCTTCACTCTATTTATACCACCTACACATTGCACCAGTCCTTGAGCATTCTCACTTTCCCAAAAAATGAAAACCTCTTTCTTTTTCATCCTCATTACCACTTTTCTCTTCACAAGCGGTTTTTCTAAACAACCTAACTTCCAAACTCTAGTTGTAAATCCACTCTCATCATCAAAACTACAATCTTCAAACTTAGATGATTTCTCATGGAGCGAGTCACAAACCCTAACAACGACGGAATCAACCACAGAATTATCATCATCAGCAGCAGAGCCTAAATCTATTCTTACACTCAACTTGCAACACATAGATTCACTCACTCCAAAGGAAGATGAAACTCATGAATCATTGTTCAAATCAAGATTGCAAAGAGATGAAGCACGTGTCAGCACACTCAAATCCATGGCAGTAAAAGCAAGGTCTTCTCATGGTAAAAATGCAACTGCAGGTAGGGGTAACGGTAAAGATTTCAGTGCTTCGATAATCTCAGGACTAGCACAAGGAAGTGGTGAGTATTTTACTAGATTAGGTGTTGGAACACCACCAAAATATGCATATATGGTTCTTGATACTGGTTCTGATATACCATGGATTCAATGCCAACCTTGTAGAAAATGTTATTCACAAACAGATCCAATCTTTAATCCATCCAAATCAAAATCATATGCTGGTGTTACTTGTAATTCACCATTATGTAGAAAGCTTGATGCATCAGGTTGTAATCAGAAGAAATCTTGTCTATATCAAGTATCTTATGGAGATGGTTCATTTACTTTTGGAGAGTTAGCTACTGAAACATTTACTTTCAGGGGTACTAAAATACCTAAAATAGCCTTAGGTTGTGGTCATGATAACGAAGGTTTGTTCGTTGGTGCTGCTGGTATTTTAGGACTTGGTCGTGGTAGGTTGTCATTTCCAACACAATCTGACCGTAGATTCGGTGGGAAGTTCTCTTATTGTCTTGTTGATCGAACTTCATCAACATCATCTAAACCATCTTCAGTTGTTTTCGGTGAATCTTCTGTTTCTAAATCGGCTGTTTTCACTCCGATGCTTCAAAACCCTAAACTGGACACGTTTTATTACGTGGGTCTACTAGGGATTAGTGTTGGTGGTATATAAATGAAGGTTCAACACCTCGTACAAGTATCATTATTGTCTGAGTTTATATGTTTGGTTCAGGTTGTAAAGGTATTTGAGCATCAGTTTTTGCCTACGTTTTAAAGTGGTTTCTCTATCACCAAATTGTTCGGCGAATTTGTTCAATACAACTTCTGCGCGGAATAGTAGTTGAGCATGGGTATTTTTATAAAGTATTCATAATTTATTTAGTTTCCACTCCTTAATCACTAGCTTGAGACTTGTGGTTTAGTAGTTGAAAAGCTTCTTTACTCTTTGCGGATAGAATAAGAGTCGGAAGTGGGAATCTAGTACAATATTTGCTGATGTTGATTGGAAAACAACTGTGACGCAATATGGGTCCTTCATAGAATCCAAAGAAAGCGCTTTAATATGGCGCCATCAAGATGCAACCCTGATACTGGCTGGTACCATTCCAGGCCAAGGACTGCTCAATTATTTGGAGAATGATCTGGCAAAACCGGTTGTTGTCAAGAGAGGTCAGCATAGTTGAAGTTAAGCTGCAGGTAATGTTGGTTTCCCTTTCCCTCGTGCTTTATACTTTACCTTCTTTTGCGTTTGAGCTGGAGTTGAGACTTGAGAGGGTTGTGAACACATGAATCACGAAGCCATCCACGTGTTCACAAACAATACTCGTATACATTCTAATTCTAGAATTGTACATCGTATGCGTAAAGGGGATGATTATATCGATTCATCGATTCGAAGCCTTCGAGCTTGTCATTGTCTTGTCGAATATTTTCATAAATAATGTTCGTATAAAGGAATAAACCGAGAATCAAGTATAAATGTAAAGCACATGAAGTTCAACGCTGAATGTAAGGTGCTGAAATGTAAATAAGACAGATTTACGTGGTTCGGCACTAAGGCCTACATCCACGGGGCTGGTGTTTCACTATGTATTGAATGATTACAAAGTTAGTCGAATGACTTTAGAGTATACATAGGTCTGCGGAAGTAGGAGGATTACTTACTCTTCCTATTTCTCTCTCCTATATTCTCCTATAATTGCTCTGGATTGGTCGACCCCTTCTCTCTTAGTGGAGAGGGGTATTTATAGGGTTTGGAACGTGGGTCCTACTTCTGAGGTGCCGTTGTAATCTTATCTTCTTGTGCTTTGTACCCATTACACAGAGGTCTTCGGCATATGCTGCGGCCTGAGTTTGAATACGAAGGGTTATCCTCGCCTCTTCCACGAGCTGATTGACACGTGTATATCTCTTTGGTATTTAATGCGGGTAGATGAATTTCTGCTCGTGTCAGGCAAGTGTCTCTTTGTCTGGTCACATCTGTGTCAGTCAAACCTCCTCTCAGCCGTTGATTTGGGACCTTCCTCGGGATTGGGTGTATTAACACCCAAGGGGTATTATCTGGTGCTCCTCTGAGCCATCATACCTCTGTGATCCTCTGTCCCTGACCGTCGGATCTGCTGACCGGTGGCATCTTCTGATGAGATGCTTGCTATCATGTTTTGATATCTTGTTTTGCATGCCTTCCACGTGTCTCTTTCTGTAAACGTGGTGGATGATGAAAGGTGTACATACAATTTTCCCCTCTTCTTCTGACTTGGGCGTATTTTGCAATTTAGAAGAAGAAAGGTCGTCCTACACGTTTCCGAATTTGCATTAACCTTCCCCATAACTGCTCATTGGTACGAGGAACAATTATTGTCTCCTCTAGCTTCATAAATAGGAAAGAGAATGTGAAAAAAACTTTTATCCTCTTCTTGTCAGTGTTCATCCTCTTCTTTTTTCTATTCTTGTTCTTTAATCATTTATTATCCTCATTCTTGTGAGGAAGATAACAACATTCACAGATAACAACATTCAATTTTCTGTCTGTTTCACTCTTGATTTTTGTTGCCCCTGTATCGCAGAAAATTAGCTTTTGATATCTCCGATCCTCCTTCCTTCGACTGTGGTTGGTGCTTGTCGTCCTCTTCTATACAGGTATGGGGTTTTTCATTAGCTTCTCATCATTGATTTATCTATGTATCTACTCGTTTGTTTCCTGCTGCTGTATTCTTGGCTTTGTGATGAAGAACACACATGTCGAAGCATATATGCTTGCCCCTGTTCTTTGTTACAACGTCTGTGAGTCTGAATCTAAGTATTATCCCTGGAGTTGGATGGAGTATTTTTAATTCTTAGGGTTTTTAATGTTTTATCCGGATGAACCATCAATTATGGGTTTTTTGATCTTTAGTGATCTCCTCGTATTCTTCTCTAAACTGTTTTTGTGTTTCCTTGTAGATATGTCTGATCGTCCGCGGGATCCTTACCAAACCCCGCCGTCTAGTCCGCCAAGATCCCCTCCGCGTCGATATTCTGACAGATCTCCACTTGGGGAAGGTCCTTACAAGTCTTCACAATCGGATCCTCGGGTTCATAGGGTTTCATCTTCCTCTGGTGCGAAGGTTGTGCCTACTAAGAAAGGGGATGTGCCGAAGGGTCCTTCTGGATCTAGGTATGCTGTTAACCGCGCCCCTTCTCGTCCTCGTGAAGATTCTAGGAGTACGCAGGCTCCTCCTCGTGATGACTCTAGGAGTACGCGGGCTCCTCCTCCTCGTCCTGAAACACTGGATGTCCCGCCCCTTCGTTCAATGGATCCTCCTTCAGTGCCTCCGCAAAAATCTTTGCCGCCTCCTCCCGTGGTTTCTTTCAAAGGGAAGTACTCCAAGGGTACTATGTCGAGAGTTGACCCGTCTAAAAATCTTCCTTCTAAAAGGAAAGCTTCAGAATTGAGTCCTACTTCTGATTCCGCAGACGAAGAAGAAACTGTCCCCGTGATACACAACATTTCAGTTGGTAAGAAGAAGGTCACTTTCAAGCATATTGATCTTGAGATGTTCAAGGAAAAACATGAACTTAAAGCTTTTGAGGTTCGCTTCTATGCCCATGACGATGATATCACTTACGATCTCCTTGCTAAGTATCAGTTTGACGAGTTTCATCTGTTGACTACGGTTGGAGCCTTCTAGGCGGGTCCCATGTTGCCCCTATATAAGTCGGGCGACTCCTTTTATTATGACGTGTTGGCTAGTCGCGAAGGCTCTTCCACGAACACTCATAATCGTTTCGTGTCACAACTATCTGGGAATTATCTTCGTTCACTGAAGGAATGTTACCTGCGAAGCAAGGGAGAGACTATGATGACCTGCTATGTTCCAAATCCTGCTGAGAGAGAGTGGTACACTCCTCAGAATTTTAACAGTTCTTTTGGGGATTATGTCAACAGTAGAAACCGTAAGCCGTGGAGTGTTAGTCTTCGTAATATTGCTGCTCCCCGTGGTGAAATTCGTCTTTTGAGTGAGGTGAGTGATGCCAAGCTGAAGTATGTTCCTGGTACTGAGGGATCTGCTAAACCAAAACTCTTTCCTGCTCGTGAAAGGATTAAGCGTGACCATGATTATGAATGGCATGCTACTGTTATTGAGGTAGTTGGTCCTTGGGGCTTATGGATGGATTCCGGGTCCGCGCGGTTGGCGTCCTTCTGAAAATAGCAAGCCTCGTGAAACTCCTCCTTCTCGTTATGGAGATTTCTGTCCTTGGCGTCCGAATTTCGCGGGAATGAATTTTCCTTATGCTCTTGATGTCGTTGATGGAGATGAGGAGGAGGGTTCTGGTGCTACCCATCCAACGAAGAGTTCTGTTGCTGCCAAGGTATAGTTTTTTCTTATATTCTCTATTCTATTTGCCCCTTTTTCCTTGCTTGAAATAATTTTCATTTTTGAAGTGAGGGAAAAAATGAGCCTTTGTGGGGATGTGTACTGGTTTGTAGGTGTCGAAGAAGAAGAAACTTGGACCCAAACAGTCTTCTACTGTGGTTACCGGTGAGGCTGAGGTTTATGAGGAGGTTACGATTCCTGTAAACGAAGGGTATGCTGAGGATGAAGAAATGTCCGATGGAGAAGAGTGTACCGACACTTCTCACCCTGATGACGAAGGTGGTAACGGTGAAGAAGAAGTTGTCGCGGGTGGTGATGGTGAGTCTGAGGGTAATATTACCGTTGGTGGTACTGGCGGGGGTGGATCTGCCCCTGTTGGCGATGATATTGTTGGTGTGGGTACTCTGCCCGTTATTTCCCTGAATTTTCTTTCGGTAGGATATATTCCGCGGGGGAATCCTTTGATGTGAATGTTGCCATGGGTCTTGCCGAAGACTTCTCATTGCTTTCCCCAAATGATGATTGGGATGTGCTTGGGGATATTGGTAAAGAAGATGCCACCGGTCAGCAGGATGAAAACGCTGGTGGTCATACTGAGGCTGGTGATGTCGAGAATTGCGTGAGTGAGTGGAGAACAGCCAAAGGGAAGTTTGCGGTTGAATCTCCTTTAGAGGATTTCCCTTACTCGCTAATGCCTGAAGGCGAAGATGCCATTTTGGCTTGGCTTAAGAAGAAAAATCTTATGTTCGTCCCCAACCCTGCCCCAGTGGTCCTCGGTGAGAAGAATTCTGACGCTTATACTCGTCAGATGATGCAAGTGTCTTCTGAAGTCCGCGTTGCTGAGATGTGGGGGAAGAATCTGAGAGCTTCAGAAGCTAACCTAGTGGTTGACCCTCCCTCCTCTGTTGCTGATATGATGGCCATAGCTGATGGTTATCAATACGGTTTTCCCCAGCAGCGTGTCTTAGAGGTAAATCCTTGTACTGACTCCCTCATGATGTACGAACATTGTATTCTTCGTGATATCCGATCCCTTGGGTATAATAATGTTTGTCGTTTGTGACATAGATGATGAGGAGCGAACATTGTAACCATGTTCTATACCAATTCTTTAAAGCAAAGTCTTTAAAGTTGGAGGCTAAGCTTCGTCATAGAGAAGAAGAACTATCTGCGGTCGAGATGGAAATAAGTGAACTGAAGGATCGCCTGAAGGAAAAGGAGCGGCTGGGTAATGCCGAGGAGAGTCTCCGTTCGGAACTTGCTATAGTCCGCAACGAATTGGAGCAGGCTTGCAGAAATGTATCGTCCCTCACAGGTTCGTATTTTTTATTGGTATTTTACTCCTCGTGATTCCCTATTTGTACTTTGGTGTTCTGTCTCAGTCTCCCCACCCTATCTTCAGTGGGTGGAGTCCCCGAGCTCATATGGCTTCGGAAAGAAAGGGAACGACAGAAATCCCGCATTGCAGAGTTGGTGGGTAAATTGAAAAGCGAAGCCGTAAAGTGGAATGCTCGTGCTGATGAGCACAACGCCTTAACATCTGAGTGGCGTGAAAACCGAACACTGATGGTTGATATGCAAAATAAGTAAAATCATGACCGTTGTCTGTTTAATGGTACGCTGCTATGGACGCGTGACAACCTGCGTGATGCTCGAGGACATGCTTCGGACTTAGAGGCTAGGGTGCGCTTTTTGGAAGGAGAGCTACAACAGGCTCGTTCTTTCTTAGGCCCCGGGGTTCGGGATAGTATGTTGCGTCTTTCCGAGGAAAGAGATAATGCTAGGGCTGAGGTTGGTGCTCTTAGTAAAGCCCTAGCAGCGTCTCGAGCTGATGTTGCTCGCCAAGTGGAGTCTGAAAGAGATCTTGAAGTGAATGTGTATCGACTCCATAAAAGGATGGGGGAGATGAATCACGAAGTCAACCATCTTCGTCACTTGGATTCAATGAAGCAGGTAGACTTAGACGCGAGTCAATTTGCTCTTACGAACCTTCGCACGGATTATAAGAAACTATCCGACGAATATGACTTTCTTGATGAGGCTCGGGATGCAGTTGTTAATGAGTATGAAGAGGCTTCGGCTAATGTCGAAGGTATAACCTCGTTTTATCGAGTGTGATTCTGTTATTTCTTCGTTTTAACCCCTGGTATTTCTTGTTTTCAGCACTCGAGGGACAGCTTCACGCAACAAATGATGAGCTTAAAAAAACTCAATCTGCCTTAGTGCAGCAGGAAGGACAAGCCAACTATTTCAAAGAGTTGGCCGCGTCTCGTGAGGAAGCAGCGGAGATTTCCTCCAAAGAGGCGGAACGCCTATCTGCATTGCTGTCTCAGGCCAACCAGCGGACCGCTGTTATCACTTATAAAGCTCGATGTCAGTTGGATGAAGAGACCAACAAAGTCCTAGATAAGATTGAACTTGATCTTAAAGTCGAACATGGTCTTGTCAAGAATTATCCGCGTCGTCCCCTTCCCGCGCCCTTTCCTGGTTCTTCTGGGCCTTCTTCAGGTGGTAGCGTACCTTCATCTCGCAGAGACAACCCTGTTGATGGAGATGTATCATCCAAGTAGATTTCTTTTATTAGTCATAGAAAGTTGATCCTTGTTGATTATATAATTTCAGATCATTTTCTTTTTGATGTGTTTCCTGTTTTATCTTATTTTTCTGAATCTTGTAATCAACTCTTTATGAAATGGATCATCCTTTTGGCATACCTGCGTTGTCAATTCATATTTATTTTAAGTATTGTGAAGTGTTAAACTATAAATAACTTGCTTTGTAAAAAGTTGAGAGTGTTTGGGTGTGACACCGAAGGTAAATACCTTCGTGATCGTCTTGAGACCTGTCACCCCGCTGGCGAATCCTGGGCCAGAGGATTCCCAAACGGTGGGGGCCGAGGCAGCGTTCTAGGATATGGAATGCTTATTTGAAATATTTACATGCACCCATTCCGTCGACCCGCTGCGTTAAAATTGGTTGGGTATCTCTTTCTGCTGGGTGCCTTCCCCCTGGTCTTACACTCATAGATACTGATAGGGGAGCCCTGAGAGATTGTAGATTAACTACTTTCCCCAATATTGTTAATTTATTATGTAATGTACATGCGTTCACCCAACGGGCCTTTTGACCATTTCGTTTGTTTGAAGATTTCCCAAAAAGTTTGTTTGATTGATAGGTTAAAGCCTGCTACTCCTCGTCCAGAGATAGGAACATATAAAGCGGTTACGCTGCCTTATTCTTCTGGTATTCTTCACGCAGATGCAAAGCTGCGCTGTTCCTACGGGTAGTACGGTTTGGGCCATTTAGCATTCCAAGGGTGCCGGAGGACCTCGCCTTTCAGATTGCGAAGATAGTAGGAACCGTTTCCCTCAATGTCGTGTATTATAAAAGGTCCTCCCCATGTAGGTGCTAACTTTCCCCATTTCTTCTCTAGTTGATACTGCGGTATTGTTCTTAGCACATACTTCCCTTCTACAAAATTTCGAAGCCTAACCTTTTTGTTGTACTCTCTCGCTAGTCTCCGTTGATAATTTTCCATTTTTTGTAATGCTGCTTCCCTCCTTTCTTCCAGGTCGTCCAGTCTCTCTAACATCATGTCTGTTGTGAGATTTTTCTCCCATGCTTCGGTCTTTGTGGTTGGCATGAGGATCTCTGTTGGGATGACTGCTTCAGCTCCATAAGTGAGGAGAAACGGGGACTCCCCAGTGACAGGTCTTCGTGTTGTCCTGTATGCCCATAATACATTATGTAGCTGTTCACACCATCACCCCTTGTGTTCGTCTAATTGATTTTTGAGGATAAGGGCGAGGATCTTGTTAGTAGCTTCCGCTTGTCCGTTGCTTTGAGGGTATATGGGGTTGGACTTGTTTTTCCTTATTTTAAAAGTGTCGAAGAGCATGTCTATATTTTTCCCTGTAATTGTTTACCATTATCGGACACGATTTCCGCTGGTATGCCGAACCTGCAAATAATGTTTTAGAATATGAAAGTAAACATGTCCACGTCTCTGATCCTGGCTAAGGCTTTGGCTTCCACCCATTTACTAAAGTAGTCCGTGGCTACTACCAAAAATCGTATTTTCCCTGATCCTTCGATGAAAGGCCCAACGATATCTATGCCCCATTTTGTAAATGGCCACGGACTATCCACAGAATTCAACGTTGTTGCTGGTGTGTGTATCCTTTTGGAGAAACGCTGACATTCTTCACATCGTCGGGACATTCTTGCAGCATCTTGTATCATTGTGGACCAGTAATATCCTTGCATTTTTGCTTTGTCGGCTAGCGATCTCATGCCGCTATGATTCCCTGCGTCACCATAATGGATGTCGTTTAGAATTCGATGCCCCTCTTTCCTGGATAAGCAACGTAGTAACGATCCGAGGAAGGATTTCTTGTATAGGATCCCATCCCGAAGATCATATCTTCCTACTTTGGAGAGTATTTTCCTGGGTTTTTTGTGATCTGCGGGTAAGGTTCCATCCTTGAGAAACGCATGGATCATCATTCTCCAATCATCTTCGTTGTTGAAATCTTCGTCTTGATTTGCTCTTGACAGGATATCTTCTTCGTCAAAATCGTCACGGATGTCTTCTCCCACCTGATCTTCGATATTTTCTTCCACTGTATCTTGATTTGTAGCAAAGGAAAATTGTGATGCAATCGAAGGCTCGTATACCCTTGTTATTTTGATAGCTTCGATACTCTTGTCCTTCAGCATGGATGATATATATGCTAGGGCATCCGCGTGTCTGAGATCCCTTCTGCATAAGTGTCGGAACTTGATGTTCGGAACTTGTGATGCCAATGTTTGGACCAAGGCCATGTAAGCTGAGAGGGTGTTATCATACACCTTGTATTCGAGCCCTATTTTCCGTATGACAAGCTGCGAATCACTTGTCAGTCTTACATCAGTTACCCCCATCTCTATTATTAAGCGGAGGGCATGTACGACTGCCTCGCATTCGACGATGTTGTTTGTATGCTCTTTGAATTCTAACCTGAGTGCATGTACGATCCTTTCTCCAGTTGGGGTGGTGATGACAATGCCTATTCCTGCCCCTTCCTTATTTTTGGAACCATCAACGAAGACTTCCCATTGTCTTTGACTCGCGGGTTCGAGGACATCAACTGGATCCTTGCTTTCCTCGTCGGCTTCTGGTATTCCCCTAATCTCTTCATCGTTGTCCAGGGGGAGGTCTGCTAAGAAAATCCGCCAAAACTTGGGATTTTTGGGAATGTTGAATTTCATGAATGATGTTGAATTGGTCCAGGTGGGTGTTCCACTTGGCTATTCTACCTACTTTTCCCGCGCTTTTGAGGACTGCTTCCAGTGGTGTTTTGCATGGGACGCGGATGAAGTGAGTTAGGAATAGGTTCTCAGCTTTTGAGTAGACCATACTAATGCCAGGATGAGTTGTTCGATATTCGTGTAATTCCTTTCCGCAGAATTGAGGGTCTTGCTGACATAATAGATAGGCTGTTCTATCTTCGTATTGGTTTTGACCAACACTGCGCTAACTGCGTCTTCTGTCGCTGCTATGTATAATGCCAAAACCTCATCAGGATCAGGCTTCTGCAGGATTGGAATTGAAGCCAGGTGTTCCTTGATTCTTCGGAAGGCTTCTTCACATTCTGCGGTCCATTCAAACTTACTCCCTTTTTTGAGAATATTGAAAAAATGTTTGCATTTGTCCGAGGATCGGGCAATAAATCTGCCCAAGGCTGCTAAGGATCCATTGAGCTTTTGCACATCTTTTAAATTCTTCGGAGATGGCATTTCCACTATGGCCTGAATCTTCGCGGGGTCTACCTCAATACCCCTTTTTGTTACCAGATATCCAAGGAATTTCCCTGAGGTGACACCGAAAGTGCATTTTTCTGGATTTACTTTCATGTGATGTTTCCTCATTGCTTCGAAAATATCTCTCAGGTCCTGGTGGTGATATTTGCGCAGCCTACTTTTGACGAGCATGTCATCAACGTAGACTGCTAGGGTACTACCAATCCATGGCCTGAAGATAGCATCAACCATTCTTTGGTACGTTGCCCCTGCGTTTCGAAGTCCAAAGGGAATTCTAGTATAGTAATAAAGTCCATGCGGTGTGTATAATGTTGTGTGTAGTTGATCTTCTTCTGTCAGGGCTACTTGGTTGTAACTAGAATATCCGTCCATGAACGACAGCTCTTCGTACCCTTCCACTGCTTCAACCAGTTGATCTATGCTCGGTAGGGGATAGCTGTCTTTTGGACATGACTTGTTGAGGTTAGTAAAGTCGATGCATATCCTAACCCCTCCATTTATCTTAGGAACGACGACCATGTTGGAGATCCATGTAGGGTATTTGACTTCCTTGATGAAGCCTGCTTCTAGTAGTTTCCGAAGTTATTTTTCTACTGCCTTATGATACTCTGGTGCAACTTTTCTTATTTTCTGCCTGAAAGGTGGCGTGCCTGGTTTGATGCGCAACTCGTGTTGGATTATTTTCGGATCAATCCCCGGCATGTCTCCTAACTTCCAGGCGAATACATCCGCGTATTCTTTAAGTAATTTGGTTAAGGAATATTCTCTTTTTTCGTCCATTATGATCCCTACTTTGATCATCTTAGGGTTTTCTTCCGTTCCTATGTTGATTTCTTTTACGGGCTCCACTGGCGTGAACACAAGCTTCGGGTCCCCAAGGACTGGGACGTTCTTTAATTGCTATTTGGTATGTTTCTGTCCTTCGTTGGCTGCTGAAGTACTTGCCTCTGTGTTAAGGACATTATCATCCTTTGTCAAGCCCTTCCCTGTGGTTTCCTTGAGGAACAGGTCTATCGCCTTTTCTTTCGCAGCTTCTTTATTTTTGATCCTGCGGGTTTTTCGCTGCTCTTCCTGTTCGTTGTTGATACGATCCTGAGTGGTCTGGCACTCTTTTGCAGAGACCCGATCTACCTTGATTTCCATCACTCCCTCGGGTGTAGGGAACCTGAGATATTGGTAGTAAGTTGCTGCCACTCCATTGAGTTTATGTACCCACTTTCGTCCAATAATGGCGTTATAGGGGGATGGGGCGTCAACCACGCTGAATCGTGTTTCTACTTTCATGGGCCCGACGTTCACCTGCAACACGATGTCTCCCAATGGATTTGTGGGCGCTCCGTTGAACCCGTAGATGGTGTAATAAGAGGTCATCAGCTGTTCATCATGGAGCTTCATCCGTTTGAAGGCGTCATATAATAGAACGTTCACTGAGCTTCCCCCGTCGATGAGGATCTTTTTGAGGTTACATCCGGCCACTGGTAGTTTGAGGACCAAGGGATCGTTATGGTCTTCCATATCTTCTTCGATATCTTCAGTATCGAAGATGATAGGTGCGTCCATCCACTCTTCGTGCTCGTCCACCTCTACGCCATCAATCTTATATAATTCGCAGTGGTCTTCGAATTGCTTTCGTAACCTCTTTCCTATCTGCGCTGTAAGTGAGGGCCATGCGGCTTCGGAACACGAGATGGTGTTGATTGTGCGGTTTCCTTCTGGAAGTTGGACTTGCTTGGTTCGTTTGGATCTGTCCTCGGTGACCTCTTTTCGTATATATTGCTTGAGTTCGCCAGTATCAATCAATTTTTGGATCATTATTTTGAGGTTTTTGCATTTCTCGGTCTGGTGTCCATTGAAGCAATGATACTCACAGTAATCTTTAGACTTCTCGGTTCTTGGGGGATGTTTTCCCTTAGACCACGACCACTCCAAATTTTCCCTTCCTTTAATCTCTCGCAAGATCCGAGAGTAGCTAGTATTGAGCTTCGTGTAAACCTGATCTTCGAATTTTCGATCGTCTTTTCGTCGTTCATCTCTTCGTTCCTTCCTATCTTCGTGAGGTCGTTCCAGTGAGTTATTTATTTTGGCTCCGCTGGTTTGTTCTGCGGAATTGGTACGGTGAGACCTCTACGTTTGTTCCCTCGGGTTCTCACGCTGGATTTCTTCAAGACGAGCATACTTCTCAATAATTATTCGAAGATATCCTTATGTCTTAGGTACGCTTCCGTGGATCTCAACAAATAGTGGACTCATTCGGTCTAATACCCACTTGTAGCAGTTGATGCTTACTACGGGATCCACACTGCCTATGGCTTGGCAGATCTTGTGCCATCTGTTGGTGTATTCCCTCGTGTTCTCCTTGTAACCAATTTACAGAGAAAAAAGTTTATCCATTCTAGTGTTGACAGCTTTGTTGTACATGTAGGTTTTCAAGAATTTCTCTGCGATTTGATCGTAGGAGTTGATGGAATCAGGTGGCAGGTTGTCAAACCAAGACAAAGCCGATCCCTTCAGACTTGATGGGAAATACCTACAGAGGACGGCGTCGTTTTGACTCTATCGGGCAAAGATACTATTATAATACCGGATATGTGCCGCGGGATCACTGGATCCGTCATAGCATTCAAAAGTTGGGACAAGGCACTTTAACGGAATGGGGGTATTTGCCAGGCGATGAGTTAGGGGCGTGGAGTTAGGGGCGTGGAGTTAGCTTCTTTCATCACCTCTTCAAGCCTTCCCCTGCCTTGTCTGGCTTTTAACTGCCTGATCTCAGCCATCATCTCATCACGCAGCTCCTCCATTGCGCGGTAATATCCCACGTTCTCATGCTCAGTTGAGCGTTTCTTTCTTCGAACTTCACTGTCATAATAGTTTAAGTCTTCGGCGGCATATTCCGGATCAGATGCACTGCTTCCCCTGGCGGCATTTGCTAGGATGATTCTTCGGTCTCGTTGGGCTCTGGTGCTTTAGAAGTTGCTTCGTCTAGTTGTTGGATAGTCTTCGTGCTTTGGGAAATCCTATCTTTCAAGTCCTGGTTCTCCCTGGCCAGAAGAGCTACGGCATCTGCGTAGACCTGCTGGCTCTTTTTCAATTCTTCAAGCTCTACCATCAGTCGGTGGGACTGGTTTGATCCCTAATTGGGAGTTCCGTCTTGTTCCCCTACGGCCATAGTTCCCCCTTCGTATACTGTGTGTATTAAGGGTGGCAGAGGATCAACTTCAATTGTTGGTATCTCCAAGTTTGGTCCCCTCGGTTGAGCTTCCACCCGCGATACTAAAACCCCTGGTATGGTTTGATTCTGACCGTTGGTTGACGGCATTCCGAAGACTGGTGGATGTGCGGGCTGGTGTGTCATAGATTCTGCCACCCCTTCTCTTTGTTGATGGATTTTGTTTGAAACCAAAGTCTTGTTAGCTTCTGTAGCCTGGAGGGCCGCAACAGTTGCGTTGTTCTTTGTGGCTGCTGCTTTGAGAGCCGCGGCTGCAATGGAGTTAGTGTTCATAGGTGAGGTGATTTCCGCAACATCCTGCCTCTGAGTAGGTGTTTTACATTTGTCTCTTTTCTGCTTGCTTCGGGTCATGACCGGGGTAATCCTCGGTGTCTCCTTTGATGAGGCTTTGGTTTTTCCTGCCTCTAGTATCTTTTCCATTTTTAATCTTTTTCTGCATAGGGGAATAAATAAAGAGAACCAAAGATATCCACGAGGGTCGGGTTTGTGCCATTCGTATCCGCAAAATTATTAGAATAGAAGGAAATGAGCTGCCCAAGGGCTTTAATAAAAGAGAAACGTAAAGACTCTATCGGTCTAGTTTTCGCAATACAAATCCTTTAATAAACAATCACGGACCTTGTTTTCAGACTACTTTTGAAAAAGAAACCTCTTGAAAAGGTAGATCCGTCGCGAGAACTCATGAATCTAGATTATTTAGTCTTAGTTTTAAAAGAAAAACACCTTACGTGCAAATCTGTGATAGATAGCCGTGGATTTGTCTGCTTTGAAATGGTGTTTGTGAAAATGAAGACCATGAACCCAGAATAAAAAAGGTTTTGAAAGCACGCTGAACCCAGAATAAAAAAGGTTTTGAAAGCACGCTGAACCCAGAATAGGGAACAACCATAATGTGCGTTTAAGGTGAAATCACAGGATAAGATAAATCTTTTACCGGGACAAAGTCCCTGTTTCTAGCGCCAGATTGTGAACACATGAATCACGAAGCCATCCACGTGTTCACAAACAATACTCGCATACATTCTAATTCTAGAATTGTACGACGTATGCGTAAAGGGGATGATTATATCGATTCATCGACTCGAAGCCTTCGAGCTTGTCATTGTCTTGTCGAATATTTTCATAAATAATGTTCGTATAAAGGAATAAACCGAGAATCAAGTATAAATGTAAAGCACATGAAGTTCAACGCTGAATGTAAGGTGCTGAAATGTAAATAAGACAGATGTACGTGGTTCGGCACTAAGGCCTACATCCACGGGGCTGGTGTTTCACTATGTATTGAATGATTACAAAGATAGTCGAATGACTTTAGAGTATACATAGGTCTGCGGAAGTAGGGGGATTACTTACTCTTCCTATTTCTCTCTCTTATATTCTCCTATAATTGCTCTGGATTGGTCGACCCCTTCTCTCTTAGTGGAGAGGGGTATTTATAGGGTTTGGAACGTGGGTCCTACTTCTGAGGTGCCGTTGTAATCTTATCTTCTTGTGCTTTGTGCCCATTACGCAGAGGTCTTCGGCATATGCTGCGGCCTGAGTTTGAATACGAAGGGTTATCCTCGCCTCTTCCACGAGCTGATTGACACGTGTATATCTCTTTGGTATTTAATGCGGGTAGATGGATGTCTGCTCGTGTCAGGAAAGTGTCTCTTTGTCTGGTCACATCTGTGTCAGTCAAACCTCCTCTCAGCCGTTGATCTGGGACCTTCCTCGGGATTGGGTGTATTAACACCCAAGGGGTATTATCTGGTGCTCCTCTGAGCCATCATACCTCTGTGATCCTCTGTCCTTGACCGTCGGATCTGCTGACCGGTGGCATCTTCTGATGAGATGCTTGTTATCATGTTTTGATATCTTGTTTTGCATGCCTTCCACGTGTCTCTTTCTGTACACGTGGTGGATGATGAAAGGTGTACATACAAGGGTCATGATGAAGCTGGAGTTGAGACTTGAGAGGGTCATGATGAATATAGCTGTAAGGGTAAGCATGTGTTTGGCAGTAGAAATGTTAAGTGCACTTGTTATCGCTTCTTTATGTTTGAGGCCTAGTAACAATATGTCATGAACCAAGCTTTCAACCAAGACTAGCAAGCAGTTCAACATTCGCTTCTATACTGCCCCTTGATTCTCTGTGCAGGTTTGGTTTTAAATCATATCTTCACGTTTAATTTGGTCTATTCCTCGGACGATTCTGCAATTGGCTTCTTGTCGGACTTCAAGTAGTATCGATGCCCCGACAAGTGAATTTGGCAACTTATTCCTCATGCTACAATCTGGGATTTCTGATTAAAATGTAAACATTGATCTTTTTTATTATAAAAAGATAGTCTTCTCGACAAGTTGGTAATGAAAATGAATTGCAGCATGGAACTAAGCTTTCAAGCACGACTTTGATTACAGCCTTAGCTTTACACATCGATTACGTCCTTAGCTTTACACATCATTTATCTTCCTCACTCATTGTGTATGTGCAGCCTTAGAGCCTCTTTGGTACAGTTTTCAAAAACAATTTCCAAAAATAGTTTTCCACTGTTTTAAAAACATACTATTTTTTTCCTTTTTTTCATTTTCTAAAAATTGTTTGGTAAACTGTTTTTTAAAACAAGGAAAATCAACTAAAGCGTATCAAATGTAAAGATTCTTCTAAGAGATAGTGATATTATCCATGACTCACTTGCAGTCATTCCCCCGATCTCTTACTTTGTTTTGAATAGAAAAAAAAAACCAAGAAAAAAAAAGAGAAAACACAAAAAACAATAATTTGTTGTTTTCACTTTTTTGTTTTCAGAAACAGAAAACAGATAGAAAACATTTTCTGAAAATGTCCCTACCAAACGCGTTTTCTCCTGTTTTTTGTTTTCTCTGTTTTTAAAAACAGAAAACTGTTTTCTTCTTGCTTTTAGATGTAAATTTATATTTTCTTCAAAATGTAATTGCTTGATTGAAAAAACAATAGTTCCAATATTAGATTTACATAGAAACTGTTTCAAGATATCTTTTTCTCTGCTGGGGAACATTACAACACAGACTCGAACACTGACAGTCTTCTTTACTACTAGGACCAGTAAATTATGCATTCATAGCGTTTCCCTAACAGTTATAAGGATAATATGTTTACTACTATGCATTTGTACTATATTTTTGTTAAGAAGGCTGCGACTTGGATTAACTGGAAACTCTTTTATGGAAGAAAAAAACAAGATAAACGAGGACAAATTGTTTTGAGGATAGAGATCCAACAGTGGACTCCCTCGTAATCTTTATAAAGCGAAACCAAACCTACATCTTGCATTTGTACTGCATAGTGCAGCAGATGTTGTCTCTGGTTCAATGGTTCTTGCTCCTCCAAGCTGGTTTCTGGGCCAGCGATTCTTTGTCAAAGATGCCATTTGTTCACTAATGTTGGCTAAATTCTTTGCAACCCCACCATGTTACATGAAAGTCCCAGATAACCAGTCAGATTTGGATTTGAGTGTATATATATTGCACATGAGCTAACAGTATTGCACATGAGCTAACAGTCACACTTGCATTCTGGCTGGGGCACAAAGTATCAGTTTCGGACCTTTCGGTAATCTTACATGAAAGGCTTAGAAATGAGGAGAATATATTTCAATCTCACTTTCATGACAAAGGAAAAGTCAACTGTTACGACAAAATAAAAGAAAAGCAAAACAAAGAAAAGAAAAAAAAGGATGAAGATAATTTTCATATGATCGCCTACAGTTGGGAAATTTTAGTTTTTATTTCTTCCCACATTATGATTTTGTTCATCTAAAGTTGTCTATTTTGTCGATACCATTCGGGGTGCACTCTTAAGGGTGCCAATTTAACCTTTTCATTTGATTGGTGGAGTAGATCGCAACTAACTTTGGTATTCAATTTTGTGCTCAAATTTTATTAGTTCATCACTCAACTAACAGAGTTTAATTGAGAGTTTTAATTGAGACACTTACACCAGAAGAAATACACAAAATTCTCTTTGGCATTTGGATATGACAAAGCACCAGGGCCAGATGGATATACAAGTAAATTATTTAAAGTTTATTGGGATACGACATGCTCGTAAATCGTAGAATTGATACAAAAATGTCTTTGAGAATGTTGAGTTGGACGATCATTACAACCGTACCAATATAACCTTAATACCAAAATCTGAACACCCATCTAAGCCAGGTGACTTTAGACCAATTAGACTATGCAACGTAGTTTACAAGATCATTTCAAAATTGCTAGTTGATAGAATGAGACTAATCTTACAATTCATACTCAGTCCATATCTGAGTGCATTCATTCCGAATTGAGCCACTCATGACAACATAGTGGTGGCAACAGAAATCTTTCATCATATCAGATCATCACCACCTATCCCAAAACCAAAAATTACACTCAAACTAGACATCCAAAAAGCTTATGACAATGTCCACTGGGGATTTATTAGGCAGACCTTGTACACCCTCGGTTTTCCTACAAAATTTATACAATATATTATGTTATGCATATCTTCTGTCAGTTACTCGATCAATGTGAATGGCTCACCTCAGGGATCCATACATCCAACAAGGGGCCTCCAGCAGGGAGACCCCCTATCACCATATGTGTTCATAATGTATGCAGAAATTTTGTCTACTAATCTTGCAAAGATGGATATCCAAGGAAAACTCAGAGGATTGAGCATATCAACGAAGGTAACGCTGATTCTTCATCTCATGTATGTTGATGACCTGTTGATCACATGCTCGACAACCAAGAAAACATGTGAAAATCTATAAAACATTCTACAAGCTTACTCAACTTCAGCTGTCCAAGAGATAAATAAACAAAAATCTACCATAATCCACCATCCAAACCTCCCACATACCACCCATACCTGGGTGGATGATTTTTTCCAAATGAAGACCACACACCACCTGCCCAAATACTTGGGAGTTCAATTCAAAAAGGGCATAAACTCTTCACCAAATTTTGCACAACTGTTATAAAGGTTGCAAAGAAAAACAAATGGATGGATGGACAAGTATATTAACCATGCTGGTAGATGGCTATTAATTAACAACTCTTTGTTACCAATGGCAAATTACATCACGATGACAGAATTTCTACCTGCACATATGCATACTAAAATTGATAAGATTGCAAGGAACTTCTTTTGGGGTCAGGACAAAAATACAAGAAAGATGCATACCATTGGTCGAGATAAACTGAACCTACTTGTAAAACATGGAGGACTTGGAATTCGTGACAACAAGAGACATAACTATGCTCTATCAGGGAAAAGAGTTTGGCAAATACATGCACAACCAAGCACCATCTCCAACAACATGTATAACTCCAAATATCTCCAACAAAGGTCTATCTTGCATGCAGAGGACAAACCGCCGGACTCGGAAAATGCAGCTTGGAAAAACTTACATAAGGTAGCAAAACAAATGAAACAACATTGTGCGATGCAGATTGGAGACGACAACAACACACTCATAAAAGATAAATGGATCCCAATTTTTGGTACCGTAACAACCTCGGGAAACTGGGGGGAAAAACCAGGTGAGTATGCTCATTGAACCATCTTCTTGTTCGTGAAAAAATAGAATGTGTGAACCAGATATTCTCAGCAGAGATTTCCAACTCCATCAGAAGCATTCACATACCAAACCCACCAATACCGGATTGTACGATTTGGCCAGATTCAAAAAATAAACAATATGGTCAAAATTGGTTATGAAATGCTAACCAAAGATACACAAAATAATCATCCAAGTTTGCTAGGAAACACTAATGCAGGGTCGCACACTGCAACAAATCGACAAGATATCCTTATGTACAAAAGGATTTGGCAGGCAAACTGCCCACCAAAAATCATACTTTTCTTGTGGAAAGTCACACACGAAGTTTTACCAACATTGGAGGCATTGCTGACCAGACACATCATCAGTAGTAGCATTTTCCCAAACTGTGGTTTACAACCAGAGACAACTTAACATTGTTTGTTCGAGTGCCAACAGACACATGAGATATGGCAGGCCACGGTGGATCATTTAGGTTCAAGTGGAACCAATGACAGATACAACCCATACAACAATGTAACAATCCCACCACATCCTCTACCAAATGTTCTTTCCCAACATCTACCTATGCAACACAAAACTCAAGCCACACAACCTCAACAACGTCTAGGAAACTCGACATACCCTAATGCAATGAGGAGATTTACAGCTCCACGAAATTTCAGAGAATTCATCATGCTTGCACAGGACAGAGAGACGTTGACACTGGGTTGCTTGACAATTTGGAATATATGGCTGGCCAGAAATGCCAGAGTATACAAGAAAACTATTCAAAGACCAACACATACATTCCAAATTGCCTTGATTCTGATGCAGGAATACAAATGGGCCGACAAACACATTCTGCACAACAGATCTTCGTCTCACTCCAACCAGGCTAGCATTACACAGCAACAACACCAGACTGGACGGATAACGGAAACAACAAAAATATTCTGGGTTAAATGGCTCACACCACCAAACGAATGGCTGAAATTAATACAGATGGAGCAAGTAAAGAGACACCAGGTGAACAACCGGAGATGGCCGGAGCATGTTGGATTTTCAGAAACGCATAAGGAGCGGTGATTATGGCGATGACAACACCGATCAGAGCAAAAACATCATTGGTTGCAGAGACATGGGATTTACTACTGGCAACGAGAATGGCAACCACACAATCCTGGAAGAACATATGGTTTGAATCGGACTTGAATACTCTGCTGAAGCTAGTCGAAAAAGAAGATACACAGACACCATGGATCATTCGAAATATGATATCGGAAATACACCAACATCTACAGCTAATAGGAGAATTCAAACTCACACATATCTATAGAGAAGCAAATTAGGGAAAAGATGGACTGGAAATTCGCGATAGAAAGACAATTACAACAGGGAGGGCAAGGTTACACTTATATATGACAACACTCATGTCCTACTTTTCTAAGTGTAGTTGTAATAAATGATTATATGGGCTTCTGTACCCCAGAAAAGTTCCTCTTTAATATAATTGGCTTTTCTTTCAAAATAAAATAAAATAAAGTAAAATGTAAGTGCACGTTATGAAGAGTATATGAAATGAAGATCTTATCTTTTATTTGACGTAAAATTTTAGTTTTTTTTGGGTAACAGTTCCTTTCCCTCAGTACCAATTGTGATTTCTACACCTCATTGGCCTCGTTTTCTACTTTGCCACCTTTTACTCCACCTATTGATAATTCCTTTAATCAAGGTCATATTAATGTTTCTATCTCTGGAAGTGTTGAATCTAGTATTTATTGGTCAGCCTCTTGCACATCTATTTTACAGGTTGTATTCACTTTCACTGGAGTAGTGTTTAATACTTCTACTGGGATGAGTTACTTTTCGGATATGTTTATTCATCTAATTTCTGAAAATGTTATCATGAGCAATTCAATTGTTGAAGATTGTTTGGACAGAGCATTTGTTCTTGAACCAACTCGTTTTCAACTTTACCACCAGAGCCTTTGGTTACTGATGAAGAATTTGAAAAAGAAGTTAATCTCATGATGGTGAACTCTACGGACCCTATAGATGTCGAGCCTTCTTCAGCTCATGACCTTGTTAGTCTTTCTTGATCCTTAATCTTTCTTTCCTTGTCATTTTTTTTTGAGTTTCCTTTATATTAAAATCATGAAGTTTCTTAGCTGAATATGAATGGATGTTTTTCTGATAAAAAATGGTTGTATTTGCTTAAGATCTTTAGAAGGAATAAGCCTGATATGATTTGCCTAATCGAAACAATGGTTGACATTGATACTGTGAATAAATACACACATCATCTTCCGTGTGAATTTTGGTTCATAGTGCCTTCAGTGGGTAAATCTGGTGGATTAGCTTTAGGTTACTTTGAGAAGTCAAATATAACATTTATTAATAGTTCTCATAATATGATTCATATTATGTGTGATATAACACTTGCGATTAAGAATTGTTTTGTTTCTTTTGTATATGGTGCCTTAAATATTATTGGCATGAGAAATCAATGAAATTTTCTTGGTCAGATGAATGAAAATAACATGCATCCTTGGTTGTTACTGGGTGATTTAAACTTTATTCTTCAAGACTCTGATAAACAAGGGGGAAACCCGGCAAATTCTTTTCCTCCCAATTTTATTAGAGATAAACTACTGGACATGAAGATGAATGATGTTTATACTTTTAGAAATCCCTTTACTTGGTGTAATAGGAGATTCAAGAATCATTCTGAACTGATTTTTGAAAAAATAGATAAGGGGTTTGTGAATGATGAATGGTTATCGGTCCTTCCACATACTCGTATTACTAATCTTGCTAGAATCTTTTCAGATTATAGTCCCATTTTGTTGAACTACTTTCATCATGAACCAAGTCTGTTTAGGCCATAAAAATACTTCAAATGCTGGCAATTAAATCCCGAATTTAAAAGTGTTCTTGGTAATTTATGGAGAAAAAGGGTTAATGGTTCTCCTAGCTTTGTTTTGGTAGGGAAGCTTAAGAATCTGAAGCATGATCTTAGTATTTGGAAGGTTAATTCTTTTGGGCATATGAAAACTATAATTGGTAGATTAAATTCTGAAATTGAGAAATTGCAAGCTGTTCCTTTTACTCATGTTATTGGTTGTTATATTTTGAATTACTCAAAACAGTTGGACTATTGGTATGAAATAGAGAATAGTTTTTATAAACAGAAAGCTAAGATTGATTACTTCACTCAGTATGACAAGAACACTCACTTCTTTCATAACTCTGTGAAACTTAGGAATATGTATAATACCATTCATACTATTAAGGATGATCAAGAAAATTGATTAGAAAACAAAGATCAAGTTGTATCTCACATTTTCAAGTACTTTAAAAATATTTATACTTCATCGAATCCAGTAATGCTGAAAAACATGTATCCTTGGAAATCTCAGGGACCTGATGGCTATACGACTGGATTTTTTAGAGATAACTGGGATGAAGTCTCTGATGAGGTCATTTCTCATGTTCAAAACTTCTTTAAAACAAAATTTCATCTTAAACAGTTGAATCATTATTTTATATCTTTAATACCTAAAGTTAGTAATCCTTCAACACCCCATGATTTCAAACCTATCAGTTTGTCTAACATTGTTTCCAAAATCATTTCCAAAATCTTAACTAATCGTCTTAAACCATTGTTAGATTATCTTATTTCGCCTTTTCAGTCTGCTTTTATAGCCAATAGACAAATCCATGATAATATTATTATTAGTCATGAGATTCTCCATTCCTTTAAAAATAAAAAAGAAAAATCTAAGAATGGTTTCATGGCCATTAAGCTCGATCTCTCTAAATCTTTTGATAGACTAGAATGGTCTTTTATAATTGTTGTTTTACTAAACCTTGGTTTCTCTGAGGACTGGTGTCAAATGATTTTTCATTACTCAGTTGTAGGATCAGAATCTCGCAGCAATAATGCCTCAGCGAAATTAACAACAACACAACACAACAACGTCGCAGAACAATTTCAGAAATGATATAATAAACGACGTCAGCTAGAATCATGAGAAAGATGTGATAGTCATGCGAAAATTAGAGAGTTTGCGAGATTAACATTTGTAAGGTTGCGAGAATGTCGCAAACCATATACGAAAATAAAGGACAAATTAGCTTTCATCCACTATGTATTTCTCTATAAATAGTCGTTCAGTTGTAAAGGAAAAAAAAAGATCTTTTTCTGAGTGAGAAGCAAGTAAATAGGAGAGAGAAAATCTAGAGCAGTGGTTATTCTTGATTCCTTTATCTTTTCTTGTAAGATTGTTCAAAGATTCACCAATAAAATTAAGATTGTTGATCTAAAATGAGTTGAATGTTAATAAAATCTTGTGAGGGGTGTAGTGTAGGATTTCCTGCAACTACATAATGGCGCTAGAAACAGGGAGGATTGAAGATTGAAGATTATTATAGAAAAAATTGAAGATTAATATTGAGATTTGTGAAAATTTGGAGTGATTGATTAAGAATTTTACATAATCTCTTGCAATTCATTAATATTGAAGAAATGGCTAGAAGAAGAAGAAATACATCAGAACAACCAACTACTGTTAGAAGAAGCAAGAGAATTGCTGGAAGAGAAAGAAGTGAAATGGGAGAATGAACTAGAATGAGAAATAATGGAGAAAATCGAATTCAGCCACCAGTTCAACAAACACTAATACAAATAAGGAATACAGATTATGATAGGGTGAGTATACACACTTGGCAATCAAATTCAGCAGAAGAAATAGAAGAAGAGCAACAAACCAGAAACCATAAACAGGTAGAGAGAAATCAAGAAACAGATGAAGGAATAATTCATGGAGATGAGGAAATTGGAGCATTAGAAACATTGAGACGAAGAATACACGAAGAAAGAAGAGCTGAGGCAGAAGAACGTGCGAATTTAACAAGGCAAAATCACGAATTGAGGATGGAAAATATGAGACTACAGAGTAGAAGATCGAGAAATGAGGCGAAACTCACCCACAATTAATGTTGGAAACAATATTCAAGAAGAAATATCAAATCCTAATGAAGAATATCGCGAAAATGGGGAAAGAACTGATGATCGTTACGTTCCACAAAATAAAACTTTTAATGATAGGCAAAATGGTAGAAATCAAGAGAATGGACAACGTCAGGGACGAAATGATCAAGATGGCGAAGGAAATCAAAAGGAAGGAAGGAGAATTTTACATGAAAGAGAAACTCAAAGAAATCAACAAACGATTGAAGAAGAAATTGAAAGACATTATGTTGAACAAGCACGTTTAATTTGCGAACGTGAAAGATTGAGAGCAGAAATGGAAGAACAAGAGCTTTAGGAAACAATTCGCCAGAACAATCACGACAACCGAGAAATAAGACGAACACAAAATCGGAATAACGGTAATATCAATGAAGATTATGATAGAATACATAGGATGGATGAAAGACAGCGAATGGAATTAATAAGAAATGAACAAAATCATGAAGGGGAAAATGAGAGACATCATTATATGCGAATTCAAGATAGAGATGAAGAAGAGACTCGCAGAAGAAGACGAGATGAGGATAATGAAGAAGAAATGCAAAATTTCGCGAGAGAAGAAAGACATGAACGCAGAAGAAGGGAGGCGAAATTAAAA
Source organism: Papaver somniferum (assembly GCF_003573695.1). Lineage (NCBI taxonomy): Eukaryota > Viridiplantae > Streptophyta > Magnoliopsida > Ranunculales > Papaveraceae > Papaver > Papaver somniferum. The sequence continues at coordinate 118,194,951 of NC_039362.1, forward strand.
AGACCAATGGATCAAAATTCAGGTGTAAATAAACAAATCTTGAAAGAGTTAGAAGAAATGAGAGGAATGCTAAATAATAGAGGAGAAGTAGGCAGAAGACAATTGGATGAAGCTACAGAAGAAGCTGCGAAAACTCCATTTACAAGGGAAGTACAACTAGGAGGAATACCTCCGAAATGCAATTTGCCCGCATTAACCAGCATTTTTGATGGAACAACTTGTGCAATTCAACACATTAAAGCCTATGTGAGGTGTACGCTGCAATGGGAAAATCATGATGCCGTATTATGCAAGTATTTCGCATCCATCTTAACAGGGGAAGCGTTAAAATGGTTCGAAGGTCTACCAAAGAATACAATAACATCCTTCAATCATTTGCAGACTACATTCCTGGGGGCATATATAAGTAATAATTCTTCGCAACCTGGTATTGAAGACGTGTTTGGATTAAAACAAAGGATTGGAGAAAGTTTGAAGCACCTAACTAAAAGATGGAGGACTATGTGTAGCGAAATGGCTGGACATGTAGATGAGAGATATCTTATCTTATCATTCATCAATGCTATGTTTGCAACCAACCTATTGTATATCCAAATTTTCAGAGTCAAGAATACGATCACAATGACTGAATTGCGAGAACTTCAAGAAGAATATATTGCTCTAGAGGAAAGGGAAAATGAAATGGAATCATACCCAGTTGCGAATACCAGTTCACAAACAGCGAATGCAAGCTTATTACCCAAGCTAATAAACACAGTGGCGAATACTTCGCAAGTACACCAAGAGAAGGTGACAAGTAACAATCAACATAAATTGGTGGCTATGGGAAGCCGAGATCAAGAGGAGTATGAAGGAGAAAGAAATTTCTACAATCGTGGTGGAAATAACAAGATTCAAAGACTCGATCAGACACAAGAAACTTATGGAGGTCAAAGACAAAACTATAATAGAGGACAAGGAGGTCACAAGGTAGTATGGGAAGAAATCAAGATGCCACCTCTAAACGCAAGTGTGGAGAAAATATGGGAATCTATAATTTTGATGGAGAATATACCAACACCATGGAACATGGGAACGGAACCACCTCCAAACCACAGAAGACATGAGTTTTGTTCTTATCATCATTTTCATGGGCATACTACAAATGATTGCAGAAATGTAAAAAGAATTATTCTGAGAATGATAGATCAAGGAAAACTAAACCACTTTTTGGTAGGGCACCCACAATCTCAACCATTGCCACCACCACCAGAACATCACAAAGTAAACACGATGAAAAAAAAGGAAACATTCTTCATAGAAGTTGGTGCAAAAGCAAAGCATCTATTCTGTCACTCCATCGTACATTCATACAAGACAATTGAAGATTTTCATGACAATATTTTGAGTAGAGTATTCGCAAGAGATAACGATGGAAGAGAAATTATGAATATTGCGAAAATTTCGCCACTAGAGGAATGGCAGAAGCAGATTATTTCTTTTGCCGCAGAAGAAATCCTCGAAGGTGAAGAGGTACATGATAATCCATTGGCAGTAAAATTAGAAATTAATCCAAAACCGAAAGAAGATGAGGATGATGAAACTGAAACTGAAGATTCATGGGCAATTAATAGGATTCTAATCGATACTGGAAGCTCTGTGAACATCTTATTTTATCATACTTATAAAACTATAGGAGGAAAAGATAATGATCTTATACCATCAACATATAAGATATATGGTTTTAATGGTACTGCCAACAAGCCTAAAGGGGAGATTACTATGCGAATTCCGTTGAAGGGAACATCTTCTGAAATCCTATTCTGTGTCGTTGATGTAGAATCACCCTACAATGCATTAATTGGTCGACCTTGGCTACATGGGATTCTAGGTGTATCTTCAACTTTCCACCAGTGCATCAAATTCCATCACCCCAGCGGTGTAGGAATCATAAAGGGAGATTGGGTTGAAGGAAAGAGGTGTTACGAAACTGAGATAGAATCTTGCGAAGGGAGAGCAAACTAGAAGGAAAATTGGCGACACAAAATCAAAGAGACACAAAGAAGTGAGAGGTTGATGGTGGATGCAATTGAAAGAAAAGAAGAAGAGATGTTGCGAAATTAATGCTAGCTCAGAATAAAAAATGGCGAACATACCACTACCAAAGAAACAGTCACACAAAATAACAAATAAGCAGAGGATAGCAAAGGTAATGTATGAATGATTGATTTGTTGCGACACTCTCGCAATAAATAAAATTCTCAAAAGTACATTTTATTGAATGACAAATTGAGATTATGAAATGCAAATACAATATGATGATGTGCAAGAATCTCGCAGAGATAATGAATTCTACAAAAGACAATCAGAGAACAATGATAAAAGAGAAAGGGGCGAACCTTTATGGCGTACACCCTAGTTCACGAATACAATTTCGCAAGAGGAAAATGTAAGACCTAAAGTACGTCATATAAGGGGGTACCTGTTGCATGGCTCAGGGAAAGGCTACAACGCCACCGGAACCTGAGTCATGGAGATTTGGGGTCAATAAAACCCATCCGGGAGAGGCACCTTGGATTCTCAGCTTAAGCATATGATTTAGGTTGGGCGACTAAGGTAATAAGGACTCTCCCAAGGAGTGTAGAATATGATCAAGGCACCAAGGTACACGGTTGAGTCAAGAGTGCCAGGGGCGTTTGACGCATACCTTGACATTCTTGACAAGTCTTGGCTTATAATGCACTCGGCCCGAAGAAAACCCCACTTAGGGTGCAGTCTCGTAACCATAAGCCCTATAGGTAAAAGGGATAAGAGGATGCGAAAACAACTGGTTTTTGTTAAGACTGGACGGGAGGAGCTAACCTTGTATGGTAGAAGTACGCCTCCTTGAAGGGGCAACCAGGGGGAAGATAAGGGCGGCACCCTCCATTAGGGAGCTGATAAGTGTCTTAAGACGCAAATTTCACGAGGCTTTTTAATCGCAAGGGTATTAAGGCTTGTCATATTTGTGCAACAATCCTGAAGAGGCAATAATACAAAAGAAAAAAATAAGACGAGATCAATGGGTTTTCGCATGAAAGTGCGAAGACGTCATGCAATTTCGTCGCAAGACGGCAATGTCATGGGGATTTATTTTCGCAAGAATATTTAGGCCTATCATATTGTCGCAACATTCCTGAAGAGGCAATAATACAAAAGAAAAAGTTATGGCAAGATCAATGGGTTTTTGCATGAAAGTGCAAGGACGTCCTGCGATTTTGTCGCAATGACAAGAGGTGGCATAATAAGACCTTTAATTAGGAAGGCAAAATAAGACCACACAATAATGAGATTTTGAAAAGAATCGAAATTCACTTCGCACAAGATTGCGAAATTATAAATAAACAACTGCGAAGTTGAGGCACCAAATAAGAAAAATCTGCAAAATCTCTCATTTGGGTACAAATAACAGAGGCAAGTATGGGAATGAATGAAATTAGAAAATGTTATTTGTCTCCACATGATAGATTTACGCAAAAATTAAAAAATTAATGATTATATTGATTAACCATATTGCAAGGAAGAATTGTTTTAATGAATGCAGGTCAAAATGAAAGAAACTCATATATTAAGGAATATGGAAAACCAAAAGCATTCGCAAATATACAGAAAGGAGGAATAAATGTGCAAGTATTACAGAAGATTAAAGAAAGAAACAAAGACTACTTCTTAGTTGATCCTTCATCATCTTCATCAGACTTGTTCCCTTCTTCGTCTGCATCAGAATTTTCATCTCCATCAGAACCTTCATCACTATCAGATTCTTCATCATCAGCTTCGCTATCAGAAATAATCAGACTGGGAATGTTCTTCGGGATCTCCTCCAAGAGACAAGGATAATCAGAATGAGGAATATTATGGTCATCACAAACCATTTGAATAGTTTGATTGCGAAAATGCATATCATCATTCTTAAAGTTCGCAACAGTGATCTTGATTTGATTCTTTAATTTAGAATACTTGTCGTTGCGAGAAGAAAGATTCTTTGCGAGTTCTACTTTTTCAGCTTCAAGTTCCTCAATCCTTTTGCGATATCTACTTTCAGAATCTGCGAGAAAAAGATAATCATTTAATAACTTGATGAAAATTGATAAGAAACAAAAGATTAGTGTTGAAGAACAGTTAATAACCTTCTCTGTCAGAAATCATATCTCTAATCAAGGCTATATGCTCAACTTGGAGACTAACATTTACACCTAAATCTTTTCTGGCATCGTCTAAGATTTTCACAGCCCAAGCAAATTCATCATCATTACTTATAAGAAGACGAGAGCGAATTTGGTTTTCTCTTTCACATAGCTCGGTATTCTTGCGGTTAGCTTCATCTCGTTCAAGTTGAACTTCAAGAAGGGCCTCTTGGAATTTCGCCAAAGCCTTAGCACCTTGATCAGAGATGCGATCCTTATCATCTATGAGACTGCTAATTTTGGTTCTCAACTCATTGATTTTCTCTTTAGAATTAAGAAAGAGACGCTTAAATCGGTTGGCTAAGCCTAAACTAGATCTATGGTCAATTTCTAAGAGGCGAAATTTGGATCTTAGTTCATTCAAGGAAAGAGATGAAATTTTATCATTTGAGAAACTATTTAAAGATTTATTAAGACGCTCAAGAAGGGTATCATTATCCAAGGCATTAGGAAACGAACGAAGAATGGTAGCTTCATCAGAAAGACTTAAATGTCTGCAAAAAGGATCAATTAAATAAGATAAAACAACAGGATGAATGAATGAAAGGAAAGGAGAAAAGAAACATACCATAGAGCTGATTATTAGCTTGCTGAAGACTAGAGATTTTGTTCTTGTACGAAGAAGAATCAATTTCTAGTTGTCTATTTTTCTCGCGAAGACATTTGACTTCAGCTTCTAGTTCCTCATTCTTTGTGCGAAATTGAAGATTCTTCTTTTTAAGATTTTCGCATCTCCTCTCTAGATCTGAGGCAACAGCTAAAGAAGATTTTCCAGCCTGCGAGAAAATATAAAAATTATTAAAATAGAAAGAGATTTTGAGCTACAACAATGAAGAAGTAAAAGGATGAAAGCATACCAGACTATTGAGAGAATGCAGGAAATTGGGAGTCACTGATCTAGAAACTCCACGAAGAGAACTATCACCATCCAACAAAGGAACATCGCAAAATGTAGCAAGAGATTTACAGGTGTTAGCGAATTGACCATCTCCCATTCCTTGCAAAGAATCAGAAAGGAGGCCAGAGAGCTTAGCCATAGAAAATTCAGATGGAGAATCTTCATTTGCAGCAAGGTCATTATTATCCTCATCATCCTCATCATTCTCGGAGTTTTCATGAGAAGGAATATTTGAAGGAGAGGAAGACGGACTTTTCTTTTCTTTGAAAGAGGAGCAGTTGGTTTTTCCCTGCGAAGAGCACCTTTTCCTTTATCACCAATCTTCGCAACATTGGCAGACTCTTCTATTTCAGCAATAATCTTCACACAACATATAGAAATAAGAAATAGAGGCAACAATATATTATTTAAAATCATAAGAGAATATTTCTTACCTCATCTGTGTATGAGCGAAGAGCTAACAGGGTACTAGCTTTCCCATTCCTATTATAACTATCTTTCAGTTTTTGGATCTGTAGAATGTCGCAAGAGTCACCGAACAAAAGAATAAAGACAAATAAAGAAATATAAAGTGAGCGAAGTTGGAAGAAACATACCTCTTTGTAGATGGGGAAAAACGATTTTCTGGTTTTTAAGGAATTGAGGAGACGACCGTACGGAGGAGACTCCTCGAACCGAGAGAAATGTTAAACCTCACACAGATGCACCGCTGCAAAGAGGGTGCTTTAGATTCGAGAGATCAATCTGTAGTACTCCACCCTAAATCAAGACAATGACCGTTCCAGAGTAAATTCGGTCACAAGAGAGGATGGGTTGATCTGTAGGAGGGAAGCTGGGAAATGTGTGGAATCAATGGTAATCAAAGATTGTGGGTGTGTGAATTCTGAATATGATAAGCTCTGAATGATTGAAATTGCTCAATTGAGAGTAGTTGCTCAATTGATGAGTCGATGATCTCGTGTTGTCGATGAGACGTGAGATTGATGATACTGTTGATGCTGATGATTCAATCATGATTCAGAGACTTATTTATATTGCTGGAATTTTAGACACCATGACTCCATGAAGTGTGACAGTTGATGGAATCAAGGAGTGGGGAAGTGGGGATCGTGTTTGAAACCAGTTGCTCAACGTGTGGAGACTTGGTCGATTTTCCACCCACTACCTTGTGAATTCCTTCAACTGATTGCACGACTTGCTCACATTCCATCGTGTGTTTGAACACACGTGCCGTAGACCGCCAGACCAAAACCCTAAGTGATATCCCCCCAAAGTGACACGATTGACGTCTCGTGGTATGTTAGTCAATTGATGACTTCGTGGTTTGATGGGACCATGAGTCCATGTAGTTGCTGAGTTGAACATGATGTTCTGAAACTCATGAGTTAAACATGTCATGAGACAGAGGTATAGTTCTTACGATGAAGTGAGCAAGTATTTCTCATTCGATGGATCGTTGATTATTGATTGTTGAACCAATATTCCTTGGTTTGAGCAAATATTTATCATCTGAGCAAGTGTTGCTCATGTGATGAATTGTTGAATATTTGATCGTCTGAGCATGTGTTGCTCATCTGATGGATTATTGGAAGCATACCAAAAATATTAATTAGAATACTGGTCGTTGAACCGAGCATAATTAATAAAATTAATGACCATGAGGTCTTCGAAAAATTATTAAGGTTGGAATCTGGAATGATGATCCTTGGATTCAGAAACCCTAATTTGATCAATTGATGATCAATTCATGGTTCGTCATAAGTTTAACCATGGGACGAAGGAGGGAGCGACTACATGGGACCGTGGATCAACCATGTAGTGTCAATATTCTCACGTGAGAAAATACAAAGAACTCCTGAAGATTTGACGATTTGTTGATGAAAGAATGATTAAATGCTGGTTTAATCATTTATTCGAAAATGCTCGTCTGAGCCTTAGGTGAGAAAACCTAATTAATTATGACGAGGCGAGGGACCGACCATGGAGTCATGAAACCGGCCCTGGGTTATCATGTGACCGCCTGACGATCACTTCATGAAAATCCAAAGTGTTTGGAAGAGTTTTGGACCTAATACGAGCAATTGTGCAAATTAGGTCAAAACTGTGAAAATTGATGGGACCGGCTTCCGTGAGCCAAAGAGTCAATCTTGGTCGGTCAATATAGCGTGCTCGTGTCCCCAAGGAGTCCGTGTCTCAGTCCTGAGAATTTTGATATTTTCTGGCGTGCAATTGAGCATCCGTTCGAGAACATATGCCAAAATTAGGGTTTCGACGAAACTGAGGAAAACACCATGAGATTATGAAAAATAATTATAAAATAAGGAATGAGGAGGCGTGGGACCACCGTGGTCAAGGCATGGTCGGCCGGTCGTGACCACGGTCCCGTGGTGCCTTTTTCTTAATTTTATAATATTTTGATGATTTTATGAAAAATTCATGAATTTTGAGAAATTTGATGAATTTAGGGAGTTTCCATGAATTGAAGGAGTTTTCATGAGTTCATGGAAGCAAAAAATATTAAAATAATAATAAAAAAGGGCGTGTGGGACCGTGGAAGGCATGATCGGCCGGCTTGGGCCCGGTCCCACGAGTTTCCCTAATTTTTGTGTACTTTTCATGTATTTTTGATGAATTGAGGGAATTTTTCCTAATTTGAGAGAAATACCATGAAAAATCAAGGAATTTGATGAATTCAAGGAAAACTAATAATAAAATAATAAAACAAAGGGGCATGTGGGACCGGCTAGGGCATGGCCGGCCGGCCAAGGCCCGGTCCCACAAGTTTTCATAATTTATTTTATTTTATTATTATTATTTGAAGATTTGTACAAAATACCATGAAATCAAGGAGTTTTTTCATGAAATTAGAGAAATAATAATAAAAATAATAAAATAATAAGAAACCGTGGGGTGTAGAGCCGGTTGGGACCAAGGCATAGTCGGTTGGCCAATGGTCACGCCCCACACTCCTTTCCTTAATTTTATATTATTTTTTATGGATTTATGGAAGTACCATGAAACCGAGGAGTTTCCTCGAGACGAAGGAGATTTGATAAAATGAGAGAATTTTCATCAAATCATGGAAAATAGTAAAAATGCATTAAAAATATAAAACTGGCGTGGGATTGACCACGACACGGTCGGTCGGTCGTGTGTCCGTGCTCCTAGCACCCTGGTCAATATTTTTAATTATTTATTATTTCTTCCCTATTTTGCATAGGTTCATCGTTTCGTTGTATTTTTGAAATACTCGTTCGTGCGGTGACTATTAGTGTATCGTCGTTGAATACACCTTCACCATTTGAATCGGGGCTTACTTAGAGGTAGCTCAGACGCCCGGTTGTTGATTATTTATTACTAATTGTGGAATTCAGTGGAGAATAATTCACAAAACTGAGTAATAAGATGTTTATTATTAATTCATAGGATCAGCTGAGGATTCGACTACGAATTCAGAATAATAAAGTGAGCATTACCATTCCATGGGATCGTAGATTCGACCATAGAATCAAAGTAATTAAGATTTATCTATTACCATTTATGAGACCAGTTGTGGATTCGATCATGAAATCAGAGTAATGAGATAATATAGTTATTGCTATTCTATGAGATCAAGCCGTGGATTCGATCATAGAATCAGAACAATTGTTTATTGCCATTCCATCGGACCAGTCGTGTATTCGACCATGGAATATGAGCAATTGTTATTTCCATTCCATGGGACCAGTCGTGGATTCGACCATGGAATAGGAGAAATAATAGATTATTCTGGGAATTCAGTAGTGAATGTCACGGCAGAATTAATCTTAATTAGGAATAATTAACTTTGTGGCTCTATACTAGCAGAGCAAGCTGTCTAGGAGCATTAATTATCCCGATATGAGCTTGTCGGTAAGTCTTATCCTTTATATAGTCAGGGTAAACTCGTTGTTTGTTCCTGAAGACGTTATCGCTCTATACTAGCAGAGCAAGCTGTCTAGGAGCCGTTCATCTCGTGATATATATATATAGAAATAATCACTGAAAGTGTTTAGTATTCATGAGATATGCCGTTGGCTAGTCGTGAGACTACATATCTACATGTACTCTGAGAGAAAGTACTCTCCGTTGAGAATTCGATGAGAGACCCGTGTCTCAATACTCACATCTGATTGCTGGATCAGAGCTTCGTATGAGTTTACGATTTTAGCCCTTATCGAAAATCCACCATCTACATTAAGTCCCCTTCTTACTGAGGAAAGTTGTGTTCCTTAGTCAGCATTAAATGGTGATTTTCCGGCCACAAATAATAATACCAGTAACTGAACTTAGTCGTAAGTTGAGACGTTACCGGATTTAGAGAGCATGAGAAAACCACGACTTGATGAAGGCTTCAATGTCATGATTGGAGCGTCGTTTGATGAGCATAAATTTGTGTTGAACCACTGGTTTGGACGACGAGTCCGTGGTCAGTTAGGATTCCCGACCGGGCCCAATAAGGAAATCCTTGTTTTATGAATAGACGCTCGTTCGTTCGTTAGTTTAAGGAACAAACAAAATAGACCTGAGTCTAATGATATAAAATTCGTCTATGAGCTTTCACGAAAACCGAAATTTTATATTTTAAATATGTGAGATTTCACAAAGTGGAATAAACTCTCGTTTCAAAGGTGGATGCTCGTACGAGAGAAAAGTTTTTTTTTTTGATAGACGTGCGTCTGTTAGTAATAAAATTTTGTTTATGAGCCTTCATGAAATTTTTTATCTTCGATCTTTCGGAAATTTTTGAAAATATACTCTCGCTTCAAAGACAGATGCTCGTGCGAGGGAGCAAAAATATATAGATATATTTTTCAAATTTACGTGAGTTTCACGTTGAATATATATATTTTGTAAAATTAGTGTTTTGATTTTAAACAACTGTTGAAAGTGGACAATTATACATGGTGAAATAATATCTATATGTGAGTTTTCACAATTGTAGAATGGACGTCTGTACATATTTTGAAGATCAGTGAGTGTTCACATAGTAAAAATTTACGTGGGTTGTTCACGGCTTTATGAAAATCAAGTCATGATTTTTGAGCAATTGCTGAAAGTAAGCAATTGTATACGTGATGAAATAATGTATGTATGAGTTTTGCGATTTTATAGTGTATGCACACATGTAGAAAATCAGTGAATGTTCACATAAAAGGTTATGTGAATTATTCATAGTTTCACGCAAACTCAGGTGTTGACTTTAAATAATGAATTTTGCTCGTCTTGGCAAGTTTGAAGAAGCGAGCAAGTTTTTCGAGGTTTTTACGTTATTATCACTAGGTTCTTGAAACTGTAAATAAGTAAGAGTTGAGGATTACCATTTTTGTTGCGTGTTTGTTATTGGTATATCAATGACTCCATGCCTTGCGCCTCAGATAGTGGTGACTTCTGGTTACAGCCACTCTTCGAGATATTCCGTGGAGCGCTCCAAAAATATCAAGTCAAAGATGAAGACTTCTGCGGATGCTCATACTGAGGAAAATCAACCTTTCAGAGACACTGGAAGCTGACATATTATATGTCTCTCGATCATCCGAGAGTCGTCCCAAATTAGCAGAAGCACCGCCGACTTCAGCAAGTGAGACTATTGGATGAAGATGAAGTTCGGCTTTGTGTTGATGGTGTAGCTCCTGATTGGATGAATGAAGAATTTCGTCATCAGAAAATTCAGAAGTTAGGTCTTCGTTGAAATTGTTGTAGAATCTTCGTCCGATGTCGGATTTTCGCGGTCGACCCATGTATCCTCATGCCCAGGAAATTTCCAAACTTTCTCAAAGAAGCCTTTTGAGTTCCGAGCATGTTTAGGATGTGAAATCGACGAAACAGTAAACTTCCAGGAGACCTTCAGAAAATTTTCAGCTGGCATGTGGTCCAATGTTTTGGCCACAACTCTTTGCTCGTTTCTCCAATTGTTTTGAATTTTGGATATGTTGTAGAGGACCTTCATACGAAGAGAATGGTATATGACCCATCCCTCGATTCTTCACCAATTGCTCCCAGATCGTCGGTTTGTACAGGACAGTGTAAAATCATCTCAGCCGAGCTTGCTGTAAAACACTCATGTTGTGTTCTTAGACCATTCGCTTGTGTCTTGAACGGTTGGTGAAGGATTTTAATGTCGTTGATTCGTTTGAGATCAGGACCCCTTGATTGATACATGATCATGGTGCTTGCAGCGCCATCTTGCTTCTGTCAGTCGTAGAAACATCGCTTCTGAAACCCTGGTCATGGGACCATAGCTGAGGTTGCTCTTGAGAGGGGATGATGTAATGACCACGGTTTCATGTCCCGATGGTAGCATTACTTTTATGATGAATGATTAGCACATGAGAGTCTGGTGCCACGAGTCTTGGACTGTGAAACTGGTCGTCATGATCAGTGGATCGTCAGTCCCCAGTATTTTGGTTAGATCTCTCCTCTTCGTTTTCTCTTCTTCTGGCAAGACTTGGATAGAGGACCCAGGTAGAAAAATTGATGTAAAGACCTAGATGGTCGAAGTTGGAGGTACCTTGATGAAGTACTTAGTGGAAAGACCTGGTGGACACCGATCGACTGTGGAAGTCATGAATACCGTCTAAGAATTGCTGCTTGCATATTGTACGCTCTGGAAGATGTAGGAACCTCATACGACGTCGGAATTTGATGCTTGACCCCAACTTTTGAAGCTAAGAGACTGAGTTATCCCATGAGACAAGAATCACTCAATTTGGAGTTGTAGAGGTCATCCAACGAAGCGTGCACATTTGTAATTTTTAATCCCGTACAAATTTTTCAGATTTCGTAGACCTGACGGTAAAGGCCATATCTTTCAGCTCGTACGTCCGATTGATGCGCCCTTTTGGTAGGTTGTATAAGAGACATAGACGAACATCTTTTGTTGAGGAAGTATCGTCTCATTCCTCACTCGTTGGTACGTTTTTGTAAACCCATTTGCTGAAGTATGTTGTATCTCATTTGTAGAGGTGATGAGAACATCTTGTAGAAGACTTTGGTGTTGTGCCCGCCCATCGTGCAATCTTCAGAAAGACTTTCATGTGAGCATATTTCATGTCTACACGCCTTGATATGAATCATTAGTGCTTCGAGAAGTCCGTTTCCTCGAGCAATACTTCAGAGAATGGTTAGTTGATGGAGCCTTGTCATGAGGATGTTGCTCCTGAGACCGTTGTTGGTGCTGAGACCATGAATTATTATGCTCCAGATATCCTTGTCGATGCTAAGATCATGGATGGTGTTCCTCTAGAGATTATTGTTGATGTTGATACCATGGTTGAAGTTGCTCTAAAGACCGAAAAGGCAGATAGAACTATGATTATAGATATAATTTTTGTTCCTTCATCCAGTGAGCCTTTTACGTTCACGAACTAGTTAGTGAGTTGAGAATCCGGTATACTGGGAGTTCAACCTGAGTGCTCTTGAAAGCATGACTGTATCGTGAAGCGGCTTTGTAAGTGAATCCACGTTGTTGTGGAAGATAGCAGCAGAAATCTCCGTTCTAGATCGGTGAAGGGAACAAGTTCCTCAGTCATGTAGGGTTTTGTGATGTAGAGAAGTCCCGTCGATGAAGTTTCACGGAATCACCTCAGGTTCCCAGTGTATGTTGAGGAGTTGGTAACATTCATGTGTGAATGATGTTGCATCTGCTTCAGAAGTCTTATAATGAGATAATGAAGACTTATCGAATGTAGTGTCGTGCTGGTGTTGAATCAGTGTCGAGATATTTGTGTTGAAGCCAGAGGCGCCATTATCGAAGGTGTACTCTTTGATTGGGAGTACAATTTTGAAGGCTTCTTAGATGATTGAGCGTTGAAGCGTCATACCCCTTGAGCATGTCTTAGGTTTGATCGTCTGGGCCCCGACTTTCTTTCTGTTGATTCAGCATTCCTTTCGTTGCAGCAGTGGGATTCAACACTTGTGCAGAAGTCAGAGCTTTCTAATTTTGTGGCACACATGGACGCTCCTGCAAGGCTATGTAGAAACTCCCAAAGTGTTCTTTGCCATGTTTGGACATCATCTCAGCAATGAACGTCTCAGTGATCGATTCAGAGAAATGTCAGATTCAACCACTTGGTAAAATACTAATGCGGTGAAGTTACCATTCATAACGTCTTGCAGAGTTGCTAGCAGAATTAAGTCCCCATGCTACATAGCATGTGAGGAAATAAATGACGTAGACACGGGAGGAATGAGACTTGCCTGAGTGTGGAACCTCTTGATGAATGTCTATGCATTTTGCAGGTTCTTGCTTCAATCTCGTCAAAGTTCGAAATTCCTCCAAGTGCTCTGATGATGGAATGTCCGTCAAATCTTCTGGATCAGAACTTTCTTTGTTGGAGAGATATGTAACCAAAGGCGCTTTGTAAGTACCCATCTTTTCAGCGTGGATCCACGCTCTTCTGAAGGACGTGTCATATCCTGGATCTTCCTGATTATGTGAAACTTGGTTTCTGTCCAGGTTGAACTTATGTTCACTTTGAGAATGATGTAGCCATAAGTATTTCCGAGCGCTCCTTCAAGGTATCTGATTGATATGGAGCATGAGTATCTTATTGTCGAGTGATGCATGTGGATCCGATGGTTTTCAGTGGAATGTTGTTGATGACGGTGTCATCATCGATCAACGTTCTTCCCAATTCGTTTCTTCTGAGATTGACTGTGGTAAGAAGTCCCCAGTCGTACACCTCTTGGTCCGTGGATGGAGGCTCAAGAAGTATTTTCGGAATGGACTTCTTGACATGATGTGTTCAGTGCTGTGAACATGTCTCTCCTTCGTGCCTTCGACCGATAGAGCAATTCACGTTTGACCAGGATTGAACTGCCTCTTTGACAGGTTGTTCAGAGAGAGTGTAAAGCTTCTGAGTGGGAGAGGACTCTTGTGTACTCCTTCAGTCCCTCGTTGAAGCTATTGTGGATCAACCTTCTCTTTGAAAATTTGCTTCAAAATATTGCAGTTACTTGTTGGATGATTTGATGAATCTATGAAGGTGACAATACCTGGGTTTCTTCATTTTTCTTCAGTTGGTTCTCTATGATGAGCAGCGATTTGATTGCACCATCTTGAACCCAGACTTCTAGTAACTCGATCACTGCTTCATGATAAGTTTGAGTATGTCCGATCATCTCCCCGTTCGTTAATGCCGGATCGAGGTTTGTGAAAGATTGGTTATCCTTTCTTGATGCTTTTGTAGGATGAGGTGTTGGATGTCTCATGTTTGAGCAGGAACTTTCCTTTTTCTTGAGCAATAACGTTCATGGAAGGTTGGACATTGTATTATTTGTTGATCAGGCATCGGCTGCTCCGAGGTTCCTCGACCTTGTAGACTTTGCTCAGCAAAACAGGTGTAGTAGTCGCTGATTGTTTGGCTGCTTCATGAAGTTCTGAGAGAGTTTGGAGTCGCAGATAAAGGATCTGTAGATTGGGATCATTTTGTTTTGTTCATGCTCTCCTAGTGCCTCCAGGGATCGAGAGACGTGTTCTCGAGCGCTCCATGTTCCGTTATATAGTGCGAATGTTGGGGAAGTGTATCCCTTCGGGAAAGAAATTATTTGCGTAGCAACAGGGTATGAAGGTTGATAACGATGAACAGATGATGCTTTGTCTTTTCCTCGATCCTCCATGAAGCGTTCCAGGTCCTCACGAGCGATGAAGCCTGCAAGTTCCTTTGCTGGAGAGTCATCTGCAGCTTTGCGGAATTCTTCATCTTGTACAACATGGATTGGAGATATTTCAGGATCAGCAGTTGAAGATGTTTCTTTAGATTCTCCTTTTTTGCGCCGAGGCTGAGTTCGTTCAGACGCAAACTTGTCTGTAAGAGTTTTGAGATAAGCATACAACTCTTTCTGTGTTGCAGCCACGTCAGTCTGAACCTTCATGAGATCAAGCTGATTTCCACTGGTTTCTTCAGGAGACCAACCAAAGAGTGGATTGTTGATGGCGCCAGTGTCGTCACTTGCAGGGGCGATCTCTGGAGCACCTGTGCTTGGAAAAGTGATAGTAACATGTGACGTGATATTGCTGGCCAAAGGAGTGGTGTTAGCGCTACCACTAGAGCCTGCAACGTTAATAGGAGTAGTACTTGCTGGGTGTACCACTAGGACTTGCAATGTTAGAGTTGGGTGTTGAACCCGGATTGGTAACTATAACTAAGACCGACCATCCTGCCGAATTGAGATTGCAACCGAGAGAATGATCTCCCACTGTGGTCGCCAATCTGTAGATAGGGAAAAACGATTTGCTGGTTTTTAAGGAATTGAGGAGACGATCGTATGGAGGAGACTCCTAGAAACGAGCGAAATGTTAAACCTCACACAGATGCACCGCTGCAAAGGGGGTGCTTTAGATTCGAGAGATCGATCTGTAGTACTCCGGCCTAAATCAAGACAATGACCGTTCCAGAGTAAATTCGGTTACAAGAGAGGATGGGTTGATCTGTAGGAGGGAAGCTGGGAAATGTGTGGAATCAATGGTAATCAAAGATTGTGGGTGTGTGAATTCTGAATATGATAAGCCCTGAATGATTGAAATTGCTCAATTGAGAGTAGTTTCTCAATTGATGATTTGATGATCTCGTGTTGTCGATGAGACGTGAGATTGATGATACTGTTGATACCGATGATTCAATCATGATTCAGAGACTTATTTATATTGCTGGAATTTTAGACACCATGACTCCATAAAGTGTGACAGTTGATGGAATCAAGGAGTGGGGAAGTGGGGATCGTGTTTGAAACCAGTTGCTCAACGTGTGGAGACTTGGTCGATTTTCCACCCACTACCTCGTGAATTCCTTCAACTGATTGCACGACTTGCTCACATTCCATCGTGTGTTTGAACGCACGTGTCGTAGACCGCCAGACCAAAACCCTAAGTGATATCCTCCCAAAGTGACACGATTGACGTCTCATGGTATGTTAGTCAATTGATAACTTCGTGGTTTGATGGGACCATGAGTCCATGTAGTTGCTGAGTTGAACATGATGTTCTGAAACTCATGAGTGGAACATGTCATGAGACAGAGGTATAGTTCTTACAATGAAGTGAGCAAGTATTGTTCATTCGATGGGTCCTTGAATATTGATTATTGAACCAATATTCCTTGGTTTGAGCAAATATTTATCATCTGAGCAAGAGTTGCTCATGTGATGAATTGTTGAATATTTGATCGTCTGAGCATGTGTTGCTCATCTGATGGATTATTGGAAGCGTACCAAAAATATTAATTAGAATACTGGTCGTTGAACCGAGCATAACTAATAAAATTAATGACCATGAGGTCGTCGTAAAATTATTAAGTTTGGAATCTGGAATGATGATCCTTGGATTCAGAAACCCTAATTTGATCAATTGATGATCAATTCATGGTTCGTCATAAGTTTAACCATGGGACGAAGAAGGGTGATAGGCGCATTTATGTGTCTAATTTGTCCTCAATGTTTCATATTGTTAGTACTCGATTTCGTACTTATTATGGTGTTTTGTGTGTTTATAGGTATTTTTTGGAAATAAACATTGTTGGAAAATTCGACTCAAAAAGTTGGTCGGGACACCTCCGGAGAACATTTGCTATACGGATCCCAGATTTGGATAAGGGGCACCCATGGTTATGTGTAGCCCAAATTCATCTTCAGCACCCAGGGCTATATGTAGCCCAAATTTTTCCACAACACCCATTTGTTATTGGCACCCAAGGATCTGGTTAAGGGGCACCTTCATCCCCTTCGTTTGAACTGAATATTGGCGGGAAAATATTTTTATTCACTGTCAGATTTCAATCAAGGATTTGGAGGTGTTATAGGGAGACTAAATGGCTGAAAATTTATGGGATTGTTCCTGGGACATATACAAAGCTATTACAAGTGTTTTGGTCTATCAAATTTGGCTGAAAAATCCGTGAGAAGAAATCAGGGCAGCACGTGCATGAGAGGGACAGTTCACGGGATTACATGAGTTTTGGAGAATTTAAACGTGTTCTGCTCATGTATGATGACTCTAGCAACACTTTGGACCTTGAAAAAGATAAATGAGGAGATTTTGCAACTGTAGAAACGCGTGAGAAGCTAAATCAGGGAAGAAAATATTCCCAAAATATTTTCTTTACCGCCCGAGTTCAAAGAAGAATATTGAGAATCATGGCGTGATTAAATGAGTCTAAGGAGTATAAATAGGTGGATGTCGAGAAGGGATGTCGAGAGTCTGGGGGACTGAGGAGAGCCAGAGAAGAAGAAATTCGAGTTTTCCCAAACTCGGTTTCTGCTGCTGCTGCTGCTGATGAACATGAAGAACACGAAGAACGGACCATCCAAGACCGTAGTTTTCCAACAGTAACAACGACTCACAGCCGTGGGTCGTACATCAGAGGCAGACTTATTTGCCAGCGTTTGCGACACAGAGCCACGGGTCTTAGAGCAACAGTAACAGTGACAATCCTCTGTATCGTTTTTTTTTGTTTTGTAACAAGTATAATTGTTACAAAACCCGGTTTTGAATTGTTTCTCCATTTTTATCATTTGTAAACACCCCTTGAGCAATACTAATGATTTTTTAGCGTGTTTCCAACATGATGAGCGGCTAATTCTCCCACAACCAAGGAAATGAGGAATCTATTTACGCATGAATAATTGGTAACTATTTTATTTTCTCTAATATTTAATTATAATTCACTCAATCGCTGCTTTTGCATAGATTTAAATTGTTTGCGTAATTTTCCTAATTAGTTGTGATTCAATTAGATAGGTTTTGCTTTGTTTAGATAATCTATGCTTAAGGGATACAATTGATGTTTGAGAATTTGCTTGATTATTAGTGAGTTAAGATATAAAGGACTTAAAAGATAATTAGAGTTTTGGATTATTTACCATCATTAATTCATGTGTAATAGCGGAATCAGTGTCTTGGTCATTTTCTCATACCTCTCGCCCACTTTGTTAATATTTTTGTATATAATTTTATTAAATCTTTAAATTTAATCTTCACAAGTCTGAGAGTTTGAACCTCATTACTACAACATCAGTCAAAAATATCAATCATTTTGGCGCCGCCGACGCGTATTTGTGCTTAGGTAGAATTTTTAGGTTTTTTTTATTTCATTTGTTCTTTTTACGTTTCTTTGGGTGTGTCTTTGTATTACAGGTTTGAAGTTGGATACTAAAGACTTGGAATCAAAGCTTAAATCCAAAAGAGAAGGAAACAGACAAAGCAAAAAAAAAAAAAGCGAAAGAAAAATTAAAAAAAAAGGGAGATTTTTTTTTTTAGAGACCTTCCATTTTTTGTAATTATTATTTTTTTATTATTTCTTTTCTTTTGCACTTTATTTGGACTTTGGACTTGGACAATTTTTTTTTTAAACCCTAAGGAAGGGTACATTGAATATAAAACTGTTTGCAGGGAAGGACGACGATTACAATATCGTCTCGGCCCCTCGGGTTCGCACATGACATAGGAGTCGTGGCACGAGTCGACTTCAGCGGTTCTGCGCCCGTCTGGTACGGGAGGTAAGCTTTCGAAACACCCGCGAATCCCCTGTCAGCGGATTTATTGTATGCCCTAAGGTGAATATATGCTGAGGATTTGAATACGGTTGTTTTAATTTCCTAGTAAAGGGCAAGGCCTGGCCAAATTAAGATAAGGACTCGGATTTCATCACCGTTTCCTTCTTTCCCGCTTTAGGAAAACGAAACCAAACGCGAACCTAAGCTTAAAATTTTGACTAGAACGAGACCTATAGGGTAACGAGCTTAATAGGAAAGTCGTTCGAAAAATATTGGTTACTCTTTTGAGCATACTTTGAAGTTCATGATGGTTTCTGCGAGTTGAATGCGTGACTGCGCCGCCTTATAATACCGGTGAGACCTTGGGTATCAAAGCTCCTCGCAGCTTCCCTCGTCTCAATTCAACTTACTTAAACTGGATTGATTCCAGAGATGTTTGCTCAGATTGTAACGAATTCCTTTTCAAAAGATTAGAAGCTGGTCTAAAAAAAATCTAAGTGGAGCCATCATGCTTGTTGTTTGCTAGATTTTATAGGTTTGATTTGGTCGAGTCAGCCTTGTTTGTGATTGTGTAGAATTCCCTTGCAATTAAGAATGTCGAACTGGTATGATAGAAGCCAATGCAATGATTATCGACCTGAATTTGAATATGGACGTCATCCTTTTCATGACCATGTTGGGAATAGTGGTTGGGAACGCCATCCTTTGGAAGGATATGGGTCATACCCTGGTGAGCCCAATTACTATCCACACATGCACCAGTCTTACGAGCAAGAAGATTATAGTACTAGTTCTTCGTCTCTAGAGCATACAATCAAACTATTGAAAAGTAGTCCTTTTTATGATCCCTCTATTCCTATTACTCCTTTAGAAGAGTCCCTCAGGAAGTTAGCTGAGTCGACGCGTAAGTTAGCTGAGATTAATAGTATAATTATAGACGAAAGAACTACAATAATGTGTGAACCTTCTTTAGAAGACCACCTCAAGGGGATAGCTGAGACGAACGAAAGAATTGCTCGAAATTACTTGAATTGCCAATATAGTGTATCCAATAATACCCTTGAGAATGAAGATAGTTATTTACATAATCAAGATAGCAAGGTTGGAATTGGTAGCACTACTTGTTTTGATGAGGTTCGATCTTTTTCATGTTATTATGATGAGGATAGTGTTGATGGAGAATCATACTTACGTAGGAATAGTGATCAGGAAATGGATAATCCAATTGAGCTTTACAATGATAATATTATTTCTATTTCAAATCCAAATAATTTTAATAATTATTCACCTATTCAAAAGGACGAGGATTTGACTAGAGATACCCTCGTTTTAGACGATGTAGTATTTCCTGTTTACAAAGCCGATAATGATTTAGAGGAACGAGTTTATTCTGAGAATAATGTTTTAGAGTCTAGCGATTTAGAAACAATAGTCTTAGACGAAGAAGATGAACTCGTAGAGCTTTTAAATATGAGTGAGGATGCATCACCTGAATATAACCTAACAGAAGCAATTAACCATTTTCAGGATTCCGATGATCTAGAAATTAGGGAAATTGTAGTTAGTCTACCTAGAGACACCCAAAACTCTAAGTTTGGGGGTGATTATCATTCTCCCTGTGCTTTACCTTTAACTCTTAGAAAGTTACCTCGTGTAGGGCTTGATATTTTTGCCTCAACCATCGTACAAGATTATCTCCATACACGTTTTCCCGAACCTAATAATGTCCAGAAAGAAGTTCAGTCATTAGAAACCCATCCTCTAGTTTGCCCAGGATATGATACCCTTATTGACTTTGTTTTCCCACCAAATAGTTTTCTTCCAAATGTGGGAACGTTTATATTTCAAATGTGTCGAATATTTAGTTGTAAGACTAAACCTAAATGCTTTAGGAAATTAGAATCAACACATTTTCTTAAGAATGACTACTACCCTCACTGTGGTCAATTTTGTAAGTCAACCCTGATTGACTTAGAGGATCCTCAATTATTTAGGTTATTATTATGTGCTTCTAAATTTTTATTTGAGTTTTTACAGACTCTAGGACCTAATAATTCGGATCTCACTTTTGAGGAGTTGCAGCCTAAAGAAATATATTTAGACCCTTTTATAGAACCTGAACCACAAATTAGATGTAGTTTTCTTAATCAGGAAACTAGGTAAGGGCATGCTAGTCTTGTTCATTTTCTTGGTTTACTGCAGTTTCCTTTGGTCAGCTCTATTTGGTTTTGAAGACCCACAGTTATTCCGGCTACTGTTATACGGTTCGAGTTGACTAATCCTTTCCTAAGTCTGGCTGAAGACTTTAAACTTAGCACTTCTTGGGAGGTAACCCATGCTCATGAAACATGGTAATATCTTTCCTTAACTCTTTTTATTCAAGTGGTAACAGTTTCTCCTTGTTCATGCTTTTAATTTTATCTTTAGAACATCGAGGACAATGTTAGATTTAAGTTTGGGGGTGGGGAAGAACTTTTTAGTTGCACTTTTGAAACTTCTAGCGTCACATGGTATCCGGTTAGCTAAGTTTACATACTGTTTCTCACCGAAAAGATAGAAA
This sequence comes from Papaver somniferum, assembly GCF_003573695.1. Classification (NCBI taxonomy): domain Eukaryota; kingdom Viridiplantae; phylum Streptophyta; class Magnoliopsida; order Ranunculales; family Papaveraceae; genus Papaver; species Papaver somniferum. Next base: position 118,216,123 of record NC_039362.1, read on the forward strand.
TTGGAATGCTAGGGATAACAACCTTTTGAGACATTAGAGAAAAAGACATTGAGATCCTTGAAATTCAGGAGAGAACTTGTTCCTTTTAGAGGGTAGCCGTGATGGACCTAACCATACATGATGCAAAGGCAAGTAGGTCAGGAAATGCCAGAAAGACAAAGCAACCTCACAATGTAGTCTTAGTTACTGGATTGCGACTCTCTCTCAGTAGAAACTTATTATCATCAACAAGCGGAGCGACATCAAAATCTATGAAGAAAGTTGAAGACGTTTTAGGTTTAGAAGCAACAATAGAAAAGAATAATTCAAAAATCAAAGTTGAAGTTATAAGAGCAAATGATATAAGTTGTTAGAATCCATGATACCAAGACATCACAAGTTGCGAAGATCCAAGTTTTGAAAGTCCTTCTCTCATGGCCATGTAAATTGTTGTCTTGTAATTTTTGTTTCCAAAAAAAAATAAAAAAAATGAAAGAAATCATCGTTACGTTTTGTTTAATAAGGCCAAAGGGAAGTATAAATTTATAAGTCAAGGAATAAATCGAAGAGAAGAGTTAATTGTCAAGGTTCTATGAGGTTCGATAGTTTATCATCAACAGTTGAAGACCGAAGAAGACGTTGTTTCTACTGAGCACTATGAGAGAGTCGAAGAAAGATACATTTGGTTGCTGTGTTAGTCCGCTTTCAATCTGGCACAAGATCTTTCTAGCACTGGTTTCACTCATCACACGTAATTAGTCCAGCTGTGTAGCAGATGTACCTCTCCTCTTTATCTCTCTCTGATAGACGCATTTATGTGTCTAATTTGTCCCAATTGTATATATTGTTAGTGCTCGATTTTGTACTTATTTGGTTATTTTATGTCTTTGTAGGTGTTTTTGGAGAAATAAGCTTTTGCGGCGAAATTGGCTCAAAATGTGGCATTTGAACCTCCGTAGATAACGCACCAGAAGCACCCCAGAAGTATGCCAGAGACACCCCAGAAATACCCCGGAGGAACCCCGAAAAAGTGTTGAAAACATCCCAGAAAAATTACTAAAGGCACCCAAGGGACAAGTGTTATGCGGACCCCAGCACCCTGGATAAGGGGTAACCTAATTACTGGGGGGAGGTCACCTTCACCTTTTGAATTTTGAAATTGGCGGGAAAAGAGAAACATCTCTGGCAGATTTGTTGTGCGTGATTTGGAGGAGTTTGAGGTCGACTAAACCTTTGATTTTCATAGGATAGACTCCTTATGGGTCTAGGAATCTAATATGGGTGTTGGAAACGATTGACTTGGGCTCAATCGACGGGTTTTTACCTCAACAGCAAAATATGGAAAGTCACGTGTGTGACTTGTTTTAGGAAATTCTAGAGAGACTAAAGAGCTATAAACCTTCCCAAAGATTCATATATATCTAAGGAAGAGTTTAGAATCAAAAGGAAAGCTCAGAAACGCGTAGAAACTCTAAAATACGAAATTGCCGCAACTTTGCCGTGAAGAGAAAGGAAGAGATTTTGGAAGATTCTGGAGAGATTGAATCGGTATTTTTTATATAAATAGATTGGTTGGGTCATATAGAATAGGTGTCGAAAGTTTGGGAAACTTAGGAGAGCCATAGAAGAAGAAATCAGAGTTTGATCAAAATATTTTTCTGCTGCTGCTGCTGCTGAAAACACAAAGAACAGACCCTCACTGACAGTCGTTCTTCAACAGTGACTACGACCAGCGGGTGACGGTCCTAAAACAACAGCGTAGCAGCACTTTTAATTTATCGTTCTTCTGTGACCCTTTCTGGCAGTCTTAAACTCACTGCTTTAGCACTATTTCATCTTTTAATCAACTTTTGGGCTATAAACATGTATTTTGAGCAATTGATTAATATGAGGAGCTAAACCCAAACACTGGGATGACGGAGGAAGCCCTATTTCACGCATGTGGTAATTCTAATAATTCTTTTATGACTATTTGCATTGATTTTTAATCGATTTATGATTTTTATTGAATGGGTGTGATTTCGTTTGATGGTGTATGCATGGTCTATGTATTTTTGATACATCATTCTTTTGATTTACAATCATTGCTTTTCAAAAATCTACTTTTTGGCAAAGAATAAGAGTCCATATTTTTAATATTTGATTTATAATTGATTGGAATTATTATTTGAATCACATGAATGGAATTTGGTGGAATCCTGAGTCTCGGTCTCTCTCGACATTGTGACAAACCTTTTGTATATATATTTTCTATTTTTATTTTAAGTCTAGAACCCAATCTTATCAAGTACGAGTTGAACGAACTTTACTACCACTTTCAAAACTACATCAATTTTTGGCGCCGCCGACGCGGATTTGTATTAGGTTTTAGGTTTTAGATTTATTTTATTTCTTTTAGAATTTTTGTTTTCTTTTACGCCTTTGGTATTTTTTGATTCTTTTCAGATTTCGAGCGAAGCTACAAGGAAAGAAAAAGTGCTATAAAAGGAAAGCATCGCCAAAGAAGGAAAGAAAAGAGGAATCCGAAAGGAGTGAAGAAGAAGATTTTGTATATAGTTATTTTGGTTTATTTTTAGAAACTGTAAATAGGGTTTTATTTTTTGTAATTTTTCTTTTTATTTTTGGACACTTTTTGGACTTTATTTTTGGACTGGGACATTATTATTTTTAAACCCTACGGAAGGGTTGGTTTAAATAAAAACTGTGTGCAGAGAAGGACGGTGATTACGATATCGCCTCGGCCCCTCGGGTTCGTACATGACATAGGAGTCGTGGCCCGAGTCGACTTCAGCGGTTCTTCGCCCGTCTGGTACGGGAGGTAAGTTTTTCGAAACACCCGCGAATCCCCTGTCAGCGGGTTTACTATATTCCTTCGTTTGCATATATGCTGAGGACTTGAAAACGGCTGCTTCAATTTCCTAGTAAAGGGCAAGGACTGGCCATACAAGATAAGGGTTCAGATTTCATCAATGTTCTCTTCTTGCCCGCCTTAGGAAAACGAAACCAAACGCGAACCTAAGCCTAAAATTTTGACTAGAACGAGACCGATAGGGTAACGAGCTTAATAGGAAAGTCGTTCGAAAAATATTGGTTACTCTTTTGAGCATACTTTGAAGTTCATGATGGTTTCTGTGAGTTGAATGCGTGACTGCGCCGCCTTGTAACCGGTGAGGCCTTGGGTATCAAAGCTCCACTGAGCTTCCCTCGCCTCGATTCAACTTACTTTGACTCGGAGTGATTCCAGAGGGGTTTGCTCAGATTGTAACGAGTTCCTTCTCGAAAGAATAAAAGCTGGTCTAGAAACAATCTAAGTGGAACCATCATGCTTTTCGTTTGCTAGAAAATTAGGTTTGATTTGGTTGAGTCAGCCTTGTTTTGTGATTGCATAGAATCCCAAATATCCCGATAGTGCCAGCAATGGCAACTTTGAAAGCTTTGTTGAACCCAACTAGGACTACTAGTCCTTCTTGTATCAGGTTAGCCGAAACTGAAGCAAATTATGAACTTAGGCCTGGGATCCTACAGATGCTTCCAATCTTTTTAGGGAAAGAAAATGAAAACCCATACTTCCATGTTAGGGATTTTGAGGAAATTTGTAGTACCCTAAAGATTAGAGACCTTGATGATGATGCTTTGAAACTTAGGTTATTTCCTTTTTCCCTGAAAGATAAAGCCAAATCGTGGATATATAGTTTGGCTTCCGGTTCAATAAAAACATATGAACAACTTACATCTGCCTTTTTGAACAAGTTTTTCCCAAGGCACAAAACATCGTCTGTTAGGACGCAAATCTGCACATTTTCTCAACAGGAGGGAGAATCGTTATATAGGTATTTGGAAAGGTTCAATGACTTATTAGCCCAATGTCCTCATCATGGTTTAGAAAAGGTTAGGCTAGTTCAAATCCTTTATGAGGGTTTAGATTATTCGACAACAACCATGGTTGAGTCTCTATGCACTGGTGGTTTTGAAAACCAAACTGTTGATGCAGCGATGGAATTTTTGAATGAAATTTCCGAAAAGACCCAGCAATGGGAATATTGTAGGGAACCCAAGAGAACAATTCTTCTAGGTAGAGGAAACGTTAATAGGATAGAAGGAGGCTATGCATCAGATGCCAAAATTGCTGCTATAGCAAAAAGGTTAGAAGCTTTAGAGTTGGGTCACACTAGTGGTAGAGTAGAGCCTTTTTTGGAATGCCAGAATAATAAAGAGAAATCCAATGCTCTCTATAATAATACTAGGTTTGATAACCGTCAGAAGTTTGACCCATATTCAGAAACCTATAATCCTGGTAGGAGAAACCATCCGAACCTTTCATGGTTTAAGAACCAAGGTCAGTTTAGTAATTTTAATGTTCCCCCAGGTTTTGGCTATACTAAGAATACTTCAGGATCAACTCAGTTTCAGAATCAGTATGATAAGAAAATCTTAAGTCTAGAGGAAACTCTCACCTCGTTTATTCAAAATACTGAAAATATGCGTCAATTACTTTCACAAAGCATAGAAGCTAGTAATATGATAGGACAAGAACATAATCAGGCCATTTCTGAATTGAAAGACCAGGTTAGTCTGATCAATGGGTCTCTAAGAGAAAAAGGTAAGTTCCCTAGTCAAACGATACCCAACCCTAGAGGAGTTAATGAAGTAGGTGCAAAACCATTTAATCAAGTGAATTCTGTCACAACCCTTAGGAGTGGTAAAACGGTAGACAATAAGGTAGCCATGCCTAATAGTGGACATACTATAGATCCACCTTCTAGTTCCTAAGATGAGCCCCAGAAGGAGCCACTAACTGAAGAAACCAATAAAATTTCTAGTGATGCCAATGTGGCTCCCGACAGGTCTCATTTTGTACCCAAAGCCCCATATCCACAGTTGTTAGCTCCAACAAAGAGAGAGTCGACTTTCAACGAAATACTAGAGATATTTAAGCAGGTAAACATTAACATCCCTTTATTAGAAGCAATTAGGCAAATGCCTGCTTATGCCAAGTTCCTTGAGGACCTTTGTACACGAAAGCGTAAGCTTAATGTCCATAAGAAAGCCTTTTTAGCTGGTCAGGTAAGTTCAATCCTTCTGAACCAAACAGCCCCTAAGTATAAAGACCCTGGATGTCCCACCATATCTTGTGTGATCGCTAATTATTCAGTAGATAAGGCATTTCTTGACTTAGGAGCTAGTGTGAACTTACTCCCTTATCATGTATACAACCAGCTAGGTCTTGGTAAGTTGAAACCGACTAAAATGACATTGCAATTAGCTGAGAGGTCTGTCAAAATACCTCGTGGTGTGATAGAGGATGTTCTGATTGAGGTTGATAAATTTATTTATCCAGTGAATTTCGTTGTTCTAGATACTCAGCCTGTTCAGGATCCTAGTGCTCAAATACCGGTGATTTTAGGTCTCCCATTTTTAGCCACAGCTAACGCTGTCATCAACTGTAGGACCGGACTTATGAACATATCCTTTGGTAATATGAACACTGAACTAAATGTCTTTAATGTTAATAGACAACCTTCCGATGATTTAGAAGAAGTGAATATAATTAGCACTTTAGTTCAGGATCTAACTCAGGATAATTGGGAAGACACTTTATTTGGTGATTCCTTAGATGAACTTGATGAGGAAATTCTCTTAAGTCAGTTAGGTGACCAAACTTTTGAACTAGAAGAAGCTCTTGAGTACTTTAAAGACTCTACGGACCCTGAGATTCAAGCCATAGTGCTAGGCCTTACGGAGAGTAGTATTGACCCTAATTTTGGGGGTAATGAACTAGAAGAAGCTCTTGAGTATTTTAAAGACTCTGAGGATCCAGAAATTCAAGCAATAGTTAGAGGTTTGTCCGAGAATACTGACTATCCTAAGTTTGGGGGTAGTAATGGTCAATTATCTCCATTAGAAGTCCCTAACTTGGGATTCGAGCCTAGTGTACCTGAGGTATTACTTGAGTTACTTCCGACTCCGCAACCGGATCCTCCTGATATTGTCCAGGAGGAAATTCTAAAAACTTGTTGTTCGAATGAGTCAATTTGTCAAGACACTCATATGAATCCCAAATGGGGACAACAGAAAAACCCAGTTGTCTTGCAGGAAACCTTGGATGAGGATGTGCTATGTCTGTTCATTTTTCTGATTTGGTGCAGTTGTCTGATAATTGTGGCAATTTAATTTGCTTTTGTTGACCCACAGTTGTTTCGACTATTGATATATGATTGAAAGGTAATAGGCATTTTGTGGTATTTGACGTCTGGCTGAAGACTTTAAATTTAGCACTTTTTGGGAGGTAACCCAATCTCATGCAACATGGTAATATCTTTCCTTATCTCTTTTGCTTCAAACGGTAACAATTTCTCCTTGTTCATTTTAATTTTATCTTTAGAACATTGAGGACAATGTTAGATTTAAGTTTGGGGTATGGGAGAAACTTTTAGTTGCAGTATGAATAAATAAACTCCAGAACCTAGAAAATTTATGCCTATTGAGGATTGCACTAACTAATCTAAGTGGATGGAAGCATTTTGATCGTAGGAGTTGAGGAACCAATCTGATTAGATGGAAACATCTCGAAGAGTCTATTCATAAAAGCACAGAGCTCAGGTGTTAGAAATAACATGATAGTTTCACCATATCTCGTTGAGTCCTTTTCACTTCTATTTTTATTTTATTTTGTTTTAAACCATGTTTCTCTAAGTGATAGGTGGGGCCCACGATTCAAGTTGTTACCAATGCTAGGGTGAATTAGAGTGATTGAGTTACAAAGAAAAAAAAAAAAAAAAAAAAAGAAAAGAGACCAACCATTAGACCAAACGGATAAAAAAAAGGTTAAAAAAAAAAGTGAATAAAGTCGACCACTGGTACCCTTGTATATGCCAGTTGTGTTGACTAGAATTAGGATTATCGATCACTGGTTCCCTTGTATATGCCAGTTGTGTTGATATTAGTCAGACTAGTATCTCAATCCATTAGGATAGGTTCATTTTGGCGGAGGCCTTCAGACAGATATGGGAAACGCCGTTCACTTAGTAAACATCAAAACCATCTATGTTTTTCTCTATATCCATCTTCTTAATCTATCCATGTGATTAGTTTGACTCCGATATTGATGTCCATAGTGCAACTATCTGAGTAGAGCTCTGTCACTTATATGAATTTTAGTATGCTTGAGTGCAAACTCGTGTACAACAATTGGAATTTCGCATCAGGGTACTTCCTCTTAGTCAATAAGTATGCCAACCAAGGAGATTCTTTAGTGCCTTCCAAGGTTCGTTGTAGATAGCTAGGGTCTGGAGTATAAGGTTTTGTGGGTATATCTCTAGTAAGCCCTCCCGAGACTATAACTCGGCCACTAGGGACACCTAGGGGTTTAAAGGCTTATTGCATACGCTAAATGCAATCGACATGCCTGCGACAGTGAGTTAGGATTTTATTTTGTAGTTTTGATTTGCTCGGGACTAGCAAATAATAAGTTTGGGGGTATTTGATAGACGCATTTATGTGTCTAATTTGTCCCAATTGTATATAGTTAGTGCTCGATTTTGTACTTATTTGGTTATTTTATGTCTTTGTAGGTGTTTTTGGAGAAATAAGCTTTTGCGGCGAAATTGGCTCAAAATGTGGCATTTGAACCTCCGTAGATAACGTACCAGAAGCACCCCAGAAGTATGCCAGAGACACCCCCCCGAGGAACCCCGAAAAAGTGTTGAAAACATCCCAGAAAAATTACTAAAGGCACCCAAGGGACAAGTGTTATGCGGACCCCAGCACCCTGGATAAGGGGTAACCTAATTACTAGGGGGAGGTCACCTTCACCTTTTGAATTTTGAAATTGGCGGGAAAAGAGAAACATCTCTGGCAGATTTTTGTGCGTGATTTGAGGAGTTTGAGGTCGACTAAACCTCTGATTTTCATAGGATAGACTCCTTATGGGTCTAGGAATCTAATATGGGTGTTGGAAACGATTAACTTGGCTCAATCGACGGGTTTTACCTCAACAAAATATGGAAAGTCACGTGTGTGACTTGTTTTAGGAAATTATAGAGAGACTAAAGAGCTATAAACCTTCCCAAAGATTCATATATATCTAAGGAAGAGTTTAGAATCAAAGGAAAGCTCAGAAACGCGTAGAAACTCTAAAACACGAAATTGCCGCAACTTTTCCGTGAAGAGAAAGGAAGAGATTTTGGAAGATTCTGGAGAGATTTAATCGGTCTTTTGATATAAATAGATTGGTTGGGTCATATAGAAGAGGTGTCTAAAGTTTGGGAACCTTAGGAGAGCCATAGAAGAAGAAATCAGAGTTTGATCAAAATATTTTTCTGCTGCTGCTGCTGCTGAACAGAAGAACACGAAGAAACAGACCCTCACTGACAGTCGTTCTTCAACAGTGAACTACGACCAGCGGGTGACGGTCTAAAACAACAGCGTAGCAGCACTTTTAATTTATCGTTCTTCTGTGACCCTTTCTTGGCAGTCATCTTAAACTCACTGCTTTAGCACTATTTCATCTTTTAATCAACTTTTGGCTATAAACATTGTATTTTGGCATTGATTAATATGAGGAGCTAAACCCAAAACACTTGGGATGACGGAGGAAAAACCCTATTTCACGCATGTGGTAATTCTAAATAATTTTTTATGGACTATTGCATTGAATTTTTAATCGATTTATGATTTTTTATTGAATGGGGTGTGATTTCGTTTGATGGGTGGTATGCTTGGTCTATGTATTTTTGATACATCATGCTTTTGATTTACAATCATTTGATTTTCAAAATCTACTTTTTGGCAAAGAATAAGAGTACATATTTTTATATTTTGATTATAATTGATTGGAATTATTATATTGAAATCACATGAATGTAATTTGGTGTGGAATCCTGAGTCTCGGTCTCTCGACATTGTGACAAAACCTTTTGTATATATATATTTTCTATTTTTATTTAAGTATAACCCAATCTTATCAATCCGAGTTGAACGAACTTTACTAACCACTTTCAAAACTACATCAATTTTTGGCGCCGCGACGCGGATTTGTATTAGGTTTTAGTTTTAGATTTATTTTATTTCTTTTTTAGAATTTTTGTTCTCTTTTACGCCTTTGGTATTTTTGATTCTTTTCAGATTTCGAGCGAAGCTACAAGGGAAAAAAAGTTGTATAAAAAGGAAGCATCGCCAAAGAAGGAAAATAAAAGAGGAAATCCGAAAGGATTGAAGAAGAAGATTTTGTATATAGTTATTTTGGTTTATTTTTAGAAACTGTAAATGGGTTTTATTTTTGTAATTTTTTCTTTTTATTTTTGGACATTTTTGGACTTTATTTTGGACTGGGACATTATTATTTTTAAACCCTACGGAAGGGTTGGTTTAAATAAAAACTGTGTGCAGAGAAGGACGGTGATTACGATATCGCCTCGGCCCCTCGGGTTCGTACATGACATAGGAGTCGTGGCCCGAGTCGACTTCAGCGGTTCTTCGCCCGTCTGGTACGGGAGGTAAGTTTTTCGAAACACCCGCGAATCCCCTGTCAGCGGGTTTACTGTATTCCTTCGTTTGCATATATGCTGAGGACTTGAAAACGGCTGCTTCAATTTCCTAGTAAAGGGAAAGGACTGGCCATACAAGATAAGGGTTCAGATTTCATCACTGTTCTCTTCTTGCCTGCCTTAGGAAAACGAAACCAAACGCGAACCTAAGCCTAAAATTTTGACTAGAACGAGACCGATAGGGTAACGAGATTAATAGTAAAGTCGTTCGAAAAATATTGGTTACTCTTTTGAGCATACTTCGAAGTTCATGATGGTTTATGTGAGTTGAATGCGTGACTGCGCCGCCTTGTAACCGGTGAGGCCTTGGGTATCAAAGCTTCACTGAGCTTCCCTCGCCTCGATTCAACTTACTTTGACTCGGAGTGATTCCAGAGGGGTTTGCTCAGATTGTAACGAGTTCCTTCTCGAAAGAATAGAAGCTGGTATAGAAACAATCTAAGTGGAACCATCATGCTTTTTGTTTGCTAGAAAATTAGGTTTGATTTGGTTGAGTCAGCCTTGTTTTGTGATTGCATAGAATCCCAAATATCCCGATAGTGCCAGCAATGGAAACTTTGAAAGCTTTGTTGAACCCAACTAGGACTACTAGTCCTTCTTTTATCAGGTTAGCCGAAACTGAAGCAAATTATGAACTTAGGCCTGGGACCCTACAGATTCTTCCAATCTTTTTAGGGAAAGAAAATGAAAACCCATACTTCCATGTTAGGGATTTTGAGGAAATTTGTAGTACCCTAAAGATTAGAGACCTTGATGATGATGCTTTGAAACTTAGGTTATTTCCCTTTTCCCTGAAAGATAAAGCCAAATCGTGGCTATATAGTTTGGCTTCCGGTTCAATAAAAACATATGAACAACTTACATCTGCCTTTTTGAACAAGTTTTTCCCCAGGCACAAAACATCGTCTATTAGGACGCAAATCTGCACATTTTCTCAACAGGAGGGAGAATCGTTATATAGGTATTTGGAAAGGTTCAATGACTTATTAGCCCAATGTCCTCATCATGGTTTAGAAAAGGTTAGGCTAGTTCAAATCCTTTATGAGGGTTTAGATTATTCGACAACAACCATGGTTGAGTCTCTATGCACTGGTGGTTTTGAAAACCAAACTGTTGATGCGGCGATGGAATTTTTGAATGAAATTGCCGAAAATACCCAGCAATGGGAATATTGTAGGGAACCCAAGAGAACAATTCTTCTAGGTAGAGGAAACGTTAATAGGATATAAGGAGGCTATGCATCAGATGCCAAAATTGCTGCTATAGCAAAAAGGTTAGAAGCTTTAGAGTTGGGTCACACTAGTGGTAGAGTAGAGCCTTTTTGGGAATGCCAGAATAATAAAGAGAAATCCAATGCTCTCTATAATAATACTAGGTTTGATAACCGTCAGAAGTTTGACCCATATTCAGAAACCTATAATCCTGGTTGGAGAAACCATCCGAACCTTTCATGGTCTAAGGACCAAGGTCAGTTTAGTAATTTTAATGTTCCCCCAGGTTTTGGCTATACTAAGAATACTTCAGGATCAACTCAGTTTCAGAATCAGTCTGATAAGAAAATCTTAAGTCTAGAGGAAACTCTCACCTCGTTTATTCAAAATACTGAAAATATGCGTCAATTGCTTTCACAAAGCATAGAAGCTAGTAATAGGATAGGACAAGAACATAATCAGGCCATTTCTGAATTGAAAGACCAGGTTAGTCTGTTCAATGAGTCTCTAAGAGAAAAAGGTAAGTTCCCTAGTCAACCGATACCCAACCCTAGAGGAGTTAATGAAGTAGGTGCAAAACCATTTAATCAAGTGAATTCTGTCACAACCCTTAGGAGTGGTAAAACGGTAGACAATAAGGTAGCCATGCCTAATAGTGGACATACTTTAGATCCACCTTCTAGTTCCCAAGATGAGCCCCAGAAGGAGCCACTAACTGAAGAAACCGATAAAATTTCTAGTGATGCCAATGTGGTTCCCGACAGGTCTCATTTTGTACCCAAAGCCCCATATCCACAGTTGTTAGCTCCAACAAAGAGAGAGTCGACTTTCAACGAAATACTAGAGATATTTAAGCAGGTAAACATTAACATCCCTTTATTAGAAGCAATTAGGCAAATGCCTGCTTATGCCAAGTTCCTTAAGGACCTTTGTACACGAAAGCGTAAGCTTAATGTCCATAAGAAAGCCTTTTTAGCTGGTCAGGTAAGTTCAATCCTTCTGAACCAAACAGCCCCTAAGTATAAAGACCCTGGATGCCCCACCATATCTTGTGTGATCGGTAATTATTCAGTAGATAAGGCATTCTTGACTTAGGAGCTAGTGTGAACTTACTCCCTTATCATGTATACAACCAGCTAGGTCTTGGTAAGTTGAAACCGACTAAAATGACATTGCAATTAGCTGAGGTCTGTCAAAATACCTCGTGGTGTGATAGAGGATGTTCTGATTGAGGTTGATAAATTTATTTATCCAGGATTTCGTTGTTCTAGATACTCAGCCTTTCAGGATCTAGTGCTCAAATACCGGTGATTTTAGGTCCCATTTTTAGCCACAGCTAACGCTGTCATCAACTGTAGGACCGGACTTATGAACATATCCTTTGGTAATATGACCACTGAACTAAATGTTTTTAATGTTAATAGACAACCTTCCGATGATTTAGAAGAAGTGAATATGATTAGCACTTTAGTTCAGGATCTAACTCAGGATAATTGGGACGACACTTTATTTGGTGATTCCTTAGATGAACTTGATGAGGAAATTCTCTTAAGTCAGTTAGGTGACCAAACTTTTGAACTAGAAGAAGCTCTTGAGTACTTTAAAGACTCTACGGACCCTGAGATTCAAGCCATAGTGCTAGGCCTTACGGAGAGTAGTGTTGACCCTAAGTTTGGGGGTAATGAACTAGAAGAAGCTCTTGAGTATTTTAAAGACTCTGAGGATCCAGAAATTCAAGCAATAGTTAGAGGTTTGTCCGAGAATACTGACTATCCTAAGTTTGGGGGTAGTAATGGTCAATTATCTCCATTAGAAGTCCCTAACTTGGGATTCGAGCCTAGTGTACCTGAGGTATTACTTGAGTCACTTCCGACTCCGCAACCGGATCCTCATGATATTGTCCAGGAGGAAATTCTAAAGACTTGTTGTTCGAATGAGTCAATTTTTCAAGACACTCATATGAATCCCAAATGGGCACAACAGAAAAACCCAGTTGTCTTGCAGGAAACCTTGGATGAGGATGTGCTATGTCTGTTCATTTTTCTGATTTGGTGCAGTTGTCTGATAATTGTGGCAATTTAATTTGCTTTTGTTGACCCACAGTTGTTTCGACTATTGATATATGATGTGAAAGGTAATAGGCATTTTGTGGTATTTGACGTCTGGCTGAAGACTTTAAATTTAGCACTTTTTGGGAGGTAACCCAATCTCATGCAACATGGTAATATCTTTCCTTATCTCTTTTGCTTCAAACGGTAACAATTTCTCCTTGTTCATGCTTTTAATTTTATCTTTAGAACATTGAGGACAATGTTAGATTTAAGTTTGGGGGTATGGGAGAAACTTTTTAGTTGCAGTATGAATAAATAAACTCCAGAACCTAGAAATTTATGCCTATTGAGGATTGCACTAACTAATCTAAGTGGATGGAAGCATTTTGATCGTAGGAGTTGAGGAACCAATCTGATTAGATGGAAACATCTAGAAGAGTCTATTCATAAAAGCACAGAGCTCAGGTGTTACAAATAACATGATAGTTTCACCATATCTCGTTGAGTCCTTTTCACTTCTATTTTTATTTTATTTTGTTCTTAAACCATGTTTCTCTAAGTGATAGGTGGGCCCCACGATTCAAGTTGTTGCCAATGCTAGGGTGAATTAGAGTGATTGAGTTACAAAGAAAAAAAAGAAAAAAAAAGAAAAGAAAAGACCAGACCAATTAGACCAAACTGATCAAAAAAAAAGGTTAAAAAAAAGTGAATAAATTCGACCACTGGTACCCTTGTATATGCCAGTTGTGTTGATCTAGAATTAGGATTATCGATCACTGGTTCCCTTGTATATGCCAGTTGTGTTGATATTAGTCAGACTAGTATCTCAATCCATTAGGATAGGTTCATTTTGGCGGAGGCCTTCAAACAGATATGGGAAACGCCGTTCACTTAGTAAACATCAAAACCATCTATGTTTTTCTCTATATCCATCTTCTTAATCTTTCCATGTGATTAGTTTGACTCCGAATATGATGTCCATAGTGAACCTATCTGAGTAGAGCTCTGTCACTTATATATGAATTTTAGTATGCTTGAGTGTAAACTCGTGTACATCAATTGGAATTTCGCATCAGGGTACTTCCTCTTATAGTCAATAAGTATGCCAACCAAGGAGATTCTTTAGTGCCTTCCAAGGTTCGTTGTAGATAGCTAGGGTCTGGAGTATTAAGGTTTCGTGGGTATATCTCTAGTAAGCCCTCCCGAGACTATAACTCGGCCACTAGGGACACCTAGGGGTTTAAAGTCTTATTGCATACGCTAAATGCAATCGACAATGCCTGCGACAGTGAGTTAGGATTTTATTTTGTAGTTTTGATTTGCTCGGGACTAGAAAATAATAAGTTTGGGGGTATTTGATAGACGCATTTATGTGTCTAATTTGTCCCAATTGTATATATTGTTAGTGCTCGATTTTGTACTTATTTGGTTATTTTATGTCTTTGTAGGTGTTTTTGCAGAAATAAGCTTTTGCGGCGAAATTGGCTCAAAATGTGGCATTTGAACCTCCGTAGATAACGTACCAGAAGCACCCCCGAAGTATGCCAGAGACACCCCAGAAATACCCCAGAGGAACCCCGAAAAAGTGTTGAAAACATCCCAGAAAAATTACTAATGGCACCCAAGGGACAAGTGTTATGCGGACCCCAGCACCCTGGATAAGGGGTAACCTAATTACTAGGGGGAGGTCACCTTCACCTTTTGAATTTTGAAATTGGAGGGAAAAGAGAAACATCTCTGGCAGATTTGTTGTGCGTGATTCGAAGGAGTTTGAGGTCGACTAAACCTCTGATTTTCATAGGATAGACTCCTTATGGGTCTAGGAATCTAATATGGGTGTTGGAAACGATTAACTTGGGCTCAATCGACGGGTTTTTACCTCAACAACAAAATATGGAAAGTCACGTGTGTGACTTGTTTTAGGAAATTATAGAGAGACTAAAGAGCTATAATCCTTCCCAAAGATTCATATATATATCTAAGGAAGAGTTTAGAATCAAAAGGAAAGCTCAGAAACGCGTAGAAACTCTAAAACACGAAATTGCCGCAACTTTTCCGTGAAGAGAAAGGAAGAGATTTTGGAAGATTCTGGAGAGATTTAATCGGTCTTTTTGATATAAATAGATTGGTTGGGTCATATAGAAGAGGTGTCTAAAGTTTGGGAACCTTAGGAGAGCCATAGAAGAAGAAATTAGAGTTTGATCAAAATATTTTTCTGCTGCTGCTGCTGCTGCTGAAGAACACGAAGAACAGACCCTCACTGACAGTCGTTCTTCAACAGTGACTACGACCAGCGGGTGACGGTCCTAAAACAACAGCGTAGCAGCACTTTTAATTTATCGTTCTTCTGTGACCCTTTCTGGCAGTCTTAAACTCACTGCTTTAGCACTATTTTATCTTTTAATCAACTTTTGGGCTATAAACATGTATTTTGAGCAATTGATTAATATGAGGAGCTAAACCCAAACACTGGGATGACGGAGGAAGCCCTATTTCACGCATGTGGTAATTCTAATAATTCTTTTATGACTATTTGCATTGATTTTTAATCGATTTATGATTTTTATTGAATGGGTGTGATTTCGTTTGATGGTGTATGCTTGGTCTATGTATTTTTGATACATCATGCTTTTGATTTACAATCATTGCTTTTCAAAAATCTACTTTTTGGCAAAGAATAAGAGTCCATATTTTTAATATTTGATCTATAATTGATTGGAATTATTATTTGAATCACATGAATGGAATTTGGTGGAATCCTGAGTCTCAGTATCTCTCGACATTGTGACAAACCTTTTGTATATATATTTTCTATTTTTATTTTAAGTCTAGAACCCAATCTTATCAAGTCCGAGTTGAACGAACTTTACTACCACTTTCAAAACTACATCACTCTCCTAATCTTATCCAGCTGTAAAGCAGCGGACGCATCTTACAATGTTTATCTAGCTGTGTAGCGGATATATTTTTATCTAGCAGTGTTGCGGATGTGTCTCCCCTTTTCTTTAGTCAGCTTTAGAGCTGGCACCTTTAATTTCTCTAGCATTCTAGTTACTTGGAGATAGGTTGAGAATATGTATGTCCTCATAGCTCTTTGGATACTTGTGACCAAGTAGAAGTCATGGTTTTGTGGGTACACCTCTGATAAACCCTCCCGAGATTAACTCGGTTTTATTTTCTTATTATTAGTTATGCTCGAGGACTAGCAAATAATAAGTTTGGGGGTATTTGATGGACGCATTTATGTGTCTAATTTGTCCTCAATGTTTCATATTGTTAGTACTCGATTTCGTACTTATTATGGTGTTTTGTGTGTTTATAGGTATTTTTTGGAAATAAACATTGTTGGAAAATTCGGCTCGAAAAGTTGCTCGGGTCACCTCCGGAGAACATTTCCTATACGGATCCTAGATTTGGATAAGGGGCACCCATGGTTATGTGTAGCCCAAATTCATCTTCAGCACCCAGGGCTATATGTAGCCCAAATTTTTCCACATCACCCATTTGTTATTGGCACCCAAGCAGCTGGTTAAGGGGCACCTTCATCCCCTTCGTTTGAACTGAATATTGGCAGGAAAATATTTTTATTCACTGTCAGATTTTAATCAAGGATTTGGAGGTGTTATAGGGAGACTAAATGGCTGAAAATTTATGGGATTATTCCTGGGACATATACAAAGCTATTACAAGTATTTTGGTCTATCAAATTTGGCTGAAAAATCCGTGAGAAGAAATCAGGGCAGCACGTGCATGAGAGGGACAGTTCACGGGATTACATGAGTTTTGGAGAATTTAAACGTGTTCTGCTCATGTATGATGACTCTAGCAACACTTTGGACCTTGAAAAAGATAAATGAGGAGATTTTGCAGTTGTAGAAACGCGTGAGAAGCTAAATCAGGGAAGAAAATATTCCCAAAATATTTTCTTTATTGCCCAAGTTCAATGAAGAATATTGAGAATCATGGTGTGATTAAATGAGTCTAAGGAGTATAAATAGATGGATGGGATCATAGAGAAGGGGTGTCGAGAGTCTGGGGGGCAGAGGAGAGCCATAGAAGAAGAAATTCGAGTTTTCCCAAACTCGGTTTCTGCTGCTGCTGCTGCTGCTGCTGCTGCTGATGAACATGAAGAACACGAAGAACGGACCATCCAAGACCGTAGTTTTCCAACAGTAACAACGACTCACATCCGTGGGTCGTACATCAGAGGCGGACTTATTTGCCAGCGTTTGCGACACAAAGCCGTGGGTCTTAGAGCAACAATAACAGTGACAATCCTCTGTATCGTTTTTTTTTTTGGTTTGTAACAAATATAATTGTTACAAAACCCGGTTTTGAATTATTTCTCCATTTTTATCATTTGTAAACTCCCTTTGAGCAATACTAATGATTTTTGAGCGTGTTTCCAACATGATGAGCGGCTAATTCTCCCACAACCAAGGCAATGAGGAAGCTATTTACGCACGAATAATTGGTAACTATTTTATTTTCTCCAATATTTAATTATAATTCACTCAATCACTTCTTTTGCAGAGTTTTAAATTGTTTGCGTAATTTTCCTAATCAGTTGTGATTCAATTAGATAGGTTATGCTTTGTTTAGATAATCTATGCTTAAGGGATACAATTGATGTTTGAGAATTTGCTTGATTATTAGTGAGTTAAGATATAAAAGACTTAAAAGATAATTAGAGTTTTGGATTATTTACCATCATTAATTCATGTGTAATAGTGGAATCAGTGTCTTGGTTATTTTCTCACACCTCTCGCCCACTTTGTTAATATTTTTGTATATAATTTTATTAAATCTTTAAATTTAATCTTCACAAGTCCGAGAGTTTGAACCTCATTACTACAACATCATTCAAAAATATCAATCAAGGGAGCGACTACATGGGACCGTGGATCAACCATGTAGTGTTCATATGCTTATGTGAGCAAATACAAAGAACTCCTGAATAGTTGAGGATTTGTTGATGAAAGAATGATTAAATGTTGGTTTAATCATTTATTCGAAAATGCTCGTCTGAGCCTTCGGTGAGAAAACCTAATTAATTATGACGAGGCGAGGGACCGACCATGGACTCATTAAACCGGACCTGGGTTGTCATGTGATCGCCTGACGATCACTTCATGAAAATCCAAAGTGTTTGGAAGAGTTTTGGACCTAATACGAGCAATTGTGCAAATTAGGTCAAAACTGTGAAAATTGATGGGACCGGCTTCCGTGAGCCAAAGAGTCAATCTTGGTCGGTCAAGATAGCGTGCTCGTGTCCTCAAGGAATCCGCATCTCAGTCCTGAGAATTTTGATATTTTCTGGCGTGCAATTGAGCATCCATTCGAGAAAATATGCCAAAATTAGGGTTTCGACGAAACTGAGGAAAACACCATGAGATGATGAAAAATAATTATAAAATAAGGAATGAGGAGGCGTGGGACCGCCGTGGTCAAGGCATGATCGGCCGGTCGTGACCACGGTCCCGTGGTGCCTTTTCCTTAATTTTATAATATTTTGATGATTTTATGAAAAATTCATGAATTTTGAGAAATTTGATGAATTTAGGGAGTTTCCATGAATTGAAGGAGTTTTCATGAGTTCATGGAAGCAAAAAATATTAAAATAATAAAAACAAGGGCGTGTGGGACTGTGGAAGGCATGGCCGGCCGGCTTGGGCCCGGTCCCACGAGTTTCCCTAATTTTTGTGTATTTTTCATGTATTTTTGATGAATTGAGGGAATTTTTCCTAATTTGAGAGAAATACCATGAAATCAAGGAATTTGATGAAATCAAGGAATTTGATGAATTCAAGGAAAACTAATAATAAAATAATAAAACAAAGGGGCGTGTGGGATCGGCTAGCATGGCCGGCCGGCCAAGGCCCGGTCCCACAAGTTTTCATAATTTATTTTATTTTATTATTATTATTTGATGATTTGTGCAAAATACCATGAAATCAAGGAGTTTTACATGAAATTAGAGAAATAATAATAAAAATAATAAAATAATAATGAACCGTGGGGTGTGGGGCAGGTTGGGACCAAGGCATGGCCGGTTGGCCAATGGTCACGCCCCACATTCCTTTCCTTAATTTTATATTATTTTTTATGGATTTATGGAAGTACCATGAAACCGAGGAGTTTCCTCGAGACGAATGAGATTTGATAAAATGAGAGAATTTTCATCAAATCATGGAAAATAATAAAAATGCATTAAAAATATAAAACTGGCGTGGGATTGACCACGACACGGTCGGTCGGTCGTGTGTCCGTGCTCCCAGCACCCTGGTCAATATTTTTAATTATTTATTATTTGCTTCCCTTTTTTGCATAGGTTCATCGTTTCGTTGTATTTTTGAAATACTCGTTCGTGCGGTGACTGTTAGTGTATCGTCGTTGAATACACCTTCACCATTTGAATTGGGGCTTACTTAGAGGTAGCTCAGACGCCCAGTTGTTGATTATTTATTACTAATTGTGGAATTCAGTGGAGAATAATTCACAAAACTGAGTAATAAGATGTTTATTATTAATTCATAGGATCAGCTGAGGATTCGACTACGAATTCAGAATAATAAAGTGAGCATTACCATTCCATGGGATCATAGATTCGACCATAGAATCAGAGTAATTAAGATTTATCTATTACCATTTATGAGACCAGTTGTGGATTCGATCATGAAATTGGAGTAATGAGATAATATAGTTATTGTTATTCTATGAGATCAAGTCGTGGATTCGATCATAGAATCAGAACAATTGTTTATTGCCATTCCATGGGACCAGTCGTGTATTCGACCATGGAATAGGAGCAATTGTTATTGCCATTCCGTGGGACCAGTCGTGGATTCGACCATGGAATAGGAGTAATAATAGATTATTCTGGGAATTCAGTAGTGAATGTCACGGAAGAATTAATCTTAATTAGGAATAATTAACTTTGTGGCTCATACTAGCAGAGCAAGCTGTCTAGGAGCATTAATTATCCCGATATGAGCTTGTCGGTAAGTCATATCCTTTATATAGTCAGGGTAAACTCGTTGTTTGTTCCTGAAGACGTTATCGCTCTATACTAGCATAGCAAGCTGTCTAGGAGCCGTCCATCTCGTGATACTATATAGAAATAATCACTGAAAGTGTTCAGTATTCATGAGATATGCCGTTGTCCAGTCGTGAGACTACATATCTACATGTACTCTGAGAGAAAGTACTCTCCGTTGAGAATTCGATGAGAGACCCGTGTCTCAATACTCACGTCTGATTGCTGGATCAGAGCTTCGTATGAGTTTGCGATTTTAGCCCTTGTCGAAAATCCACCATCTACACTCTTTCTCCTTCTCGGGCCAAGAGAATACCCAAGGTTGATAGATAGCGAGATTCTCAGGAAGAACATTTGACCCAGCAATGTAAGGTCCTTTTAGCATCAAGGGAAAAAAACACAAGTTATCATCTTTGGATTGGCGAGGAGTTGTGTTCTTACCAGAATGCCAATCAATATCTTGCATGAGTATTTTAGGTTCATCAATGTTATCTTTCCTTTTCAAACGAATACCCCAGCGAGTATTCTCTTTCTTCATGGAGATCAATTCATAATTTTCAAAGAAACTCGCTACTGTATATTTCTCAGCAATTATCTCCAGGTCTGCGAATTTAGGATCCCTAAGTTCTTTGGAGTACAGAGATCCTTTACCAGCACCACGGTTAGCGAACTCTAGCATCATACGGATGCAATCCCCACTCAATTGGAAGATAGCTCGCGAAAATCCCGAGTGAGCGAGAATTTCATAGAACAGAGGAATATCTGGGTCATAAAGAGGAATGGGGAGACCTGCGAGAATCTGACCTAGCAAAATTATGATTGATTGATCATCAAAATATTGATCAGAGAAAAGTTTGATAGAAAGAATTGACTTGGCACTTTCACCAGGAATGGTAGAAAGTGTGAAACCTTTCTCAGCAAGATCTTTTTGGACGTCTTTTAAATTTTTCTCATGTCTATGGCCACTTGGAGGCATATTTGAATATAGAGTATGGGAATGAATAAAAATTAAGAAGATTGAAGAGGGAAGGATTACAGTAGCAGAACTTGCAAAAGAACAACAGAGTTGCAGAGATGAGAGAATAAAAAGAGAAGAGAAAGTAAAAAGAAAGTGGAAAGAAGAGTAAGAAGAGTATATAAAGAAGATTTTTTACTCGAAGAAATAAACACCATTAAGACGAAAAGACGTGAGCGGTTGAAAAGCAGCGGTTACAGAAGACGTGTCAAGAAACAGATGGAAGAAAGAATACGTGTGATAAATGCAGAATATGAAGAGATGAACAGCTGCGGCATTTATCACATCATTCTCTACTTTGCAGAGAAGATATGAGAAGAGGCAAGATGTAGGATCAGAATCTCGCAGCAATAATTCCTCAACGAAATTAACAATAACACAACACAACAACGTCGCAGAACAATTTCAGAAATGATATAATAAACGACGTCAGCTAGAATCATGAGAAAGATGTGATAGTCCTGCGAAAAATTAGAGAGTTTGCGAGATTAACATTTGTAAGGTTGCGAGAACGTCGCAAACCATATCCGAAAATAAAGGACAAATTAGCTGTCATCCACTATGTATTTCCCTATAAATAGTCGTTCAGTTGTAAAGGAAAAAAAAAGATCTTTTTCTGAGTGAGAAGCAAGTAAATAGGAGAGAGAAAATCTAGAGCAGTGGTTATTCTTGATTCCTTTATCTTTTCTTGTAAGATTTTTCAAAGATTCATCAATAAAATTAAGATTGTTGATCTAAAATGAGTTGAATGTTAATAAAATCTTGTGAGCGGTGTAGTGTAGGATTTCCTGCAACTACATCAGTCTTAGTAAATGGTTCCCCGGGTGATATTTTCTTTCCTTCTAAAGGAATTAGAGTGGGAGATTGTCTATCACCTTATATTTTTATAATTTGTATGGAAGTTCTATCTCAACTTCTTTTACAAGCTGAATCTGATGGTGTAATTCAAGGTTTTAATATTAGAAAAGATAGTCCTTCAATCTCTCATTTATTCTTTGCTGATGACTGCACACTTTTTTTTTTCAAAAGCTTCTTTATCTTATGCTAGAAATCTAATGAAAGTTATTAATTATTTTGCCAAAGCTTCTGGTCAAGATATTAATTTTGAAAAATCAGGATTTTTTACTAATGAAAAAATGCATCATAAACACATAAAACTTTTGTCCAGGACTCTTAATATAAATTTTTTAAGTAACTCTGAAAAATATTTAGGTACACCTCTTTTTCACAACAGAGATAAATCTAAATCTTTTCAGTTCATATAAATAGATTTTATTACTGGCTAAGTTCTTATAAAAGAACTAAGCTTAATGGAATGGGTATAACTGTTGTTACTAAACATGTTCTATCCAGTTTAGATGTTTATCACATGTCATGTTTTCCTCTACCTAAAAACATAACCTCTAAGATTGATTCTATTCAAAGGACTTTTTGGTGGTCGAAAAAAGATCCTAGGCATGCTGCTTACTTCATATCGTGGGGAGATATTGGTAAGTCTAAGCAAAGTGGAGGTCTTGGGATTAGGAATACTTATGCTACAAACAGAGTCTTTATTGCTAAACTAGGTTGGAGAATTTTACAGAAACTTGATTATCTAGTGTCGAAATTTATGAAGGACAAGTATTTCCCAAATCAGAATAAAGCTGCAGATTCAAGTTCTTGGATTTGGCGAGGTATTGTCAATAGTTTGGTCTTCATTAGAGCTAATATAGTCAGTAAAATAAATGATGGGATTTCTACAAAAGTTTTGGTCTTCTAAATGTATTCCTTTTGATACTTCACCACCTATTTCGAATAAGCCTAATTATGAAGATTATGTTTATGTTAGTGATCTTATTGATGACCAAAACAATTGATGGAATATTAACTTGTAGAATTACTTATTTTGTCCTGATGAAGTCAGTAAAATTAGAGTTATTAGGTTAAATCTTCAACAAAGTGATAAATAATGTGGGCTCATACGAAGAATTGTAGTTTTTCAATAAAATCTGCTTATATGGTTTATATAAATGATTGTAGTACTGCACCTGAAGCTTCTTTTTGGAGGAAAGTTTGGTCGTTGGATTGTTCGCCTATGGAAAGTTTTCGCTCAAATGCTTCCAGTGAGTGTTTTACTTAAATTTTATAAACATTTTATAGATTGTAACTGCCCTCTATGCAAGAACGCAGTGGAATCGGCTTTTCATATATTTTTTCAGTGTCCTATTGCTTTACATATTTGGTTTGGTCTTTGTCTTCAACATTTAGTTCCTGGTAATTTACATCAGATTGAAGACATTTTTATACATTGGTTTGATAACTCCTTAGGTGAAACCCTTTTTGTTGTTGGTTGCCCAATTGTGGTTGCTATAATTATGTGGTGCATTTGGGAATTGAGGTGTGATGTGATCTTTAGAAGTACCTCGGTTAATTTAGGTAAGGTTATTTTTGGAAGTAGAAGAATGTTAAACACTTACATTGCTCCTCCAATACTTGTTCGTGTAGTTAAGAATAAAATGAAAATTTCCATTGATACGGTGGATAAAATTATGTTTATTGATGGCTCCTTCAAAAATTTTAACATGGGTTTGCATATAATTTGGTGTGATAATGCAGGTAGAATAAAAGGTTCACATGCTGACTTTGGACTGATTTCTGATGCGGTTGGAGCTGAGGCGTCTGCTCTTGTTTTAGCTGTCAACTGGGTGCGAGACATGAATCTGTCCAGGGTGCTTGTTGTCAGTGATTGTGTCCAGTTAGTTGATTATATTCAAGGAGACTGTGTTAATGTCAGTTGGGGAAGTAGTGATCTTCTAGATGACTGTAGGTGTGTGTTTACTAGTAATCAGACTTTTAAGGTTGTATATGTTAAGCGTGTCAATAATCATCTAGCTGATCGCCTTGCACGTCGGGATAAAAAATTATGTATTAAGAAAAAATGAGCTTCCTTTCCTCCTTTTTTGGATTCTCTTGTAAGGAAGGAACCTTTGGTAGATGTTTGTAATTTCTTTTAAGTTAATGTATGGTGTGTTTCTCAGCAAAAAAAAAAAAAAAAAAGAAAGAGTGAGACTAAATTTGTGCACCCTTAAAAAAAGTGATTTAAATTCTTATGTTATTCTTTATATTTTTTTTATATAAAATTATGTTCAAAAGTAAAAACGTACGATTTACTAAATATTCATTTATCTCGTTTTTTTTTCTCCCCATAGTTTCTTAGGATCCGTAATATGATTCTTCTGGATATTGATTGTGAAAATTAAATTGACACGATGATTCAGATGAAGAAGAAGAAATTGATCATCCCGAATAAACTTAAATAATTTACCGTCCCTTTCATCGGTCAAAAGTTTCGATTCTGGTTGTTGAAAACAAGAATTTATAATAAACTCGTCGATGTATATGTTTGACTCGCAATTTACTTTGGATAAATGTGTTTCGCATGGTTATGGTTTGGGTGTTCTAGCATTCACTACTCTTGGGGAGATTAGTGAATATATTTTGTGTTTTTTTTAAGGGGTTGAAGATTGCCTAGTTAATAATGATTCTAGTAGTGGTGTAGGTAGCTTTATTTTTTTTACAGACTAGGTGTTGCTATTCAAAAGGGGGTTGGTGCCCAAGTTGTTGCTAAGTTACCAACCAAATCTCTGTACGAACCATAATTTTTTCTATTATTGGGTTTAAATACAATAAATTACAGATAAACATTTTTTTATATTTTTTATCAAAATAAAATAAAACAATAATAATAAACCACCTCAGAGGGCCTTTAATAATAATAATAGTAATAATAATAATAATAAACCCTAGGAAAGAGAAGCTCCGGCGATTGTGTGGGGGATTTTCAGGCGACTGAAAACCAGAAATCTCCCCTGCCTTTGTCCGTGATTTCAACGTACAGTCTCCCTGTTTCCTCTGAGTTTATTGTTTGTTTGCATATAGGGATGCATGGCAGGTTTCTTCTAGGGTTTTTCTGTTCATACGCAGCTTTCACCTAAGATTTTCTATGCCCAAAACACGTTCTTCAGCCTCTTCAGTCCGTAAGAATGACAGCCCTGATTCCCAATCCTCCACGGCCTCATCTTCTTCAGTCTGTAGGAATGCATGGCAGGTTTCTTCACAGAGTGATAAGATTCGTTTTCCTTTCGCAACTTTTGATGGCTGTCAAGGAGGTCCTGGTGGTTTGGGTTACTCCAAGAGTGGATTATCAAGACATCTGAAAGAACCACTTTCCAACAGATGATGCCAGATTGGTTTGCATTGAAAGGATTCGGACTAACGAGAGATGCTTCACTGCATGGGAAAGCAACATGTTGATGTTGGAATCTTGGTTATGCACCAAATGCATGACTACTCATACATGGAAAATGGCCTGCAAAAACAGG
The DNA here is from genome assembly GCF_003573695.1 of Papaver somniferum. Taxonomy (NCBI): domain Eukaryota; kingdom Viridiplantae; phylum Streptophyta; class Magnoliopsida; order Ranunculales; family Papaveraceae; genus Papaver; species Papaver somniferum. The sequence continues at coordinate 118,241,321 of NC_039362.1, forward strand.
TTGCATGCTGCAGATGTCGTTCCAGGGCCGTTCAATGGAATTGGTGCAGATTTCCTAATTCATGGTGTTGCGAAACCTCAAACTGCTTCGCCTGGTGCAGTGGATAATGCTGGTGCAGGTGCTTCAGTGAGTGAAGAGCTTGCAGGTGATGAAGAGTTTGCTGGCCTTAATGTGGAGATACTAAACCTGATGCTGCAACGACAAATACATACAACTGTTAGTATTCCTCCACACTGCAGGTTACATTTTTCGCGTGCTCTCAAGTCTGCATTAGATTCTGTTCTTGTTAATCCCATGAACATTTCGGCCTGGATACGACTGTTATTGCTGCCAATCTGTACACTAAACCTGTATGAACCTCAGAGCTCCAGTGAGGAACGCTCCGGTACGAGAAAGAAGTTGCAGACTGCTGCTGTTAACAAAGCTTTGTTGGTTTGGAGGGAACCTGCCGGCTGCATCAGTTTGGTACAACAATTGCTTGGCCTGACCAAAAGAGCTTCTACACAGCGTGCTCCTATCAAAAAGAAGACGAGACATATAGAAGCCTGTCGTAAAAAGCTGAGTTATGGCCACTACACAGCAGCAATTCGCATTCTTTCTTCTAGTGGCGTTGCTCAACCTACTGCAGACACTTTGTTCGAACTCCAGCAAAAACACCCATATGCTCCACCCCCTACTATACCCACTGAAGCTGTCTCAACACCTTCCCTGACTGTTGATTCCAAGGCTGTGCTTGCAGCCCTTAAGAGCTTCCCCAAGGGGACATCTTGTGGCAGAGACGGTCTACGTGCTCAGCATTTGTTGGACGCCATGAGTGGAGCTGGTGCTGCGATCTCTGATGATTTGCTGCTGTCGATTACTGGCGTTGTGAACCTGTGGCTTGCAGGTAAATGCCCTCCTTCCCTTGGTATATTTGTAGCCAGTGCCCCTTAACCCCACTACTTAAACCTGGTGGTGGTTTGAGACCAATTGTTGTAGGCACCATATTGCGCAGGTTGTGTTCTAAGTTAGCAGCTACTTCTGTTTGCAAAAACTTGAACAACTATCTTGGCAATCACCAATATGGAGTTGGCATCCCTTGCGGCGGAGAAAGTATTCTACATGCGGCGAATAGATTGCTTGAAATGCATGGATCTGATAACACCAAATCTATGTTATTGATAGATTTTTCAAACGCTTTCAACATGGTTGATCGATCTACTATTATCCGTGAGGTAAGAACACACTGCCCTAGCATCTCTCGTTGGGTTGAATTCTTCTATATGCAACCCGCCAGGCTATATTATCAGGAACACTTACTCTCCTCGGCACAAGGGGTTCAGCAGGGTGACCCTCTTGGTCCCCTTCTTTTTGCTTTAGCTTTGCACCCTCTTATCGAGAAGATTGCATCCACTTGTATTTTGGATTTACATGCCTGGTATTTAGACAATGGCACCATCGCAGGTGACACTTTGGAAGTGTCTAAGGCATTGAAGATTCTCCAAGAGGACGGTCCTGCCTACGGGTTACATTTGAATATTTCGAAGACTGAACTATTTTGGCCCTCTTATGACCCGAGAAGGGATTCCGATACTGCCTTTCCTGCGAATATTGGTAAGCCAAAATATGGTGTTAAATTGCTTGGTGGACCAGTCAGCCTAGATATGAACTTCTGTAGTAATGTGGTGTTGAACAGGATTGACAAAACCTCTCAGCTCATTGAAAAGATTCAAGAGCTGCATGATCCTCAGTGTGAACTTTTTCTTTTGCGCAACTTTACTGGAGTTTCGAGGTTATATTTTTCCTTACGCACTACCTTCCCCAAGGCGATTCAGAATATTGCCACGCGCTTTGATGATTATCTTATGCGATATCTTCGTCGTCTTATAGTCGGAGATGGGGCTGGTTTTGGCTTAGTCCAACAGCGACTAGCCACTCTCTCCATCAAAGATGGTGGTCTGGGTATTCTTACTATGACAAATACTATGCAGTACTGTTACCTTGCATCTCAGGCACAGACCCAGCATTTGCAGAATTCTATTTTGAGGCTGCCTGCTATAACCGACTTATGCCTTGGTTTCCATACTACTTTACAGAGTTTCACACAAGCTTGTGAGATCCCCCTCTCTGATTTCAACATTAATGATGCCTCCCCTCATTACATGAAGTCATTGGCTGCTATCTACTTTGGAGCTATCAGGGAAAAGGTACTTACTCGCTTTTCTTTTTCTACACGTGAAGCTACTGTTTGGCAATGTAATAGATTTGATCATGCTATGGCTTTCCTTAAGGCAATACCTATTCCTGGGCTCAACCAGGCAGTTGGTTCCAGGCAGTTTAGCTCGGTCTTACAATATCGTTTAGTTATACCCCTTTTTGAGGAAGGTAATAAATGTACCTGTTGTGGCAAACTCATGGATATCTTTGGAGACCACGCTATCCATTGTGCTAGCGAGGTCGGGCTTAAATTCAGACATGATTTAGTAAAAGATATTCTGGCAGACATGTGTTACAGAGCTGGGGTTGTGGCTAGAAAAGAGGTTTCTTTGGGCGTCATCAATAATAAGGATTTTCGGCCAGCGGACATCATGGTTTATAATTGGATAGATGGCAAGGATGTTTGTTTCGATGTCACTGGGGTCTCTCCGTTTACCAGTGCTAAGTCACGCCACTTCGTACCAGGTCACGCCATTTCTGCAGCAATTACTCGCAAGAACACTAAATACTTAGATGTTTTCACTTCTCTCGGATATGGATTCGGTGTTTTGGCTTTCTCCACTTTTGGCGAGATTAGTACGGATTTATTAACTTTCCTGAAGAGATTAAGGAATTGCATGGTAGGACATGATGCCAACTTTAAGATAGGCAATTCTCTTTTTCATAGGCTAGGAATTGTTATTCAGAAAGGTGTTGGTGCCCAACTTGTTGCTAGGCTACCCACCATCTCTTGTAATATTGATTTTGATTAATAAATGCCTTAGTGGCTCCCTTTTATAAATAATAATAATAATAAAAATAATAATAATAATAATACTGAGATTCTGTCAAGATTTTGAAGCTTGTTTGTGTAGCTAAGATTCTGTTAGTTTCTGTTTGTAGTGAAGAAGGCAGTATAAGGAATTGGTACTTGTAATACTGGTTTTTGGGTTTTTGTTTCTTCATCATCTGTTCTTAGGAAGAGAAGCAGTGAACTCCAGAATTAAAGTATTACGTTTTGAGTGAGTGCTGGGTGTAATTGTAGATTGATTTAGGGATTGGTATTGGGTTTGATTGTAGTTTATTCAAGTGACTCTCAATCTGCAGTGGTGGCAGGGTGTTGTTCTGTGTTTTTGAATAATCATTTTTTCTTCTGTGTGATTGAACATAGGTTTTTAGTGTTTTATGTGTGTGATTAGTTGGGATTTTACAAATTTGGTTGAAGGTCTTCTGCTCATCTTTGGTGTTTTAATTAGAGTTTTTGATGTATGGTACTTTGAGTTTCCAGGCTTTGAAATCTTAATTTCCCATCCTTCAAACTCTAATTATTATTTTTTAGTTTTAATCCTTAGCCCCTGAGCATCATCTTCATCCTTAGAAGCATGCCCAGAACAAGAGCTTCATCATCATCTCAAGCAAAGTAACCTAGTGTTGAAGTATCTGATGATTTTGCGCAACCCTTCATACATAATGAAGAATCTGATGATATCATGGTTCATTGCCCCTTCAAATTTTTTAATGAATGTCAAGATTGTCATGGCAAAGGATATGTTAAGACTTCAATTCTTCGACACATATATGATCGTCATTGGCCATCGCTTAAGGATAAAACAGTTTGCAAAGAGAGGATATGTACCAATGCAGTAGTTTACGCGGCTTGGGAGATACTTCTTAACCAATTATAGATGTGGTTGTGTGTTGAATGTATGAAGGTGCAATCATGGAAAAGGCCTTGTCTCCCTCACAATGGAGATATTCTGGTTGGTTCCTTCAATGGCAGGAATGCTGATTTTCTCATACATGGTATTGAGAAACCTGAAACAGTTGTTGATTCTTCAATGGCCGATGCGGCTGAGACTTCTGATGCATCGATGAGGATTTCTTTGGATCTCCTTGACCTAGTTTATAAGAAGCAAATAACAACAATTGTCAGTATCCCACCACCATGTCGTTTGAACTTCTCTCGGACTTTAAGAACAACACTCGAACATGCACTGTCCAATCCCTCTAACTTATCTTCCTGGATACAATTGTTATTGTTACCTATTTGCACCCTCAACCTTTATATACCCAAAAACACCTCCGATGAGAGATCAGGTACAAGGAAGAGGCTTCAAATTGCTGCAATTAACCAGGCATTGATTGATTGGGGACAACCAAATGGCTGCATAACTATTGTTCGTAGATTATTGGAGTTGACTAAGCAAAATCATCAACAACGACAACCCCCTAAGGCGAAGAAGCACAAGACTAATGTAGAGGCAAGTAAGAAGAAATTAAGTTGCGGCCTTTTCACAGCAGCTATCCGTATTCTCTCTTCAAATGGGGTTGCGCCATCTACTGCTGATACACTCTATGAACTACAACAAAAACATCCATCAGCACCACCTCCTGTCATACCTTCAGACAACATAGATGTTGTTGCAGTCTATGTGGATGTTCCATCGGTTGTCAAAGCTATAATAAGCTTCCCTAAAGGCACAACCTGTGGTAGGGATGGCCTTAGGGCTCAGCACTTACTAGACGCAACAAGTGGAGCTGCTGCCGCTGTCGCAGAAGAACTTCTTCGGTCTATCATAGGAGTTGTAAATCTATGGCTTTCTGGGCACTGCCCACCTGTTTTAGGAGAATATATAGCGAGTGCTCCCTTGAATCCATTGAATAAACCCGGAGGAGGTATTAGACCAATAGCAGTTGGAACTATTTGGAGGAGGTTGTGCTCGAAACTCGCTGCATCTTCTGTAATAAAAGACTAGACTGCATATCTGGGTAATCACCAATTTGGTGTCGGAATTCCATGTGGTGCAGAGCGCATTTTACACTCTACCAACAGATTGTTAGAGCTTAAAGGTAAACAACATAACCTCACTATGTTGCTTGTGGACTTTATCAATGCTTTTAACCTTGTGGATAGAACTGTTATGATCAATGAGGTACGAGACAAATGCACAAGCATCTCCAAATGGGTGAAATTCTGCTACGCCAGGCATGCTAAGCTGTATGATAGGCACATTTTTGTGTCTAATATAATCTCAATTGTATATATTATTAGTGCTCGATTTTATATTTATTATGGCTTTTTATGTCCCTGTAGGTATTTTTGGAGAAATAAGCTTTTGCGGCGAAATTGGCTAAAAAAGTGGTTTTTGCGCTCGTGGGAGAAAATTACTATACAGACTCTCACTTTGGATAAGGGGTAACCTAATTACTAAGGGGTGACCCATTTCCAGGCATCTGTTAAAGGGAGACCGGGACTGGATAGGGGAAGGTCACATTTCTTCATGTTTTCAAAAATGCATTTTTGGCGGGAAAGCATGTTACAGAACTGGCAGATTTGGAGATCGGATTCTGACGTGATTCTAGGGATATCCAATCGTTAACTTTGGTTGGATTGGGTGTGATATGACTAAATAGGCCTGTTACAAGCAATTTAACCCAACCAATTGGGTTGGATAAGCCGGAAGAAGAGATCAAAGCTCAAACAGGACACGTAAGTTCTGTTTAGCTTCAAATATTTTGTGAGAGATTTTTGGGATACTTTCACGCTGGAAATACACACATTTGGTCATGTTAAAGTCCTAAGAATAGTTTGGTTGCTATTTCATAGCTAACAGCACGCGTAGAGAGTCACAGGAGAGATTTTCTCTCAACTGCATGCAGAGAAGAATAAAAAGAATGGTCGCTGTTAGTAGAGATTTTTGGGGGATTTGAGGACTATATAAGACTGGGTTTACGTCATAGAAAGTTTATCAAGAGTTTGGGGAAGGTTTGGGACGCAGAGGAGCGAAGAAGAAGGATTAACAGCAATTCCCACCTGCTGCTGCTACTGCCATTAGAGGACCTTGAAGAACACGAAGAACAGACTGCACAGAGCAGTCTTATTTTCCGCAGCGTCAACAGCAGCAGCGGAGTGTCGTTGTCTTACTGCAGTTCCCTGGTATCGTTTTTTCTAGACGTATTTTGTGGATCACAGAACCACTGTTTTATAACTTTTGACTCTTTTGATCACACTTTGATCTTTGAATTAATATTTTGAGTGTATGATTAATATGAATAGCTAAACCCCAATACTGGGATGATGGAAGAAACCATTCTTAATGCATGAGTAATTTTTATTTAATTCTTTTATGACTATTTGCACTATTATGAATGGAATTATGATTTTTATTGATTATTTGTGATTTTGTCTGATGATGTATGCTTAATCCATGAGATTCTCGATGCATCATGCTTATGATTTACATATAATACTTTACGAAATCTATTTTTGGCGAAGTAAGAGTCGATATTTGTTATCAATATAAGCTTTAATTGTCTAGAATTAATAATTGAATCGCATGAGTATAAGAATTGGTGACATCCTGAGTCCAAGTATCTCTTGATCCTATGACAAATGTTTGTATATATTTTTATTTTTTTAATCTTTACAAGTCCGAGCAACGAACTCTTATTTACCGCACGAAAAATACTCCAACAAAATGGCGCCGCCGACGCGGACTTGTATATAGATTTGTTTTTAGGTTTAATTTTTTTATTTTTTTTATTATTATTTGTTCCTTTTTACGTTTCTTTTTGTGTCTTTGATTTACAGGTTCGATGTGGAATACTAAGGACTTGGGAACAAAAAGCTTAAAGAGAAAAAGAAAAAAAAGACATAATTTTTTTTGTTTAGGATTTAATTTTTATTATTATTATTTTTTTTGGATATAGCTTTTATTTATTTATTTTTTAGAATTTGTAAATAGGCTTTATTTGTCATAATTTTTGTAATTTTTGGACTTTTTATTTGGACTTTATTATGGACTTTGGACAATTTATTTTAATTTTAAACCCTATGGAAGGGTTATATAAAAAAAAATTAAATATAAACTGTTTGCAGGGAAGGACGACGATTACAATATCGTCTCGGCCCCTCGGGTTCGTACATGACATAGGAGTCGTGGCCCGAGTCGACTTCAACGGTTCATCCCCCGTCTGGTACGGGAGGTAAGTCCATCGAAACACTCGCGAATCTCCTTTAAGCGAGTTACTGTATTCCTTAAGGTGATTCATTGATTGAGGACGAATTTGGACTGTTTTTAAATTCCTAGTAAAGGGCAAGGACTGTCCATACAAGATAAGGGTTCGGATTTCATCACCGTTCTCTTCTTGCCCGCCTTAGGAAAACGAAACCAAACGCGAACCTAAGCCTAAAATTTTGAATAGAACGAGACCTATAGGGTAACGAGCTTAATAGGACAGTCGTTCGAAAAATATTGGTTGCTCTTTAAGCACACTTCAAAGTTCATGATGGTTTCTGTGAGTTGAATGCGTGACTGCGCCGCCTTGTGATAGCGGTGAGGCCTTGGGTATCAAATCTCCACTGAGCTTCCCTCGCCTCAATTCAACTTACTTTGACTCGGTTGATTCCAGAGGGGTTTGCTTAAATTGTAACGAATTCCCTTTCGAAGGATTAGAAGCTGGTCTAGAAACAATCTAAGTGGAGCCATCATGCTTGTTGTTTGCTAGATTTTATAGGTTTGATTTGGTCGAGTCAGCATTGTTTGTGATTGTGTAGAATTCCCTTGCAATTAAGAATGTCGAACTGGTATGATAGAAGCCAATACAATGAGTATCGATCTGAATTTGAATATGGACATCATCATTTTTATGACCATGGTGGGAATAGTAGTTGGGAACGCCAACCTTTTCAAGGTTATGGTTCATACCATGGTGAGCCCAATTACTATCCACACGTGAATTGGTCTTACGAGCAAGAAAATCAGAAACACTGTAGTACTGGTTACTCGTTTTTGGAAACTAGTCCTGATTATGATATTTCTGAACCTGTTCCATCTCTAGAAGAGACCCAACAACGGATTGAAAGGACGTATAAACGTTTAGTTGCAATGAATAGTTCAAAAGAAGAGTGTACACAATATTCTGAGATGATGAAGGAGAGTGGTGAACTTATAAGTGTTATGCTCAGTGAAATTCAGGCACGTCTAGAGGCAGAAAATGAACAGTTAGCTAATGCTGCTCGAAATAATCTAAATTTCCAAAATAAGGTTTCTAATTCTACCCTTGATATCAATAGTGAATATTTGCCTAATTTAGAGGACGAGGCTAGAATAAAAGACACTACTTATTTAGATAAGGTGCAATCATCTTTGTACTATTATGATGATGAGGATAGTAGTAATGAAGAATCTGAAATATGTAGGCATAGTGATCAGGAATCTATTAATCCAATTGAGATTTATAATGATTATATTATTTCTAGTTCAAATCCAAATAATTTTTATGATTATTCACCTATTCAAAAGGACGAGGATTTGATTAGGGATACCACCGTTTTAGACGATGTAGTTTTTCCTTTTGATTACGAAGCCGATAGTGGTTTAGAGGAACGGGTTTATTCCGAAAATGATGTTTTAGAGTCTAGCGACTTAGAAACAATAGTATTAGATGAAGAAGATATACCCGTAGAGATGAGTAAAGATGCACTACCTGATAATAAATTAGAAGAATCAATTGATCATTTTCAAGAATCTAATGATCCAGAAATTAGGGAGATTGTAACTAGTCTATCTGGAGAACTGAAAACTCTAAGTTTGGGGGTGATTAACACCTTCCTAGTGCCTTACCTTTAACTCTCAGAAATTCCCTTCACTTAGGACTTGATATCTCTGCCTCGAAAATTTTACAAGATTACCTTCATACTCGTTTTCCCGAACCTAATGATGTCCAGGAAGAAGTTCAGTCGTTAGAAACCCATCCTCTGATTGATGTGGTTTGCCCAGGCTATGATCCCCAGATTGACTTTGTTTTCCCACCAAATAGTTTTCTTCCAACTGTGGGAACGTCCAAATGTGTCGAATTTTAAGTTGTGAGACTAAACCTAAATGCTTTAGGAAATTAGAATCGACACATTTGCTTAAGAATGACCACTACTCTCATTTTGGTCAATTATGTAAGTCAAACCTGATTGACTTAGAGGATCCTCAATTATTTAGGTTATTATTATGTGCTTCTAAGTTCTTATTTGAGTATTTACAGACTCTAGGACCTAATAATTCGGATCTCAATTTTGAGGAGTTGCAGCCTAAAGAAATATATTTAGACCCTTTTATAGAACCTGAACCTGAACCACAATTAGATATAGATATCTTAATCAGGAAACTAGGTAAGGGGTTGCTAGTCTTGTTCATTTTCTTGGTTTATTGCAGTTTTCTTTGGTCATCTCTATTTGGTTTTGAAGACCCACAGTTATTTCGAATGTTACTATATGATTCGAGGTGACTAATCTTTCCTAAGTCTGGCTGAAGACATTAAACTTAGCACTTCTTGGGAGGTAACCCAATCTCATGCAACACGGTAATATCCTTCCTTATCTCTTTTGCTTCAAATGGTAACAGTTTCTCCTTGTTCATGCTTTTAATTTCATCTTTAGAACATTGAGGACAATGTTAGATTTAAGTTTGGGGGTATGGGAGAAACTTTTTAGTTGCAGTATGAATAAATAAACTCCAGAGCCTAGAAATTTATGCCTATTAAGGATGGCACTAACCAATCTAAGTGGATGGAAGCATTTTGATTGTAGGAGTTGAGGAACCAATCTGATTAGATGGCAACATCTAAAGAGTCTATTCATAAAAGCACAGAGCTCAGGTGTTAGAAATAACATGATAGTTTCACCATATCTCGTTGAGTCCTTTTCACTTCTATTTTTATTTTATTTTGTTTTTGAACTATGTTACTCTAAGTGATTAGGTGGGGCTCACTATTCAAGTTGTTACCAATGCTAGGGTGAATTAGAGTGATTGAGATACCAAAAAAAAAAAAAAAGTTGAAATAAAAGTTGAAAAAAAAAAGATGAAAAAAAAGAGAAATTTTTTTGAGACCAGACCATTTGACCAAAAGGAATAAATTCAATAAAGTCGACCACTGGTACCCTTGTATATGCCAGCTGTGTTGACCTAGAGTTAGGATTATCAATCACTTTTTCCCTTGTATATGCCAGTTGTGTTGATATTAGTCAGACTAGTATCTCAATCCATTAGGATAGGTTCATTTTGGCGGAGGCCTTCAGACAGATATGGGAAACGCCGTTTACTTAGTAAACATCAAAACCATCTATGTTTTTCTATATCCATCTCTTAATCTTTCCATGTGATTAGTTTGACTCCGAATATGATTTCCATAGTGCAACTATCTGAGTAGAGCTCTGTCACTTATATATGAATTTTAGTATGCTTGAGTGCAAACTCGTGTACATCAATTGGAATTTCGCATCAGGGTACTTCCTCTTGTAGTCAATAAGTATGCCAACCAAGGAGATTCTTTAGTGCCTTCCAAGGTTTGTTGTAGATAGCTAGAGTCTGGAGTATTAAGGTTTTCTGGGTATATCTCTTGTAAGCCCTTCCGAGACTATAACTCGGCCACTAGGGCCACCTAGGGGTTTAAAGGCTTGTTGCATACGCTAAATGCAATCGACGATGCCTGCGACAGTGATTTAGGATTTTATTTTCTATTTGATTTGCTCGAGGACTAGCAAATAATAAGTTTGGGGGTATTTGATAGGCACATTTTTGTGTCTTATATAATCTCAATTGTATATATTATTAGTGCTCGATTTTTTTATATTTATTATGGCTTTTTATGTCCCTGTAGGTATTTTTGGAGAAATAAGCTTTTGCGGCGAAATTGGCTAAAAAAGTAGTTTTTGCGCTCGTGGGAGAAATTTACTATACGGACTCTCACTTTGGATAAGGGGTAACCTAATTACTAAGGGGTGACCCATTTCCAGGCATCTGCTAAAGGGAGACCGGGACTGGATATGGGAAGGTCACATTTCTTCACGTTTTCAAAAATGCATTTTTGGCGGGAAAGCATGTTACAGAACTGGAAGATTCGGAGATCGGATTCTGACGTGATTCTAGAGATATCCAATCGTTAACTTTGGTTGGATTGGGTGTGATATGACTAAACAGGCATGTTACAAGCAATTTAACCCAACCAATTGGGATGGATAAGCCGGAAGAAGAGATCAAAGCTCAAACAGGACACGTAAGTTCTGTTTAGCTTCAAATATTTTGTGAGAGATTTTTGGGATACTTTCACGCTGGAAATACACACACTTGGTCATGTTAAAGTCCTAAGAATAGTTTGGTTGCTATTTCATAGCTAACAACACGCGTAGAGAGTCACATGAGAGATTTTCTCTCAACTGCATGCGGAGAAGAATAAAAAGAATGGTCGCTGTTAGTAGAGATTTTTGGGGGATTTGAGGACTATATAAGAGTGGGTTTACGTCATAGAAAGTTTATCAAGAGTTTGGGGAAGGTTTGGGATGCAGAGGAGCGAAGAAGAAAGATTAACAGCAATTCCCACCTGCTGTTGCTGCTGCCATTAGAGGACCTTGAAGAACACGAAGAACAGACTGCACAGAGCAGTCTTATTTTCCGCAGCGTCAACAGCAGCAGCGGAGTGTCGTTGTTTTACTGCAGTTCTCTGATATCGTTTCTTTCTGGACGTATTTTGTGGGTCACAGAACCACTGTTTTATAACTTTTGACTCTTTTGATCACACTTTGATCTTTGAATTAATATTTTGAGTGTATGATTAATATGAATAGCTAAACCCCAATACTGGGATGATGGAATAAACCATTCTTTATGCATGAGTAATTTTTATTTAATTCTTTTATGACTATTTGCACTATTATGAATGGAATTATGATTTTTATTGATTATTTGTGATTTTGTCTGATGATGTATGCTTAATCCATGAGATTCTTGATGCATCATACTTATGATTTACATATAATACTTCACAAAATCTATTTTTGGCGAAGTAAGAGTCGATATTTGTTATCAATATAAGCTTTAATTGTCTAGAATTAATAATTGAATCGCACGAGTATAAGAATTGGTGACATCCTGAGTCCCAGTATCTCTTGATCCTGTGACAAATTTTTGTATATATTTTTATGTTTTTAATCTTTACAAGTCCGAGCAACGAACTCTTATTTACCGCACGAAAAATACTCCAACACTGTACTACAATGAATTCACTCTCTCATCTGCCAAAAGAGTCCAACAAGGTGATCCTCTTGATCCTTTACTCTTCTCATTAGTCTTACACCCACTTGTTTGTAAAATACAGTCACAATGCACTTTAGACCTTCATGCATGGTACTTGGATGATGGAACCATCATCGGTGACACCATGGAAGTTTCCAAATCTTTGAAGATTATTCAGACTGAAGGTGCAGGAAGGGGTCTGGTTTTGAACATTAATAAAACAGAAGTTTTTTGGAAAATCACGGACCCTCGGAGTATGGCAGCTGGTGTTTTTCCGAATGGTATTGGTAGGCCAGTTGGAGGGGTCAAATTATTGGGTGGACCAGTAAGTTTAGATGCCCAATTCTGTAGTGATACAGTCATTGCTAGAGTTGGGAAAACTACTCAGCTTATGGATACAATAAAAAAACTTAAAGATCCACAGAGTGAGCTTTTATTATTGCGTAAATGTGCTAGAGTTTCCAAACTATATTTCACAATGCGCACCACTAACCCTCAGTTTATGCAGTCTGCTCAGATTCAATATGATCAATATATGTTCCGTTTCTTGAGATACTTGATCATCGGTGATGGCCCTGGTTTTGGACCACTTCAACAGCGCATTGCCACCCTTCCTATGAAAGACGGTGGCTTGGGTGTTTATACAATGGAAAATACAATTCATTACTGCTATCTAGCTTCATGCTTTCAAACTTCACACCTACAGAATACCATCATACAAGGTACATATGACTTAAGTCCTAACTTCCAGATTGCTTTGGATCATTATATGCAAGTGTGTTGTTTATCTTCGTCTACTTTCAATATCCAAGAAACTGCCCCACAGCCCATGCATCTACTGGCAGTTCATTTCTTTGAATTGTTAAGAAGAATATCAACAACAACTTCACCTTGTCAGAACGTGACTCCATTTTATGGCAAAGCAACAGACTACCTCATGCGCAAGATTATCTTAAGGCCATTCCCATTTCTGGACTTAATCAAGCCGTTGGGCCGCGTCATTTCAGGTCTGTGCTACAATACAGGTTGGGTATCCCTATTTTTGGTGAGGATAGTACATGCCCCTGTTGTAAAAGAGTTATGAATCGTTTTGGTGACCATGCTGTCCACTGCGCCAGCGAGGTTTGTCAGAAATTTCGACATGATATGGTAAGAGACTTGCTTGCCGACATATGTTCCAAATATGATATTGCTGCCAGATAAGAAGCCCCTTTGGGTTTTCTATCTGATACGAACACCCCTCTTAGACCAGCTGATATTATGATTTATAATTGAGAGAATGGCCAGAATGTATGCTTCGATGTTACCGGTGTTTCGCCGTTTTCTAAAGGCGGAAACCGTAGTTACACGCCAGGTCAAGCTATTTCAGCTGCTATTACTCGTAAGAGGAACAAATATGCGGAAAAATGCTCGTCTCATAGATACGGTTTTGGTGATTTAGCTTTCACAACTTTGGGTGCATTAGGTGATGATTTTGTTGTCTTGTTGAAACGATTAAAAAATTGTATGGACAGTCGTGATGTTAACAACAAAAAAATGTTTTCTCTTTTTCATAGGTTAGGTATTATTATTCAAAAAGGGGTTCGAGTGCAGATTGTCGCGCGTCTCCCCTCCATTCTTGTACAAAACGATATCTGATTTAAAAAAATAAAAAAATAATAATAATAATAATAATAATAAGTTGAAGGCTTTGTTGTGTTGGCAGTGTTTCTTCAGTGGTGCAAGGAAATTCAGTGCTTCTTTGTGAAGTTTTGGAGGTTCTGTTGGGGTTTGTTATTACTGGTGTTGTTTCAAATAAGTGAATCAAACTTCATAGAGCAGTTTTGAAGATTTGGATGTTTGAGGCTGTGGGGTTTTATTTTGTGTGTGGTTGAGAAACCTAAATCAGGTGTGCAGATTTTTATAATTAGGACTCTGAAGTGGGGTTAATTGAGCAGGGGTTTGTTTGAGGCTGTTGGTTGTTGAGGCTTTTTCCTTTTGTGTGTGATTGAGTTGGGGTTACTTGGTGTTTCTTTGTGCAGTTTTTGAAGTTTTAGTTGTCTGTGTTTGCAATCTTTTCTTAATTAGTGTTTTAATGAATGGTATTTTAAGTCTTCAATTGGGAGCCTTGTTTACCTAATTTGAATTCTTAAACTCCCATTCCTTGAATCCTAATTGGTCTTTGTGCAGTGTTTGGGGTGCATTTTTTTCCCTTTTTCTTTTTGCAGTTCTGCTGGTGGCAGTTTCAGACAGAATGCCTAGAACTCGTTCTTCATCGTCTGCAAATCCCCCGGTCACAGATAATGATTGCAGCATGGATGAATCTTCAGTTGTTACATGTATTTCTGCAATGCCGAGAACGAGGCGATCCTCTTCCGCCCAAGAACAACGACTTGCGGATTCGGATGAGGCTGTCTTCACATCTTCTCATAACACAGCAGAGAACCAATATTCCCAGACCCCATCAACCTTATCACAGGGCGGTGAAATCCCTTGTCCTTTTAAGAATTATGATGGCTGCATTGGCGGTGTTGCAGGCAGAGGCTATGCCAAAAGTGCGATTTATAAACATCTTCATGATAAGAACTTTTCTACTGACAAGGATAGAGATAAATGCAGAGAAAGGATACGTAATAACACAGATTGTTATCTTGTCTGGGAGGAAAGTCTGAATGCCATGCGGATGTGGTTATGTATTCAGTGCCTACATATCCATGCCTGGAAGAAGCCATGCAGCAACCATCCTGGTAATTTAATTCTTGGTCCATACAATGAAGGTAGGGTTGAATTTCTAATCCATGGGGTTGAGAAACCTCAAGAGATCATAGATTGTGTTCCTACAACCAATGCTTCTCAGAATCCCCAGGGTTGCGGTCTTACTGTGGATTTGCTTAACAACATCTTTCAGAAACGTATAACCACCACTGTAAGCATACGCCCACCATATAGAATGAATTTCTCCCGTACTCTAAAAGCATTCTTGGATAAAGTGCTTGCAAATCCTAATAGTGTGGAGGCGTGTCTACAACTACTACTTCTTCCAGTTTGTACTTTGAATCTCTACATGCCAAAGAATTCAAATGAATAACGTTCGAGCAATAGAAATAAATTTCAGATTGCCACAATTAACCAATCCTTGGCTCAATGGAGAGAACCCAATGGGTGTATTTCTTTGGCTCAGAAACTACTTGCTTCGACCAGCCAAAGTAACAAGCTGCGCAAACCCAGCCAGAAGAAGAAGAAGAATCCAAATGTGGAGGCTTGTAAGAAGAAGTTGGGGTATGGTCATTACACTGAAGCTATCCACATACTTTCTTCAGATGGTATTGCTCCATCCACACCTAAGACGTTGTATGAACTCCAGATGAAGCATCCTTATGCTCCACCACCTTCTATTTCAGCAGAGGATATCCCAGATGCTGCGTTATCCGTAGATCCAGCACAAGTGTTGGCTGCAATAAAAAGCTTCCCTAAGGCACCTCATATGGCAGAGATGGCCTTAGGGCGCAGCACCTGTTAGACGCTTTAAGTAGCGCTGTTGCAGCAGTGAGTGAAGAACTTTTACATTCCATTGTAGGGGTGATCAACTTATGGTTAGGGGGTAACTGTCCTTCCATTCTCGGTGAGTTTATCGCAAGCGCACCCTTGACTCCACTTCTTAAACCAGGTGGTGGATTAAGACCGATTGCAGTTGGTACGATATGGAGGAGACTTTGCTCAAAATTTGCTGCTACTGCGGCATGTAAAGTTCTAGCCCCTTACTTGAGTACGTACCAATTTGGTGTAGGCGTGCCATGTGGTGGAGAAGGCATATTGCACGCTGCTAATAGACTGTTGGAAATAAAAGGTGAGTGTAATACCAACACAATGATGCTCATTGATTTTAGCAATGCCTTTAATCTAATTGATAGATCTGCTCTCATTAAAGAGGTTAGAACACACTACCCTTCCATTGCTCGATGGGTCGAATTCTGTTATTCTCGGCATGCCAGGCTTTACTACAATGATTCTATTCTCTCATCCAACCATGGTGTGCAACAGGGAGACCCTCTTGGTCCCTTGTTATTTGCATTAACCTTACAGCCCCTTGTCAACATGATTGCAACTCACTGCAACTTAGATTTTCATGCATGGTACCTGGATGACGGTACCATTGCAGGTGATACGCATGAAGTTGCTAAGTTTCTGGCCTTCCACAGATCCAAGAAGCAGGCAGGAAGGTGTTTTTCCGGTGGATATTGGTAGACCATCAAGGGGTGTCAAACTTCTAGGTGGACCCGTAAGCTTGGATTTCCAGTTCTGCAGTGATATGATCGTTGGTAGAATAGATAAAACTCTCCAGTTGATGCAGAGGGTGAAGTATCTACATGATCCGCAGTGCGAACTTATCTTGCTTCGAAATTGTACTGGTGTTTCGAAGCTGTATTTCACACTTCGCACAACTTGCCCTGATGCACTACAGGAAGCCACCATTCTCTATGACCAACATCTATATCAATATCTGCGACAACTAACAGTAGGTGATGGCGCAGGGTTTGGCTTAGTCCAACAACGCCTAGCCACCTTACCAATCAAAGATGGTGGTTTCGACATCTACACAATGGCAGATACCTATACTTATTGTTATTTAGCTTCGTATACTCAAACTACATACTTGCAGGAAGCTATATTACAATGTCCTTCTCCGGCTGTCCCGTGCTTCAGATACGACCATGCACTTCACAATTTTATGCAGGCCTATGGATTATCTTCCTCCAATTTCAGTATCAACAATATTGCCCCTCAACCCATGAAATCTCTGGCGATGTTATACTTTGTTGTTGTCAAGGAGAAGTTTCCTACAAGCTTCCACCTAAGTGACCGTGAATCACTTATTTGGCAATGTAATAGGCGGGCACATGCAATGGATTTCTTAAAAGCAGTCCCCATTAGTGGTTTGAACCAAGTTGTTGCTCCACGTCAGTTTTGCTCCATTCTCATGTACAGGTTAGCCATACCCTTTTTTGAGAAGGCCAGTAAATGCTCTGTATGCAACAAACCTATGGACATTTATGCAGATCATGTTGTCCATTGTGCAAGTGAGGTGGGGATGAAATTTGGGCATGATATGGCCCGTGATGGTGTCGTATATATATGTTACAGGGCTGGAGTAGTCGTAAGAAAAGAAGTCTCTCTTGGTCTTCGCTCAGATGATGCTAAAGACCTCAAGCCGGCTGACATTTTCGTCTACAATTGGGAAGATGGAAGAGATGTATGCTTTGACATCACTGGAGTCTCACCATTTACAACTGCTCGTACTAACAACTTTACCCCAGGCCATGCAATCAACGCTGTCGTGAGTCGTAAACGCACCAAATACCTTGATAAATGTGTTGCACTTGGATATGGGTTCAAAGCTTTGGCCTTTTCTACCTTGGGTGAATTGGGAGAAGACTTGGTTGTATTTCTCAAGAGATTAGGAAATTGCTTTGTTAGCCATGATGCTAACTATAAAATTGGTAATTCTTTGTTTCATAGGCTAGGTATTATTATTCAAAAGGGTGTAGGCGCCCAGATTATAGCTCGGCTGCCTGCTACTGCTATTTGATTATGTAATGACTCTGCTTCGACATATTAATAATAGTATTACTATTATAATAATAATAATAATAATAATAATAATAATAATAACAATAACACCTAGTCTAAAAAAATAAAACAAATAAAAAAAATAAAATAATAATAACAATAACCGGTAGCTAGCTCAGCTGGTCATCCTCGTTCCTCAAAAGGTCTCATGCGTTCCAGGAGGTCCCAGGTTCGAGTTCCCGATGGCGCAATATTGCAGAATTTGACATGGAAGGTAGAGTTAGCTTGCCCCCTTGCGACATAATCAGCCCCCTATCCTCTTCGGCTCCCTTGACTGGTTACTCATGAGGCTCGCTGGTAGGCTAGCACAACAACCTGTTCAACTAATGTAGTAGTGTGTTGTTGGAGCTTAGCTTGTTAGGCTTCCAACTAGTTTCTTGTAATAATATTTATCCAATAATATTAATCTATTAATATATAATAATAATAAAATCCTGTGAGGCAATCTTTAATAATAATAATAATAATAAGAAGAATAATAATAATAACGCAGGAGAGAGAGACTCCGGCGAAAACCCGGGCGATTGAAAACCTGAGTTGCAATTTCTATTATTATAACGCAATCTTCAACAGCCTAACACTTTCAGATCTTTTCATACTGTGCATCACTGGATTCCCCTCATTTTTCCCGATCGTTTGAGATAGTTTGGTGCGGTTTTCTTCACGCTTTCCCTAACTCTCGAAAACCGGTTATTACAGTTCCATTGGTGCTGCAATGCCAAGAACCAGGCGATCATCTTCTTCACAGGCTCTTCCATCAGATGATGATGAAGCTGACAGCGAAAGGAGTCATAGTCAAGTGGGTGACACAATGGCTCACTGCCCTTTCAAGTATTTTGATGATTGTCAGGATGGATACAATGGACGAGGTTATGGAAAAACTTCCATTCTTCAGCACATCAAGGATCATCATTGGCCTTCTTAGTCTAGTTTAACGGTATGTAAGGAAAGGATTGGTACTCACTTAGGTGTTTATCAGTCCTGGGAACGCCTTCTAATTTGGATGGAGATGTGGCTCTGCGGTGATTGCATGAAAGTGCAGTCATGGAAGCATCCATGTCGTCCTCATGGGGTCACTATACTACTAGGACCATTCAATGGTAGGTCTGAAGATTTTCTAATACACGGCATCAATAAACCACAGGCAGAATCAGAATCTGTATCTGTGTCCAACAACACTGACATTCCTGATGAATCACTCGGAATTTCGTTAGAACTTCTCGACTTGGTTTATCAGAAACAAATTACGACAACAGCCAGCATTCCTCCCCCGTGTAGATTGAATTTTTCTAGAGCATTGAAATTAGCACTTGACAAGGTGATAGAAAAACCCACTGAATTACTCCCATGACTTCAACTATTGTTGCTACCTGTGTGTACCCTTAATCTGTACGTCCCTAACAACGCCAGTGAAGCAACATCCAGTACGCGGAAAAAGATGCAGATTGCTGCCATCAACAAATCCCTGGTAGAATGGGGACAACCTAATGGATGTGCCAATATCGTTCATCGACTGTTGGCACTGGCTCGTCAGAATCAGCAACAACAGCAAAACAATAAGGGACCTCAGCGAACCAAGAAAGCCAAGACCAATGTAGAGGCTTGCCAAAAGAAATTGGGAGAAGGACATTATACAACTGCCATACGTATCTTGTCATCTGGTGGTGTTACACCTGCAACCCCAGAGACCCTTTCAGAACTGCAGCAGAAACACCCTTATTCGCGGCCTCCTGTTATCCCCGCTGGTAACCCAAATGTTGCTGCTGTAATTGTAGAATTCCAAGTTGTGGTAAGAGCCTTGAAAAGCTTCTTGAAAGGAACATCATGCGGGAGAGATGGTCGGCGCGCTCAGCACTTGCTAGATGCAACGAGTGGCACTGCTGCTTCTGTGGCAGATGAGCTATTGTCGTCCATCACCGAAGTAGAAAACCTGTGGCTGGATGGCAAATTCCCACTATCTCTCGGAGAGTATATTTCCAGCGCACCGTTAACACCTCTCCTTAAACCTGGTGGGGGTATTCTCCCGATCGCAGTAGGTACGATATGGGGTCGATTATGTTCTAAACTGGCAGCATCTGCAGTGCTTAAAGACGTGATTAGTTATCTCGGGAACCATCAGTTTGGTGTTGGCACACCATGCGGAGGAGAAGACATTCTACACTCGGTAAATATGCTTCTGGAGTTGAAAGGTACCCGCACTGATATGACTATGCTGCTTATCGATTTTACTAACGCTTTCAACATAGTTAGTCGGACTGTTTTGATCAACGAGGTACGTGAGAGATGTCCTAGCATTGATAAATGGGTGGAATTCTGCTACGCGCGGCCTGCCAAGTTGTATTACAATAAACATACTTTATCGTCAGCGCAAGGGGTTCAACATGGAGATCCACTCAGCCCTCTATTGTTCTCCCTAGATCTTCATCCATTGATATGCAAAATTGCTGCAAAATGTAAACTGGATCTCAACGTGTGGTACTTAGATGATGGAACTCTGGTTGGAAAGACGAGTGAAGTGGCGAAATCTCTCCAAATCTTACGTGAGGAAGGACCTATAAGAGGCCTGCAGTTGAACATACAGAAGACAAAAATATTTTGGCCACACCCTGACCCAAGATGCAAAGATGTCTTCCCATATGAAATAGGCAGGACAGAGAACGGTGTCAGTTTGCTTGGCGGCCCGGTAAGCCTGAATGATGAAATCTGCAGCAGTATCATCCAATATCGTGTGGAAAAAACGATGCATCTGATGGATTGTGTCAAAAAGCTCCGAGACCCCCAGGAAGAACTCCTGCTACTTCGAAACTGCGCTGGTGTTTCAAAGTTATATTTTTCAATGCGTACAACGAGACTCCAATGCATGCAGGCAGCACAACAGCAGTTTGACGAGCATCTTATTCAGTTCCTGCAGTATTTGATCACGAGTGATGGAGCAGGGTTCGTCCAACTTCAACAACGTATCGCCACTCTCCCAATCAGAGCTGGTGGCCTAGGCGTTTACACTATGCATGACACCACCCAGTATGGCTATATAGATTCTTGCTTCCAAACACAACATCTGCAGAGCCAAATCCTACAAGGTATGCCTGGCCTTAGCCCTCACTTTCAAGCAATGCTGGATCATTACATTCAAGTATGTGGTTTATATCCTTCATATTTCAACATTAACGAAGTCGCCCCACAGCCCATGCATTTACTAGCAACTCGTTATTATGATGCTATCATGAAGTATATACCATCTACCTTTGTTATGTCCGAGCGTGACTCTATCTTATGGCAATGCAACAAGAAACCTCATGCGCAAGATTATCTAAAGGCAATCCCTATCCAAGGGATTAATCAATCCTTAGGGCCACGACAATTCAGGTCGGTACTCCAGTATCGGTTGGGTATACCTTTATTTGCAGAAGATAGTATTTGTTCATGTTGTAATCGGGTTATGGATCGGTTTGGTGACCATGCCATCCATTGTGATAGTGAAGTGGGTTTAAAGTATCGCCATGATATGGTAAGAGATCTGTTTGTTGAACTGTGCTATAAAGCTGGAGTAGCTGCAAGAAAAGAGGCGCCAATGGGTCTTATATATGACAGGAACACACCTTTCAAACCGGAAGACCTCTTGATACATAACTGGGAGAATGGAAAGTACATCTGTTTCGACGTCACTGGTGTTTCACCATTTTCCAAAGGAGGAAACCGCGTCTTCACACTGGATCATGCAATCTCTGCTGCTATCACACACAAATATGATGACCTGTGTTCGACTCATGGATACGGTTTTGGTGTTTTAGCCTTTACGACACTGGGGGAATTGAGTGAAGACATTACAATCCTTTTGAAAAGATTGAAGAACTGCATGGAAAGTCATGATGTCAATAACTTAGGCAGTTTTCTTTTCCTCAGATTAGGCATCATTATTCAAAAAGGCATTGGGGTGCAACTTGTCGCACGTCTCCCTGCCAAATCATTGTAAATTTTCGTATGTTTCTTCTTTTTAATAAAAGCCTTCGTGGCCCCTTTTCATAATAATAATAAAGAGTTTGATTTATAACCAAAAATAAAAACCACCAACAGTACTATTGTAAATTTGGACATATAAAGAGCGGTATAGTGTGTACCCCGGTTATTGGGAGTGTACGAATTTGGGCTCATGTTAAATTTATTAAAGAATATATAAGAAAATTTAAATTTAGTATTTAATGAAGAAGAATTTATTCAAAACATGAAAATCTTGTTTTTTTTTTGTTTTATTATATTATAAATCATTTTTTTAAAATAAATTTGATTTTATTTTAATAAATAAAATTGAATTCCCCCGAAATAAAACAATCCTACTTAATTAGTCTCCAATACATGAAATAGTTTTTAATTAAATTTTGACTTATATACTAAAAATTCTACACTATTATATTTTTTTCTCTTAATTTTTTTAAATATAATAAATTGCATCCAATGCATGTTTTTTTTTTATTTCTTCTAGAAAAAATAAAATAGTAAAAACATTCTTAGTTATTCCCTTTTTATGCCTCAAATCTAATCTTGGACCAGTTTCGAGTAAAAATTTCCTCGCAGCTCTTCAAGATATTGGATCAATCGCTTTTTGAAATCATTGTAATTTTAGGATAGTCGATATAGAGCTTTCTCATGGCATCTTAAAAGTCGCAAGATGATTTCTTATTTTATGATCATTAATCCATTTATTTATCAATATTCGAGCAGTTCGGTTCACCACAATCAAGTGGTGGTGGTTTTTATTTGTGACTAATAAAGAGGTTTTGTTATATTCAATTGGTAAATCTTACAACAAATATTTTAAATTTCATATCAATTAAATTTTTGTAGATAAATTCTTTAAGGATAGATGCTTGGAAAATTTTGTCACTAGTAGACCGGCTCGGTAAAAAGGTGGTACTCTACAGTCTAAAGTTTGTGAAGCTACAACTTTTTTACTTTTCCGTGAAAGATTACTCTGTTAGGTAAAGTTCTCATATCATCAGCTTCGCTATTGAAGAAGATTTATTATTCGTACAATCATTATCAAATTTGTGCACATCTCTAGGTGCAACTTTGAAAGATTAGTACAGTGTAATTCCTTGTTCCGTAAGAAAATATTATCTAATATAAAGTTATATATTTATTTTTTTCTCGATAATATGAATTTTATTATAGCTCAAAAATCATCAAAGAGATTATAAAAGACCTACGCCCCAAAGTCCATTCGCTGGAGGTTTCCTTTGTATGACCAAAAACCACCACTACAAATACCAAAAACTAACAGGTGACTTATCTGACATTAAAATTGGAATGCATAAGAAAACTCTCCTTGCACCTTTAAAAAAAAGACTTACTCCCACTTAGCTAAACTGTTAACAGAAAAAGTGACCTGCTTTATATAACTATGTATAAAAGAGAAACTCAATCAATTGGAACACACCTTATTCCACCATGTAATTGCAAAACAAAGCAATTTGAAGTAAAAGTTATCAGGACTTCCTTAGAATCAGATGTGATGCATAGTTCAAGCATATTTGTTGTTAAGTCTCTTTATAGCAAGCTAATAGTAGGTTTCAGTTAAGATTATTTTCCTCGGGCCTCCATTTGAAATCAATCCCTCCAAAATCAACTTCTTGGTTTGGTGTGCAATCCCTCCAAAAATCAACTTCTTGGTTTGGTGCTTAAATCATGGCAAGCTGAATAAATGGATATGTTACAACGCGTAGGTGTCATGTTATATAACTCTTGCGTTTGTGTCTTGATAATATTGATTGCTCAAAAGATTTGGTATATGTTTTTTCCTAGCTATTGTTGGGTATGGGTGGTTCCTATTTTCAATGAAAATGTCGGCTCATTATTGGCATCATTCGCATTTCTTCAGTTCTGGATTTTTTTTGGGACAAATCCTTTATGCAGTTGTTTGGAGTATCTAGAGAGAACGCAAATGTCGAATTTTTGAAAGAAAACATGTCTTCAAAATTGAGTTGGGCATAAATATTGAAGACCAGTCTTTAGTTTTAGCTTGGGATGCATCAACACGTAAAAGAT
Organism: Papaver somniferum; assembly: GCF_003573695.1. Lineage (NCBI taxonomy): Eukaryota > Viridiplantae > Streptophyta > Magnoliopsida > Ranunculales > Papaveraceae > Papaver > Papaver somniferum. The sequence goes on from NC_039362.1 coordinate 118,265,209, forward strand.
TGCATCTAAACTTTGGGAGTTCAGTCATAAACAATTGGGATGCAATTTTCTTGTAACTCTAATTTTTTGAGTTTATTTCTCTATCTCTAGTAGAATTACTGTCTATTCTAATTTCTCAATATATCTTCTCTTTCGATAAAAAAAGTTAGATCTAATGCAGACCTGAAAAATCCCACAACCCGAACACCCGTACATAAAAAATCAATGTGTTAGAGCACTGCTCGATCAAACTCGCAAGTTTTTATATCTCAAGCTTGTTGAAAACACGGGGGTGCCAAAATACACCACCAACTTTTTCTTAGGCAACCTGAATGGACAAACTTAAATACAATTCTGAGAGTTCAACTTAATGGATCTAAATCAAGGAATAATATCTAGAGTTATATCTTTTTCTCTCACAATCAGAAAGTTTACAAAGACTAGTCCCTGAACCTGATTTACACGTGAGAGTACTTGGGTGATTCCAAAGATCAATTTCCAAGTAATCAATCAAGTCATACAACAAACAATGATGGATGTATCTAATTTGATTGATTGACGTACAACCTGTGATATTTTAATTATAAAGATAAATAATATAATGTGGAAAAGAAACAACACAGACACCAGAAATTTTGTTAATGAGGAATCCGCAAATGCAGAAAAACTCCGGGACCTAGTCCAGATTGAACACCAAATTGTATTAAGCCGCTACAGACACTAGCCTACTACCAATTAACTTCAGACTGGAATGTAGTTGAGACCGAATTAAACCCTCACAGCAATTCAGTTACAGTCGCACTCCTTACGCCTCTAGAATCCCAGCAGAACTCCGCACAAATGATTCCCTTAGATGATGTTCTTTGCATCCTAAGAGTTGCTTCAACTCAATTGAAGACTTTAAACCAATATGCTTTCCACAGATAAGCCTATATGTGTGATTTCCTTTTCGATCGTAGATTAAGGTGAGACTGGAAATCGATAGCAATAGACAAAGTCTAGCTAACCTCAAATCCGGACTTATGATTCCCGAAGAGCAGCCTATATTATTATTTACCTCACTAGTATTAAACGTGTGGAGTCATCAAAGTCTGAGAAGAGAACTTTGATGATTTATATCTATCTTGATTGATGGAGTAAGCTCAACAATCAATCAAGATCAGGATACTCGAGCTATCAAGATGAACAATAGCTGGACCTGGCTTCACGAATCCCTATGAAAAAATTTTAGTCGCTAAACCCTAAAAGGGTTTTAGGAAGAGGACGACTCAAGTTTACAACTAGGACACACAAAAATAGTGTCGGGATTCAAAGATCCCAGTTGTTTGAGGTTCCCCTTTTATAGACTTTCAAAGCATAGGTTGCTTTAGGTTTAAGCAACGATAGCTTTGGAACCAATCAAACAATATCCATCGTTAGATAAATCTTTGAAATGGGATTGACATATCAAGATATATACACTCTGGTTATGATGAACCGTAACCGAACCGTGCAAAGACAAAGTTCATAAACGGTTAGCCAAAACTAGCCGATTGAACCATAAGCTAAATTCATTTTCATATACACTTAATACTTTTAAGTTTGAGTCACAACCATAGGTTATAATGTGATTAGTCATGTCTATATATGTTCTTAGAGATTTATTCAGATGCCAATTATCTCACAGAGATAATTTTATGTGCATCTGAAAATATTCGACATGGCAAGTACGTGTACCAGGTACGCGTACTTCAGCCTTGTTCGTGACTTTAGTTTTCATGGTACATGTATCGGGTATGTGTACCCTTAAGACAAATAAAAGTTTGGAACATAGAAAACTTTTTAGGTTTGCGTATTGGTATGGAATCCACACCGTTTACAGAACCAACAGTCCTTTAACGGTATGCATACTGGGTATGCGTACTATTCCAGGTTCACAAGTTCACAGACTTTTTGTGGTATGGATACCGGGTACGCGTACCACTAAGTCGTTGTTGAACTATAGCTACTCCGGTACGAGTACTGAGTACATGTACTACGGCTCCAGACCCATAACAATTTTCCCAGTTTGTGAAACTGGTATGCATACTGTCCCATATCCATATTTTCAGTAGTTATATATTTCTCTCTAGATCGATTCAAAACATTCCCAAATAACATCAATGACGCATATCACTGTTCCAGGCTATTTTAGAATGATAATATTGAATCATGATTTAGATTAAGAAACAATAAATTTTTCTTAACCGAAATTCATCAAGTATGAACAAATGTTCATTAAGCTTAATCATATATATTTCGAGAACTAATTACCAAGATAATCTTGACTCGAAATTCTTGATATACTTATGATTGTCTAATTAGTTATGCGACAACGTCTCATAGATAGAGAGATGAATGTAAGTTAAGAAATAGGTGGTTCAGTCTTCACTTACCTTTTGTTGAAGAAGTTCTCAAAAAGCTTCGGTTGATCTTCTCCTTCAAACGGTAGAACGCGATGATGATTGTTGTGATGTCCGTTTCTCAACTACACTTCTATCCTAATCCGAGACTTAACTAATTGTAGAGTAGAAATCAAGATATAACTTTGACAACTAAATTTTCTAACAAGCTTGAGATAGCAACACTTGTAAGTTCGACCGAGCAATGCTCTAACACTTTTTATCGTTGTTATATGCACAAAACTATGTCTTGATTTCTAGTCTACTGAAATCAAGTCTCAAACTAGGATTAAAGTGCAGTAGTTGAGTATCAGAAATCACGGAATAACCCTGGAAGATTGAAGCCAGAAAAACAAATCAAAACATTTGGCGAACTTCATTGAAAGAACGGGGGTCTAACAACCTCATCCAATATTTCGATTAACAATCTGTATGGACTAACTCCAATATACTTTCAAGAGAATCAACTAGACATTTAGACTCAATCTTAAGAAAGATATATCAAAGAGTTAATAACTCAATTTCTCGATTCAATTCTTACTCAAGCAAATAGAAATCTGCGAGTCTAATTGAATACAAGAGAAATCACTTGAACGGTACCAAAGACCAATGGGCAAGGATCAATCAATTTCAATCAACAACCAAAGGTCGTATTTCCCAATTGATTGATTCAAACTCACAACCTGTGATATTTCAATTATATAAAAAAATATAATGCGGAAAAGAAATAACACAGACACCAGAAGTTTTGTTAACGAGGAAACCGCAAATGCAGGAAAACCCCGGGACCGAGTCCAGATTGAACACATACTGTATTAAGCCGCTACATACACTAGCCTACTACAAACTAACTTCGGTCTGGACTGTAGTTGAACCCCAATCAATCTCACACTGATCCAAGGTACAGTTTCGCTCCTTAGGTCTCTGATCCCAGCAGGATACTACACACTTGATTCCCTTAGCTGATCTCACCAACAACTAAGAGTTGCTACGAACCAAAGTCGAAGACTTTAATAAACAAATTTTGTATCACACAGAAAAGTCTACGGTAATAGATAAATCTGTCTCCCACAGAAATACCTACGAGTTTTGTTCCGTCTTTTGATAAATCAAGGTGAACAGGAACCAATTGATAACCCGTACTTATATTCCCGAAGAACAGCCTAGAATTATCAATCACCTCACAATAATCTTAATCGATTAGCGAAACAAAATATTGTGGAATCACAAACGATAATACGAAGGTGTTTGTGACTACTTGTCTGTCTTGCCTATCGGAGAAATTAATCTCAAGCCAATCTTACGATTTTACTCAAATACGATAGAAACAGCAAGATCAGATCACGTAACTACAAAGAAAATAGTTGGGTCTGGATTCACAATCCCAATAAAGTCTTCAAGTCGTTAACCTACAGGGTCTCGAAAAGAAACCTAAGGTTAAAGGAGAATCAACTCTAGCTAATACAACTAGTATCACACAGGAGGTGTGGGGATTAGGTTTCCCAATTGCTAGAGTTCTCATTTATATAGTCTTTCAAATCAGGGTCTGCAATCAATGTTAGCTTAGTAACAAAGCATCCAATATTCACCGTTATATGAAAACCTGATTAGATTCAAGCTAATATCTTTCAACCGTTAGATCGAACTTAGCTTGTTACACAAATGAAATGCACGTTTATTTAGGTTTGTGTAACCGTACCCAAACATGTACACTTAGTTGGTTCAACAGTAGTTAACAAAACCGTTAGATCTGAACTTAAAAGCTTAACACTCATTTTCATCTTCACTAAGAAATTAATATTGAGTCACAATCATGTGATCAATTGAGTCTAGTGTTAATTAGAGAAATGAACAAATGCAAATTACTTCATAGAAATAATCTAATCGCAATTGAATCATGATCGACATAGTTTGTAAATGTACAAAGTACAAATACTTGAATGGTTCGTGAATCGGCTGAGTCACAGTACGCGGACCCGTTTTCAAACTTATATGCAATTACCGAGTTCCGGAGTCTATAGAAATTTTCAGTTCATAAACCGGTTTGCACACTTATGCAATTACCAAGTTCCAGACTCTACAATACTTTTTAGTTCACGTACCGGTTTGCAAACTTTGAATCAATTCAAAGTTCTGGAGTCTACAGAACTTTTTAGTTCACATACCGGTTTGCAAACTTAAGACATTTTCCGGTTCCGGAGTTCACAGAACATTCAGCTCACGTATCGGTTTGGGTACTAAACTGGTTTTAGAACATAGAACTGTTTTGGCTCGCATACCAGTTTGATTATTTTAACCCGATTTCCTTACCACAGTTCCACAATTGTTTGTATATATTTAATATACATACCTATCCGGTTCTCGAAACAAACAGATTTTCCCATGATGTACATATGAAATATGCATATCACACAAATCTGAAAGTCGATATATAGCTACTCTGCTACGTGTACGAATGCATGTAATACGGCTTCAGACATATAACATTTTTCTCAGTTTGTAAGACTGATAACATTGTTTGTATTTCGAATATAGTAGTTCTATATTTCTCTAAATCAGTTCGAAACATTCCTGAATAACAACAATGACACATATCACTGTTCCAGGCTATTTTCGAATGACAAACTTGAATCATGATTTGGTTCTGAACAATAAATTGTTCTCCACCGAATTTGATCAAGTATGAACAAATGTTGATTAAGCTTAGTCATTATATTTCGAGAAATTCGTAAACCAAATAATTAGTTTTCGACTAGATATTCTTGTCTATGCAAGCTAGTCTATTAGTTATGCGACAATCGTCTCAAAGATAGAATGGTGAAATAACTCGAGAAATAGGCGGTTCAGTATTTACTTACTTTTTGTCGATGAAGTTCTCCAAAAGCTTCGGTTGATCTTCGCTTCAAATGGTAGAACGTAAATCATGACTGACTCGTTTCTCAACTCCACTATCCTAGACCGAGACTTAACTAATTGTAGACTAGAAATCAAGATACAGTTTTGACAACTAAATTTGACAACAAGGTTGATATAGCAAAACTTGTGAGTTCGATCGAGCAATGCTCTAACAATCTCCCCCTTTGTCAATTTTAGTGAAAAAACTATTTATTTAATACATATGGATAACAAAAATAAAATTTTGAAAAAACTCCTCGATCCACCATGTCTTCTTGATTTCCTTAGTTTCTCCAATTCTCCTTGAACTCTTCGCTATTTGAAGTTGCAATGATTCTGAACGTGTTCAACTCAAAATCATTGTTGTTGAAGAACCGATTCCATAGCGATAACAACTTTTTAAAAACAAATATTCTCAATCGTTGTTATGTAGAAACACAATATTATTATCTTCTCTCCAAAGTTCAACGGTATCTCAACTCTGAAGTAATACTATGGTGATATGTTTCTCCCCCTTAATCAATACTTACATCTTTTGTTTAATAGGTAAACCTATTGCTTAAATGATCCACTCCCCCTTACATAATGGTCCGTAAACCATATGTATGTAGTATAAAACTACTAAATAATGCTCCTCCTTTTTGTCAATAAAATTAACAAAGGTACGAAAATGGCGGGATCGTAATGAATACAACCAAAAGATATCTCAAGCTTAAGGAAGATGGAGATACTACATAATAACATAGTTAAAATGCAACTCCTCATATCAACTTGTTTAGATGATATCACATAGTAATAAATACTTACACTAGTACAAACAACCCCTTTTGCCACGCCAAATTGCCGTGTCCAGAGGGGTTTTGACACGCCAATTTTGTTTGGACTTGGCGTGGCTTCTGCTTGCGTGGTTTTAGGTAAAACAACGTGGTTTTAGGTAGCTTATAGCCACGCCTGCCTTGCGTGGCTATTTATGCATGAAATAGACATGCCCAAGCCATATAGGCGTTGCTATATAGTGTCCCAAAAACTTAAGTATTGGTACTCTATAGACACACGATTTATTGTTTTGGCGTGGCTGTTTGGTTAACTATAGACATGCAAATTGCTTTTGGCGTGGCTATTTGATTCACTATAGACACGCAAATTGCTTTTTGGCGTGGCTATTTGATTCACTATAGACACGCAAATTTCTTTTTGGCGTGGCTACTTGGTTCACTTTAGACACGCAAATTTCTTTTTGGCGTAGCCATTGGTTATCTAATAGACACGCCATATAGGTTTAACGTGGTTATATGTTATGTTTTAGACACGCCAATTTCACTTACCTTGATCCACGTGGCCGTATTAGGAATCGTTGGATCTCATTTAAGATGATGCAATATTGACCGTTAAATTATATGCATCCTTCACCGTCCACATGTAACGTTGTGAGTCGTTCATTGGATATCCTATAGACACGCCCCATATAGCGTGGCTATATGTGATATTTAGCCACGCCAATTTACAATTACCTTGATCCACGTGGCCGTATTAGGAATCGTTGGATCTCATTTAAGATGATGCAATATTGACCGTTAAATTATATGCATCCTTCACCGTCCACATGTAACATTGTGATCCGTTCATTGAAGAACCTATAGACACGCCATAGAGCGTGGCTATATGTGATATTTTTCCACGCCAATTTATAATTACCTTCATCCACGTGGCTGTATTAGGAACCATTGGATCTCGTTTAAGATGATGCAATATTGACTTTTCAGATGTAACGTTGACCGTCCACATGTAACGTTGCGAGCCGTTCATCGGAGAACCTATAGACACGCCATAAAGCGTGGCTTTATATGATATTTAGCCACGCCAATTTATATCTACTTAATGTGTCTTTATGTTATGTTTAGCCACGCCAATTAATCTCGAAGCGTGTGTATTACGCGTGTGATGCCTCTAAGCCGTTCAGATATGACGCATCTAAACCATCCACCTGATCTAACAGTTTGCAAAAATGTTGAGCTTTGGTTAAATCTGAAATTCATATATGCCAAAAATTCATATTATTATTAATAACACAATAAAAAATTTTGAGCTTTGGTCTAACACTTTGCAAAAGAAAATATTAAAGAGCATTTATCCAAAAATCATCAGTTTTTCTTCAACTTTTTTGATGGTGGTGTCTCTTCAAGCAATTGATCAGGTTGTGACATTCTCGACGCGGCAAACCTTATCATCCTCTGTTTCCCATCTGGAAGTTGGTATGCCTGATCTACACTTTGTACATATAACTTTCTCTGCGCCTTTTTAATCTTCTTTGGGAGCTTGTCAGAGGCTGCATGACTCCCCGAATGTGGATTGACTTCTAGGTGCTCCTCATTCAGTTTATCTTCTTCAAGGCTTGTTGTTCTTAGGTCACTGTCCAATTTCTTCTCAGAATCTAAAACTGGTTCTGGTTGCTTATGAGGTTTTTCATGCTGTGGGAGTTTCCAGCAGCAAGAGATTAAATGTATTATATATATATATATATATTCTAAATCCAAGACGAATTCGTCTGTCATGTGAATTCTCAACAAGAGACAGACAAAAGTCATTTTTCCAACAATGTAATAAAGCCAACTTCACTGAAGGCCGCGACATTTTTCACAGCTGACATCTATAGTAAAATCCGTAACCGTATATCAATTTTCTAATTTACACTGGCATTCATGTTTCATTTAGGTGTTAATATATTTCTATCTCGTACTTATTCTTTAATAAAACTGAATACAAGATTTATGTAAAGCAATTTATATACTTGATTAACAAAGCAAAAGAGCTAAGAAACTAACCTTGTCATCAGAGATGGAACAATTATCTTTCGGCCATGCCACAAAACCATCTTTAGATTCCCCTAATAACTTAAACTCACCACTTGGTTCGGTTAACATGAACGATGGAACTATAACCTCCTGAATATTGACAACATAACAGTTTTTAGGAAGATCTTGTCCATGTATTTTCTGGTTACGCACCGTAGGTAAAATACTACCTCTAGCAACGACGTTTCCCCTAGATCCATTCCAAAAGTCGTATTTTGCTTTCTGCGGAGATACGACATATGAACATCATATAAAAAAAGATGCTAGAATTAGCAATATAGATTTACGAAGAAAAAAAAATCAAAAAAAAACATACTCCATTAGATGTCTTAGCCATAGGTTCTGCCGTAGATGTGCACGACTTCTCTAGAGATATTGAAGGATTTGGTTGGGAATAACTGGTAGAGTTCTGCATAAGATTAGGAGACTGCTTCTTAGATCCATCAGAAGGGTTGCTACGTGAAGGAGACTTCCGCAAAGAAGTAGTTGGTTGTGAATTACTGGTAGGGTTTTGCATAAGATTAAAAGAGTTATTAGTTACTTTTGAAAGTTACACATATTTCTATTTTTCTACGTTCTCTAATTTACACTTGGATCGGTGATTCATATAATTGATAGACTGGTTTATGTATATTCGACTTACAAATCAAACAAGCCAAGCAACTAACCTTCTGTTTATCGGCGAAAACTGTTTCTGCGGTTTTTGGTAAATTTGGGTGTGTGGATGAGAAACGAATCTAAACCCTAAACAAATGCACTGCACATGAGTACTTTTGATTCGAGAGATCAATCTATACAATTCTGGCCTAAACCAAGAAATGGTCGTTCCAGACTTGCTTCGGTCACAAAGTGAAGGAGATGGGGTTGATCTTAGGGAGGAAAGCGAAGAAGGTGTTGAGATTGTGAAGGTGTTGGCTGTTTATGACTTGTATCAGAATACCGAACTGGCTTGAAATAATGTAAGCAAAGCTCTATCTGTTTAAATACGTTGAATCAATACTTGGTTTCTGTCTTGTCTGTCGTGGACATAGGGAGGAGAACCTATGTATACAAGTCATAAAGCACACCCCTCGTCTCGTAGGAAGTGGAGGAAGTGGAGTGATGGAGTATTGGGGTCGTGTTGGTGATTGTCACACGATCAGGTCTAATCCCACTTCTCCCATCATTACTAACCGTCCATGTCTTCCTGACACGTTCTTGTGATGGTGCGTTGCGTGCTACACGCTAAACCGCCATACCAATACCCCAGTGAGTATCCCCCACTTTGTGATATGCTTGATGTCTCGATTGTGTGGATCGCGGGACCCACAGAAGGTAGCATACGATGCTAGATTAAATAACTAAGTTATTTGGGAAATCGATATTTATGAAATATCGTGTGTAATCTTTGCATGCAATGCATCGAATATATTCAACATGTATAAAGCATCGCTATTTTAAGGATTAACGGAGTAAGTCACGATCAAGTGTATTAAAATAGCATCATACCCAACCATCTTCAAGTGATCGTTTGGAGACTGCATGGGCGAGCCTTGCTTTGGACGATCACTCTATTTGGAAGAGTGGCGGACGGTGATCATGGGGATGCTTCTTTGGTCGTTTAACTCCTAGCCAGGGCTGCCTAACTAAGCTGGTAGAGTTGGACGGACGAGATGATATATGACGCTCATCTGCGACCGTTGAGGAAGTTTTAGGGTTTTGAAGAGGTGCGCAAGCATCACTCTTCAGCTTGGTCGAATCCAAGCATGGGAGACGTTTTTGGCAGGACCGACCGGGCATGCGTGTATACGGCTTGCCGGTGTACACGTCCGTACCTCACTGTCCCATGAAGATGTGATCTAAGCCACTCAATTTTTCCGGCAAAGTTGAGTGGTTGAGATCGGTTTGCTGCAGAAATCCGTTGCCGCAAAAGAGTTGGAAGTCGCGCGACATGCCTACTTCGGGAGCGCGTTTCGAGACGTTCAGCCATGATTGGCCTTAGTCGATCGGTCATGCGCGTAGATGGGTCCACGGTGATCATGTTGACATGCTCAGGACCTTTTAAGTCTACATATACACCCACCATCCATGCTTGCGAAGATGGACTCTCGTGATCAATTAGCGACACATGTAACATGCCGCAAACCCTAATTAGGGTTTTGGATCGGTCGTGTGTACACGACTTCAACCTAACGGTTTGGCAAGCTATGCTCCTCCTTTGGGGAGGCCGACCAAGGGGGACCCACATTGAGCCGGTGGTGAGCATGTGTTTACTTGTCCCACGGTCATAGGCCTGATCTAAGCCATCCAAACATGCCGGTGAAGTTGGATGGTTGTGATCAATTTAAGACACTAGTGGACTTTCCTGTGACTCTTAAAGCATCACGCTGGCCGAACTTCGAGAAAGCGTTTGCTCCTCCCTGTCTAGGTCGTGAGAAGGTCGGTCAAGTAAGTAGAAAGGGGGCCCGCCGGTGTGTAGGACAACGCTTGTCCAACCGGTCATGGGACGATCTATGTCGTTCAACCATGCGGGCGAAGTTGGACGACCGCGATCTGTTTTGAGACCGACATTGGCAGTCTTGTGCGTACAAGCTTTTCCAAGCTGCTCCACACCAGCCCAACCATCCTACTTTAGGCTGGCGTTCGGCGGTTGTTTGGGAGGCGTGGTATGTATTCGACCGAACAGGGCAAAAACGGGCCCGCTGGTGGTCATCAAGGTGGTAGCCTTCTCATGTTGAGGATCGTCTAGGCTGGTTAAATCATGCGGCCAACTTGCGTGGTCGTGATTGTTTCTGAGACTGACATGGACATCTCATATGCTAAATCGGGCTAGTATAACACACCGAGAGTTGTGGCCTATACGGGTATTTCGTGCATGCCTCATTATTGACACTTGGATATTCGTATTACTCTGTTGAGAGCAACACTCAGTCGTCATGCCGCACCAATAATGAGAGTTCTGCGGGAACAACACAGGAAATACAAGGCTAATTCGCGCATTAATTAATAATGCTATAAATTCACAGGGTATATGGGATTGTTGCTACATGCTCCAACCTTGATGAATTATTTGTATTTAATTCACATAATACTGGGATTGTTGCCACATGCTCCATTCTAGGTGAATTAGTAAAGTGAAGAAGTATTCATCACTTATCAGTGGCTTTATCCTTTGCAGGATGTCAGCACATAAGTTTGGTTTTACAATTTTATCCCTGAACTAAAATACACCATCAACATTAAGTCCCCTGCCTAACACATAATGGTTGCATCATTGTGGGGTAGGCATGAGATGGTGACAAATTTGCATATTGATGACCGAGCTAAAGAAAATACATATTTACCGCATAGATAGACATCGCCAGGTGCTGTCCTGGAGCTGGTCAAACCTGATTAAGGTTTGGGAGAAAAGTACGACTTGGTCGATGTTGAGGCCTTATTCATCGGATAAGCTCTGTTGCAGCCGATTCAACCTTTCTCTAGGGATTTCTCGACACATGCGCAGGGGTTTTAAAATCGCCCTTTGTTGATAGGATTTTCTTGCAGAAACTCAATCTCTTCATCATGTCAAACAGCAGCAGATCATCTTCTTTGTACCATCCAGGCTCTTCTGCTAAACGCGCACGATCATCTGAGGTTCAGGATGGACAGCTTCGCGATGACTCTCCTGCTCGTATTCGCCGAGTTAAGAAGACCGTACTGGTTCGTTCCCTTTCCTTTTTCTAAACCATTGCTTGTTCTTCATGATCATACGAATAAAGTTTTCTCTTTTTTGCAGAGACGTCCATGTGTGACAGTGATCGATGATGATGATTTAACCATCCCTCCTCCTTTGAATTCAAACACACCTACTCCTACGAACCTTGAAGATGCTGATCTGGGCATCTCTTCTTACGAATATCCAAGTGCAGGTCTTCCATTCGATATTCACATGAAATGCCTATATTCCAGTTATCGAACCGTCGGCGGATTCTTGGTGCGGAAGAAGTTTGTTCCTTTATACACAAAAGTATGGAGGAGGTATGGCCATATTGCAACCAGGAATGTAGTTCATCACTGTGCATCTGCTTTGGTTACCACAGTAAACTGTCTTCTCCCTATGATTGCCGAGATGGAAGATATCTCCATCCGTAACGTTGCTGAATCAAAATTTGAGGAGTGGGAGAACATGGTGTCTACATGTGAATCGATGGGATTCAATGTGGGTTGGCTGCGGCAGCGTCATGACATCATCAAGGTTGATCGAGCCGGCATCCTTGCAAACGTAGTTCCTGCTGCGAAGGCTATCTTGGAAGAAGAAAAGACTCTGGCCGCTGAATCGGAGAAGGTGGAGCCGGCAGTGCAGAACTTGAAGAATAGGACAGAGAGATATCAAGCTAGATTGAAGATGATGCTCTCAAGGAACTATAATCTGCTGGATGGTCTCTTCTAAGCCGCATTCAGCTGTATTCTCTTATTTTCAATGACGTTCACGTCTAAAAAAAAAAATTGAACATCTTTCCGGAATAAACTGCATTGGTTTTTGATTGGTGAAAGGGGTTTTTCATTAATGCTTCTCTGAATAAATTGATAATTCAAATGCGTAATGAAAATAAATGCATGTATTGTCGTGTCATGAGACAGAAGCGAACAATGATCAAGCATGATATGCCTTGAGCCATTTTCCGTTGATGACTGCTTCCAACTTGCCCCCATCCACCTTAATGATCTTGTAGTATCCGGTACTGTAAGCCTTAGTAATTGTATAAGGACCCTCCCATTTCGGTGAGAATTTTGGTGCAGACATGTCTTGCTGGATGTGCTTGGTCGTCTTCAAGACCAAATCTCCCACTTTGAAAACACGTAGCTTCACAGTTTTGTTATATGCCTTGGAGATTCTATTTCTGTACACCTGAGTGCGTTCCTCTGCTTTGCTTCTTCTGAAATCCAAAGTGTCTAACTCAGCTACTCTGGAGTTAGATGCTTCAGCCTCGTTCCAGTGGACCCCGCTTGCCGTTGCGATCCTGGATGATGGGATTTTGATCTCTGTTGGGAGGATTGCGTCCGCACCGTAAACAAGTGAGTATGGAGAAACTCCGATGGAACTCCTAGGTGACGTCCGATATTCCCATAGCGCCATCGGTAACTGGTCATGCCATTATCTAGGATTGCCATGTACTGTTCGACTGAGAATCCGGATCAACGTCTTGTTGGTACTCTCAGCTTGCCCGTTTCCTTGAGGATAATAGACAGTGGAGAAGACTTGTTTAATTCCATATTCTTCAAGTAACTCTCGTACCTGTTTGTTGGCGAAGCGAGTGCCGTTATCAGTGATAATATGCTTAGGCACACCAAAACGACAAATGATATACTCTTTAATGAAAGCCTCAATTGTTGCTCCTATAGTTCCTCGCAGAGGAATGGCCTCCACCCATTTAGTGAAGTACTTTGTCGCGGTTATGATATACTCGTGCTGCTTTGATGACGGCGGATTGATTTTCCCAATAATGTCCAGTACCCAACTGTAAAATGGCCATGGACTGCTTATCGAGTGTAAATGGGTGAAAGGCACGTGAACAAGGTTCCCATGGATTTGACATTTGTGGCATCTTTGAACAAATACGGCTGCATCATCCTCCATGGTCGGCCAATAATATTTCTCGTGTATCTGGAGAAACAGTTTCCTCTTCCCTTGGTGTTCCTCTTCATGCATTTCCTTCAGCATAACCGGGATTTCTATCCCAGCCAGGCACCGCAACAGATCGCCTCCGAAGCTCTTGCGATATAGGATCCCTTCGTGAAACACGAACCGCTTGGCATTTTGCTTCATCTTGACGGCATCCTTTTGGCTAGCAGGAGTTGCCCCGTCGCGGAGATAGATAATGTACGGCTCTCTCCATTCCCCAGTGTGGCTCACGCTAAAAACCTCCAATTGGTGTGGTGGCGCTTGACAATTTGAGAAGCACTTCTGAAGTAGTCGGGATTGAGTCTCCATCTCTGGCCAGTAATAGCCCAGGCGTTGAAGTCGTCGATAAAGCGTTACCACCAGTGATTGTCCACAAATTTCATCGTGAACGCGGTTAAGCTGCAGCTGTGCTTCATCATCCCCAAGACATCTTGATTGGGAACCGTCCGGGTTTCGATGATATAGCACACCATGAAGCATGAAGAAGTTTTGCAGGGTTTTGAGACCGACCTTTCTTTGAGAAAGTGAGCTCCTGAGTTCTTGAATGATCGGAGTTCGCCAATCGCAAGTCTCAGTGTCTTTGTATTGTGAAAGCCATGTTGATTCTACGGTTCTCCTCCTGGATAGACGCCCACGTGGGGAGTGGGATGCCATGGACTTTGTCTGATCCTTCCCGTGGATCTTCCCTTGGTTCGAACAGTTCCACTCCGCATATTGGTGCGTAAGGATACAATGATGCACGAATACAAACGACTTCTTTATTCAGCTTAGTATTCAGGCACTGGTGATACGTTGAAGGGACGATCTTATTGTCATGAAGCCATGGTCTCCCTATTATCATATGATAGTCTGGCTCCTTCTCTATGACATCGAATTTCACTTTTGACTGAACGGGCCCTACCGATAAATTCAGATTGACATACCCGTATGTCTGGTTTCCTTCAAAGTCTGTAATTGTGGTAGGATGTCGTACGATCTTGCATGGGAAAACCTTGGCTGTCCTAAGAGTCTTGAGAGTAATCACTATTTATGGGTGAAAACTATTCCTGCCGAATTTGGTAATTTGGGGTGTGTGGATGAGGAATGAATCTAAACCCTAAACAAATACACTGCACGGGAGTGCTTTGTGATTCGAGAAATCAATCTGTACAATTCTGGCATAAACCAAGAAATGACCGTTCCAGACTTGCTTCGGTCACAAAGTGAAGGAGATGGGGTTGATCTTAGGGAGGGAAGCGAAGAAGGTGTTGGCTATGTATGACTTGTATCAGAAAGCTGAACTGGATTGCAGAATGTAAGCTATCAGTTCCGGTGTTTGAATACGGTTGTATCAACAGTTGCTTCTGTTGTCTTGTCCTGTTTGAAAATAGGAAGGAGAACCTATTTATACAAGTCATTGAGCCTTACTCACGTATCTCGTGGGAAGTGGAGAAAGTGGAGTGATGGAGTAGTGGAGTTGCGGGTGTTAGTGTTACACGATCAGTCTTCCCCACTTCTCCCATCATCACTAACCGTCCATGACTTTCTGAAACGTTCTTGTGATGGCGCGTTGTGCGCTGCACGCTGTAAACTGCCAGATCAATACCCCAGTATGTATCCCCCAGTTTGTGACATGATTGATGTCTCGAGTGTGTGGATCGTCGGACCCACAGAAGGTAGCATGTAATTCTAGGTTAAATAACTAAGTTATTTGGAATTTGATACTTGTAAAATATCACGTGAATTCTATGCATGTAATGCATCGAATATATTCAGCATGTATGAAGCATCGCTGTTTTAAGGCTTAATGGAGTAAGTCACGATTAAGCGTCTTAAAATAGATGCGTGTCTAGCCATCTTCAAGTGATCGTTTGGGGCTGTACAGTTAAGTCCTGACTTGACCGATCACTTGGTGTGGTAGAGTGGCAGATGGTAATCACCACAGCATCTCATTGACCAGTTAACTCCTGACCAGGGTTGTATAACTAAGCAGGTGAAGTTGAACGAACGAGATGATCTTTGAGACACTCATCTGCGACCGTTAGTGGAATTAGGCTTTATGAAGAGGTGCGCAAGCATCACTCTTCAACTTGTTCGAAACCAATCTTGGGACGCAATTTTGGCCGGGCCGATCGTGCATGCGTGTAGACGGCATGCCGGCGTAGGCGCCCATACCTCATTGTCTCTTGAAAGTGTGATCTAAGCCACTCAATTTTTCCGGCGAAGTTGAGTGGTTGAGATCCATTTGCGACAGAAATATGGTACCGCAAAAGCTGCGCATCATGCCAACTTCGGGCGCGCGTTTCGAGACGACCAAGTTTGGTTGGTCTTGGCCGATTAGTCTGGTTTACAGACGGAGGGCTGGTGTAGACGTCCATACCTTAATACCCCATAGAAACGTGATCTGATCCACTCAATTTGTCTGGCAAAGTTTAGTGGTCGAGATTAGTTTGCAATTGGGAGGTGTGACCACGCCTAGTTTGGGCGTGTGAATCGAGAAGACCAGGCATGATATGCCTTGGCCGATCGAGTGTGGAGATATGTGGACCATAGTGATCGTGTTGATACTCACTGGACCTGCTTAATCGACTCCTAGACCCTTCGTTCGATCAGGTGAAAATGGACGCTCGTGATCGAAAACCCTAATTAGGGTTTTGCCAGCCGTGCGTCATGCCTTGTTTGAGCGCACGAATTGGGACGACCATCCATGTTTGGTCCTGACCGATCGGTCATGTATGTAGGCGGGCCCACGGTATTTGTGTTTACATGCTCTGGGCCTTTTGAATCTACATCTACGCCCTCCATCTATGCCTACGAAGATGGATGGTTGAGATTGATTTGCGACACATGTAATGTGCTACAATCCCTAATTTAGGGTTTCTCGTCCACACTGCTTTGGCTGGACGAATTGGAAAGCCATGCTACCCTTTTGGGGTGGCCGACCATGCGGGGTCCGCATTGGTCCGATGTTGAACATTTCAATACTGCTTGAGGGTTATGGATTCGATCTGAGCCATCCAATCATGCTGGTGAAGTTGGATGGTCATGATCGTTTCTGAGACTGATATGGACAGTCCAGATGCTCAATCGGGATAGTATAACACTCTGAGAGTTATAGCCTGTACGGGTATTTCGTACATGCTTAATTATTAATGCTTGGAGATTCGTGTTGCTCTGCTGAGAGCAACACTCAGTCGTCATGCCGCACCAATGATAAGAATGGAGCAGTACAGTAAATACAAGGTTGGTCATACATTAATAATGTTATAAATTCACAAGGTATATGGGATTGTTGCTACATGCTCCATTTTAGGTGAATTAGTAAAGTGGAGAAGTATTCATCACTTATTAGTGGCTATATCCTTTGGAGGATGTCAACGCATAATTTTGGCTTTTACAATTTTAGCCCTGAACTAAAATCCACCATCAACATTAAGTCCCCTGCCTAGCGCATAATGGTTGCATTGTTGTGGGGTAGGCATGAGATGGTGACAGTTAAAGAAAAAACTTATGAGACAAAGTTAGATGTTACCAGGAGAGACGGGTCGTCCTGTCCTTAGAGCATGTCACGTTCAAGAGGCGTCCAGGCGAGCATTCCCCTAGTATGATGTCGGTCTTGCCTGCTTCGATCGACCTTGCTATGCCTGCTTCGGTCGAGAGCCTGCTCCGTGCTTGCTCCGTTCGAATGTCGGTCTTGCCGGATCGACCTTGCTAAGCCTGCTTCGGTCGAGGGTCTATTGCGCCTGCTTGATCGAACGTGGGCTTGATGTTCCTAATCGACGAACTAATGCGCCTGCTTCGTTCGTGTGAGTATGCCAAGTGTGACGACGACCTTGGTGGGACCGATTTCCTCCTTCAGGTATTTGAGCCAAGAAGGGAATAGAACTTGTATGCTCCTCTTCCCATAAACAACCGTGCATGTAACCCTGAACGGATGTGGACCCCACCATGTATAAGCTTCGACCAAACGTTACCCTGTTGCACCTTTTTGATAGGCATATGGGCCCGCCTACTTCGCTCAACCGTGGGATTCATCATGCGCCTGCTTGATCGAACGTGGGTTTGTTGTGCATGCTTCGGTTAAACGTGGGTCCACTGTGTGCCTACTTTGGTCGAACGTGGGACCCGATGTAAACATGCTTGCTTCGAACATGGCACATGTGCATGCTTCAATTAAACACGGGTCCACCGTGTACATGCTTCAAACGTCGGCCCTGTGCGTCGACTGAAAATCGGCCCTGTTGTGTGCGCCTATTTCATTCGAATACCATCCTTATGACCTTAATGAACTCCGGCTTCGTGGATTCGACCAACACCGTCCTTGTTTGCTGACGTGGCTCAATTCCAGCCTTGGTTGCTTTGACCGAACGTGGGACCCGCCGCGTGCATGTTTTGCTTGGGGGCGGTTGTGCCTGCTTTGACCAATCTGGGGATAGCTGTGCCTGATCAAGTGGGACCCGCCTCGTTCCTGCTTTGACCAGACACCAAACCTGTTGCCTCACCCAACACCAGACTTGTCTCTTGACCAATACCGGCCTTGCCTTGACGAACACCGTCCTTGCTATCTTGTTTCGTTCGAACACCGACCTTGTCCCATACACCAGCTTTGTTACTTCTACCAACACCGGCCTTGCTGCTGTGACCAACACCGGTCTTGCTGACTAACACCGGTCTTGCTAATTAACATCGGTCTTCCATTTCCTCGAACGTGGGACCCAGGCGTGCTTGCTTTTCCCAAACGTGAACCTTGTATGTTCGAACGTGGTGTGGGTCCCACTGAGAGCGTTGAAGCAGCTTCTGGTGGAGGGAGCGTTGAAGAAGCTCTTGACTGGCGGAGGAATTTCATGCTGAGCCTCAGTCCCCAAGCGTGGTCTACGTGGCTCTATCTTGTATGCCCGGTGGGTCTTTTGTATGTAATGGTCATTGATATGGTGAAGCTCTGGATGGTATCAATCGACGAGCAACAACAGTTCTTGGCAGCAGCTGTGATCAGAAGAGACTGGCAGGGAGAGGCGTGATAGCTACGGGCACGAACTTGGCAGTCTTCATATAGTGGTAGAGCTCGTCTCATTGTTAGAGGGATAAACTGGAATCGATGGATTACTTGACGTTTATTCATGAAATAGAGAAGAGGGAGACAGTCCCATGCCCACGAGTATCCAGAGATTTCGACTTGATAGGTGTTGTCACGCTAGATTCATGAGGCTGTCTTTGAGATGGGCATTGCTAAGCAGTCCCAGTCATACTCCTTTGGTAACACAACTACTTCTTCTATGAGAGAGCGTCTCTCATTGATGTAGTTACCATCGATCCAGATATGGAATATCTTGGACGTTGTTTCACCATTACGGCAGTGGTGCATATGGTACTGGAGTTGGAGTTGGCGATTTTGGACGCGCGGGATGTTGTACCTCGGTGGCTTTCCTCTTGCTGCTTCGAAGATGCTTATGAAGGCTGAAGGTTGTATTGCCTGTTGGTGGGATGTATGCTTCCACGAACATCATGAGGCTCTTCATTACTGGCAGGCTTGTTCTTCTAGCAGGGCAGGTGCTGTCGCAACTAAGTGTTTAACAGCTTTACGGAGTTCATAGGATGTTTAAAAGCACAGGTTCTTCGACAAAGCACGATATACAGGTTCCGTCATATTGATGCACAATTACACCACTTGTTGTTCAGTCACATTTGGATCGTGACCCTCAAGTGTCCTGAATTCGGGACGCTCCAGTAGATCCGAAGATGTCCCTGGCTCGCTCTTTTTCCGGGCTGACATGATAGGTGAACCCTTGTGATGATTTGGAGATGACAATATTCGTTGAATCTTCCGAAACGCTTCCTGTTGTAGTGCGATCCAGAAGAAACTTTCTCGTCTCTACAGCAAGGGAGTGAATGAAGCAACGAGCTGGGCTAAGCTAGGTATAAAACGTCGAATTCACCTTACCCATGAAGCTGTGGAGCCCCTTAACGGTTTGCGGCAGCGGCATTGTGAGGATAGCTTGAGTCTTGTTTGACTACTATGTCGTCCACGTAGTCTTCAACTTGCTTATGCATCATGTCATGGAAGATTGTCGTCATAGCGCGTTGATACGTCGCACCGGCAATTTTCAAACCAGATGGCATTACGGTATAACAAAAGTTTCCAATAGGGTTTGAAAAGATGTCTTACTTGCACCATGCTCATACATCCTTATCTGGTTGTAGCCGCTACATCCATCCATGGAGGAGAACACGTCGTGTTCGCTGGTAGCATCTACCAACGTGTCGATGTTAGGTAGAGGAAATCTTCATTGGGGCAGCATTCGTTCAAGTCTCTGGAATCCATGCAACACCTGATCTCGCGCCTGAATTGCCTCGGAGATTGTTTGACCGGATTGGATCGGAGATTGTATGAATGCTTACACAAGGTCGAGCTGATGGATATAGGCCTAGGAGATTCCTCATCGTCGAGCTCATCAGTTGTGGAGTTGGTACCATCTTGCAGCTGTTGTGGAGCGTCTAGCACTTCTTCTTGTGTCTCATCGTTGTTGTATCATTCTGTTGGGCGGAGAGAAGAATTGAGATGCCTCGTCAGCAAGGATGCATCATGGGGCCTAGCCTTCGATGATGCAAGTCGGTCATGCTCCTGGATTGACGCTCACGTGGGGGAGTGGGATGCAATGGACTTTGTCTGATCCTTCCCGCGGAGCTTCCCTTGGTTTGAACAGTTCCACTCCGCATATTCGTTCGTAAGGAGACAATGATGCAGGAATACGAATTACTTCTTTATTTGGAATAATATTCAGGCATTGGTGATACGTTGAAGGGACGATCCCGTATGTGCTGGTCTGGTTTCCTTCAAAGTCTGTCATTGTGGTAGGATGCCACACGATCTTGCCTGAGCGAACCTGGTCCGTCCTGAGAGTCTTGAGAGTAATCACATTCGAAGACGCTCGCGTGTCGATGAGGGCCCTCTTGAACTCTGAATCCTTGATGCGTGCAGTAACGTGTAGGGCCTGTTGTGACCTTCTTATAGTTGATTGCAGCAAAACGTCTCTGCCCGCTGATTCTTCGAGAGGTGTAAAAGTTCGCATAAACTTTCCACTAGAGAAACCGCTTCCTGAACACCGGCCTCTGGCTCATAGTGAGACTATTGACTTGAGGAGGATCGTTGCGAGGATCAGTCCCCAGTGTACGAATCTCCATGACAGGATCGTTCATATCTGATGTCGCTTCTTTGATCAGGTCCATGTAGGTCCGTGCCGCTGAAGTACCTTCTCCGGGTGCGTTGAATGCGTTCCTTGTTGGCTCCATGGGATGTCGTGGCTCTTGTGGTAATCGATCAGTTAATTCTTTAAGAAAAGTGAGTACCTCATTCTGAGTTGCAGCCATATCCGTTTGACTCTTAGCAAGGACTTCTTGCCTCTCCATCAAATCTGCGATGGTAATGGGAGATGGTCCTCCTCTTGCTCCTCGTCCTGATGAAGGGGTGGCAGTTGCTCTGGTGACGACTGGAGGCATTACACTTGAAGAGATGCCACGGTTTGCGGCTGCTCTGGCTCTGGTAATAGGAGGTGTCACGCCCAATGGAATATCTCCTCTGCTCCGCTGGTGCTGGTAGTATAGGAAGTAATTCCACGAGATACGTTGATGGTATTGACTGGCTGCACGGTGACACCACTGATTGGGATATCAACACCGAGAGTGTTGTCAGCGCTAGTCCCGTCAGGATTGGTTGCTGATCCAGACCTAAGATCAACCATTTCGAAACTGATAAGATTGAATTGGATTTGAAAATTGATTTTGCAACCGAGAGATTAATCTCCCACTGTGGTCGCCAATTGTTTATGGGTGAAAACTATTCCTGCCGAATTTGGTAATTCGGGGTGTGTGGATGAGGAATGAATCTAAACCCTAAACAAATGCACTGCACGGGAGTGCTTTGTGATTCGAGAAATCAATCTGTACAATTCTGGCCTAAACCAAGAAATGGCCGTTCCAGACTTTCTTCGGTCACAAAGTGAAGGAGATGGGGTTGATCTTAGGGAGGGAAGCGAAGAAGGTGTTGAGATTGTGAAGGTGTTGGCTATGTACGACTTGTATCAGAAAGCTGAACTGGCTTGCAGAATGTAAGCTATCAGTTCCGGTGTTTGAATATGGTTGTATCAACACTTGCTTCTGTTGTCTTGTCCTGTTTGAAAATAGGGAGGAGAACCTATTTATACAAGTCATTGATCTTTACTCACGTATCTCGTGGGAAGTGGAGAAAGTGGAGTGATGGAGTAGTGGAGTTGCGGGTGTTAGTGTTACGCGATCAGTCTTACCCACTTCTTCCATCATCACTAACCGTCCATGACTTCCTGACACGTTCTTGTGATGGCGCGTTGTGCGCTGCACGCTGTAAACCGCCAGACCAATACCCCAATATGTATCCCCTAGTTTGTGACATGATTGATGTATCGAGTGTGTGGATCGTGGGACCCACATTTCTTTGGAATTTGATACTAGTACAATATCACGTGAATTCTATGCATGTAATGCATCGAATATATTCAGCATGTATGAAGCATCGTTGTTTTAAGGCTTAATGGAGTAAATCACGATTAAGCGTCTTAAAATAGATGCGTGTCTATCCATCTTCAAGTGATCGTTTGGGGTTGTACAGGTAAGTCCTGACTTGACCGATCACTTGGTGTGGTACAGTGGCGGATGGTAATCACCACAACACCTCATTGACCAGTTAACTCCTGACCAGGGTTGTATAACCAAGCAGGTGAAGTTGAACGGACGAGATGATCTTTGAGACACTCATCTGCGACCGTTAGTGGAATTAGGGTTTATAAAGAGGTGCGCAAGCATCACTCTTCAGCTTGGTCGAAACCAAGCTTGGGATGCAGTTTTGACCGGGCCGATCGTGCATGCGTGTAGACGGCATGCCGGTGTAGGTGTCCATACCTCATTGTCTCGTGAAAGTGTGATCTAAGACACTCAGTTTGTCCGGCGAAGTTGAGTGGTTGATATCAATTTGCGACAGAAATCCGGTGCCGCAAAAGCCGCGCGTCATGCCAACTTCGGGCGCGCGTTTCGAGACTACCAAGCTTGGTTGGTCTTGGCCGATTAGTTTGGTATACATACGGCGGGCTGGCGTACACGTCCATACCTTAATACCCCATAAAAATGTGATCTGAGCCACTCAATTTGTCAGGCAAAGTTGAGTGGTCGAGATTAGTTTGCAATTGGAAGGTGTGACCACGCCTAGTTTGGGCGTGCGAATCGAGACGACCAGGCATGGTATGCCTTGGCCGATCGGGTGTGGAGATATATGGGACCACAATGATTGTTTTGATACTTACTGGACCTGCTTAATCGACTCCTAGACTCTTCGTT
The DNA here is from genome assembly GCF_003573695.1 of Papaver somniferum. NCBI lineage: Eukaryota > Viridiplantae > Streptophyta > Magnoliopsida > Ranunculales > Papaveraceae > Papaver > Papaver somniferum. The sequence continues at coordinate 118,288,338 of NC_039362.1, forward strand.
CGATCAGGTGAAAGTGGACGCTCGTGATCGAAAACCCTAATTAGGGTTTTGCCAGCCGTGCGTCATGCCTTGTTTGGGCGCACGAATTGGGACGACCATCCATGTTTGGTCCTGACCGATCGGTCATGTATGTAGGAGGGCCCTGTGTTGACATGCTCTGGTCCCTTTGAATCTACATCTACACCCTCCATCTATGCCTGCGAAGATGGATGGTTGAGACTGATTTGCGACACATGTAATGTGCTGCAATCCCTAATTTAGGGTTTCTCGTCCACGCTGCTTTGGCTGGACGAATTAGCAAACCATGCTACCCTTTTGGGGAGGCCGACCATGCGGGGTCCACATTGGTCCGGTGTTGAACATTCCAATACCTGCTTGAGGGTTATGGATTCGATCTGAGCCATCCAATCATGCTGGTGAAGTTGGATGGTCGTGATCGTTTCTGAGACTGATATGGACAGTACAGATTCTCAATCGGGCTAGTATAACACTCCGAGAGTTATAGCCTGTACGGGTATTTCGTACATGCTTCATTATTAATGTTGAGAGCAACACTCAGTCGTCATGCCACACCAATGATAAGAGTGGAGCAGTACAGGAAATACAAGGTTGGTCATACATTAATAATGTTATAAATTTACAAGGTATATGGGATTGTTGCTACATGCTCCATTTTTTAGTAAAGTGGAGAAGTATTCATCACTTATCAGTGGCTCTATCCTTTGGAGGATGTCAGCGCATAATTTTGGCTTTTACAATTTTACCCCTGACCTAAATCCACCATCAACAATCACATTCGAAGACGCTCCTGTGTCGATGAGGGCCCTCCTGAACTCTGAATCCTTGATGCGTGCAGTAACATGTAGGGCCCGGTTGTGACCTTCTTCCGCCATCATGTCGTCCTACGTGAATGTAACATTATTCACAGATGTTTCTGATGCGTTCAAGACTTCTGGACGTGAAGGAGCCAGGTGCACGTCCAGGGCTATCTGGTTAATTGCAGCAAAGGTCTCCACCCGCTGATTCTTTGAGAGGTGTAAAAGTTCACACAAACTTTCTACTAGAGAAGCCGCTTCCTGATCCACTGGCCTCCGGTACGTAGTGAAGCTGTTGATTTGAGAGGGACCAGTCCCCGGCGTAGAAGTCTCCGAACCGCTCATCTCCGATGTTATTTTGACAAGGAGATCGGCCGTTTATTGCTTCTTTGATTAGCTCCATGTTCTTTGTGTGAATCTCCTGCACCCGTGCTAGCTCACTTAATGTTGGAAGTCTCCTGATTATACCGTTAGATACGTCGTTGGGAGGAGGGGTATCTCCGTTGGAGGAATCATCAGGATTTCATGTTGTTGAGGCAGTCCTAAGACCAACCATATTGAAATCAATCGAATGGGATTGGCTATTGAAGAAATTGACTTCACAACCGAGAGATTAATCTCCCACTGTGGTCGCCAATTATTTCTGGGTGAAAACTGTTTCTGCGGTTTTTGGTAAATTTGGGTGTGTGGATGAGAAACGAATTTAAACCCTAAACAAATACACTGCACGGGAGTACTTTTGATTCGAGAGATCAATCTATACAATTCTGTCCTAAACCAAGAAATGGCCGTTCCAGACTTGCTTCGGTCACAAAGTGAAGGAGATGGGGTTGATCTTAGGGAGGGAGGCGAAGAAGGTGTTGAGATTGTGAAGGTGTTGGCTGTTTATGACTTGTATCAGAATACCGAACTGGATTGCAATAATGTAAGAAAAGCTCTGTGTGTTTGAATACGTTATATCAACACTTGGTTTTTGTCTTGTCTGTCGTGGAAATAGGGAGGAGAACCTATTTATACAAGTCATAAAGCACACCCCTCGTCTCGTAGGAAGTGGAGGAAGGTGAGTGATGGAGTAGTGGGGTCGTGCTGGTGATTATCACACGATCAGGTCTAAGCCCACTTATCCCATCATTACTAACCGTCCATGTATTCCTGACACGTTCTTGTGATGGCGCGTTGCGCGCTGCACGCTGTAAACCACCAGACCAATACCCCAGTAAGTATCCCCCAGTTTGTGACATGCTTGATGTCTCGATTGTGCGGATCGTGGGACCCACAGAAGGTAGCATACGATGCTAGATTAAATAACTAAGTTATTTGGGAAATCGATATTTATAAAATATCGTGTGTATTCTATGCATGTAATACATCGAATATATTCAGCATGTATGAAGCATCGCTATTTTAAGGCTTAACGGAGTAAGTCACGATCAAGTGTCTTAAAATAGCATCACGTCCAACCATCTTCAAGTGATCGTTTGGAGACTGCATGGGCGAGCCTTGCTTTGGCCGATCACTCTATGTGGAAGAGCGGCGAACGATGATCATGGGGATGCTTCTTTGGTCGTTTAACTCCTAGCCAGGGTTGCCTAACCAAGCTGGTAGAGTTGGACGGACGAGATGATATATGACGCTCATCTACGACCGTTGATGAAGTTGTAGGGTTTTGAAGAGGTGCGCAAGCATCACTCTTCAGCTTGGTCGAATCTAAGCATGGGAGACGTTTTTGGCAGGACCGACCGGACATGCGTGTAGACAGCTTTCCGATGTACACTTCCGTACCTCACTGTCCTATGAATATGTGATCTAAGCAACTCAATTTTTCCGGCAAAGTTGAGTGGTTGAGATCGGTTTGCGGCAGAAATCCGTTGCCGCAAAAGATTTAGAAGCCGCGCGACATGCCTACTTCGGGTGCGCGTTTCGAGACGTTCATCCATGATTGGCCTTGGTCGATCGGTCATGCGTGTAGATGGGTCCACGGTGATCATTTTGACATGCTCGGGACCTTTTAAGTCTACATCTACACCCTCCATCCATGCTTGCGAAGATGGACTCTCGTGATCAATTAGCGACACATGTAACATGCCGCAAACCCTAATTAGGGTTTTGGATCGGTCGTGTGTACACGACTTCAACCTAACGGTTTGGCAAGCTATACTCCTCCTTTGGAGAGGCAGACCAAGGGGGCCCATATTGAGCCGGTGGTGAGCATGTGTGTACTTGTCCCACGGTCATGGGCCTTATCTAAGCCATCCAAACATGCCGGTGAAGTTGGATGGTTGTGATCAATTTAAGATACTAGTGGACTTTCCTGTGAACCTTAAAGCATCACGCCGGCCGAACTTCAAGCAAGCGTTTGCTCCTCCCTGGCTAGGTCGTGAGAAGGTCGGTCAAGTAAGTAGAAAGGGAGCCCGCCGGTGTGCAGGACAACGTTTGTCCAACCGGTCATGGGACGATCTATGTCGTCCAACCATGCGGGCGAAGTTGGACGGCCGCGATCTGTTTTGAGACCGACATTGGAAGTCTTGTGCGTACAAGCTTTTCCAATCTGCTCCACACCAGCCCAACCATCCTACTTTAGGCTGGCGTTCGGTGGTTGTTTGGGAGGCGTGGTATGTATTCGACCGACCAGGGAAAAAACGGGCCCGCTGGTGGTCATCAAGGTGGTAGACTTCTTCTGCTGAGGATCGTCTAGGCTGGTTAAATCATGCGGACAACTTGCATGGTCGTGATTGTTTCTGAGACTGACATGGACATCCCAGATGCTCAATCGGGATAGTATAACACACCGAGAGTTGTGGCCTATACGGGTATTTCGTGCATGCCTCGTATTGACACTTGGAGATTCGTGTTACTCTGTTGAGAGCAACACTCAGTCGTTTTGCCGCACCAATAATGAGAGTTCTGCGGGAACAACACAGGAAATACAAGGCTAATTCGCGCATTAATTAATAATGTTATAAATTCGCAGGGTATATGGAATTGTTGCTACATGCTCCAACTTGGATGAATTTTGTGTATTTAATTCACAGAATACTGGGGATTGTTGCCACATGCTCCATTCTAGGTGAATTAGTAAAGTGAAGAAGTATTCATCACTTATCAGTGGCTTTATCCTTTGCAGGATGTCAGCGCATAAATTTGGTTTTACAATTTTTGCTCTAAACTAAAATCCACCATCAACACCTTCTTAGCAGGCTCGGTAAGCTTAACACCATACTTTGGCCAAGGAATCGCTTTTCCAAGAGTTTTCCCTAATGTTTCCATACCATCAAATCGTACGGGTAGACATAAATTCGGTTTTATTACTTCCTCAATCAGGATTTTGTGGCAATCAACTTCCACCCCATCCTTTCCATGTAATTGTTGTTTTCCTGCTAACAGAAAAGCTCTACCTCTAGCAAGGACATTCGCCTTAGACAGCTCATCAAAAATGTAGCACCTTCTACTCAACAGAAATATATGGCATATGAACATCTTCAAGCGAAAACTTCAAAGAAAATTTGAGATTTAAAATGCATGTAAAAATAAAACAGATACCAGATGAACTGCTGCAGTTGTAGTGATCTCAGATTTGCTCCGATTAGATGTAGCTTTTGATGTCACATCCAGAGTATGTTTCCCCGAATTTTGTTGAGTTACCTGCAGCAGTAGAGTAATATTCCATATTCGGGTAACAAATATACCAAATTCTACTGTGAATGCGAAGAAACTGATGAATTGAATAGGTAGAAAATATACAAGGTTCTCTAAAATACACCCTAGCGTCCGTGATTCATATATTTGATAGCATATTTCAGACTCATATGGTATTAAGATCATGTAACTGGTTTAAAACACATACCTTCAGAACTTTTTCAGATATTGCGATACGAGATTGGCTTACGTTGAGTAGATCCGGTGATTTCACATCCTCAGAATGTTTTGGTTGACTTACTGCATCAGAAAATTGAAATGAAAGTTGTACCTTCTTTTTGTAGTGAAACCATTTAAGCAAAATGCACAACTGACTCACAATCAAATAGCTAACCACATATCTCGTTCTGTAAGGTTCTCTAAAATATACACTAACGTCCGTGATTCATATAGCTGATAACATATTCGTCTCTTATATCAAACAAGATATATATATAAAACTGGTTTGTGTAAAAACATATCCAATGAGTTAATAAAGAAAACAAGCATAGCAACCAACCTTTTGATCCAAGATGGTTTGATTTGATGGCCAACTAATTTCAGCATCACCAACATATTTTAAAGTTTTTATCCCAGAAGATGTGTCAAAGGGTAATTTGATGGTTTCATTCAGTACTTCACTAACCAGGACGCTATAGCATGTAACCTCACCCGTCATTCTTGACTTCATTTTATAAGATACCTTCTTTGAATAGTAAGCTCTACCAATGGCAACAATGTTGTCCTTTTCTCCAAACCAAAGTTTGCATCATATGCCCTGCAGAAACACAAGGCGCATGAGAGATAGTAAATGGAAGATTAAAAATTTAAATGCGCTGGAAAACCATACATCAATGGTAACCTTTTCAGATGTCACATTCTGAGATTCCCCGGTGGATGGAGGAGACAAAGACTTCTTTTTTGATACTAAAGATGTCGGGGATTCAGTAGAAACGGTCGGTGTATTAGTACCAGGAGAGTCCCGGCCGCTTCGCGGACCCTTTGATGCTTTCAGATGACTTCTGCGGACCGAATTTCCCATGTTTTTTTTGGAAGTTGCTTAACTGATTCTGGACCTATGTTATTCTTAGATCGATTGGAGGCGTTGCTAGGTCCTGCATCCTGTGACTATAGTTGAACACATTGTTTGAAAAACTCAGATACTGTCTGCCATTTTTAAAAAAAAAAAATAAACAATCTAATCAAAACTCAGTTCACTTACCTCTCCTCCAGACTTGCTGATACTGTTGCCCACAATTTTTGCAATGTCGTGACCTTGAGATAACAAGTTATCTGTTAATATATGATACACATTTTTAGTAGACTCTAATTCTTTCTCCTTAACTTTCAGCTTTTCACGCAGTTCATCATTCTCTTTCGAGTGTCTTGGTTTTCTTCCATTTGGAAAGTAAAGGGTTGTCGTCACTCCAAAGCCAGCCCCTTTGACACGTCCACCCTTATTCGAGCCGATCACAACTGTTAGGGCATCCTCGTTCTGACCAACCGTTAGAGTTCCCTCTCGAATCATCTTCCGATTCTCTTCATGTTCAAATAATGTGTTAAATTCTGATTTAAACCTTGCGCACTTACTTTGGTTAAAAACATGAGGACTGTAAAGTTTATATTTTCTCACAACTTCAGTTGTCTTCTCCCTGAAAAATTCGTATGGCACAATTCCGTGTTTGTTTTCGCGTGCTTTATCCCACATGAAGCACCGGTCTTCAAGATCTTCTTCGGCAACCTTTCCCTCTTTGACCTAGTAGTTACCAGAAACAAGTAAGGATTTACGTCCGCACATATATTAACTGTGTAAAACAGAAAACCTATTCCAAAGCATCTAATGTGACAAAATTACAGATTGGTGTAAGAGGACACATCCCTATACCGTTATAAGTTTCTGCATATATGAGACACGCACCACGACATACAAAACAGAAGTATCTGATATGCCCGGTTTTACAATGCAGTGTATAATAAATAAGACAACAAACTTACTAATTTTAGTTTTAATCCCGAGTATCCTCCTCGTCCCGTCCGATGTGGGAACTTGGATTGTGATATTGCCTCTTTTCCCTTCTCCGAACTTTTCTTGCAGAGGAAATAAAAATAATTTCATTAGTATGCTGGGATAGACAATAAGAACGAAACACAAATTAGAAAAAGCAATGTGTATTCCATACCTTAAATATAGGCGATTCTAGTATATAATTAAGGTAATTTTCCCAGTCTTCTTGGTCCATTACCGTTTCATACTTTTTGGGGAAAGTTTTTAGTTTGTCCGGTCTTTCCAAGAAGGGTTTTACATGATTCTTGTACAATTTCCTTCTGAAGTCCCGCAGCTGAACAGGTAGACGCTTCATGACCACTCGCTTATAATGATGGGGCACCTCATAATAAAGTTGCAATAACAACTAATGTATGTTCATCACAGACTCACAGTTAGACAACAAAAACGACGAATTGATAACCGCATATGCATACCAGAATTTTCTCCCACATATTTTGTTTTGTTGTTGCATGGACTTCCTTCCAACATAAATGTTTTATGCCAACCATATCATGGGACAAATAGCCTAGGTAACTACTGAATTCAGTTCTATGGCCACCAATAGGCCGGAACATTTTGTCAAATTTAATATCCCTTCTTTTGGCTTCTTTATTCGAGAAGTCTTTATGCAGCTTCAACATTCTTGTCATGCCCCTCTCTTTTCTGATCTCTTCTGTAGAGTCTTCCTGTTGTGGCTGCTTTTCTGCTTCTGGAGCATTTTCCAATTCTTTTTCTTCTAACACTTCGAGATCATCATTTTCAGAATCGTCTGACTCTGGAAATAACTGAGGCAACATGTGAAACCATGTGATGTTTAAGTAGAAACAAGTAAGTACAAGATTTCTAACATTACCTGTTAATTCTTCAAATTTATCAGTGGGGAGTATATCTTCACCATCATCGTCATCTGATTGTACAATGTCATCATGACTATCATCTAACTCCATCGTTTATTTATCAGAATCCCCCTCATCATCCCACTGGTCCTCCTCTGGGGACACGTTGTAATCATCATCTTCTCCCATGACAAAAGTTGTGTAGGTACGTGCATCTCAGTTAGGAATTTGAGCTTATTCTGGAAAATATTAGCTAAACCTAACAGGATAGGCAACATGTGTTACACCTATTTTCTATTATATGAAAAGAAAACAAACATGAACACATTCATGCATGTAACTTGAGGCTAAAAAATCACTGCAACACACAAAATCTCCTCATGATTATTGTGTTATCCACAAAGCGAAAGGTACCGGCTAAACGGTCTTATATAAATTTTTGTTACAAAAGCCAAGAGCACTAAAGCACCACATAATGATTATCCATTTTTAGCTTGAAGATGATAGTCAAATTGGCCAACCAGCAACATGGTATTATTAAAGGTAGCAACTTATGATGCAGACGTTACATGCTCGCCAAGTAACAGAGACTCAAATGATTAAATCTTGAGAAGCCTTGTATATATATATGATTGACACAACATCGTCGATCAAAACAGAGTTATTAACTCTCAATCAAAATCCAACCCAAACAATAACAAAAACTCTAGAAAATAATTAGCATCGTTAAGTTTTTTTTTTTTAATTTTGTAAAACCTAACTAACTAGTAAAGCCTAACTAAGTAACATGAAAGAAAGATCCTTACCTAAATCTTATAATAGTTCATGCATGTAACTTAAGCCTAAAACATTATTGTTATAACAAAATGAAATCACATCTCATCGTACAACCCGTGATTGTCATTAACTTGTTCTTTGATACAGCCGAATAAAAACCCTAATCATGCTTTAACTAGTAAACCTATAAGATCTAACATCTGATTCCATGAGATCAAACAAAAAATCTAACATAAATTTAATATTCATTCGATAATGGGTTGTATAAATATTTCCAGCAACAAAGATTGAGTTTAAAGAGGTAGATTCCTTGTAAAGATTAGAGATAGTAATAGAATAAAAACCCTAATCATGCTTTAACTAGTAAACCTATAAGAAGTAATAGAATAAAAATCCTAATCATGCTTTAACTAGTACACCTATAAGATCTAACATCTGATTCCATGAGATCGAACAAAAAATCTAACATCAATTTAATATTCATTCGACAATGGGTTCTAGAAATAATACCAACAACAAAAATCGAGTCCGAAGAGGTAGGTTCCTTGTAAAGATTAGAGATAGTAATAGAATTATGATTTCATAGAGAGAATGAATCGAGTAATAAAAACTGAAAAAGTAGATCGAACTCATCTTTCTTTTTCTTTTTGGAATTTAACCAAACTATCAGGCGGGAATTGATTTTCCTTTTGAAATCATCCCGCCCAGTAAAATTCATCTTCATCACCCGCCAAACAAAAGATTTTTGGTGTTTTTCTTTTTTTATTTCCAAATTTTTGATGTGTAACCAATATGGTTAGTTTCCTTATTTTATGAGAAAATATATCGTAGACAGTTATGATAAAATTGTTTCCCAAAATTTTCGAAATTTGTTTTCCTATCTCTAACCAACTCGAGAAGAGGCTATAGAAAAAAATTACTTTTCTATTTCGGATAATATTTTCCTTAATAATTTTAAGCTGGGTTGTCTCCTGTATTATTATTGGTTTATGGAGGAAATGTATGAATTATTAGTGGCACCTATGTAGGAAACGTATTATTCTAATCATACAGTAAGCTACTAAAGATAAATAAACTAAACCCATTCATTTTCATGTTCATCATTTCCAGAAAACATAAAAGTTCAGCGTGAATCATTCATCACATATGTGTCAACCTATCTATTAGCGTAAAAATCCTGCATCTAGTGCAGTACTTAAAAAATAAATAGAACCACCACTGAAAACAAAATGGTCAGACGAAATGCTTTATATTTAAAAATATGTAAACTAAAAGTTCACACATCAAAAATCCTGTTTAAAAAGCAAAGAACTTGTTAGATGAGTCTGGTTCTTTGTCAGATTAGTCTGGTTCCTCATTCTCATCCAAATCCATGCAAAGATCATTATCATTAACATCGTCGTATAGCAGTACTTTACTTCCAATAGCACTTTACTTGTTCAAACTCGTATTTTTGTTAAAAGTATTGGAAAGGAGATAATAAGATCAGACCTAACGTGATAAATTGAATTTTATTGTTTACAGGGGGGGACAACTGTATTTTTCTACATTTCCTCCGTTCTTTCAGCTAATTATATTCATTTTTCCAAAAGAATGCACACCTCATAAATAAATAAATTTGCAAGAGTATATTGCATTCTGTAAAGTCTTTGAACTTGTAAATAATTATCTGATTTATTCCATGATTCCAATACCTAAGCAATAAAAGAATTCATAAACATCACCTTCTTCTAGATGGACAAAATTAGCAAACGAAACAAGAAATGAAAACAACTTTCAAAGCGTCCACAAAAAGAAAAAAAAACATATCAAATGAACCATCCCCCATCTTCAAACAATTATTCTCACAATGCTGAGGTGAACGTGATCACTCCAACCAACAGGCTTGGGCGCCTTGTCATCCTCAGATTTGCCATTTTCTGCTTCCGCTTCATCAGGCTCCACATGCTTGTTAGGATCATGCTTGTTAACTTTTGGATCGTCTGCCATATCCGGAACATCGCGATCTTCATCAATAATTTCAATAATAGAAGCAGGAACATCATCATTCACAGTAGGAAAATCAGCATAAGCAGGAACATCAGCATTCTCAACACTACCATATTGGTTACACACCAGGAATAACATCATCATAAATAGGAACATCATCATTGTCAACACTACTGACAACAGAACTAATTACAGCGTTGAGAGAAACACCAGGAACAGTAGTTACTCCATCCACAGTAATGATAATCCTCAATTTACGATGACCAGCCATCAGTCAAGGACATTTTTGGATCATTTCTTCAGTTTCATCTCTACAATCTCTCTTAGCAGAACTCATTTTCCTCTTAATACTCTATGTTAATTTTTTTCTATGCTTGGTGGAATTTATATATATTTGTAAGGAAAACCCTAATTTTTTAGGTTTTCCATCGTTATCTTAAATCACCTATTCTTTGGTATTTACACCGAATATTGTAGCAGTATAATGAGATGTGGAATGATTATTTACATGTTTATTTAATTTCCTTTTTAATCTAATATACATTACGAACATAACAAACTAAAATAAATCACGATCTCATGAGTTATGGAATGAATATTTTCATATTTATCTAATTTCCTTTTTAATTTAATATACGCGATCTCTTGGGAAATACCCAAATAATTTTTCCACTTTTCAATTACCTAGGTCGGTTGGAGTGGCCCGACCGGCTGAACCATAGGTGTAACGCAAAAAAAGGAAAAAAACCAAAGGTTGGCTAGTTAAACAATGACCCAAACTAATTAAAGTGTACATTTCATACATAGAAAATAATCTAAACATTAAAAAAAAAAAAAACTACAAGAGAAATAAAAGCTACATAGATAACCCAAGGAATAAATTGTACATAGAAAAAAATCCAAATACCAAAAAAAAAAACAACACAATTACAAGAAAAAAATATAAAGCTACATAGATAATCCAAGGAATGTGTTAGTGGCATGGACATCATGAGTACATGTTTCCGATTGTCCACCAAAATTCTTCAACGAGACAACGCTCCTCATATGAGGAATAATTGCAACCCTGCTTGTTTCCCACAATAGTTTCCCCCAAATTTCCGTCCAAGTTCTGGTGAGTGCATTGTAACGCAATAAACGCCCATTCTGCCACAATAGGAGGTCCTTGTTTTTTCCAAAATCTATCGGGTAATAGGTAGTCCACCCTTCATCCTCATCCTTTTCCAAGAAAATGCTTATCTCATGATTCCAATTCCATTCCCCGCCAGGTGCCCATGCATGAATATTTGTTTTTGAAATGGGTTCCCAGAAATCTATCCTGGACCGATTAATCCCTCATCGTCAGTACATGTTTCCAATTGTCCTCCAAAATTCCTCAACGAGACGGCGCTCATCATGTGAGGAATAACTCTAACCCTTACCGGCCACCTTGTCTCCCCAATTTCTGTCAAAGTTCTGGTGAGATCATTATAACGCATTAAACACTGGTAGTTTTGCAATAGGATGTCGTTGTTATTTCCCAAGGCTATCAACTTATAATGCGGCCCACATGGATTCAAAGGATCTTCCAAGACAATTCTCCTCTTAAGTACCCAATTCCATTCTACACCGGGTGCCCGTGCATGAATATCATTATCGGAAATGGGTGCCCAAAAATCAATCCGGAAATCATAAATATCTTGAATGTTGTAAAATAAAAGGCGAACTCCAGACAAGACCATTCCAAGTTTTGGAATACTGAAACCACCATTCGAACTACTTTGTATTCACCGGTATGTTCACAGTAGCCGAAACCCCCTACGACGTATTGTGCATATAGCCAACTAATTTGTGGCGTTGGTGTTGGATCGCATATTTGCGGCAGATGGAGGTGCTCACCCGTTGTTAGATTCATAATATAAATAGGATCTTGTATTCCGTGGTGTGAAACATAAAAACATACCAGACCATTACAAGATCCAACGATTGGGTGTGACATGTTTACATCATATGATGGGATATTCTAGGTACCATTGTTTCCAAATAACATCTGATTGAAATCTCCCATCATCGCGTAGTAATCTTCCTCCTCAATTTGTTCTTTGTAGAAGAGTTGTGTAACATTTTCTTCTCCCGCTTTTTTAGTGAAACCGAAAAGGAGCCCAATTCTTTTGTCTGCAAGGACAGAGTTCCACTCTTTGCAAACACATTTGCTTTCCAAAATACTTTCTGTACTTGGGAGGAGGTGTAGTATCTCGGGAGTTAAATATGGTAATATTTCCATTACTATTACTGGTGAAATATTTCTTTTTTAAATGTAGAATCATTTAGGATTTCGTTTTTGTTGAATGCTACTAGAAGATACGAGTAAAGCTTATATACACATCCAATGGATTCAATATGTGTCCCCACACAACACACCTGTTGGAATTTTCACATCTTTTGGGGGTTTCAAAATCTATCACGTCTTTTGGGGTTTCAAAATCTATTCGGTTAAAGGGGTGTTAACCATTACACCGTTTGGTCAATCGTCGCATCCTTAATCAGCCTGCGTTCTTTAAAAATTCATGATCCAAACAAGAAACAGATATTTTCACGTGTTTGTGTGAGATTTATTCCAGTTTATCAACATTCTATTTATGTGTCCATTGCAAATTCAAAAATTAGGGTTATGACCATAGTATATTAATCTTTTGAAGAGAAAAAAAATGATCCGAATATATATTTCTATTGCCAATCATAGCTGTAATTTATGGTGTTGACCAATATACGAAAGCCAAAAGAGAATTTGGGCATGATTATAGCGCTTGGATGGACGGAATTGTTGCGCATGGCTTTGAGTAGGTGTGAATTACCGAGGGAATTACACCAAAAATAGAAATTTGTTCAGAGAAGATTAGGCACGGCGAATTATGGAGAGAGATACTTCAGATACCTACAGATTTGGCAAGAGTGTATCCAAGGCATGCACATTAGCGAAGAGTGCATGATTATTATCTACTGTAAGATAAAGCATATACTCCATGTACGTACTCAATCAACATGGTTGTGTTTACGCAATTTTTTCGTGTTATTTTTCCGTATTTAGATAAATCATATATATATACTAAAATCAATGTGGTGTTGTACGCGTATATGAGCATATATTTATCGATATGGAAACTGTTATATTTTGTTTATTTGAGAGTGATATGCGGAATACAACTAAATTAGGTTGTTTGCACCCAGAAATATTTCCAGACACTAAACACGATGATTTTGGTGTTGTTGATAAAAACAGGGCTAATAACATGAAATAATCAGAAATGACAGACACATGGATTTAACGTGGTTCGGCATGGTTTGCCTACGTCCACGGACGAATCCCCTTGGGGAGTAATATTTTATTGATATTTGTATTACCGTCTCTCCTTTTTTCTATATTGGCTATCCCCTATTTGATTTCTGCTCCTCACCCTTTATACAATTGTATACATAATTTCAATATAAACTTAAATGGCATTAACTGCTCATTCATGCCTCCCTCTTCAATTCTGCATGAAACTGCTGGAATTAATACTGCATGCCTCCATCTTCAATTCTGCATGAAACTGCTGGAATTAATACTGCAGGCCTCCATCTTCAATTCTGCATGAAACCCCATGAAACTCCCTTCTTGTTCAATTCTGCATGATGGACTGACTAGATGACAGGCATAATGGGCTAGCTGACTGGATTGACTGGATGACATGACAGGATGGGCTGGGCTGGCAGACTGGATGGAATCTGGCTGACAGCATATCTGGCAACCTGGCTGGAAACTGGTTGGTGGCACAACTGGAAACATGGATGGAAACTGCATGGCAGCACCATCGGCAACACGACCTTGACATTGGCTGATGGTTGAATTGGACCGTTGACCATGCGTTGACTTTGACCACTAACCATGTGTTGACTTTGACCATTGACCATGTGTTGACTTTGACCATTGACCGGTCATTGAATTTATGTAATATTGGGAAGGCTGGTGGGCTGCTTTGGTTGACTGGTTAGCGGGCTTGGATGAGGGCCAAAAGATGATTCAAGTACCAATTTGTCACATTATGTGGCATTTTTACTTATGGTACAAACATAGGTAATTGGAGATAATGCTCCTAACCTTAAAAAAATTAGGGTTTTTCTAATACATATATATTATTAAAGAGGTCGTACAAACCACACCAGCATAAAAGATATATTGATATATTAGAGGAAGAAAATGAGTTCCAGTAAGAACAATACCGAGAGGAAAACAATTCCAAGGATAGTAATGGTTGTATCTTGAAAGCTAAGGATCACCATAACTATTGATGGTGTGTGTAAGGTTCCTGGCATGCCCCTGTTAGATGAAGTTCAAGCTCATGTTGACAATCTTACTATTCCCGCTTCTGCTTCTGTTGAAATGGATGGTGTCCATGCTCCCATTCCTTCGAATGAGCCTGTTGGTGAAACTGTGTCTGACACACCAGAAATACCCAAGGAGACACCTCTAGATCAAAAGGTACTTGAAGTTCCAGCACAGCCTGCTAACGATGCAACACGAGTACCAAATGCGATGGTTTTAGTTGAGCAGATTATCAAAGAAACTTTCGAATAATGTGGTTTTTGTTTTTAGAAATTGTTTATCTTGATTATTTATTTTTTTAAAAGTTGAGGATGTTGGTATTATTTTGCTTCGTTTAGTTTTATAAAAATATTGGTTCTTTAAATTCTTTGCTTGATATTTGTTTGTTAATCGATCAATTTTAATTAACTCGTTGAGTCAACACAATTCAGTTTTCCATAATATACCTTATAACATAAGCCCTTATGATAGTTATCATATTTTAATTTTAATTTAGACACGACCAAATGGAAGAAATATAGCAATAATTTATGGAAAGACTGGACCACAAGGGATCTTGGCAATGCCAAATTTGGGTCAAGCCAAAAAAATGTGACAGAAATTTTAGAAACAAAAAATAATCTTCTCTATATTATTTGGCAAAACAGAAGAAGAGGAGTATTGAAGAGATCTATCTTTTCTTTTGCATGTACCCGAGAAAGCAACAAGATACTCATTATGGATACCTAGATCTTCTTCTTTTTCATGCGCACAAAAAATAAGATACTCATTGTGATTGCGTAGATCAGTGGAAGTGAAATATGAGAAACTGAAGGCTAATGATGATAATATGAGAAACTGAAGCCTAATGATGATTGACAAAAGCAATAGCGTGGTGATTGACAGAATACTGCTTTTGAAGGAGAGAATACTCGAGAAGGTTTGATAACACCCATAACCCTATCAGTAACCCTGTTAAGAGAAACAATCAACCACATTTATCTAAGGTAATATATATATATTTCCAAATAATATAGTCCCAAGTTTTACCAAAAATAAAATGTTAACAAATTTAAAAAAAAAAAAGAAAAAAGGAAAATGTTTTATTACACAATTAATTTAAAGAAAAAAGGCTTCATTGCTCTGATCAAAGATACTAATACATTTAAGAATAATACTTATTTAGGTAAGTCAAGAGTGTGAGAACTGAGAAGCATGTAGTTAGGTTGTTTTCTTTCTCTGCTTTATATCTTGTTACCAAAAAAAAGTAAATTAAGAAATAAGTGTGGATATACCAACTTTTATTGTTTTTGATAAGACCAAAAGTTATCAGATCTTGTGGGGTATACAATACAGGCTCTTGTTATAATACAGTTATACTTCTCTTTCAGTAACACATAACAAGAAGTCCCAAAGTACAACTACCATAGGAATGTACCCCTAAAATCCAAAAACCAATCATAGGAATGTTCCATATATATACTCCTAGTATTTAGTGATGAGGCTGGTATTTAGGACAGGGTCCCACTTAGAAATGATCAAAGATCAAAAAATACCACCGCAAACTGGAGTACTTATTATTGTACTATCTAATTCCTTTGTTACTAGTGCCTTGGATATAGTAGTATCTTTTCTTTACTACTTAGTCAACAACATTGCAGTATTTTACCGGAAGTGATAGACTCACCGCGGGATGGATCCCGCGGTATGTCCTGCAAGAGAGAAAATCTCAGGTTCCTTATGACCCGGCGGTTTAGCAGGAATGGGTTAAGTGTGGGACCCACCCCCTCTCTCACACACTCTCATCGGAATGGACCGTGGGATGTAAATCATTTCCGATATTTTACTCCCAATTCACATATTCTTAGAAGCAAAATAATAAATTATTAATATATTAGTAGCTAGTGCCTTGGAAGATCATAAATGCTTTTTGGTGCAATTTTTTTGATTAAAATCCCAATTCATATTCTTAGAAGCCTAGATAGCTCTTACAATTAAATTTGTATCAAAAGAACCGATCGATCAGTATTTATTTTTTAAAATACTGGCTGATAATATAGGATTTTATCATGTCTGTGCCTTTAATCTTGACGAAACATGAAATATCAATGATTCATACATATGGATATCCGATAATATCGCATTATTGGTCGTATCGGACCGATCAACCGATAATATTGGCAAGGATGTTTTGGGATGTTAGGTTATCAGGTGTAACTAGTTTATTTGATTCGTCGGCATTATGAATTCACGAACGACTATGATTGGCTTCGTCGACAAGACTCGATATCCAAGTTTTTGACCAATGTCACTCTTGGACATGGCTTATCCATCTAAACCAATTTTTATTTCGATGTCACGATCTTAGAGAGTATAGCTCAACCAAATCTAAGTTTCTGAGAGTATTTCCACCAAGATAAATTGATTGATGGTAATTTTCCATTTTTTCCGATGTCACTCTTGAACGAGCTTGTAAACCAATTTTTATTTCAATGTCACGATCTTAGCAAGTATTTATCGTCCAAATCTAAGTTTCTGGCATATCTCCACCAAGATAAATTGATTGATGGTAATTTTTCATTTTTACCGATGTCACTCTTGGACGAGCTTCTAAACCCCTGATTTTTATTTCGATATCAAGATATCTTAGCAAGTATATTTCATCCAATTCTAAGTTTTCAGAGATCACCGAGATAAATTGATTTAATTTTCTATTTTTACCGATGTCACTCATGGACGAGCTTGTAAACCAATTTATATTTCGATGTCACGATCTTAGCAAGTATAATTTATCGTCCAAATCTATTACGAGGAATATCTCCACCAAGATAAATTGATTGATGGTAATTTTTCATTTTTACCGATGTCACTCTTGAACGAGCTTGTAAACCAATTTTTATTTCGATGTCACGATCTTAGCAAGTATTTATCGTCCAAATCTAAGTTTCCGGGGAGTGTTTTCACTGAGATAAATTGATTTAATTTTCTATTTTTACCGATGTCACTCATGGACGAGCTTGTAAACCAAATTATATTTCGATGTCATGATCTATGGTAATTTTCAATTTTTACCGATGTCACTCTTGGACGAGCTTCTAAACCAATTTTTATATATTTCGATGTCACAATCTTAGCAAGAATTTTTCGTCCAAATCTAAGTTTCCGGGGAGTATTTCCACCGAGACAAATTGCTTAATGGTAATTTTCCATTTTTACCGATGTCACTCTTGGACGAGCTTGTAAACCAATTTATATTTCCTCCAAGTTAAATTCCTTGATGTTAATTTTCCACCCAATTTTTTTATTTTTATATTATACTATATTTATTTATTTTCCAAAGCTATACTTGTTCACTAGCCAAGTTATCATGCTTGTACGTGGCTAAGCTAGAGGTTGAATATTAAGGTGAAAACGTGTGTCACGGTATAAAACACGAGCAAGGGAGACTAGGCGAGTACTACTAGGCTTTTTCTCCGTCAAGTCTCTCTCTAAACTGAACCTAGGGTTTCAGTATCAAAAACTGAAAGTTTTAGAATCAAACCAGACAAAATGACTACTCTAGTTGTAACTTCCTTCCGATTTCTTCTTCTTGATGAAGGCAAAGAGATTGTTGGTTATTTTGGTTGCAAGGTTGTTCCTTTTTTTGGAGATGAAGAGGAGGATGATTATGATGTTGTTGATGATGAAGAAGAGGAGGACGATGAAGAGGATGATGAGTATGATTCTGAGGATGATGATGATGATGATTTAGATGATCCAGAACACTTCTTTTGGTTTGGGCCAGCGCTTGAGGATGAAGATGAAGACAATGTTGTTGATGATGATGATTGGCCATACAAAGATGTGGTTACGATTTTCGACAGCAGCAGTGAAGAAGAAGGGGATTCTAACTGATCTAGTCCTCTGTTTTCATGGTTCGCCATGCAAGAATGGTATTCAATCACATCTTAATCCATCATCTTTTGTTTAGTTATATATATATATATATATATATATATATATATATATCTTTTTTTTGTGTTATTAGTGTATCTTGTTTTATTATTTTTTTTGGATGTTTAATTAGTCTGTTTGTAAAGCTGCTTGGAAGTATACTTTTTGTGAATGTTTAATATTTACGGATGCAATATTTTGTTTAGATTCCAAGTGCATATGTTGTTTAATTTCTGTCCATTGTTCATCTGTTGGAGTATCAATCTTTTGACAAAACATAATGAACTAGTAACGTTTTTAAGGGGGCTTGGCTTAGAGATTTGGATCTGAAGAGATAGGGTTAACCATGATTTTGTTGTGGCTTTGCTGTTAAAGTGATAGGATCATGAATATGATAGGGACTGTATATTGAGTCTTGTATCAGAGTTGAAAAAAGTTTTATATCAGAGTTGAAAAATATAGCCAAATTTTTCATAAATTGCAATGCCAAATCTGACAAACTTAACCAAAAAAAAAATCAGAATTGGGAGCACAATTGAACACTAGGCCTTTGAGTGCCACATAATTTTGCTTACACATTAATAGAATTAACATACTAAAAATAATGTAAAAACTTGAATTTAGTCAATGCCGAGTGCTCAGCCATAAATTTGCTCGTCTTGGTGGCTTCCCATGTTCTTATTCATTAAAATCATTATCCAAATGTTCACCATAGATTTTCTCAAATGCATCCCAAGAAGAAAAACTCTTAGGAGGAGGATCATTTTCAACATGGATCATTTTTTAATATGAACCAATTCCCATTCTTCATCGACATACTCTTCTAGTATATCACCAATGCTTTCCACAAAGTCATCCCATGAAGCAAAGCCCTTAGGAGAAGGAGGATCATTATTAACAAGACCATTGGAAGGAACAACACATTTCTCATTAGAACTCATCCTCTCAATTCCTTCTTTCTTTTACTTATGAACGAGGTATCTAATTTCTTATTTCTAGGATCCAAATCTAGCTAAATATATTTTTTTTCTATACATATCTAGTATGCAAATCTAAATATAGTGGGTGGGTTATGTTTACCATGAATATAACAAACGAAAATCAAAGTGATATATGGAAAGAGCGATTTTGCGGATTTTGTGAGACCCAGCAGAAAAATATTGCACTAGGATTGTAGGATTAGACTACTGATTGTCAATTCTAATTAGACGCCTATAATCTTGCTGAAACCCTAAAGAAATCTCTAAATATCCTGGTGTGAGTGAGGAAAAACGATTTGCTGGTTTTTACGGAATTGAAGAGTCGACCATGTGGAGACTCCTTGAACCGAACGAAATGTTGAACCTCACACAGATGCACTACAAGAAGGGAGTGCTTTAAGTTCGAGAGATCAATCTGTAAGACCCCGGCCTAAACCTAGAACAATGGCCGTTCCAGAGTCAATTCGGTTACGAGAGAGGATGGGTTGATCTGTAGGAGGGAAGCTGAGAAATGCGTGAGATCAATGGTGATCTGAGATTGTAGGTGTGTTGTGAATCAGCGTGAAAATGCTCTGAATGATTGAATTTTGCTCAATTGAGAGTAATTTCTGTGAGTTCGTGTAGACGCAAGATTGTCTGTATGAACTTTGATGAGAAATTGCTCGCCTTGCGAATGTTGTTCGAGTGTTCGAAAACTTCTGTCTTTTCAACCAGGATTCAGGGACATTTTATAATGCCGGAGTTGAAAACACCATGATACCATGAAGTGTGACAGTTGCTGGAATCAGAGAATGGGAAATGGGGAAATCATGTTAAACCCAATTACTCATCGTGCGGAGACTTGGTTAACTTTCCACCCACTACTTTGCCGACTCTTCCAACTGATTGCACGACTTGCTCACATTCTCATCGTGGGTGAACATACGTGTCGTAGACCGCCATACCAAAACCCTAATTAATATCCCCTCATGTGACATGATTGAAATCTCGTGATTTTGGAGTCAGTTGCTGACTTTATGGGACGATGAGTCCATGTAGCGCTGAGTTGAACATGTGTGAGTAAATGTTTCGAAACTCATGAATTTATCGTGTCTGCTGAGACGAGGTATCATCATAACCTAAGACGAGCAAAACTGTGTTGCTAAATTGTTGAATATTGATAGTTGAACCAACATTCTCTGGTTTGAGCAAATATTGTTAGTCCGAGCGAATATTGCTAATTGATTAAATATTGCCGGTTCGAGCGAATATTGCTAGTTCGAGCAAATATTGCTAGTTTGAAAAAATATCGTTCTTTTAACGAATTGTTGGTAGCTGGACCAAGTAAAATATTAATTTAAGTTACTGACTGCTGGGTCGAGCAAAATAAATACGAATGTTAATCATGGAATCAACATAAAATTATCAGAGTGTTTGAATCAAGATATTTTGTTGAAATCAGGGAGTTTTCATGAAATCAGGAAACAAAACACCAAATAATAATAAAATAACGGGCGTGTGGGACCGGCTAGGGCATGGCCGGCCGGCTAGAGCTCGGTCCCACAAGTTTTCCTAATTTTTTAATATTTTCCATGATTTTAGAGAAAATACATGAAATTAGGTAATTTTAGGGAAAATTCATAAAATCAAGGAATTTTCATAATTTGAGAAGGAATAATAAAATAATGGGACGTGAGGTGTGGGACCGGCCACGGCCAAGCCATGACCGGCCGACCAGAGGTCCCGCGACACCTTTCCCTAATTTTATTATTTTTGATAAAATCATGTGATATAGATAAAAATACATGAAATTAGGTAATTTTCATGATTTTAGGGAAAATTCATAAAATCAAGGAATTTTCATAATTTGAGAAGAAATAATAAAATAATGGGACGTGAGGTGTGGGATCGGCCACGGCCAAGACATGGCCGGCTAGTGCTCGGTCCCGCGACACCTTTCCCTAATTTTATTATTTTTGATAAAATCATGTGATTTAGATAATTTCTTTGAAATAAAGGAAATTTGCTCGAACAAGAGGATTTTCATGAGATCGTGAAAATAGTAAAAATATGATAAAATATAAAATTGGGCGCGGGACTAGTCAAGGCATGACTGGTCGGCTGGTGAGCCTAGTCCGCTGGCGCTTTTGCTTAATATTTTATTATTATTATTTTCCCTTCCTATTTTCCATAGGTTCCTCGTTGGTTCGTATTTTTGAAATGCTCGTTCGTGCATTCAAAATGTTGGTCTGTGCATTATCTTCTAATTACACTTGCACCATTTTTGTCAGGGCTTATTCGATGCTCAGATGCCTGTTTCGTTGAATATTTATTACTAACCTGTGGAATTCTGCTGGGAAGAACCACAAATTGAAGTAACGAAATATAACGAGGAATCGTAGAGTATTGCTGGATATTCAGGCGATTAATTGACGACTCGTAGAATATTGCTGGATATTCAGACGATGGCTCGTAGAATATTGCTGGATATTCAGACGATTTAAGATAATTACTTGTTGGCTCTATACTAGAAGGGCTACAACAAAACGTGGTTTTTTCAATGAAAAATATCGTCACAAATATTTGATTTTACGTCACAAATATATGTTTGTGACGCTTTTTCGCTGTCGGTCAATGCGTTATAAAAAGAGGTGTTGCAAATAATCCGACCGACGCTAAAAGCGTCACTTATGCCAAGGGTTTTTCTCAGCACTTATTTGTGTTACAAACATGTTTTCTGCGTCACAAGTAGCTTGTGCGTCACAAATACTGTTTTTTTCAGTTATACCGAAAAACCTTTATGTGACGTTTTGTGTATGTAACAAAAACTTTTTATATATAACGTTTTAAGATGTCACAAACAATCCTTATTTTTGAGGTATCAATGCGTTATAAACTGGTGCATATGCAATGGATAAAGCCGTCATTAATATATGTTTGTGTAACGGTTCAAAATGTCACAAACAGTCCTTATTTCCAATATATTAATGCGTTAAAAAATTAGTGCATACGCAACAGATAAACCTGTCGTTAATATATGTTATTTTCAACACGTAATAATATCGTGAATAATAATTATTTTCTACGCATATATGTTATTTTCAACACGTAATAATATCGTGAATAATAATTATCTGAGGGTTGAGCAATATGAACTTGCTGGAGTGTCATATTCCTCTTGCATAGTCGGGGAAAACCTGGTTACATCCCGAAGACGTTGTCGCTCTATACTAGCAGACATGCTGTCTAGGAGCCGTCCAATCTTTCGATTCTATACAGTATGAGATGTGTCGTGGCCTCAGCTGAGAGACTACACATCTTCATCTTCCCTGAGAGACTTTCTCCATCATAGGTGGCATGAGCTTTCATGCATAGAGACGTGAGTCTCGATACTCATTCGATTGCCGGATCCGGAGTAATTACTGAAATTGCTCAGTATTCATGAGATGTGTCGTGGCCTCAGCTGAGAGACTACACATCTACATGTACTCTGAGAGACAGCCTTCTCAGTCAGAGATTTTATGGCATGAGCTTTCATGCTTTGATGAGAGACATGAGCCTCAATACTCATCCGGTTGCCGAATCTGGAGTATAGTTTTACAATTCTACCGTTTGTCAAAAATCCACCATCTACATTAAGTCCCCTGCTTACTGAGGAACATTCATGTTCCTCAGTCAGCATTGAATGGTGATTTTCCAGGTACAAACAAGAATAAGTAATTGAACTTAGTCATAAGATAAGATATTACCGGATTTCGACTGAATGAGAAAACCATGGTTTGAGCGGAAACCTCTGTGGCATATTAGAACATCATCCAATGAACATAAATTGATGTAGAACCGCTGATTCGATGGTGGAACCTTGGTTGGTTTAGGATTCACGGGTCGGGCCCAAAAGGAAATCCTTATGGAATTATAAATCTCCTTCACGTCCGAGCTCAGCAGGAGCGAAAAAAAATCCGCCGAAAATCGCAAAGAATCGACGCCGTCCGATCATCGCCGGTCAATTTCCGGCCGGCGCCGTCAGGTGCGTTAATTTTTTTTTTTTTCAAAGTTTACTGATTTCATGAGGTGTTCATGCTTCCATCATGTTAAAATTCTATACATGTGTATATGTTTATGTGAGTTTTGTAGAAAAACCCTTGTTTTATCAAACGTATGTTCGTTCGATCGTTAGTTTTGAAAACTAATAAAAATCCCTGATTTATGAGAGATTTGTTTATATATGTGGACTTAGGTCCAGTGATAAAACTTAGTGTATGAGCTTTCATGTGAACCAAGATTTTACCTTAATAGATGTGAGCTTTCACAAAACCGAAATAAACTCCGTTTTAAATGATAATGCTCATTCGAGGAAAATAGACATATATATTTTTATGTATGTAGATTTATGTCCAGTGATAAAACTTTATTTATGAGGTTTCGTGAGAATTAGTATTTTATCACAATAGGTGTGAGCTTTCACAAAACTAGCATAAACCTTCGTTTTTTTAATAAAACACTAATGCGAAGGAAAATATATATTTTTTTTAATATATATGTACCCATGACATATTTTATGTGAAACATGATGACATATTTTATTCACATGGATTTGTTCTTATTAGATAAATTCTGAAAATTTATATGAACAAATTGCATTAATTATTGATTTATAAAATCAAGACATGGGTTTTGAGTAACCTTCAAACTAGACAACTTATTTATGATGAAGTCATGTCTTATTGTAAATTTCATAGTTCAGTTGTGTGAATTTTCACATTATGAAAATTATGTATATGATTTTATGAGAAAATCATTTTCCATGAACTAATGAAGTTTTGTTCGTTATTGCAGATTTCAAAGAGTGAATTGATTTCGTGTGTTAACTCTTGTATTGCAACCACTATTGTTAGTGAAATTAAAAGAGGTAAGATTCAAGAATTACCATTTTGGGATGAATTTATCTGCATGTCGATAACTCCATGCTCCTAGTTTCAGAAAATGTCGGCTTCCAGCAGTCGTAGTTATTCCTCCGGTTCTGACGAAGATCCCAAAGCTCCCATAGCTAAGTCGAGAGCCAAGGTAATTCGCGATGAGGGAGCAAATCCCAGCGTACCCTTGAATGAGCGGAGAGTTACTTTTGACGAACTCAGGAAAAGAAAAGCCGAAGACGATGAGAAATATGCTCGTCAGCGCAAAAAGGATTGAATCCGGCGCAAAATACAGAGAGCTGAGGAAAAACACCAATTCTTGGACGGGGTACCCTCTGATTCTGATGCTGATGTTCCTGAAGAAGAAACCACTTGGGGTTTTCCTGATCAGTGTGCCAGAGAACTCGAAATTCCCATGGAGCAGATTGACACTGAAGCTGAAGCAGAAGAAGATTCAGATTCAGATGATGATTTTTATGCTCATCCAGACGTCACCAATAGTCATGACAGTGATTCCGAAGAAGAGGATTCCTAGAAGGATAGTGATGAAGACTCTGAGAATGACAGTGATGATGAATCTGACAACTCAGATGGATCTGACGAGTAGCTTTACTTTCGATCTATTTTTCTTTTTAGTATTTGAATACTCTCAATCTTCGTAGTAGATTTCTTCATTCGAACAATTTTATTGAAGTATTTAGGTCTTCCTTTCGAACGAAAGATTTTATTAACGTGAGTTCTTCTTGATTGAATTAAGCAAACCGATCCAATCTTCATGTCGAACTCATTGTAATCTCCCTTAACTCTTGTGGTTCTTCATCTTATGAAAATATCCAAACATAAGCTATATAGTACATGGGGCCGTGTGACTTTCCAATCACAATTAACCTTGGTCAGTCCCCAGTGCACTATTTTACTCCGCCTCTCCAGTTTGACCTTGTTCAAGACTTAGGGTTTCAGTAAAACTCGTAATTGAATCGGAGATAAGTGCCTGCCGTATCTTGTATATATCTTTGTAGATTTAGGGTTTATCACTTGCGCCAATATTTCCTCCATTCCTAAGTTAGTTTCATCACAGAAAAAATTTCGATCACCATACCTCTCATATCATGTCTGCTGATAATACTTCTTCTCAAAACGGACTTCAGTCAAAACATGGAGTAGAAGCGCCCATCTTGGTAAGTTGCACATCTTTCCGTCCTGTTCAGTTGAGGTTACTGATCATAGAAGATGATTTGTTGCAGGATAACTAGAAGAATCTTCTTCTCACAATTCAAGGCCCAAGCGTACTGCTAGAACTCCTGCCCGGTATAGGTCGGCTCCTGCTGAGACTGGATCATCTGTAAGCAATCTTATAATCCTTGAAATTTTACCGTGTCTAATTCAGGAAAAATTAAACACTTTCCCGTTCATCACAGACGGATGTTCGTGTCGTTGTTGATGCTAGAAGGAGTGGAAAGTCCGTGACTGTGGTCGAGGTTGAAGATAGTAGCGATCAAGCATGTGAAGATTCTGCAGAATCCGTGGAGACAGAAGACAATGTTCATGCCCGTGAATACCCGACAGCTGGGCTCTTGTTTGAAGCTCCATTGATTAACATTTTCCCAGATAATGAGGTGGTTGGTGGATTCGTCATTCCCAAGTTCCATGTAGCTCTGTATACTAAGATCTGGAAAAAGTATGGTCATATTTCCACTACAAAAGTGTGGAAAGGTTTTCTACCCACCCTCCTGACTACAGTTGCAGGGATGCTACCTATCATTGAAGAAATGAACCAAATGCACCTGCGAGACGTCAAGAATCAGGAACTACACAAGTGGGATGAGATGATTTCCAATTGCGAGATATTGCGATTCAATGTGAGTTGGCTTCGCCGTCATCTTGAGATAATTAAGATCCATAAGGCGGCGGAGGCTGCTGATGCGATTTTCATGACCACTGCTTTGTTGGAGGAGGAAAAGATACTGGCTTTGGAGTCAGCGAGGATCGAGAAGGCGGTTGAGGATTTGAAGGCAAAGACTAGGATCTTCCAGAAGAAACTCTACGGGGTTTCCTACAGGGATTATCCATTGCTGGATGGTTTGCTCTGAGTGAATATTCAGGAGAGTTGAAATGTAGGTTTCTGACAAGGTAGAATAATCTGATAGCATGAAGAGTTTTTGTTCAATTGATGAATATTTGATGAACAAATGAGCATCTTTCATGCTCTTTGAAGGAAATAGATTACATTTGAGATGTATTTGAAATAAAGGTTAATTATTTGTTGTTGATCAAGCGTAATAGGCTTTGAGCCATTTGACATTGATAACATTTCCTTCCTTTCCTCCACTGATTGCTAAAATTTTGTAGTATCCACTAGACACCGCTTTGATGATAACATACGGCCCTTCCCATTTCTGAGAGAATTTGGGAGCAGACATATCTTGTTGAATGTGCTTTGCCGTCTTTAATACCAAATCTCCTACTTGAAAAGTTCGGGGTTTTACCATTTTGTTATAAGCCATGGATATCCTATGTTTATAAGCCTCCACGTACTTTTCTACTTTATCTCTCCTTGATTCAAGCATGTCTAGTTCAGCAACTCTTGACTTGGACACTTCAGCTTCATCCCATCGTATTCCACTAGCCGCTGCAATTCTTGCTGAAGGAATTTTTATCTCGGCTGGGAGTATAGCATCATCCCCATAGACGAGCGAATGCGGTGACGTTCCAATTGAGCTTCTCGGTGCAGTTTTGTAAGCACAAAAAGCCATGGGAAGTTGCTCATGCCACGATCGTGGATTGTCATGAATTGTTCGACTGATAATCCGGATCAAAGTTTTGTTGGTACTCTCTGCTTGGCCGTTTCCTTGGGGGTAGTATGGTGTCGAGAAGATCTGTTTAATCCCGTACTCCTTGAGAAATTTCTCGACATCTTGGTTGGCTAAAGGATTCCCATTATCTGTGATGATATGTTTAGGAACGCCGAATCTACATATAACATGCTCCTTGATGAAGGCTGCAATAGTTACCCCTGTGGTACCTCTGAGTGGGATTTCTTCGACCCACTTAGTGAAATATTCAGTAGCTGTGCTGATGTATTCATGCTGCTTTGAGGATGCTGGGTTGATCTTCCCGATGATATCAAGTCCCCAGCTATAGAAGGCCATGGACTATTCACAGAGTGTAATGGAAGACAAGGGGTATGAATGAGATTACCGTGAATCTGGCATTTATGGCACTTCTGAACGTATGTGACTGCATCATCTTCCATAGTCGGCCAGTAATATTTCTCGTGGATTTGGAGAAAAAATTTCTTTTTCCCCTAATGTTCTCCTTCATGAGTTTCTTTCAGGACTGTCAGGATTTCATCTTCAACTAGGCATCTCAACAAGTCTCCTCCAAAGCTTTTGCGGTATAAGATTCCGTCAAGAAAAACAAATCTCTTAGCTCTCTGTATGAGTTTGATTGCATTTTTATTTTCTGGTGGCGATTTGTTGTCTCGAAGATATTCGATGTAAGGCTTCCTCCAGTCCCCGGTGTGAAGGAGTGTTAGCACTTCCAAATGATGAGGAGGTGTCTGATAATTAGGACAAGCTCCCTGCAAAGTCCTCGACTGTGTTTTCATGGAAGGCCAATAGTACCCGAGTCTCTGGAGTCTTCTATAAAGTTTTATTACCAGCGTCTGTCCGCACACTTCTTGATGTACACTTTCGAGTTTCTCTTTCGCTTCTTCATCACCCAGGCATCGTGATAGAGAGGCATCGGGGTTGCGATGGTATAAGGCCCCATAAATCAAGAATAAGTTCTTCAGCTCTTTAAGGCTGATTGTCCCTTCTGTAATGGAGCTGCTCAGTTCATGAATGATAGGTGCTCTCCAGTCATTTGCTTGAGCTTCTTCAGTTTGATTAAGACACGTGGATGATATAGTTCGTCTTTGCACTATGATAGATTTCTATGACCCTTCGAATTGCAACTTGGAGGCAAGGGTTGCTAAGCAATCAACATGCCTGTTGTTGATCCGTCCAGTATGGGTGATGGTCACGTCGGCAAAATGAGTCAGGAGTCGCTGTGCTTCAGCTCTGAATGGACCAAGTGTTATCTCTTTGAGAGAGTACACCCCATTCATTTGATTAACTAGCATCTTTGAATCTCCTCTGATCTCCAGATGCATTGCTCCTGCTTGTTTAGCTAAGGATAATCCTAGCAAGAAGGCTTCATACTCTGCTGAATTATTTGTACAGTGGAAATCCAGCTTGAATGAATGTGAGAATACCTCTCCTGATGGCGAGACCAAGACTATGCCTTCTCCTCCGGTATCATTACTAGGAGTGGTGGATCCATCAAAATACAACAGCCATGTTTTCTCTTTAACGACTGAGATTCCTGGCAGTTCTCCTGGTACATCATCTTGTAACGTCGCGGGGTCTTCTCCTGGGAAGGACGCCAGTAAATCTGATACTGCTTGACCTTTGATTACTTTGGGGGAAACACATACTATGTCGAATTTTGACATCTGAAGTAGCCACTTCCCAGGTCTTCCTATCAGAGAAGGTTTTGAGAGCAAAAACTTTATGGGATCAGCTTTGGATACAAGCACGACTCTGTTGGAGAGTAAATAATGCCTGAATCTTTGCATTGCATGAGCTAACTCCAGGCATGCTCTTTCAGCTTTCGGGTATCTGAGTTGAGCATCCTTCATGGTTCGGCTGTAATAGTATATCGGATGCTCGACGCCTTCTTCATCTTCCTGAGCTAATAGGGCTCCAATAGCAACGTCACTGGAGGCTGTGTATAGTATCAGCGGTCGTCCCTGCACTGGAGACCTCATGACTGCGGGTGATAAAAATATCTGTTTTATCTTCTGGAATGCTTCCTGCTGGACATCCGTCCACGTGAAACTCGTTCCCTTCTTCAGTAGAGGAGTGAATGAAGAAATAAGTTGAGCCAATCCTGGCATGAAGCGTCTGATGTAATTCACTTTACCCATGAAGATCTGTAGTTCCTTCACAGTGCGTGGAGGAGGCATGGTGGAGATGGATTTTGCTTTGTATGGGTCGACTTTGATCCCTTCGGCAGTGACCAAGAATCCCAAAAACTTTCCAGAAGAAACTCCAAAAACGCATTTTAGAGGATTCATCTTCAACTTGTATTCTCTGCATCTTTCGAAGACTTGTCTCAGAACTTCTAGATGGGATGTTCGAGCTTTCGATTTCACCACGACATCGTTAACATAATCTTCTACTTGCTTGTGCATCATATCGTGAAATATTGCTGTCATGGCTCGTTGGTAGGTGGCGCTGGCATTCTTCAACCCAAAGGGCATCACAGTGTAATGAAAATTCCCAATGGGAGTACGGAACGCGGTCTTGGCAGCATCATGTTCGAACATTTTGATTTGGTTGTACCCGCTGTAACCATCCATGAACGAGAACATATCGTGGCCGCTGGTCGCATCAACGAGCATATCAATGTTGGGTAAAGGGAAGTCATCCTTCGGGCAACATTTATTCAGGTTTCTGAAATCTACACAACATCTGATTTGACCATTTTTCTTCTTAACTGGGACGACATTAGCCATCCATGTTGGGTGTTGAATAGGCTTGATAAATTCTGCTACCAGTAATTTTTGAATTTGGGCCTTGATTTGTTCCTCGACTTCATGCCTGAACTGCCTGGGTGGTTGTTTGACAGCCTTGGAGCCAGGAATGATATGTAGACGGTGAGTGACCAATTTGTCATCCAGACCAGGCATTTCTTCATACGTCCAAGCAAATATATCCCGATACTCCTTCAGTAACTTTACCAGGCTTATACGCTCTTCCGGTGATAGCGCATAACTGATTAAGATTGGTCTTGGATCTTCCTCTGTGACGATGTTAACCGTCTCAAGATCATCAGTGGTAGAATTCGTGCCATCTTGCAAATGCTGTGGAGCTTCCTGAACTTCATCCTCAGGTGGCTGTTCATTCTGACACGATTCACCAGTGCGGGGAGACTCTTGATCAATCTCCCCTATTAATTGCTAATCTTTGCGTCGCCGATAAATGACCCTTCCTTCTGCGTCATGAGTGGTCATAAAATTGGATCCTGGGATCATAGTTTCATCTTTTCGGCGTTTGACCCGTGTAGCAGGTGACTTGACTGGTTCTGCTTCTGAAGATGGTGATGACGCCGCAGATGCCTCAATAGCCTTCCAACTTGGAAGTGGAGTAGTGTATATTTTCTTAGGAGGTTCAGGGGCGCTTCTCTGGGGCTCGATGAATTCCCAATCGTAGGACATAGCATACGGAGATGATGAAGCAGATATGCGTACGATCTTGTTATTGAGTAAAGCCTTCATGCATTGATGGTAGGTTGATGGAACCACCTTGTTGTCATGGAGCCAAGGTCGCCCAAGTATCATGTGGTAGTCAAGTTCTTGTTCGATCACGTGGAATTTCACCTTTGATTGAATTGGTCCTACCCTCAAATCTATGTACACGCGTACATAGATTTGAGGGTAGGACCAATTCAATCCATATGTGTGGCTTCGGATTCCTTCAAACCTTGTCATTAGGATGGGATGGCGAATGACTTTACCTCGCGGGAATCTGGCCATTCTAAGAGTTTTCATAGTCACAATGTTGGTGGAAGCACCGGTGTCGATGAGAGCTCTTCTAAATTTGGTACCTTTGATGAAGACAGTCACGTACAACGCGCGATTGTGCCCTTCGTCTGCCATGCGATCTTCTTCTCCAAAAGTGATGTTTTCGATTGAATGTCCAGTCATCAAAGAAACTTCTTCAACTACTGGGGTTGGTGAAGTTATTTGTACATCGGACGATATCTGGCTGAGTGCATCAAATGTGTCCGTGCATTGCTCCTTAGAGAAGTGTAGGAGTTCATATAAATTTTCGATCAAATGTGCAACTTCTTGTTCCACCGGTTCCTCATATGTGGTGAAACTGTTGGTTTGAGGAGGATTACTAGTCGAAGGATGTGGAGGTTCCACCATCTCTGCTCCTAAAATCCTCGTCACGTGTACCAGGCAAGTGAACAGGCTATGGATTTCCCTTTTCAGCCGGTCCACGTTTCTTGACAAGTCTTCTTGTCTTCGTGCCAATTCATCCAAGCTTGGGATTTCTCCATCCATCGATTCAACAGAGATAAATGGAGTTGTAAAATATGATAATTCATTGTAACCAGAATTGTTCGAAGGAGTGTGAGAGACATTACCATTCGAGAGATTGTGGTTGGGATATTGAGCTGTTGAGTCATTCCTAAGACCGACCATCCTTGTGAAATCGTGAGATTGCAACCGAGAGATTAATCTCCCACTGTGGTCGCCAATCTGTGAGTGGGGAAAAACGATTTGCTGGTTTTTACGGAATTGAAGAGTCGACCGTGTGGAGACTCCTTGAACCGAACGAAATGTTGAACCTCACACAGATGCACTGCAAGAATGGAGTGTTTTAAGTTCGAGAGATCAATCTGTAAGACCCCGGCCTAAACCAAGAACAATGGTCGTTCCAGAGTCAATTCGGTCACGAGAGAAGATGGGTTGATCTGTAGGAGGGAAGCTGAGAAATGCGTGAGATCAATGGTGATCTGAGATTGTAGGTGTGTTGTGAATTCAGCGTGAAAATGCTCTGAATGATTGAATTTTGCTCAATTGAGAGTAATTTTTGTGAGTTCGTGTAGACGCAAGATTTTCTGTATGAACTTTGATGAGAAATTGCTCGACTTGCGAATGTTGTTCGAGGGTTCGAAAACTTCTGTCTTTTCAATCAGAATTCAGAGACATTTTATAATGCCGGAGTTGAAAACACCATGATCCTATGAAGTGTGACAGTTGCTGGAATCAGAGAATGGGAAATGGGAAAATCATGTTAAAACCAATTACTCATCGTGCGGAGACTTGGTTAACTTTCCACCCACTACTTTGCTGACTCTTCCAACTGATTGCACGACTTGCTCACATTCTCATCGTGGGTGAACACACATGTCGTAGACCGCCATACCAAAACCCTAGTTAATATCCCCCCATGTGACACGATTGAAATCTCGTGATTTTGGAGTCAGTTGCTGACTTTATTGGACGATAAGTCCATGTAGCGCTGAGTTGAACATGTGTGAGTAAATGTTTCGAAACTCATGAATTTAACGTGTCTGCTGAGACGAGGTATCATCATAACCTAAGACGAGCAAAACTGTGTTGCTAAATTGTTGAATATTGATAGTTGAACCAACATTCTCTGGTTTGAGCAAATATTGCTAGTCCAAGCAAATATTGCTAGTTTGAACAAATATCGTTCTTTTAATGAATTGTTGGAAGCTGTACCAAGTAAAATATTAATTTAAGTTACTGACAGCTGGGTTGAGAAAAATAAATACGAATGTTAATCATGGAATCAACATAAAATTATCAAAGTGTTCGAATCTGCTCAGAATTACATTTCTGCAGAACTCTGGATTCAAAACCCTAATTTTACCGAGATAATAATTTATTGCAAATCACATAAGACCGGCTACATGGGATGACGGGTTCACCATATAACGCCCAGATGCTCGAATGAACAAAAATACCAAAGTCTCTTGTGGACCAGTTGGTGAAAGAATGATTAAATGTTGGTTTAATCATTTACTGAAATAAAGCTCGTGTGAGCGACAAATCATAAAACCTGGTTTTATGGAAAATATGAGGGACCGGCCAAGAGGTCATGGGACCGGCTCTTGATGGCCGTGGGACCAGTAGATGGTCATTTGAGCAAACTTCCAATTGTTTGGAAAGAGTTTGAACCTAATATGAGCAGCTGAGCAAATTAGGTTAAAATCATTAAAGCACGCGGGACCAGCTGTTTGCAAGCCTCAGGGTCACCCTTGGTCGGTCAAGGGGATGTTCCCATGTCACCATAATGTTCACGCTTCCGTCCTGAGAATTTTGATATTTTCTGGTGCACGTTTGAGCAACATTTGGAGAAAATATGCAAAATCCATGGTTTTGCTGAAACCGGCAAAAATACATGAGATGATGAAAATAATAAATAAAACAAGGAATTACAAGGTGTGGGACCGGACACGGCTAGGGAATGGTCGGCCGGCTGACACGCGGTCCCACATGCTTTTCCCAGTTTTATGTGATTTTATGTATTTTTCTCTGATTTAAGGGAAATTACATGAAACTGGAGAGTTTGGCGAAATTAGGGAACTTCCATGAGATGAGAGACATAAATTAAAATATAAAATAGGGAATGGGAGTGTGGGACCGGCAATGGCCGTGGCATGGCCGGCCGGCCAATGGGCGTGGGTCCCAAGGCACTCTTCCCAATTTTATGTAATTTTGATGATTTTAGATAATTTTCATAAAATCAAATAGATTTGTTGAAAATAAAGATATTTTGTTGAAATCAGGGAGTTTTCATGAAATCAGGAAACAAAACACCAAATAATAATAAAATAATGGGCGTGTGGGACCGGCTAGGGCATGGTCGGCCGACTAGAGCCCCGGTCCCACAAGTTTTCCTAATTTTTTAATATTTTCCATGATTTTAGAGAAAATACATGAAATTAGGTAATTTTAGGGAAAATTCATAAAATCAATGAATTTTCATAATTTGAGAAGGAATAATAAAATAATGAGACGTGAGGTGTGGGACCGGCCATGGTCAAGGCATGACCGGCCGGCCGGCGGTCCCGCGACATCTTTCCCTAATTTTATTATTTTTGATAAAATCATTTGATTTAGATAAAAATACATGAAATTAGGTAATTTTCATGATTTTAGGGAAAATTCATAAAATCAAGGAATTTTCATAATTTGAGAAGAAATAATAAAATAATGGGACGTGAGGTGTGGGACCGGCCACGGCCAAGACATGGCCGGCTGGTGCTCGGTCCCGCGACACCTTTCCCTAATTTTATTATTTTTGATAAAATCATGTGATTTAGATAATTTCTTTGAAATAAAGGAAATTTGCTCGAACAAGAGGATTTTCATGAGATCGTGAAAATAGTAAAAATATGATAAAATATAAAATTGGGCGCGGGACTAATCACGGCATGACTGGACGGCTGGTGAGCCTAGTCCGCTGGCGCTTTTGCTTAATATTTTATTATTATTATTTTCCCTTCCTATTTTGCATAGGTTCCTCGTTCGATGGTATTTTTGAAATGCTCGTTCGTGCATTCAAAATGCTGGTCTGTGCATTATCTGCTAATTACACTTGCACCATTTTTGTCAAGGCTTATTCGGTGCTCAGATGCCTGTTTCGTTGAATATTTATTACTAACCTGTGGAATTCTGCTGGGAAGAACCACAGATTGAAGTAACGAAATATAACGAGGAATCGTAGAGTATTGCTGGATATTCAGGCGATTAATTGACGACTCGTAGAATATTTCTGGATATTCAGACGATGGCTCGTAGAATATTGCTGGATATTCAGACGATTTGAGATAATTACTTGTTGGCTCTATACTAGAAGGGCTTCTTGTCTAGGAGCATTAATTATCTGAGGGTTGAGCAATATGAACTTGCTGGAGTGTCATATTCCTCTTGCATAGTCAGGGAAAACCTGGTTACATCCCGAAGACGTTGTCGCTCTATACTAGAAGACATGTTGTCTAGGAGCTGCCCAATCTTTCGATTCTTTATAGTATGAGATGTGTCGTGGCCTCAGCTGAGAGACTACACATCTTCATCTTCCCTGAGAGACTTTCTCCATCAGAGGTGGCATGAGCTTTCATGCATAGATACATGAATCTTGATACTCATCCGATTGCCGGATCCGGAGTAATTACTAAAATTTCTCATTATTCATGAGATGTGTCGTGGCCTCATCTGAGAGACTACACATCTACATGTACTCTGAGAGACAGCCTTCTCAGTCAGAGATTTTATGGCATGAGATTTCATGCATTGATGAGAGACATGAGCCTCAATACTCATCCGGTTGCCGAATCTGGAGTATAGTTTTACAATTCTACCCTTTGTCGAAAATCCACCATCTACACCTGACACGTTAAGCATTCATGTCAATGAGATAGTTCTAATTAGACGCCTATAATCTTGCTGAAACCCTAAAGAAATCTCTAAATATCCTGACACCTTAAGCATTCTTGTCAATGAGATTGTACACTTGTTAAAATTAAAATTTTACCTTCTTTATTTAACAAAATAGTCCTTCCTTATTTAATTTCACACGCAATTTTCCCTACTACATTATTACTACAATCATAATTTATTTTTGCAAAATTCATCGACACCAGTACTTATTGATCATGCACGATTTACCAGGGTTTACGCGTTTGCATATCCGGAAGAGCCAGCACCTGTTGACAGTCATTATGTGACGCTGGTGTATTGCAACATCTTGATTTGATTAATCAGAACACCAGTGTATTTCTGACATAATTGATTAATTAGTTAACAGATGGGCCATATCTTGAACTGAAGCATGGTTTGGCTCATGTATCATGCCATATCTCAAGTCCCTGACCAACAATTAAAATCAAAAAATGGTCAAACATAATAGGTCAAACAAATAAGGTCAATAAGCAAAATAAAATCAGCACACTTGTGTATATTTATTGAATGGTACAATTTATTATGGTGATTATGAAGTATGAACATCTCTATGTTTCAGATTTTAGGTTTATTTTTATGTTGCTGTGAATTGTACCCTTTTTTGAGAATCTTTTGGTGATTATGAACATCTCAAATGCATGCTTTATGAACATCTCAGATTGTAAATTCAGACTGTAGGTGATTTAAAATTATGAACATCTTTTGGTGATTACGAACATATCAGATTATAGATTCAGATTAGGTGTGTATATGCCTCTCCATCAAGTGAATTAGACTGGATAGAGAATAATGCTTATTTTGTTTCAACATACCACAGTTGAAATCACAAAGAGAAACCGAAAAAAGACAATTGCAATTTCATTAACCACATTTACAAACACCATCACCATTACAGATCAGACCACTAATTACTAAGTAGTTCCATTTACAATCTTTTTTACGGCCAACACTAAAGGAATAATGAAATACCAGTTCTACAATCAAACCATAAGCAAAAAAACTAGACACACTACCAACTCCAGTTCGACTTACACCTGAACAACCAACTCCGATGCCGTCCCACAAGCAAAATTCCCGCTATATTCAAATCAACACAAAAAGAAACCAAAATTGCAATTTCATTACCAAGTAGTTCAATTACAGTCAAACCCATTCACAATATCAACATCAAAACATGACCCAAAAACCTAGTCTGTAATTCCCTCAAACATCTGAGAGATTAACTATTCATACAATGAAAAACTAGACTGTTCGAACCCCCTGCACACACCTTAATTACACACATATTAAAACCGTTCCCCCCCCTGCAAACACCTTAACACCTTAAAATTGTTAGCAATTACCATCTGCATAACGGTACCAAAACAAGCCCATCTGTTCCCAAAAAAGAAAAACATCCAAGATACCAAATAACCACAATAACACCAATACCTATTCTGTCAGCAGCTTCAGCAATATGAGGAAAATCAGCAATATCAGCAAAATGATCAGCAAACAGCTACAAGATTTCTTTGAATTTTCACGAAGAAGCACTTAGTTCGATTTCACATAATCGAAGATTTCCCATCGAAATCTTGTTGATATTAAGGGATGATTATTCATCATCCTCACTGCTGTTCTCATTGCTATGCTTACTGCTATCGTCGTCGTTGTCGTCATCGATGTACTCATTGCTATATTGACTGCTTGTTTTTGTTGCACTTCCATAACCTCCATCACCTGCATCTTCACTTCCTTCATCATCTTCATTCTCTTCCTCCAAATCTCCAACTTCCACTGGTTCACCATTCTCATCAAGACCATCAATTGTTTCTCCATAAGAAACAACATTCAGTCTCTCATCCATTGTTCTTACAAAAAGCCTAGGGATTGCTTTTTCTGCTAAGAACCTTTCATACCATGCATCCTCCAACTTCTTTTCTCTCTTCCTCCTTTGCTTCTTTGTCTCACAATTTCTCTCATGATCATCACTTCTCTCAAAATCATTCTCTTTCTCTTCAGAATCACTTGAGGTTGCACTACGGGTCTTTCTCCAAACAAATCTGTTCCTTCTCCCCTCATCTCTCTCCTCTCTTTCTCTAGCTTTCCTCACATCTCTTGCAATTCTCTTCATCTTCCAAAGTTCATACAGTGGAACATTTTCCTGACGAACTCTTTCGAACTCAATCAGAAGATTTCTCTTGTCAATCTCTTACTGCAGAAAATCCCTCAAATTCTCCAACTCTCTAGTAGACAGAGTCTTGGAAAATTTCTTGGCGAACTTAAAAGGCATTTGGTGGAACGTCTCGTCCCTTAGCAATTCACGCCTATTCAAAGGCATGCACAACAAGTCCTAAACCCATCATAATAACTCCTTATTGATGGTGGTTTTAAGCTTAGGGTTAAAATCGTAAAACCTTGCATCGGATGTGACGTCACTCTGCAAGAAAGCGGTGCTGCGAGTACTAACCTCTCCACCGACATATTTATTGAGCCGCTCAATACACTTTTTTCCATAACACGCTGTAAATTTCGGCTCCTCGCCAATACGAGACTCACTGAGTACTTTCCTGTGTTATGTTCCCCAACAGAACCCTTAAGGCATGACGGATTTATGTTCACTCGCAGCGGAGTAGCATGAACCTCCAAGTACCAAAGTTAAGGCCATTGCACGAAATGCTCAGACAGAAAGCACACTGCATTCTGTAGATAAAGATTTTGTGTGGCAGCATACAAAATCCAGCTAATTATTGTGATAACTCGCAAAGAACTCATAAACCCAACTAATTTGCAAATTAGAATTTCGCGCCCCGCGCAGTATACTGGACCCCGTTGGTCGAAACCATGCTTAAACAAGCTAGGCAACCAAATCCGCCACAGCGCGCTAAAAGTGCGGCCGCGCTCTAGCATGCCAGCCCTCTTTCCGTCGACCAATCAGGTCGCTTCAAATCCGCCACCGCGCGTTGGAAGTATGGCCACGCCCTAGCATGCCGGCCCCACTTCCCGTCAACCAATCGGGTTGCTCCAAAACTTGTCACGGCCTCAAAAAGGTCGCCATACTAAGTTGGCTTCCCAAAACACGCCAGCTTCCTAAAAACGCGTTAGCTTCCCAAAAAATGCCAGTATGCCGCACATGCCAGGCGCGCATCCCAGACGCGCTTACCAAACGCGCATGCCAGACGCGCATGCCAGACGCACATGCCAGACGCGCTTACCAGACGCGCATGCCAGCCACGCTACCACGCCTCTGGCCACCAACGGAAGGTAGCCATGGATACCCTTCCTCCTGAGGTGCGGATCTCATCCGTACAAGTTCGCCACCAAGCTTGTGGCAACTTCTGGCCGCAATGCCAAATTCCACGGTTTGTGTCAAACCCTAATTTGTCCACGCCAAAGGCATGCGCAAGCCATGCCAGCACCACGGCCACGCCACTGGCCGGCAAACGGAAGGGTAGCCGCGATCAACGGCTACCCTTCCTCCTGAGATGCAAAATCTCGGCCGTCGAAGGTCGTCACTGAACCAGCAAGCCTCTCTATCTTAACTTGTCGCACCTAGCAACATGCTACACGTTTTCCAATGAAAACACTCGAGATATCGAAAACATGTCACAAACTGGGGGATGCTCATCAGGGTATTGGTCTGGCGGTTTACAGCGTGCGGCGTGCAATATGCCCGTTACAAGAAAGTGTCATAAGAGTGAGGCGGTTAGTAATGGCAAGAAATAAGTGATGAAACGCATCTTCATTATGGAAACATCAATTCCAGGCATTACCCGTTACCAATTTTCCACCACTCAACCGCTTCCACTTCTTACGAGGCCAGGGTACGTTTTATTACGACTTGTATAAATAGGTTTCACCTATTTCCACTAAAAAACAAGTTTTGGTCAGGAGAATAACACCACATCCAGAAATCACCTAGTAACTTTCCATTCATCTCACCAGTTCAATTTTCTGATACAAGTCACAAAAACGCCCACACTTCTAGAATCAACTATTCTGGCCTCAACACTTTCTTCGCTTCCCTCCCTAAGACCAACCCTTCTCCTTCACTTTGTGACCGAAGCAAGCCTAGAACGGCCATTACTTGGTTTAGGCCAGGATTGTACAGATTGATCTCTCGAATCAAAAGTACTCCCATGCAGTACATTGTTTTGGGTTTAGACTCGTTTCTCATCCACACACACGAAATTACCGAAAACAGCAGAAACCGTTTTCACCCACAAACAATTGGCGACCACAGTGGGAGATTAATCTCTCGGTTACATTATCAATTTCCAATTCCCGATTTCATCTTCAACCCGATCTCAAGATGGTAGAACTCAGGTCCGGAACAGCAACAAACCCTGAGAACACTAGCGCTGAAATCATCCCTGGTACTAACGCTTCTTCCAGTGGCACTAATACGCCACCTGCCAACACCAGCGGCGCTGAAAATGTTCCGTCAGGTGTTACACCACCGATCACCAGATCCAGAGCCGTTGACGCCAGTCCCAACGTTTCTTCAAGTGTGACAGCTCCAACCTGTAGATGGTGGATTTTAGACAAGGGATAAATCGTAAACTCATAATTATACGAAGCTCTGATCCATCAATCAGACGTGAGTATTGAGACACGGGTCTCTCATCGAATTCTCAACGGAGAGTACTTTCTCTCGGAGTACATGTAGATATGTAGTCTCACGACTGGACAACGGCATATCTCATGAATACTGAATACTTTCAGTGATTATTTCTATATAGTATCACGAGATGGACGTCTCCTAGACAGCTTGCTCTGCTAGTATAGAGCGATAAAGTCTTCAGGAACAAACAACGAGTTAAACCTGACTATATAAAGGATATGACTTACCGACAAGCTCATATCGGGATAATTAATGCTCCTAGACAGCTTGCTCTGCTAGTATAGAGCCACAAAGTTAATTATTCCTAATTACAATTGCTCATATTCCATGGTCGAATCCACGACTGGTCCCATGGAATGGCAATAACAATTGCTCATATTCCATGGTCAAATCCACGACTGGCCCCATGGAATGGAAATAACAATTGATCCTATTCCATGGTCGAATCCACGACTGGTCCAATGGAATGGCAATAACAATTGCTCCTATTCCATGGTCGAATCCACGACTGGTCCCATGGAATGGCTTTAAACAATTGTTCTGATTCTATGATCGAATCCACGGCTTGATCTCATAGAATAACAATAACTATATTATCTCATTACACCGATTTCATGATCGAATCCACCACTGGCCTCATAAATGGTAATAGATAAATCTTAATTACTCTGATTCTATGGTCGAATCTATGATCCCATGGAATGGTAATGCTCACTTTATTATTGTGAATTTCGTAGTCGAATCCTCAGCTGATCCTATGAATTAATAATAAACATCTTATTACTCAGTTTTGTGAATTATTCTCCACTGAATTCCACAATTAGTAATAAATAATCAACAACCGGGCGTCTTAGCTACCTCTAAGTAAGCCCCGATTCAAATGGTGAAAGTGTATTCAACGACGATACACTAATAGTCACTGCACGAATGAGTATTTCAAAATACAACGAAACGATGAACCTATAAAAAATAGGAAAGAAAATAATAAATAATTAAAAATATTGACCAAGGTGCTGGGAACACGGACACACGACCTACCGACCGTGTCGTGGTCAGTTCCACGCCAGTTTTATATTTTTAGTACATTTTTATTATTTTCCATGATTTGATGAAAATTCTCTCATCTGATCAAATCTCCTTCGTCTCGAGGAAGCTCCTCGGTTTCATGATACTTCCATAAATCCATAAAAAAATAATATAAAATTAAGGAAAGGAGTGTGGGGCGTGACCATTGTCCAACCGGCCATGCCTTGGTCCCATCCAGCCCCACACCCCACGGTTCCTTATTATTTTATTATTATTATTATTATTTCTCTAATTTCATGAAAAAACTCCTTGATTTCATGGTATTTTTGCACAAATCATCAAAAAATAATAAAATAAAATAAATTATGAAAACTTGTGGGACCGGGCCTTGGCCGGCCGGCCATGCCCTAACCGGTCCCACATGCCCCTTTGTTTTATTATTTTATTATTAGTTTT
Organism: Papaver somniferum; assembly: GCF_003573695.1. Lineage (NCBI taxonomy): Eukaryota > Viridiplantae > Streptophyta > Magnoliopsida > Ranunculales > Papaveraceae > Papaver > Papaver somniferum. The sequence continues at coordinate 118,329,735 of NC_039362.1, forward strand.
CCTTGAATTCATCAAATTCCTTGATTTCATGGTATTTCTCTCAAATTAGGAAAAATTCCCTCAATTCATCAAAAATACATGAAAAATACACAAAAAGTAGGGAAACTCGTGGGACCGGCCCAAGCCGGCCGACCATGCCTTCCATGGTCCCACACACCCTTGTATTTATTATTTTAATATTTTTTGCTTCCTTGAACTCATGAAAACTCCTTCAATTCATGGAAACTCCCTAAATTCATCAAATTTCTCAAAATTCATGAATTTTTCATAAAATCATCAAAATATTATAAAATTAAGGAAAAGGCACCACGGGACCGTGGTCACGACCGTCCGACCATGCCTTGACCACGGCGGTCCCACGCCTCCTCATTCCTTATTTTATAATTATTTTTCATCATCTCATGGTGTTTTCCTCAATTTCTCGAAACCCTAATTTTGGCATATTTTCTCGAATGGATGCTCAATTGCACGCCAGAAAATATCAAAATTCTCAGGACTGAGACGTGGACGCCTTGGGGACACGAGCACGCTATCTTGACCGACCAAGATTGGCTCTTTGGCTTACGGAAGCTGGTCCCATCAATTTTCACAGTTTTGACCTAATTTGCACAATTGCTCGTATTAGGTCCAAAACTCTTCCAAACACTTTGGATTTTCATAAAGTGATCATAAGGAAGTCACGTGCCTACCCAGGTCCGGTTTTATGAACCCATGGTCGGTCCCTCACTCCGTCATAATTAATTAGGTTTTCTCACCTAAGGCTCAGATGAGCATTTTCGAATAAATGATTGAACCAGCATTTAATCATTCTTTCACCAACAAATCGTCAACTCTTCAGGAGTTCTTTGTATTTGCTCACTGAGCATATGGACACTACATGGATGATCCACGGTCCCACGTAGTCGCTCCCTCCTTCGTCCCATGGTTAAACTTCTGACGAACCATGAATTGATCATCAATTGATCAAATTAGGGTTTCTGAATCCAATGATCATCATTCCAGATTCCAACCTTAATAATTTTACGACGACCTCATGGTCATTAATTTTATTAATTATGCTCAGTTCAACGACCAGTATTCTAATTAATATTTTTGGTCCGCTGCCAATAATCCATCAGATGAGCAACACATGCTCAGACGATCAAATATTCAACAATTCATCACATGAGCAACACTTGCTCAGATGATAAATATTTGCTCAAACCAAGGAATATTGGTTCAACAATCAATATTCAACGATCCATCGAATGAGCAATACTTGCTCACTTCATCATAAGAACTATACCTATGTCTCATGACATGTTCAATTCATGAGTTTCAGAACATCATGTTTAACTAAACAACTACATGGACTCATCGTCCCATCAAACCACGAAATCATCAATTGACTAACAAACCACGAGACGTCAACCGTGTCACTTTGGGAGGATATCACTTAGGGTTTTGGTCTGGCGGTCTACGGCACGTGTGTTCAAACACACGATGGAATGTGAGCAAGTCGTGCAATCAGTTGAAGGAATTCACGAGGTAGTGGGTGGAAAATCGACCAAGTCTCCACACGTTGAGCAACTGGTTTCAAACACGATCTCCACTTCCCCACTCCTTGATTCCATCAACTGTCACACTTCATGGGGTCATGGTGTCTAAAATTCCAGCAATATAAATAAGTCTCTGAATCATGATTGAATCATCATCATCATCAGTATCATCAATCTCACGTCAAACTGACAACACGAGATCATCAACTCATCAATTGAGCAACTACTCTCAATTGAGAAATTTCAATCACTCAGAGCTTATCGTATTCAGAATTCACACACCCACAATCTTTGATTACCATCGATTCCACACATTTCTCAGCTTCCCTCCTACAGATCAACAAATCCTCTCTTGTGACCGAATTTACTTTGGAACGGTCATTGTCTTGATTTAGGCCGGAGTACTACAGATTGATCTCTCGAATCTAAAGCACCCCCTTTGCAGCGGTGCATCTGTGTGAGGTTTAACATTTCGCTCGGTTCGAGGAGTGTCCTCCGTACGGTCGTCTCCTCAATTCCTTAAAAACCAGCAAATCGTTTTTCCCCATCTACAGATTAGCGACCACAGTGGGAGATCATTCTCTCGGTTGCAATCTCAATTCGGCAGGATGGTCGGTCTTAGGTATGGTTCAGTTACCAATTCGGGTTCAACACACAACTCTAACAGTGCAAGTCCTAGTGGTACTCCCAGCAAGTACTACTCCTATTAACGTTGCAGGCTCTAGTGGTAGCGCTAACACCACTCCTCCGGCCAGCAATATCACGTCACATGTTACTATCACTCTGCCAAGCAATGGTGCTCCAGAGATCGCCCCTACAAGTGACGACACTTGCGCCATCAATAATCCACTCTTCGGTTAGTCTCCTGAAGAAACCAGAGGAAATCAGCTTGATCTCATGAAGGTTCAGACTGACGTGGCTGCAACACAGAAAGAGTTGTATGCTTATCTCAAAACTCTCACAGACAAGTTTGCGTCTGAACGAACTCAGCCTCAGCGCGAAAAAGGAGAAGCTAAAGAAACATCTTCAACTGCTGATGCTGAAATCTCTCCAATCCATGTTGTACAAGGTGAAGAATTCCGAGCTGCAGATGACTCTCCAGCAAAGGAACTTGCAGGCTTCATCGCTCGTGAGGACCTGGAACGCTTCATGGAGGATCGAGGAAAACACAAAGCATCATCTGTTCATCGTTATCAACCTTCGTACCCTGTTGCTCCGCAAATAATTTCTTTTCCGAAGGGCTACACTTCCCCAACGTTCGCACTATATAACGGAACATGGAGCGCTCGAGAACACGTCTCTCGATCCCTGGAGGAATCAGGAGAGCATGAACAAAATGAAATGATCCCAATCTACAGAGCCTTTCTCTGCGACTCCAGACTCTCTCAGAACTTCATGAAGCATCCAAACGATCATCGACTACTACATCTGCTTTGCTGAGCAAAGTCTACAAGGTCGAGGAAACTCGGAGCAGCCGACGCCTGATCAACAAACAATACAATGTCCAACCTTCCATGAACGTTATTGCTCAAGCAAAAGGAAAGCTCCTGCTCAAACATGAGACATCCAACACCTCATCCTACAAAAGCATCAAGAAAGGATAACCAATCTTACACAAACCTCGATCCGGCATTAACGAACGGGGAGATGATCGGACATACTCAAACTTATCATGAAGCAGTAATCGAGTTACTAGAAGTCTGGGTTCAAGATGGTGAAATCAAATCGTTGCTCATCATAGAGAGCCAACTGAAGAAAAATGAAGAAACCCAGGTACTGTCACCTTCATAGATTCATCAAATCATCCAACAAGTAACTGCAATATTTTGAAGCAAATTTTCAAAGAGAAGGTTGATCCACAATAGCTTCAACGAGGGACTGAAGAAGTACACAAGAGTCCTCTCCCAATCATAAGCTTTACACTCTCTCTGAAAAACCTATCAAAGAGGCAGTTCAATCCTGGTCGAACGTGAATTGCTTTATCTGTCGAAGGCACGAAGGAGAGACATGTTCACAACACTGAACAATTCATGTCAAGAAGTCCATTCCAAAAATACTTCTTGAGCCTCGATCCACGGACCAAGAGGTGTACGACTGGGGACTGCTTACCACAATCAATCTTAGAAGAAACGAATTGGGAAGAACGTCGATCGATGCTGACACCGCCATCAACAACATTCCACTGAAAACCATCGGATCCACATATGTCACTCGACAAGAAGAAACTCATGCTACATCTCAATAAGATACCTTGAAGGAGCGCTCGGAAATACTTATGGCTACATCATTCTCAAAGTGAACATAAGTTCAACCTGGACAGAAACCAAGTTTCACATAATCAGGAAGATCTAGGATATGACATGTCCTTCAGAAGAGCGTGGATCCACGCTGAAAAGATGGGTACTTACAAAGCGCCTTTGGTTACATATCTCTCCAACAAAGAAAGTTATGATCCAGAAGATTTGACGGACATTCCATCATCAGAGCACTTGGAGGAATTTCGAACTTTGACGAGATTGAAGCAAGAACCTGCAAAAGATGCATAGACATTCATCAAGAGGTTCCACACTCAGGCAAGTCTCATTCCTCCCGTGTCTACGTCATTTATTTCCTCACATGCTATGTAGCATGGGGACTTAATTCTGCTAGCAACTCTGCAAGACGTTATCAATGGTAACTTCACCGCATTAGTATTTTACCAAGTGGTTGAATCTGACATTTATCTGAATATCACTGAGACGTTCATTGCTGAGATGATGTCCAAACATGGAAAAGAACACTTTGGGAGTTTCTACATAGCCTTGCAGGAGCGTCCATGTATGCCACAAAATTAGAAAGCTCTGACTTCTGCACAAGTTTTGAATCCCACTGCTGCAACGAAAGAAATGCTGAATCAACAGAAGAAAGTCGGGGCCCAGACGATCAAACCTAAGACATGCTCAAGGGGTATGACGCTTCAACGCTCAATCATCTAAGAAGCCTTCAAAATTGTACTCCCAATCAAAGAGTACACCTTCGATAATGGCGCCTCTGGCTTCAACACAAATATCTCGACATTGATTCAACACCAGCACGACACTACATTCGATAAGTCTTCATTATCTCATTATAAGACTTCTGAAGCAGATGCAACATCATTCACACATGAATGTTACCAACTCCTTCAACATACACTGGGCAACCTGAGGTGATTCCGTGAAACTTCATCGACGGGACTCTCTACATCACAAAACCCTACATGACTGAGGAACTTGTTCCCTTCACCGATCTAGAACGGAGATTTCTGCTGCTATCTTCCACAACAACGTGGATTCACTTACAAAGCCGCTTCACGATACAGTCATGCTTTCAGGAGCACTCAGGTTGAACTCCCAGTATACCAGATTCTCAACTCACTAACTAGTTCGTGAACGTAAAAGGCTCACTGGATGAAGAAACAAAAATTATATCTATAATCATAGTTCTAGCCTTTTTGGTCTTTAGAGAAACTTCAACCATGGTATCAACATCAACAATAATCTCTAGAGGAACACCATCCATGATCTTAGCATCGACAAGGATATCTGGAGCATAATAATTCATGGTCTCAGCACCAACAACGGTCTCAGGAGCAACATCCTCATGACAAGGCTCCATCAACTAACCATTCTCTGAAGTATTGCTCGAGGAAACGGACTTCTCGAAGCACTAATGATTCATATCAAGTCGTGAAGACATGAAATATGCTCACATGAAAGTCTTTCTTAAGATTGCACGATGGGCGGGCACAACACCAAAGTCTTCTACAAGATATTCTCATCACTTCTACAAATGAGATATAACATACTTCAGCAAATGGGTTTACAAAAACGTACCAACGAGTGAGGAATGAGACGATACTTCCTCAACAAAAGATGTTCGTCTATGTCTCTTATACAACCTACCAAAAGGGCGCATCAATCGGACGTACGAGCTGAAAGATATGGCCTTTACCGTCAGGTCTACGAAATCTGAAAAATTGGTACTGGATTAAAAATTACAAATGTGCACGCTTCGTTGGATGACCTCTACAACTCCAAATTGAGTGATTCTTGTCTCGTGGGATAACTCAGTGTCTTAGCTTCAGTTGGGGTCAAGCATCAAATTCCAACGTCGTATGAGGTTCCTACATCTTCCAGAGCGTACAATATGCAAGCAGCAATTCTTAGACGGTATTCATGACTTCCACAGTCGATCGGTGTCCACCAGGTCTTTCCACTAAGTACTTCATCAAGGTACCTACAACTTCGACCATCTAGGTCTTTACATCAATTTTTCTACCTGGGTCCTCTATCCAAGTCTTGCCAGAAGAAGAGAAAACGAAGAGGAGAGATCTAACCAAAATACTGGGGACTGACGATCCACTGATCATGACGACCAGTTTCACAGTCCATGACTCGTGGCACCAGACTCTCATGTGCTAATCATTCATCATAAAAGTAATGCTACCATCGGGACATGAAACCGTGGTCATTACATCATCCCCTCTCAAGAGCAACCTCGGCTATGTTTCTACGACTGACAGAAGCAAGATGGCGCTGCAAGCACCATGATCATGTATCAATCAAGGGGTCCTTATCTAAAACGAATCAACGACATTAAAATCCTTCACCAACCGTTCAAGACACAAGCGAATGGTCTAAGAACACAACATGAGTGTTTTACAGCAAGCTCGGCTGAGATGATTTTACACTGTCCTGTACAAACCGACGATATGGGAGAAATTGGTGAAGAATCGAGGGATGGATCATATATCATTCTCTTCGTATGAAGGTCCTCTATAACATATCCAAAATTCAAAACAATTGGAGAAAAGAGCAAAAAGTTGTGGCCAAAACATTGGACCACATGCTAGCTGAAAATTTTCTGAAGGTCTCCTGGAAGTTTACTGTTTCGTCGATTTCACATCCTAAACATGCTCGGAACTCAAAAGGCTTCATTGTGAAAGTTTGGAAATTTCCTGGGCATGAGGATACATGGGTCGCGAAAATCCGACATCGGACGAAGATTCTACAACAATTTCAACGAAGACCTAACTTCTGAATTTTCTGATGACGAAATTCTTCATTCATCCAATCAGGAGCTACACCATCAACACAAATCCGAACTTCATCTTCAGCCGATAGTCTCACTGGGTGAAGTCGGCGGTGCTTCTGCTAATGAGGGACGACTCTCGGATGATCGAGAGACATACAATATGTCAGCTTCCAGTGTCTCTGAAAGGTTGATTTTCCTCAGTATGAACATCCGCAGAAGTCTTCATCTTTGACTTGATATTTTTGGAGCGCTCCACGGAAGATCCCGAAGAGTGGCTGTAACCAGAAGTCACCACTATCTGAGGCGCAAGGCATGGAGTCATGGATATACCAATAAAAAACACGCAACAAAAATGGTAATCCTCAACTCTTACTTATTTACGGTTTCAAGAACCTAGTGATAATAACGTAAAAACCTCGAAAAACTTGCTCGCTTCTTCAAACTTGCCAAGACGAGCAAAATTCATTATTTGAAGTCAACACCTGACTTTGCGTGAAACTATGAATAATTCACATAACCTTTCATGTGAACATTCGCTGATTTTCTACATGTTTGCATACACTATAAAATTGCAAAACTCATACATACATTATTTCATCACGTATACAATTGCTTACTTTCAGCAATTGCTCAAAAATCATGACTTGATTTTCATAAAGCCGTGAACAACCCATGTAAATTTTTACTATGTGAACACTCACTGATCTTCAAAATTGTACAGACGTCCATTCGAAGATAAAAAATTTCATGAAGGCTCATAAACAAAATTTTATTACTAACAGACGCACGTCTATCAAAAAAAAAAACTTTTATCTCGTACGAGCATCCACCTTTGAAACGAGAGTTTATTCCACTTTGTGAAATCTCACATATTTAAAATTCCGGTTTTCGTGAAAACTCATAGACGAATTTTATATCATTAGACTCAGGTCTATTTTGTTTGTTCCTTAAACTAACGAACGAACGAGCGTTTATTCATAAAACAAGGATTTCCTTATTGGGCCCGGCCCGCGAATCCTAACCAACCACGGACTCGTCGTCCAAACCAGCGGTTCAACACCAATTTATGCTTATCAAACGACGCTCCAATCATGACATTGAAGCCTTCATCAAGTCGTGGTTTTCTCATCCTCTTTAAATCCGGTAACGTCTCAACTTACGACTAAGTTCAACTACTGGTATTATTATTTATAGCCGGAAAATCACCATTTAATGCTGACTGAGGAACACAGCTTTCCTCAGTAAGCAGGGGACTTAATATAGATGGTGGATTTTCGACAAGGGCTAAAATCATAAACTCATAATTATACGAAGCTCTGATCCAGCAATCAGACGTGAGTATTGAGACATGGGTCTCTCATCGAATTCTCAACGGAGAGTACTTTCTCTCAGAGTACATGTAGATATGTAGTCTCATGACTGGAAAACGACATATCTCATGAATACTGAATACTTTCAGTGATTATTTCTATATAGTATCACGAGATGGACGGCTCCTAGACAGCTTGCTCTGCTAGTATAGAGCGATAACGTCTTCAGGAACAAACAACGAGTTTACCCTGACTATATAAAGGATATGACTTACCGACAAGCTCATATCGGGATAATTAATGCTCCTAAACAGCTTGCTCTGCTAGTATAGATCCACAAAGTTAATTATTCCAAATTACAATTGCTCCTATTCCATGGTTGAATCCACGACTGGTCCCATGGAATGGCAATAACAATTGCTCCTATTCCATGGTCAAATCCACGACTGACCCCATGGAATGGCAATAACAATTGATCATATTCCATGGTCGAATACACGACTGGTCCCATGGAATGGCAATAACAATTTCTCCTATTCCATGGTCGAATCCACGACTGGTCCCATGGAATGGCAATAAACAATTGTTCTGATTCTATGATCGAATCCACGGCTTGATCTCATAGAATAGCAATAACTATATTATCTCAGTACTCCGATTTCACGATCGAATCCACAACTGGTCTCATAAATGGTAATAGATAAATCTTAATTACTCTGATTCTATGGTCGAATCTACGATCCCATGGAATGGTAATGCTCACTTTATTATTGTGAATTCGTAGTCGAATCCTCATCTGATCCTATGAATTAATAATAAACATATTATTACTCAGTTTTGTGAATTATTCTCCACTGAATTCCACAATTAGTAATAAATAATCAACAACCGGGCGTCTGAGCTACCTCTAAGTAAGCACCGATTCAAATGGTGAAAGTGTATTCAACGACGATACACTAACAGTCACCGCACGAACGAGTATTTCAAAATACAACGAAACGATGAACCTATGCAAAATAGGGAAGAAAATAATAAATAATTAAAAATATTGACCAAGGTGCTGGGAACACGGACACACGACCTACCGACCGTGCCGTGGTCAGTTCCACGCCAGTTTTATATTTTTAATACATTTTTATTATTTTCCATGATTTGATGAAAATTCTCTCATCTGATCAAATCTCCTTCGTCTCGAGGAAGCTCCTCGGTTTCATGGTACTTCCATAAATCCATAACAAATAATATAAAATTAAGGAAAGAAGTGTGGGGCGTGACCATTGGCAAACCGGCCATGCCTTGGTCCCAGCCGGCCCCACACCCCACGGTTCCTTATTATTTTATTATTATTATTATTATTTCTCTAATTTCATGAAAAAACTCCTTGATTTCATGGTATTTTTGCACAAATCATAAAACAATAATAAAATAAAATAAATTATGAAAACTTGTGGGACCGGGCCTTGGCCGGCCGGCCATGCCCTAACCGGTCCCACACGCCCCTTTATTTTATTATTTTATTATTAGTTTTCCTTGAATTCATCAAATTCCTTGATTTCATGGTATTTCTCTCAAATTAGGAAAAATTCCCTCAATTCATCAAAAATACATGAAAAATACACAACAATTAGGGAAACTCGTGGGACCGGCCCAAGCCGGCTGGCCATGCCTTCCACGGTCCCACACGCCCTTGTTTTTATTATTTTAATATTTTTTGCTTCCTTGAACTCATGAAAACTACTTCAATTCATGGAAACTCCCTAAATTCATCAAATTTCTCAAAATTCATGAATTTTTCAAAATCATCAAAATATTATAAAATTAAGGAAAAGGCACCACGGGACCGTGGTCACGACCGGCCGACCATGCCTTGACCACGGCGGTCCTACGCCTCCTCATTCCTTATTTTATAATTATTTTTCATCATCTCATAGTGTTTTCCTTAGTTTCGTCGAAACGCTAATTTTGGCGAATAAATGCTCAATTGCACGCCAGAAAATATCAAAATCCTCAGGACTGAGACGCGGACGCCTTGGGGACACGAGCACGCTATCTTGACCGACCAAGATTGGTTCTTTGGCTCACGGAAGCTGGTCCCATCAATTTTCACAGGTTTGACCTAATTTGCACAATTGCTCGTATTAGGTCCAAAACTTTTCCAAACACTTTGGATTTTTATAAAGTGATCATCAGGCGGTCACGTGACTACCCAGGGCCGGTTTCATGACCCCATGGTCGGTCCCTCACTCCATCATAATTAATTAGGTTTTCTCACCTAAGGCTCAGACAAGCATTTTCGAATAAATGATTGAACCAGCATTTAATCATTCTTTCACCAACAAATCGTCAACTCTTCAGGAGTTCTTTGTATTTGCTCATGTGAGTATATGGACACTACATGGTTGATCCACGGTCCCACGTAATCGCTCCCTCCTTCGTCCCATGGTTAAACTTCTGACGAACCATGAATTGATCATCAATTGATCAAATTAGGGTTTCTGAATCCAAGGATCATCATTCCAGATTCCAACCTTAATAATTTTACGAAGACCTCATGGTCATTAATTTTATTAATTATGCTCGGTTCAACGACCAGTATTCTAATTAATATTTTTGGTACGCTGCCAATAATCCATCAGATGAGAAACACATGCTCAGACGATCAAATATTCAACAATTCATCACATGAGCAACACTTGCTCAGATGATAAATATTTGCTCAAACCAAGGAATATTGGTTCAACAATCAATATTCAACGATCCATCGAATGAGCAACACTTGCTCACTTCATTGTAAGAACTATACCTCTGTCTCATGACATGTTCAATTCATAAGTTTCAGAACATCGTGTTCAATTCATGAGTTTCAGAACATCATGTTCAACTCAGCAACTACATGGACTCATCGTCCCATCAAACCACGAAGTCATCAATTGACTAACAAACCACGAGACGTCAACCGTGTCACTTTGGGGGGATATCACTTAGGGTTTTGGTCTGGCGTTCTACGGCACGTGTGTTCAAACACGCGATGGAATGTGAGCAAGTCGTGCAATCAGTTGAAGGAATTCACGAGGTAGTGGGTGGAAAATCGACCAAGTCTCCACACGTTGAGTAACTGGTTTCAAACACGATCTCCACTTCCCCACTCCTTGATTCCATCAACTGTCACACTTCATGGGGTCATGGTGTCTAAAATTCCAGCAATATAAATAAGTCTCTGAATCATGATTGAATCATCATCATCATCAGTATCATCAATCTCACGTCAAACTGACAACACGAGATCATCAACTCATCAATTGAGCAACTACTCTCAATTGAGCAATTTCAATCAGTCGGAGCTTATCGTATTCAGAATTCACACACCCACAATATTTGATTACCATCGATTCCACACATTTCTCAGCTTCCCTCCTACAGATCAACCCATCCTCTCTTGTGACCGAATTTACTCTGGAACGGTCATTGTCTTGATTTAGGCTGGAGTACTACAGATCGATCTCTCGAATCTAAAGCACCCCCTTTGCAGCAGTGCATCTGTGTGAGGTTTAACATTTCGCTCAGTTCGAGTAGTCTCCTCAGTACGGTCGTCTCCTCAATTCCTTAAAAACCAGCAAATCGTTTTTCCCCATCTACACAACCGTCACCAGAGCCGCTTCTACTCCACCATCAGGACGAGAGACTGGAGGAGCCAGAAGAAGCCGACCACCTCTTACTACTGTTGATTTGATGGAAAGACAAAAGGTTCTCGTGAGGCTCAGACAGACATGGCTACAACTCAGAAAGAGATACCTATTTTCCTCAAGACACTAACGGAGCGGCCACCACAAGAGTCGTGTTAACCCCAGGTTGAGCTGACAAGGAATACTTTTAACATCCGGCACAGGCACTTCAGCAGGACGCGCGTTTATAGATGAAGAGACTCGCATTGCTCTTGAACGCCCAGTAGAAGGGAATCAGCAATCCAATTTCATCGCACGTGAAGATCAGGAACGACTTCTCCAAATCGAGGCAAAGAAAATCAGCAACACAGAGACCCTCTTCCCGTCAGGAGCTGCATGATTTCTGGGGACTTCGCCCACAAAATCGTGCAGTCTATGATGAAACATTTATGTGAGATTCTATATTTTCTCCAAGGAGCAGCGTGAAGACATATTTGCAGCCCTCAACCGTACTTCATCAGGAAAGCAGTTGTTTCTAGCCAGGGAAGTCGTTCCCAAACCGCAACCTCTCCTGGAAAGCACGATTGATAGATGAAACTGGGGACTCCTAACTACTGTTCACTTGAAGGATATCGAGTTTGACAGCACGCTGACTGACGCGGCCTCCGACTTCAACATTGTAACCGTCAAGGCTCTGAGAGTTGCAAGGGATAATCAAACAGAAGAAACATATTCTTTAACATGAGAGAAAAACGCGACTTGTCGACCAGCACTATTTGTGTCGTCTTCCCATATGCCATATCGTATCAAGTCGTTTTTCGAAGTCAAGGGTTAATAGCGCCCTCACTGGAGTTTTATCCAGGAGCCGCTTCGATGTTTATCTCCAGGAGACGCTTCAACGTTCTCTTCAGAAGTCGCTCCGCTTCAACGTTCTCCAGCAGCAGCTTCGCTTCAACGTTGCTCCAGCAGCCGCTCCGCTTCAGCGTTCTCTCCATAAGCTACTCCAGGATCCGAAGCCGAAGCTTCAGCGTTTTACTCCATAAGCTTCAACGTCCTCTCCAAGAGCCGAAGACGCTTCAACACCTCCTTCCTTCCAAGGATCGTGCCACAACCGCTACTCTTCCCTATCAAGGATCGTGATCGCAGCTAGCCAAGGTTCATAGTTGTGGCCACCTTTTGTTTCATCCCATCAAATACCAGGGGACTTTTTTCCGTCTATCAACCCGTCATCATCCTGATGTCATCACTAACGCCTGATGCTGTTCACTCATGGGGGAGCCTAAAATACCCAAATCCCAATCATGGACGAAGGACTTTCCTAGCGGAGACAGAGCTAAGTAACTATCCTTAAACTAAAAGTTTTATATTGATTACGTATATTCAATAAATTTTAAATACCTTAGTGTTGAGACATGCAAATTCATCAACACTCACCACTGTGTTGCTAGGCATGCTTCCTCAACACACCCCTCTTCTTGGTGTTGAGACGTGCAAATTCCTCAACACCACTATTGTGTTGCCAAGCATACTGCCTCAACACATCCTTTCTCTTGGTGTTGAGACGTGCAAATTCCTCAACACCACTATTGTGTTGCCAGGAATACTGCCTCAACACATCCTTTCTCTTAGTGTTGAGACGTGCAAATTCCTCAACACCACTATTGTCTTTCCAGGAATACTGCCTCAACACATCCTTTCTCTTAGTGTTGAGATGTGCAAATTCCTCAACACTCACCACTGTGTTGCTAGGCATACCTCCTCAACACATTCTTCCTCTTGGTGTTGAGACGTGCAAATTCCTCAGCACCACTACTGTGTTGCTAGGCAAGATTCCTCAACACATTTTCCTCTTGGCGTTGAGACGTGCAAATTCCTCAACACCACTACTGTGTTGCTAGGCAAGATTCCTCAACACATTTTTCCTCTTGGTGTTGAAACGCGCAAACTCCTCAACACCACTACTGTGTTGCTAGGCATGCCTCCTCAACACATTCTTCCTCTTGGTGTTGAGACGTGAAAATTCCTCAACACCACTACTGTGTTGCTAGGCAAGCTTCCTCAACATATTATTCCTCTTGGTGTTGAGACGTGCAAACTCCTCAACACCACTACTGTGTTGCTAGGCATGCCTCCTCAACACATTCTTCCTCTTGGTGTTGAGACGTGAAAATTCCTCAACACCACTACTGTGTTGCTAGGCAAGCTTCCTCAACACATTTTCCTCTTGGTGTTGAGATGCGCAAACTCCTCAACACATTCTTCCTCTTGGTGTTGAGACGTGCAAATTTCTCAACACCACTACTGTGTTGCTAGGAAAGCTTCCTTAACACATTTTCCTCTTGGTGTTGAGACGTGCAAATTCCTCAACACCACTACTGTGTTGCTACGCAAGCTTCCTCAACACATTTTCCTCTTGGTGTTGAGACGCGCAAACTCCTCAACACCACTACTGTGTTGCTAGGCATGCCTCCTCAACACATAATTCCACTTTGTGTTGAGACGTGCAAATTCCTCAACACCAGTACTGTGTTTTTAGGCAAGCTTCCTCAACACATTTTCCTCTTGGTGTTGAAACGTGCAAACTCCTCAACACCGCTACTGTGTTGCTAGGCATGCCTCCTCAACACATTCTTCCTCTTGGTGTTGAGACGTGCAAATTCCTCAACACCACTACTGTGTTGCTAGGCCTGCCTCCTCAACACATTCTTCCTATTGGTGTTGATACGTGCAAATTCCTCAACACCACTATTGTGTTGCTAGGCAAGCTTACTCAACACATTTTTCCTCTTGGTGTTGAGACGCGCAAACTCCTCAACACCACTACTGTGTTGCTAGGCATGCCTCCTCAACACATTCTTCTTATTGGTGTTGAGACGTGCAAATTCCTCAACACCACTACTGTGTTGCTAGGCAAGCTACCTTAACACATTTTTCCTCTTGGTGTTGAGACGCCCAAACTCCTCAACACCACTACTGTGTTGCTAGGCATGCCTCCTCAACACATTCTTCCTCTTGGTGTTGAGACGTGCAAATTCCTCAACACCACTACTGTGTTGCTAGGCAAGCTTCCTCAACACATTTTCCTCTTGGTGTTGAGACGCGCAAACTCCTCAACACCACTACTGTGTTGCTAGGCATGCCTCCTCAACACATTTTTCCTCTTGGTGTTGAGACGTGAAAATTCCTCAACACCACTACTATGTTGCTAGGCAAGCTTCCTCAACACATTTTCCTCTTGGTGTTGAGACGTGCAAATTCCTCAACACAACTACTGTGTTGCTAGGCAAGCATCCTCAACACATTTTCCTCTTGGTGTTGAGACGCGCAAACTCCTCAACACCACTACTGTGTTTCTAGGCATGCCTCCTCAACACATTCTTCCTCTTGGTGTTGAGACATGCAAATTCTTCAACACCACTACTGTGTTACTAGGCAAGCTTCCTCAACAAATTTTCCTCTTGGTGTTGGGACGTGCAAATTCCTCAACACCACTACTGTGTTGCTAGGCAATCTTCCTCAACATATTTTCCTCTTGGTGTTAAGACGCGCAAACTCCTCAACACCACTACTGTGTTGCTAGGTATGCATCCTCAACACATTCTTCCTCTTGGTGTTAAGACATGCAAATTCCTCAACACCACTACTGTGTTGCTAGGCAAGCTTCCTCAACACATTTTCCTCTTGGTGTTGAGACGTGCAAATTCCTCAACACTACTACTGTGTTGTTAGGCATGCTCCCTCGACACATCTGATGTGACTCAATAATGTTGTAGTAAAAAGGTTCGTAAGACTTGTGAAAGCAAAAGATTCTAGATTTAATTTTTAAACTAAAAGTATAGCAAACTCAAATAAAGTGATATCAGGATATTAGGAACAACCAAGACATTGATTCCACTATTACACATGAATAAATTATGATAAATAATTCAAAACTCTAATTATCTTTTAAGTCTCTTATTTCTTAATTCACAAATAATCAGGAAAATTCTCAAAAATTAATTGTATCCCCTAAGCAAAGATTATCTAAACAAAGCATAACCTATCTAATTGAATCACAACTAATGAAGAAAATTTTGCAAACAATTAAAAACTCTACAAAAGCGGTGATTGAGTGAATTATAAATTATAAATTAGAGAAAATAAATAATTACCAATTATTCATGCGTAAATAGCTTGCTCATTGCCTTGGTTGTGAGAGAATTAGCCGCTCATCATGTTGGAAACACGCTCAAAAATCATTATTATTGCTCAAAGGTGGTGTACAAATGATGGAATGGAGAGAAAATATTAAAAATCGGGATTGTAACACTTATTTCTGTTACAAACCAGCTGTTACAGAGAACGATTAATGAGAACTGTCGTTGTCACTGTAGCTATACGACCCACGGCTAAGTGTCGTTGTCACTGTTGATAAACGACTGTCTCCGCGAGTCTGTTCTTCGTGTTCTTGGTGTTCTTCAGCAGCAGCAGTAGCAAAAACATAGTTTGATCAACTCGTGATTTCTTGCTCCTGAGCTATCCTGTCGACCTCCAACTCTCGACCCCCCTCTCTAAAACATCCCAAAATCCTTGTATACCCATCAGTGCCAAGATATCACGATATTAACTCCAAAATCTTCTCGCAGTAATGATAATATTCTCGGAAATATTTTCCATGTCTGCAGCTGTAAGTACCGGGATTTTATTCCCTGTTTAATTCTTATACGCGTCTTCTGCAGTCATGTTTCACCCCAACACGCTGAATGCTCGTAGTAGAGTGAGTCCAGCTCGTGTTTACTAACAAAAAATCCCTAGAATAAAAATACTACCCCTGTTTTGAAGAATGATCTTGTTCGCGCGTCTGCTGGTATTCAACATGCTCCAAACGAATTTCTCCCTCATATCAGACAACTCTGA
Source organism: Papaver somniferum (assembly GCF_003573695.1). NCBI lineage: Eukaryota > Viridiplantae > Streptophyta > Magnoliopsida > Ranunculales > Papaveraceae > Papaver > Papaver somniferum. The sequence goes on from NC_039362.1 coordinate 118,346,196, forward strand.
AACTATGTAGCCACGAAATCTTCCACAAAAAACTCGTGTAAACCCGTGAATAACTCTTTATCTGAATGTGCTGCCTCTTCTCTTTGTTTGGATTATATAGCCAAATTCAGTCAAACCAAAGACATACACCAAGTCTGTTAAGCCCAATCAAATCATCCCAAGAAGTTTCTGCCATTGAGTCACTCTAAATTGCCTCCAAAATACGAACCCTAATTCTGTTTTTCTGAAGAGCACCTTTTCCCGCCAAAACCAGTTTCAAACGAAGGAGATGAAGGTGCCCCTTATCCAGCTGCTTGGGTGCCAATATCAATTAGGGCGCCCCTTAGTAATTGAGGTGCCCCTTTTCCAAATTAGGGGTCCGTTTAGCAAATGTCCTTCGAGGGTACTCCGAGTAATTTTTCGAGCCGATTTTTCCATAAATGTTTATTTCCCAAAAATACCTACAAACACACAAAACACCATAATAAGGACGAAAACAAGTACTAACAACATGAAACATTGCGGACAAATTAGACACATAAATGCGTATATCAAATACCCCCAAACGTATTATTTGCTAATCCTTGAGCAAAACTAAAAAAATAAAATAAAACCGAGTTAATCTCGGGAGGGTTTACCAGAGGTGTACCCACAAAACCATTACTCCAGACCCTAGATATCTACGCAGAACCTTGGAAGGCACTAAAGAATCTCCTTGGTTGGCATACAATCACTGACTACAGGAGGAAGTACCCTGATGCAAAATTCCAATTGATGTACATGAGTTTGCACTCAAGCATACTAAAATTCATATAAAGTGACAGAGCTCTACTCAGAAAGTTTCTGGACATCATAAACCGGAGTCAACCAATCACATGGATAGATTAAGAAGATGGATGTAGAGAAAAACGTGATGATGTTGACTAAGGTGAACCTATCCTAATGGACTAAGATACTGGTCTGGACTGATATCAACACACTGGCATATACAAGGGAACCAGTGGTCGATAATCCTAACTCTAGGTCAACTCAGCTGGCATATACAAGGGTACCAGTGGTCGACTTTATTGCATTTATTCCGGTTGGTCTGGTGGTCTGGTATCAAATTTTTTTTTATCTCAGTCACTCTATTTCACCCTAGTAATGGTAAAAAAAGAAAAAAAAAAAAGAAGAAGTGATCAAGATTCTTTCGATGTTTCCATCACGAGGATATGGCGAAACTACCATGTTTTATTTTCTAACACCTGAGCTCTGTGATTTTATGAATAGACTCTTCTAGATGTTTCCATCTAATCAGATTGGTTCCTCAACTCCTACAACCAAAATTTTCCCATCCACTTAGATTGGTTAGTGTCGACCTTAATAAGCATAAATTTCTAGGCTCTGGAGTTTATTTATTGCAGCAAAAAGTTTCTTCCCAACCCCCAAACTTAAATATAACATTGTCCTCAATGTTTCTAATCAAAGAGCAATACCAAAAAGTAAAGTAACATGAGGAATCAGTAAAGAGAGAATTTGGAAAGATAGTACCTGGGTGAAAAGAGAAATCAAATACTAATATACAACATACAATCGCCTCGATGGTCAATCAAGGGTAAACAGGGTCCTCCAGAGGGACCTCCTCAACATCACCTGTAGGAAAGGGCTCTAAAAAGGGTTTCAATCTCTGACCGTTAACCTTCGAAGAACTACTACCATCCGGTGTCTCAATTTCAACAGCTCCATGAGAAAAGACAGTGTGAACAATAAAAGGACCCTCCACCGAGAACGTAACTTCCCAGGGAAAAGATGCAAGCGGGTATCATACAGAAGAACTTTTTGACCTGGAAAAAATGACTTCCGTAAAATATTTCTATCATGCACAAGTTTCATTTTGTTCTTATACTCCTTCGCACTATCGTAAGCATTTATACGAATCTCGTCCAACTCATTGAGCTGGAGTTTCATATGGGCTCCTGCCTTGTCAAGAGAAAAATTTAGCTGCTTAACAGCCCAATAAGCTCTATGTTCTAACTCAACAGGTAAATGACATGCCTTTCCATACACGAGTCGATAAGGCGACATTCCAATGTGGGTCTTAAACGCAGTACGGTAAGCCCATAAGGCATCAGTAAGCCTAGACGACCAGTCTTTCCGATTAGGATTAACTGTTTTCTCTAATATACGTTTTATCTCCCTATTGGAAACCTCAACCTGACCACTAGTCTAAGGATGATACGGGGTATCTACCTTATGTGTAATACCATATTTCTTCATCAGAAGCCTAAAAGGCCCATTACAAAAGTGCGACCCTCCATCACTAATTATAGCTCGCGGTGTACCAAAACGTGTAAGTATATTATTTTTCAAGAACTCAATCACAACCCTATGGTCATTGGTTTTACACACAACCGCCTCTATCCACTTAGAGACATAGTCTACAACGACAAGGATGTATAGGTTACCAAAAGAATTAGGAAACGGACCCATAAAGTCAATACCCCACACATCAAAGACCTCAACAAATAAAATAGGGTTCAAGGGAATCATGTTCCTACGGGATATGGTTCCTAATTTCTGGCAACGTTCACAAGTCACACAGTAACTGTGGGAGTCTTTAAACAACGAAGGCGAATAGAATCCGCACTGCAATATCTTAGCAGCAGTTTTCTTAGCACTAAAGTGACCCCCACAAGCATGATCATGACAAAAGGAAATAATAATGGACTGGTCACTCTCAGGTATACATCTCCTAATAATATGGTCTGGACAATACTTAAACAAATAAGGATCATCCCAAAAGAAGTGCTTAACCTCGGCTAAAAACCTAAAACGATCTTGTTTACCCCAATGTTGGGGCATTCGACCAGTAACAAGATAATTCACTATATTCGCATACCAAGGTGCTTGGGTAACAAAGAAAAGTTGTTCATCAGGAAAACTATCCCTTATAGGAAGGGAATCATCAGGGGAATCAACAACTAGCCTAGACAAGTGGTCTGCTACTACATTTTCGGAACCCTTTTTGTCTCTAATGTATGGAGAGAACTCTTGCAACAAAAGGATCCACCTAACCAATCTAGGTTTCGTATCCCTCTTAGACAAAATATATTTCAAAGCAGCATGATCAGTATATATGACGATCTTAGAACCTAAGAGATAGGGTCTAAACTTGTCTAAGGCAAACACAATGGCTAACAGTTCCTTCTCGGTAGTGGTATAGTTCAACTGGGCATCATTCAGAGTTTTGCTAGCATAGTAAATCACATGAAGTAATTTGTTTTCTCGTTGACTTAGCACAACACCAATATCATAATCTGAAGCATCACACATGATCTCAAAGGGTAAGTTCCAGTTGGGTTCCTGGACTATGGGGGCGGTAGTGAGTAAAGTCTTGAGCTTCTCAAAAGCCTCTAAACAAGCATCATCAAAGACAAACTTAACATCTTTTGCAAGCAAATTTCAAAGAGGTCTAGAAATCAAGCTAAAATCCTTAATGAATCGACGATAAAAACCTGCATGCCCTAAGAATGACCTAATATATCTTATGGTTTTTGGGACCTGTAAAGTCTTGATAAGGTCAACTTTGGCTTTATCTACCTCTATACCCTTAGAAGATACGATATTCCCTAAAAAAATTCATGATCGAACCATGAAATGACATTTCTCCCAATTAAGCACTAGATTCTTTTCCTTACACCTAGTCAACACTAATGACAAATGATGCAAGCACTCATCGAAAGACAAACCAAACACTGAAAAATCATCCATAAAGACCTCTAAAAACTTTTCTACCATATCGGAAAATATGCTCATCATGCAACGCTGAAAAGTCGCAGGGGCGTTACATAGCCCGAAAGGCATGCGTCTATACGCAAAGGTACCAAAGGGACAGGTAAAAGTAGTTTTTTCTTGGTCTTCTGGGGCAATAACGATCTGATTGTAGCCTGAGTAGCCATCTAGAAAACAGTAATGACTATGTCCAGCTAATCTCTCTAGCATTTGGTCGATAAAGGGAAGGGGAAAGTGGTCCTTCCGCGTGACCTTGTTCAATTTCCTATAGTCAATACAAACACGCCAACCCGTGGTCACTCGGGTCGGGATTAACTCATTGTTATCATTCTGGACTACAGTAATACCAGATTTCTTGGGAACAACCTGAACGGGGCTGACCCACTTACTGTCTGAAATGTGGTAGATAATTCCTGCATCTAACAGCTTAAGAACCTCGGTTCGAACTACTTCTTTCATATTAGGGTTTAGTCTTCGTTGCATCTCCCTAGAAGGTTTGGTATCTTCCTCTAAATAGATCTGATGCATACAAACAGTAGGACTTATAACCTTAATGTATGTTATGGTCCACCCTAAAGCTTCCTTGTTGTTTTGAAGGACGGTCACTAGCCTACTTTCCTGATCACTATCCAAGTCGGAAGCAACAATCACAGGTAAAGTCTCAGACGGTCCTAAAAACACATACTTCAGGGTATCTGGCAATGGTTTTAGGTCCAACTTAGGAGGCTCTTCTAACGAAGGAACTAGGGTAGACTTAGAAACTGGTAGTGGTTCGAACTTAGGTTTCCATCCGTTACTAGTGTCTAATAAAGGGGTTGAATCTAACAAAGCATTCACCTCATTAATCACATTATCATCATCGAAATCAATCCCAAAGTGATCTAGGCATTTCTCTAACGGATCTTCTAACAAAATGTTTGGTAATGACTCCTCGACTAATTTTACTATCATGTTTACCTCTTTTATGCTCGAGTCATCTAGTTCAGAGGGTAGCTTACTAATATGAAAGACGTTCAGCTCAATAGTCATATTACCAAAAGACAAATTCATAATACCAGTTCGACAATTAATGATCGCATTGGATGTTGTTAAAAATGGGCGACCTAAAATCACTGGTATCTGGTTCTCTGGGTCAGGGACAGGTTGGGTATCTAGGATAACAAAATCCACTGGATAAATAAACTTGTCGACCTCAATAAGAACATCCTCGATCACACCACGAGGAATTTTAACGGACCTATCAGCTAACTGAAGTGTCATCTGGGTAGGTTTCATATCACCAAGTCCTAGCTTGAGGTACACATGGTATGGAAGTAAATTCACACTGGTTCCTAAGTCAAGCAACGCTTTCTCAACACGGTATTTACCTATTGTGCAAGAAATGGTAGGGGACCCTGGGTCTTTATACTTAGGAGTAGTGGTATTCTGAATAATAGAACTCACGTGACTATCTAGGAAGGCTTTATTTTGGACACTAAGCTTACGCTTTCGTGTACACAAGTCCTTAAGAAACTTGGCATAAGCGGGAATCTGCTTAATCGCATCCGGAAGTGGAAGGTTGATAGTTACCTGCTTAAAAACCTCCAATATATCATTAAAATTGGACTCCCTCTTAGTTGGAACTAGCAGCTATGGGAATGGGGATCTAGGGACAAAGACGGGCTCAATATGACCCTCATTGGTCTCTTTAGAGACTCTATCAGTCACCTCAGTTTCTGGTTCAGAAGGGTGAACTACAACATGTTCACTATCAGGCATGGAAACCTTGTTGTCTATCACTCTACCACTCCTAAGGGTTTTAATAGCATTCACATGATCAGATGGTCTTTCACCTATTTCATTAATTCCTCTAGGGTTGGGTTGAGTCTGACTAGGAAACTTACCTCTTTCTCTTAAAGTCTTATTTATCTGACTAACCTGGTTTTTCAACTCGGAAATAGACTGAGAGTTAGCCTGACCTGTTCTCTTATTTTCTTCTAAACCTTGAGCAACAGATTGCTGAAACTGCACAGTATTACGAGTTAACAAAGCAAGAGACTCTTCTAAACTCATAATCTTCTTATCCGAAGGGTTCTGAAACTGTGCCGGAGCTGAAGGATTCTTAGTATAGCCAAAACCTGGGGGAACCTGAGCATTACTAGACTGACCTTGATAATGGCCCTTGGACCAAGAAAGGTTTGGATGGTTTCTCCAGCCAGGGTTATAGGTTTCTGAATATGGGTCAAACTTCTGTCGGTTATCAAACCTAGTGTTGTTATAAAGGGCATTGGCTTGCTCTTCAACAGCAAGGCCTTCCCAAAAAGGCTCATTTCTTCCACTACTACCACTAGAATGACCTAATTCTAAGGATTCTAACCTTTTGGCTATAGCTGCTATTTTGGCATCTGACTCATAAGTTCCTTTTACCCTATTAACATTTCCTCTACTTAGAAGAATTATTTTCTGGGGTTCCCTACTATTTTCCCATTGTTGGGTCTTATCGGCGATTTCATTCAAAAATGTCATCGCTTCATCAACATTTTTATTCTCAAACCCACCTGTGCATAAGGACTCAACCATAGTTGTTGTTGAATAATTTAAACCCTCGTAGAGGATCTGAACTAACCTAAACTTCTCCAAACCATGATGAGGACATTGAGATATCAAGTCATTGAACCTTTATAAGTACCTATATAAAGATTCTCCCTCTTGTTGGGCAAAATTACAGATTGGTGTCCTAATAGACGATGTTTTATGCCTTGGGAAAAACTTATGTATAAAGGCAGAAGTAAGTTGGTCATAGGTTTCAATTGACTCAGAGGCCAAACTATACAACCAAGATTTGGCTTTATCTTTTAAGGAAAAGGGGAATAACCTAAGTTTCAACGCATCATCACTTAGGTTTTTAATTTTCAGAGTGCTAAAAACTTCCTCAAATTCCCTAACATGAAAATAGGGGTTCTCATTCTCTTTTCCTAAAAACATTGGGAGCATCTGTAAAGTCCCAGGTTTCAGTTCATAATTTGCCTCGGTTTCAGCTAACTTGATACAAGACGGACGAGAGGTCCTAGTTGGGTTTAACAAAGCTTTCAAAGTTTCCATTTCTGGCACTACCAAAGGACTAGGAGTACTTTCTTCACTAATTGTCAAGTTTTCAAAGCTGAAATTTCCAAAGACAGGGCTCTCAAAAGAAGAGTCTTCGATGTCCCCGCCTTCACAAGAAGAACTACTAGGTTTGTCACTAATCAAACGACCTAGAGTGTTTCTTTTCCAAGCCCGCTCTCTAATGACCTCGGACATACACTAGAAAAACAAAAATACAAAGAAAAATCCTAAAAGGAAGGGAATATCTAAGCAAACACAAACAAGGCTGACTCCACCACAGCAAACCTACTGATTTCTAGCAAACAAAAAGCATGCTGGCTCCACTTAGATTGTTTCTAGACCAGCTTCTAATCCTTCGAAAGGGAATTCGTTACAATTTAAGCAAACCCCTCTGGAATCAATCCGAGTCAAAGTAAGTTGAATAGAGGCGAGGGAAGCTCAGTGTAGCTTTGATACCCAAGGCCTTACCGGTATTACAAGGCGGCGCAGTCACGCATTCAACTCACAGAAACCATCATGAACTTCGAAGTATGCTTAAAAGGGTAACCAATATTTTTCGAACGACTTTCCTACTAAGCTCGTTACCCTATAGGTCTCGTTCTATTCCAAATTTTAAAGCTTAGGTTCGCTATAAGTATCGTTTTCCTAAGGCAGTCAAGAAGAGAACGGTGATGAAATCTGAACCCTTATCTTGTATGGCCAGTCCTTGCCCTTTACTAGGAAATTAAAGCAGCCGTATTCAGTTCCTCGACATATATGCAAACGAAGGGATACAATAACTCGCTAGCAGGGGATTCGTGAGTGTTTTGACAAACTTACCTCCCGTTCCAGACGGGGGATGAACCGTTGTAGTCGACTCGGGCCACGACTCCTATGTCATGTACGAACCCGAGGGGCCGAGGTGATATCGTAATCACCGTCCTTCTCTGCAAACAGTTTAATATTTAAACTACCCTTCCGTAGGGTTTAAAAATAATGTCCCAAAGTTTACAGTCCAAAGTCCAAAAAAATAAAGTACAAGGGAAAAAGAAAGTCTAAAAAAATAAATAAAAACAATTAAAAATGTCTCTCTTTTTTTTCTCTCTTTTTTTATTAAATAAAAAAAAATTCTTCTTCTTTCGCTCCTTTCGCTTTGCCTTTTACTCCAAGTCTTTAAGTATTCACCAAAAGCTTTGACAAAATTTTCTTTCGCTCCAAATTTCAAATTCTGTAAGGAAAAGACAAAAACCCAAAAACGTAAAGAAGAAAAATAAAATAAAAACAAATAAAAACCTAGAAAAGAAAAAAAAAATCTAAAAACTCTATCCTAAAGAAAAGTCCGCGTCGGCGGCGCCAAAAATTGATGTGACTCAATAATGTTGTAGTAAAAAGGTTTGTAAGACTTGTGAAAGCAAAAGATTCTAGATTTAGTTTTTAAACTAAAAGTATAGCAAACTCAAATAAAGTGATATTAGGATATTAGGAACAACCAAGACATTGATTCCACTATTACACATGAATAAATTATGATAAATAATTCAAAACTCTAATTATCTTTTAAGTATCTTATTTCTTAATTCACAAATAATCAGGCAAATTCTCAAAAATTAATTGTATCCCCTAAGCAAAGATTATCTAAACAAAGCATAACCTATCTAATTGAATCACAACTAATGAAGAAAATTTTGCAAACAATTAAAAACTCTGCAAAAGCAGTGATTGAGTGAATTATAAATTATAAATTAGAGAAAATAAATAATTACCAATTATTCATGCATAAATAGCTTCCTCATTGCCTTGGTTGTGAGAGACTTAGCCGCTCATCATGTTGGAAACACGCTCAAAAATCATTATTATTGCTCAAAGGTGGTGTACAAATGATGGAATGGAGAGAAAATATTAAAAATCGGGATTGTAACACTTATTTCTGTTACAAATCAGCTGTTACAGAGAACGATTAATGAGAACTGTCGTTGTCACTGTAGCTATACGACCCACGGCTAAGTGTCGTTGTCACTGTTGATAAACGACTGTCTCCGCGAGTCTGTTCTTCGTGTTCTTGGTGTTCTTCAGCAGCAGCAGAAACAGAGTTTGATCAACTCGTGATTTCTTGCTCCTGAGCTATCCTCTCGACCTCCAACTCTCGACCCCGCTCTCTAAAACATCCCAAAAGCCTTGTATACCCATCAGTGCCAAGATATCACAATATTAACTCCAAAATCTTCTCACAGTAATGATAATATTCTCGGAAATATTTTCCATGTCTGCAGCTGTAAGTACCGGGATTTTATTCCCTTTTTAATTCTTATACGCGTCTTCTGCAGTCATGTTTCACCCCAACACGCTGAATGCTCGTAGTAGAGTGAGTCCAGCTCGTGTTTACTAACAAAAAATCCCTAGAATAAAAACACTACCCCTGTTTTGAAGAATGATCTTGTTCGCGCGTCTGCTGGTATTCAACATGCTCCAAACGAATTTCTCCCTCATATCAGACAACTCTGAAACTATGTAGCCACGAAATCTTCCACAAAAAACTCGTGTAAACCCGTGAATAACTCTTTATCTGAATGTGTTGCCTGTTCTCTTTGTTTGGATTATATAGCCAAATTCAGTCAAACCAAAGACATACACCAAGTCTGTTAAGCCCAATCAAATCATCCCAAGAAGTTTCTGCCATTGAGTCACTCTAAATTGCCTCCAAAATACGAACCCTAATTCTGTTTTTCTGAAGAGCACCTTTTCCCGCCAAAACCAGTTTCAAACGAAGGAGATGAAGGTGCCCCTTATCCAGCTGCTTGGGTGCCAATATCAATTAGGGCGCCCCTTAGTAATTGAGGTGCCCCTTTTCCAAATTAGGGGTCCGTTTAGAAAATGTCCTTCGAGGGTACTCCGAGTAATTTTTCGAGCCGATTTTTCCATAAATGTTTATTTCCCAAAAATACCTACAAACACACAAACACCATAATAAGGACGAAAACAAGTACTAACAATACGAAACATTGAGGACAAATTAGACACATAAATGCGTCTATCAACATCCTCCCTCTTAGTGTTGAGACGTCTAAATTACACAACACTCATTACTGTGTTGGTAGGCATGCTCCCTCAACACATTCTTCCTCTTGGTGTTGAGACGTGCAAATTCCTCAACACCACTGCTGTGTTGCTAGGCAAGCTTCCTCAACAGATTTTCCTCTTGGTGTTGAGACGTGCAAATTCCTCAACACCACAACTGTGTTGCCAGGCATGATGCCCCAACACACACTCATCTTGGTGTTGAGACGTGCAAATTCCTCAACACCACTATTGTGTTGCAAGGCATACTGCATTAACACATCCATCCTCTTAGTATTGAGACGTGTAAAATCCTCAACACTCACTACTCTGTTGTCAGACATACTGCCTCAATACATTATAGTGCTGACGGCTCCACCACCTCAACACTCATCTTAGCCGTTCAAAGCAGCGCCATCTTCTCCGCTTCATAGCCAGCCAACAACGCCATCTTTTCCGTGCCCTAGCCAGCAGTGCCACGATCCATTCCTTAACCAGTAGCCAAAGATGCCGCACTGGTGCCAACGACCCATGGCTAAGAAGAATCTATGCAAAATCCGCCAGCACAAGGATCACAGATTTCTCATGCCTTCCACTAAAGGTTAGTTGAATTTCCTTGGCGATCTCTTCACGTCTTGCTCTCTCGATTTTACTCTTGTTTGTCACCATCTCATGCTTACCTCGCAACAATGCCACTTTTACGTGCTAAGCAGGGGACTTAATGTTGATGGTGGTTTTTAGCTTAGGGTTAAAATCGTAAAACCTTGCATCAGATGTGACGTCAGTATGCAAGGAAGCGGTGCTGCGAGTACTAACCTCTCCACCGACATATTTATTGAGCCGCTTAATACACTTTTATCCATAACACTCTGTAAATTTCGGCACCTCGCCAATACGAGACTCACTGAGTACTTTCCTATGCTATGTTCCCCAGCAGAACCCTTAATCTGTATGGCATGACGGATTTATGTTCACTCGCAGCGGAGTAGCATGAACCTCCAAGTACCAAAGTTAAGGCCATTGCACGAAATGCTCAGACAGAAAGCACACTGCATTTTGTAGATAAAGATTTTGTGTGGCAGCATACAAAATCCAGCTAATTATTGTGATAACTCGCAAAGAACTCATAAACCCAACTAATTTGCAAATTAGGGTTTCGCGCCCCGCGCAGTATATTGGACCCCGTTGGTCGAAACCATGCTTAAACAAGCTAGGCAACCAAATCCGCCACAGCGCGCTAAAAGTGTGGCCGCGCTCTAGCATGCCGGACCTCTTTCCGTCGACCAATCAGGTCGCTTCAAATCCTCCACCGCGCGTCGGAAGTATGGCCACGCCCTAGCATGCTGGCCCCACTTCCCGTCAACCAATCGGGTTGCTCCAAAACTTTCCACGACCTCAAAAAGGTCGTCATACTAAGTTGGCTTCCCAAAACACGCCAGCTTCCCAAAAACATGCTAGCTTCCCAAAACACGCCAGCTTCCCAAAAACGCGCTAGCTTCCCAAAAAATGCCAGCATGCCGCACGCGCCAGGCGCGCATGCCAGACGCGCTTACCAGACGCGCATGCCATCCACGCTACCACGCCTCTGTCCACCAACGGAAGGTAGCCATGGCTACCATTCTTCCTGAGGTGCGGATCTCAGCCGTACAAGTTGGCCACCAAGCCTGTGGCAACTTCTGGCCGCAATGCCAAATTCCATGGTTTGTGTCAAACACTAATTTTTCCACGCCAAAGGCATGCGCAAGCCATGCCAGCACCACGGCCACGCCACTGGCCGCCAAACGGAAGGTAGCCGCGATCAACGGCTACCCTTCCTCCTGAGATGCAAAATCTCGGTCGTCGAAGGTCGTCACTGAACGGCAAGCCTCTCTATCTTAACTTGCCGCACATAGCAACATGCTACACGTTTTCCAATGAAAACACTCGAGACATCAAAAACATGTCACAAACTGGGGGATGCTCATCAGGGTATTGGTCTGGCGGTTTACAGCGTGTGGCGTGCAATACGCCCGTACAAGAAAGTGTCGTAAGAGTGAGGCGGTTAGTAATGGCAAGAAATAAGTGGTGAAACGCATCTTCATTATGGAAACATTAATTCTAGGCGTTACCCGTTACCACTTTTCCACCACTCAACCGCTTTTACTTCTTACGAGGCCAGGGTATGTTTTATTCCGAGTTGTATAAATAGGTTTCACCTATTTACACCAAAAAACAAGTTTTGGTCTGGAGAATAACACCAAATCCAGAAATCACCTGGTAGCTTTCCATTCAGCTCACCAGTTCAATTTTCTGATACAAGTCACAAAAACGCCCACACTTCCAGAATCAACTATTCTGGCATCAACACCTTCTTCGCTTCCCTCCCTAAGACCAACCCTTCTCCTTCACTTTGTGACCGAAGCAAGCCTGGAACGGTCATTTCTTGGTTTAGGCCAGGATTGTACAGATTTATCTCTCGAATCAAAAGTACTCACGTGCAGTACATTGTTTTGGGTTTAGACTCATTTCTCATCCACACACACGAAATTACCGAAAACAGCAGAAACCGTTTTCACCCACAAACACTCCTGCACACCAAAATTGCTAATGGGAGTGTACCAAATTAGTGGGGGGTGGGTTCCAAAATCATATAAGAGAAAACTGGTTTTGCCTTGGGGCTGGTACGCCCCCCACTAATTTGGTACACCCCCATTAGCCTAATTGCAGACTCTTATGATTCTCAATATCTAATAAAACTGCCATTAAGGGGTTGATAGACAGTTCAACCAAACACTAATTATCATATTTGAGTTTTTGGTAGATACTGAAGAGTCAGCACCTATTGAGAGACATGATGTGGCGCTGGTGCACTGCATCTATAATGGCAGTGTTCACACCTGAAATGGCTTAACATTGATGATATTTGTTAGGTGTACAAAAAATGGTCAAACATAATAGGTCAATAAGCCAAATAAAATCAGCACACTTGTGTATATTTGGCATAATTATTTGATTTGTTAATTAGTTAACAGATGGGCCATATCTTGAACTGCAACATGGTTTGGTTCAGGCATCATGCCATATCTCAATACCCTGGTCCCTGAGTCTTGACCAAAAACAAAATAGGTCAAGTAAAATAAAATCATCACTGTGCCACATAATGCCTAAATTTTAAAGAAAAATAAAAAGGTCTAGAGAGTTTCGAACCTCCGACCTCAAACTTCCTGAAACTAAAGTGAACCACTGTGCCTCACTACCGTTTTTGAAATTTGATGGACTTGTATTAAATTTATATATTTATTATCTTCCTAAATATTAAATGAACTTGTGTATTGATGGGCCATTTCTTGAACTGCAGCATGGTTTGGCTTAGACATCATGCCATATATCAATACCCTGGTCACTGAGTCCTGACCAACAACTAATGTCAAACAAATTAGGTCACACAAAATAGGTCAAGCGAAATAAAATCAGCACACTTGTGTATAGATGGGACATATCTTGAACTGCAGCATGGTTTGGCTCATCTCGAGTACCACTAGAGTTGATTAACGGTTGTGATTCGGAGACGGTTGCTTTTCCCAGCCAAATAAAAGCAGAGAAAGAAGAAGTTCTTTCATTTTCTCAGTCCATTTTTCCAAACTAAAGCCAAGCAAATTAACAGTATTTTTGTGTCGACCAAATTTCCGAAGATGGATCATGATTTGGATTCCAGAGGTAGTGATGGCGAACAAGGTTCTTCTGCTGGGGATCAAAGGGAATCGAAGAAGCCTAGGCTGAATTTTCCCAAGCATCAGGTAGAGGACAATAATTCTCAAGAAAATTTTGTTTATTTTTGGTGTTCTAAAATGGGTATTGTAGAGATGTATCTTGATTTTGACTAATAATCTTCTGATGTCGGATGGGTTTTTCTCCCACCCTTCTACTAGGATGATGCAGTTGGTGGGATCCAAATTTCTCCAGATAGTGGTTCTAGTGTTGCAGCTACAATTGAGGAGACTGGAAATGGGGTGAGCATGCAGGCACCAACAAGAGATGGAGTTCAGAATCATCGGAGGGAAATTGCTCATCCGCAAACAGGCAGGCAGCAACAGGGAATGAGGGGAGTTAAAGACGGATGGGTTTTGTATACGCTTCATCCCCGACGAGGCAGATTTGTAGTCAATGAGGGTGTAGTTTTGGTAGTGGATCTGCGGGTTTTTTGTGGAGGTGCACGACAGGGTTTTTTTTTCCGCACCAATTTCTGAGGAGGCCAAAACCCTGATTCATGAAAATGATACCATCCCACTCTCTGCTGAAGCAGTTACCTTCCCTAATTTGATCATGTTGGCACCTGAAATACGACAGATGGCTGAGGATGTTGCGGTGATAGCTAATGCAGGACTTGGGGAGGTGACTCATCCTCAAGAGGTTCCAGCTGATGAGCCTTTTCCATTGCCAGTATCTAGAGCCACTGCACCAAAACTAGAATCCGCTTCGCCAAAGCCTGCAGGAAAAACTACAAGTGTATCTGGAGAAGCAGATACTGTCTAAACAGGTGGGATTCGAAACATAGCTCTGAGTGATGTGAGTAATATGTTGGTTTATAGAACTAAAGTTTCATTTTGGATAATGATTTGTTGGGTAGACAAAATTGTTTTGTTGGTAAACATAATGATGGTGTTTAATCTTAATGTTAGTTTTTTGGTCTTTAATATGGAAATTTTGCGTATGCTAACATTATTAGAGTTTAAGCATTTAAAACACTTCTTGCCTGTAATGACTAGAGTTGAATTGCACATAACCCTGTAGGTATTTTTGACTATGTTGAAATGTCTTCGATTGGGAGTGAAATAGCAAGAAGTCTTTTGGTATAAAGGAACCATTGAGGATGATTTTGAGGGTGCGGGTTACTAAGATAGAAGGTCAAACATAAGCAGTAGGGATGTAGGGAGAGTATATAGAGAAGCATACCAGTAAGGAGTGGAGGGGAATCCCTGAATCTCACCCATTTTAGCTTGTGGCCTAATTTCCTTAGCAAAAATTTGAGAGCTTGTGGTAGACTGCATTTTAAGCTAGATTGATGCCCAAGAGATAAACAGTGAACCAAAAAACTGTGTCTTTGGTCCATATGGAGTAGCAGAACCAGTTTAGTTTTTTCAAAACACTAATTTTAAACAGTTAAAGATGGCCAGCTTGGTGGATTGATTTGTTACCTACCTCCTTCGAGATCGTGCGTTCGAATATGGCCAAAAGCTTTTTATTAATTTTTTCCAAACGAACTTTTTAGCCACGCAATAAAACCGGCGTGTCTATAAAACGCACACTATGGACACACACATACTAGCGTGTCCAAAAAAGGAACTTTTTGGCCACACTTTGAATTTGGCGTGTCTATAAAATGTGGAGTAGTTGAACCAGTTTAGTTTTTTCATAACACTAATTTTAAACAGTTAAAGATGGGCAGCTTGGTGGATTGACTCGTTACCTAACTCCTTCGAGATCATGCGTTCGAATATGGGCAAAAGCTTTTTATTAATTTTTTCAAAACGAACTTTTTAGCCACGCTATAAAACCGGTGTGTCTATAGAATGCACACTATGGACACACATATACTAGCATGCCCAAAAAAGAACTTTTTGGCCACACTTTGAGTTTGGCGTGTCTATAAAATGCCCACTGTGGACACGCATACTGGCGTATCTATAAATCGTACATTATGGACACGCATATACTGGCATGTCTATCAATCGTACATTATGGACACGCATATACTGGCGTGTCTACTGAACCAAATTTAAAACCACACCTTAAATGGCGTGACTAACCTTTTGGACACGCCACAACTACCTAACGTGGCCATAGACTGGTCTATAAACACGCCCATCAAAAAATTTAAAGTTAACGTGACTAAACGGTTGATATTTGGACACCCTACTAGCCCTGGCGTGGCTGAAAGCACTTATATTAACACGCCCATGGAACATGGCGTGTCTATAGAGTATAAGTATACCCTATAGACACGCCAAAACCAAAAAGGCTTGACAAGGAAATTTATATCTGGCGTGGCTAAAGGCCATTTCTGTACTAGTGTTAACGCTCATCCTAAGAGATTAAAAATATACAAGCATCCCCTTTATAATTCCCCAACCACACTCCCCACAAAGATATAACACTTATGCACAAGTTCATTTAAGAACTCTCCCCCATAAAATGTCATTCCCGAGAGTACAACATGAGTGACCTTACTTTCGTGAAAAACAAGGATTTGTGGACATTAACAAATCACAAGGATTTGTATCCATATAGTATCGACATAAATTAGTCTCAAGGCCAGTTACGAACGATGAGATAATTTTACTCGATTTTACTCAACATAAGAGAATCTTACGGAGTGTATCAAGCAGCGAAACACAAAAGTGTGATCAAAAAGATCAATACTGCGAGAAAAATCTCAAAGAGTTTGTTCAATTTTCCGTTTATAAAAACATAATAGATTTAACTTATGAGCATATATGAAATATTAGCTCGATTCACGAGAACATAAAGGCATGAATATTTCATAAGATTTTTGCAATAATTAAACCAATAATGATTACATACTGCAAGTTCATCTTCCAAAAACTATAAAATTTAAACAAATAAATCTAAAAACATGCAAAATGAAAAACGTTGGAAATAACTATGTGTAATCACAATCTTTTCTATACCAAACCCTAGTTATCATTCTCAAGAATAAAATCCTTAAAAGAAATTTCCTAGACATTAAGGTCTTTGAAGAATTCCTTATCATATCCAAACTCCTTATCAATGACTGGCAAGTTAGTTCCTACAAACCTGGTAGGATGTTTATTGACAAGAGCATCTTGTAGTTTAAGAGATTTTGTAAAATCTTCTTTAGTGGTGTACCTAGTTACAACTACAAGATGAATCAATGGAACAATTAGCAGCAAGCTGCTTTCTCTCTGCAAGCAGAGCCTAACCTTCAAAGAATTGAAAGCAAAATTTATTTTCATTAACTGAATTCACCTGAGTACAATAATTGGTTCTTAAAGGACCAATCCTGCTAACTGTATCCAACAGCTATGATTGTATCAAGCATTAACACTTGTTTCTATGAAATAAATCAAATGACCTAATGCTAAATACACTCATTGACTGACTCAAGTTCCCCCCACAGTAAAAGAATTCAAATTAAAGTTTTAACTTGGTAGGATCATGACATTGCCCCTCCCATTTAAACATCCTTGTCCTCAAGGATAAAATCAGGAAATTTAGCCTTGATGTGAGCAGCATCTTCCCAAGTAGCATCCTCCTGAGCTGAGTTACACCATTGCATCAAAACCTGTTTAACCTTGGAAGTACCCCTGAGTGTAACTCTAATATCTAAAACAGTCACAGGTTGTACCACAAACTGACCTGCATGATCTACCAAAGGTAATTGAGGTGAGAAGGCAGCATGTGATCCCAGTTTCTTCTTTAATTTAGAGACATGGAAAACTGGGTGGATTCTAGAACCCAAAGGAAGTTTGAGATTGTAAGCAACAACTCCAATTCTCTGGAGGACTTCAAAGGGGCCAAAGTACTTGGCAGACAACTTGAAATTCTTTCTTATAGCCAATGATGTCTTCATGTATGGTTGGAGCTTTAAGAAAACCAAATCTCCCACTGTGAGCTCCCTATCAGATCTCTTTTGATCAGCAAAATACTTCATTCTGTGTTGAGATTTGGAGAGTTCATCCTTTAGAAGTTGTAGCATAAGATCTCTCTCTTGCAAATAATTCTCTATAGTTGCCACAGAAGTAGTTGTAGGAATGAGAAATACCAAATGAGGTGGGGCATAACCATACAGAGCTTGGAAGGGGGACATCTTCAAACTTGTGTGATAATTTTTGTTAAACCATCACTCAGCTAATTCCAACCAGTGCACCCACTGCTTAGGATGAGAGCTTGTCATGCATCTCAAATATTGCTCAACACACTGATTAGTTCTTTCAGTCTGACCATCAGTTTGAGGATGGTATGCAGTAATGAGCTTCAAGGTGGTGCCTAGAGACTTGAAAAGAGCCTGCCAGAATTGACTGATGAAGATCTTGTCCCTATCACTGACAATAGAGCTAGGAAGGCCATGGAGCTTGAAGACTTGGGAGAGAAATTCCTTAGCAATTGTGATAGCAGTGAATGGATGTCCAAGAGGAATGAAATGACTATATTTAGTCAATCTGTCTACAACCACCAAAATAACATTTTTCTGTATGACAATGGCAGTCCTTCAATAAAGTCAAGAGATATATGTTGCCATGCAGTGTCCGGTATAGGAAGAGGTTGTGAAATCCCTCCTGGAAGTGTATTTTCACCTTTATGACACTGGCAGACATCACAAGTGGTGACAAATTGAACTATGTCTCTTTTCATATTGGGCCAGAAGAATGAAGCCTTAGCTCTGTAATAGGTACCAGTAATGCCAGAATGGCCCCCTATGGAAGAAGCATGCAAGGAATGGAGAATAGAGGATCTGAGAGCAGTACCTGCACCAATATAAAGTCTGCCCTTGAATTTGATGATGCCCTGAGAATAAGAATAATGCCCTTGAGGAGAAGTGACAAGTAGCTGAGTAATAAGCTGTTGTGCAGTGGAGTCGGACTCATAACTAGAGTGAATTTCCTGCATCCATTGTGGTTGAGACAAGGACATCGTATAGCAAACATCTGTGGGGAGTCTTGACAGTGCATCAGCTGCCTTGTTTTCCATTCCCTGCTTGTACTTGATGACATAATCAAAGCCCATGAGCTTGACAAGCCATTTTTGTTGTAATGCAGTAGATAGCTTTTGGTCCATCAAGTATTTTAAACTTTGGTGGTCAGTATGGATAATGAATTGCTGACTACCCAAGTAATGCTTCCACTTTTGAACAGCTATGACAATGGCTAAGAATTCCTTCTTATATGTAGATAGAGCTAGTGCTTTAGGGCCCAATGGCTTACTGAGGAAGGCAATTGGCCTATTATGCTGCATAAGTACAGCTCCAACCCCTCTTGAACATGCATCAGTCTCAAGTGCAAATGGCTGAGAAAAGTCTGGCAGTGCTAAGACATGTGCAGAAGTCATTGCTTGCTTGAGTGCAGTGAAAGCTTAAGTGGCATCATCAGACCAAGAGAAGGAGTCCTTCTTTAGCATATCATTTAGTGGTCTAGCAATGGTGCCATAGTGCTGGATGAATTTTCTGTAGTAACCCGTAAGACCCAAGAATCCTCTGAGTTATTTAAGGGTTTGAGTTTTAGGCCAATTGACCATGGATTCAATCTTCTCAGGGTCAGCAGCAACACCACTTGCAGAGAAGATATGACCATGGTATTCTAACTGTGGCTGAGCAAAAGCACATTTGGACATCTTGGCGAATAGAGAATGTTTCCTTAGTAAGGATAATGTGAGCTGAAGGTGCTCCAGATGGGCTTCCATAGAAGGAATGTATACCAAAATATCAACGAAAAACACAAGTACAAATTTGCGGAGATAGGGCTGAAATACCTCATTCATGAGAGCCTGGAAAGTTGCAGGGGCATTAGTAAGCCCAAATGGCATTACTCTGAACTCGAAATGGCCATGGTGGGTGCGAAAAGCAGTTTTGTAGATGTCAAGTGCATAAAGCCGTATTTGATAGTAACCTGAACGCCAATCAATCTTGGAGAATACCACAGACCCATTCAACTCATCTAAAAGTTCTTCAATAAGTGGTATTGGAAATTTATCTTTAACCATAATGTCATTCAGTTTGCGATAATCGACACAAAAACGCCAAGTGTCATCCTTCTTTTTGAGTAAGAGGATATGAGCAACAAATGGACTATGGTTCTTTTGGATGACACCATTGGATAACATTTCAGAAACTAAGGATTCAACTACAGATTTATGGATGTAGGGGCATTTATAAGGCCGTTGATAAGTAGGGTTTGAGCCAGTTTTAAGAGGGATTTTATGATCAAGGGGTCTAGATGGAGGAAGGCCAGTTGGCTCTGCGAAAACATCAGCAAAGGTATCCAAAAGTGTGGAAACTGCAGGTGGGGGTGGAATGATAGGAGTGGATGATATAGAAAAGAATTGGCCAATAATGGTGGGTGTGTTTTGTTTAAGAAATTTCACAAGAGAAGAACCACTAATTAAGCTAAGAGAGGGTTTAGAATGAGTACCCTGTAGAGTGATCTTTCTGCCCTGGTGAAGAAAGGAAATGCGCAAGAGAGCAAAGTTGAAAAGAACATCACCAAGTTGGCGAAGCCAGTCAGCTCCCAGTACAATTTCACATCCACCTAAAGGTAAGGCCAGTAAGTTTACTGAAAATTGATAGCCTTGCATCTCCCAAGAGAGGTTGTGACAAATGCCTTGACTGATAATGCTCTCCCCATTTGCAACTGTAACCAACATTTGTCCAGTAGGAGTTACATGTAAACCCAACTTTGAGATCAATGTTGCATCAAGAATACTATGTGTACTTCTTGTATCAATAAGAACAGCCACAAGATGCTTGTTAATATGACCATCTATTCTTATTGTCTCATGAGTAGTGGTCCCTGTTAAGGCATGTAAGGAAATCTCAATTGGAGATTCGCTACCCGAATGAGATGCATCACTAACGTCATCATTGGACAAGGCTCCTTGCTCATCTAGTTCATCATCAGCAATCAACATGAACAATTGTTGAGTTTTGCATTTATGACCATGTCTATAGAATTCGTCACAATTATAGCACAACCCTTTGTCCTTGCGATTTTGCATTTGAGCAAGTGTTAAGAGTTTCACAAGGGGAAAAGTGGGATCTGGTGAATGTTTTGTTAGGGTGAGTAGGTGTGTTACAATAGGTGGTGGTGAAGAACCAGTGCCTTTGGAGAATGTAGAAGTAGAAGAGAAAAATGGTTTAATAGTTGAGGGAGGGTGTGAAACAGATAATGGTGTAGGTGTAAATGGTCTAAAGAATGGTTTGACTGATTTAGGTGGTGGATGGAGTGAAGCTTGTTGTAATCCAGCAAGATAAAAAGTTGTTGAAGTATCAGCTGGTTTAAACATCTGCACAACAGTATGTATTTCCTCCTTCAACCCACTAATGAAACTGAGTGTATAAAAACTCTCAGGAAGAGATGGATTGTTAGCTACCATATAGCTCTTATAGTGTTCCCATTTATCATAATAGTCTTCTACTGTGCTTGTTTGGGACAATTTGTTAAAACTTCCTACATAGTTATCGTGTGCAACATCCTCAAAACGAGCATATAAATCCTGAACAAAGGTTGCCTAAGTAATAAATTGTTTACCTTGTTGATAGTTGAAATACCATGGATCAACCTGAGAATCGAAGTGTATGGCAGCCATATCAACACGTTCTTCTTCAGGGAAGTTATGAAGATGGAAATAGTGTTCACATTTAAGAATCCATCCACGAGGGTTTGCACCATTGAATCTAGGAAATCAACCTTGGGGGTACGAGTGAATTTACTAGAAGAAGGATGACGAAAATTCCTGATAAGCTGATTGAGGTCATCAAAGCCGCCGTTTGGAGGAGGTTGTGGTGTACCAGATGACTGTGGATCTGGATGTCGATTTGAACCTTGCTGTTGAATAGTAAAAAGTAGATCGAAGATAGAAGAAAGTTTGGAATCTAAATCAGCAACAGAAGTCTATAATGAGCTAATTTCGCCTTTGATAGATCCCATGTCATCTTTGATTTCGATGATAGAAGCAGAATTTTGATTAATGGTGGTGGTAATTTCTTGCAGTTTCTCCTTATTAGCCATGAGAACAGATTCCAGGATAGAGGCTGATACCAATTGTAGTGTACCTAGTTACAACTACACGATGAATCAATGGAACAATTAGCATCAATCTTCTTTCTCTCTGCAAGCAGAGCCTAATCTTCAAAGAATTGAAAGCAAAATTGATTCTCATTAACTGAATTCAACTGAGTACAATAATTGTTTCTTAAAGGACCAATCCTGCTAACTGTATCTAACAGCTAGGATTGTATCAAGCATTAACACTTGTTTCTAGGAAATAAATCGAATGACCTAGTGCTAAATACACCCATTGACTGACTCAAGTTCCCCCCCACAGTAAAAGAATTCAAATTACAGTTTTAACTTGGTAGGATCATGACATCCCTGCACCTCCTTCTTGGTTTTCCTAAGTTCTCCAAGAAGATTTTCAAACCTTTTCTAATTGGAGTAATCCGATCTAGGTTTCTTCTGATTCCTCCTTATCTTCTTAAGAGATGAGATAAAAGGAATATACATCTCTTTCTGCTTGTTAGTTGGAATAGTATCAATAACCATTGGAGCAAGGGTTTCACAAGAAGATATTGTGCTTGGATCCTCCACGATTCGTTGAGAAAAATGAATTTGTGAAACACAAATGTGTGGCTCAACAGGTAAACCTTCTTGAGAAAGAGATATGAGTCTTGAAGTGGAAGTCTTTTATCATGCAGGACTTCAGAACTTATAAAGGTTCACGCACACAAAACCTAAAATGGAATGAAAATGTCATTTTATCCCTTCTTGTTTTAAGTTTTACAGATCGAAATTTCCAATACCATTACTTGAGACATATGGATATCCGAGAAATAATATTCAAACTTTGATCCAAAGCCCTTAGGTGCAAAGTTCCTATCTCTTTCAAGGGCACATGAGATAAGATGCACATTTCAACATACTTAGACTGTGTTGAGGTGGGCACAAGACTGCTCACCATTATATTCCTGCACAGAACTGACAATATCCTTCGAAACGGAACATTTAGTCCGAACTCTTCTCTTTGTTTGAGAATTTCCCTTATCCATCAATCTTTTAGAAGAAGAAGAGTTAATTTTGTGTACCTCACGATTGGACTTTTGAACAAGTTTAAGTGCATTTGCCAGCCGATTAGCTCTTCGTAGCAGTTTGTTGACATACCTTAATTTATGTTTGCATTTGAAACATTGTGCGAGTCCGTGACCTTTACTGGTACAATAAGGACATGTCGGATTGGAGATTTGTTTCAGGAACAGCTTTGGCGGTTAAACACATAGTACCTAAAATAATATTAGAATTCTCATTAGTATACGAAAATCCATCACATTCTCCAATGATTTTGATGAATAATCATCAATTAAACTATCAAGATTGATATGAGTATTACTACAATTATCAACATTGACAATTTCACCCAAGAGTGATACACTTGAAATTTCTTCTTCTTGGGAATCATAATGATCTGAGTTTTCATCAAGTGTCGTAGCCAAACTCTTGTTTCCAGTGTATTTTCTTCGATTTTGACACTCATGGGCAAGGTGACCAAACCCTTTACACTTGAAGCACTGTGGCATATCATCATCGTCAGTATCGTTGAAATCTCTATTTTTAGCAGAAATACGATTATGTGGCTTAGCTGACATTAGAGGTTTGTGTTAGAGCATTGCTCGGTCGAACTCGCATGCGTTGCTATCTTAAGCATGTTTGTCAATGTTAGTGATCAAAACTATAAGTCTTGATTTATAGTCTACTATAGCTAAGGTCTCGGACTAGGATAGAAAGTGTAGTTGAGCTCAAGAACTCCATGGCAATCATCATACAAGACGAATGACTACTCAAGGAACCGGTGGATCTTCATCGACTAAAAGGTATGTGGATACTTGAACTTATCTATCACTCAAAAGTCTATTTATCTCCTATCTTGAGACAAAAGTCGTTTTTCTATACAGATTTAGATTATACACATTTGTTATTTCGAGCCGGGTTTAACTCTCCTATCTATTTCTCGAAATATGTGTTGGTAAGCTTTCGCTTTAGCCAAATTCATCTTTACCTAGTGACGAATGTCATGTTATGTTTCAATCACTTTGAAAATTGCTCTGACAAAAAATGGTCTGTGAATAACGACTATATAACGTTCTCTGAGAATGTTTCAATGATTGAAATGAGAGTTTAGAGTATATAACCATTGGTAGGATATAAGCATTGTTGTGGAAACACATATATGTGTAAGTCCTTATTCCTTGAACCAAAGTTTGCGAACTTTGTTGATCAAGAGAAACGGAATGTGGCGTGAGCCAAGTCCGCGAACTGGCGTAAGTTCTCGACCCGAGAATTTCTGCTGGAGTTTGTGAACTCCTTCCGTGAGCTTAGGTCCGCGAACCCAGTCCGCGAACTTGAGTAGGTTATATCTAAAATCGGTTGTTCTTGAACTCATGTTTATATAAACTAAGGAATGCTTTTGCAAATCGTGGCTATAAAGTTCATGAACCGATTCGAGTGAATCAAACCGTTTTTGCTTCGATTGTGTCTTGTGTAGTTACATAAGATCTAAGCAATTGAACAACTCTCTAACTAGTTTATTTGAGTCATTTGAACTAGTTATGGTGAAGAAGAATATGGTTGATATGAAAGTGATCATATGGCTAACCATTTGGTTGACTATTGTTGAGCCAACAAATGTACAAGTTTGGGTATGGTTACACAAGCCTAGAAACGTGCATTTCATTTGTGTGTAACAATCTAGTTTTCGATCTAACGGTTGAAAGATATTAGCTTGAATCTAAATCAGGTTTTCATCTAACGGTGTATATTGAATGCTTTTTTACCAAGCTAACATTGATTGCAAACCCTGATTTGAAAGACTATATAAGGGAGAACTCTAGAAACTGGGAAACCTAATCCCCACACCTTATGTGTGATACTAGTTGTCCTCAGCTAGAGTCCATTCTCCTTTAACCTTTGGTTTCTTCTTCTAAACCAGGTTAACGACTTAAAGACTTCATTGGGATTGTGAAGCCAGACCGATACTACTTTCTCGTAGTTGTGTGATCTAATCTTGATGTTTCTATTGTACGAGTACAATTGTAATAATTGGCTTGATATTGATATCTCCGATAGGCAAGATATAAAAGAAATCACAAACACTTCGTCTCATTGTTTGTGATTCCACAATATCTTTTTTCGCTGCGTCAATTAAGATTATTGTGAGGTGATTGATAATACTAGGTTGTTCTTCGGGAATATAAGTAAGGTTTATCAATTGGTTCCTGTTCACCTTGATTTATCAAAAGACGGAACAAAACTCGTAGGTATATTCGTGGGAGACGGATTTATCTATTACCGTAGACTTTTCTGTGTGATACAGATTTGTTTATTAAAGTCTTCTACTTTGGGTCGTAGCAACTTTTAGTTGTGGGTGAGATCAGCTAAGGGAATCAAGTACGTAGTGTCCTGCTGGGATCAGAGACGTAGGAGCATAACTGTACCTTGGATCAGTATGAGACTGATTGGGGTTCAACTACAGTCCAAAACGAAGTTAGTTTTGAGTAGGCTAGTGTCTGTAGCGGCTTAATACGGTGTGTGTTCAATCTGGACTAGGTCCCGGAGTTTTTCGGCATTTGCGGTTTCCTCGTTAATAAAATTCTGGTGTCTGTGTTATTTCTTTTCCGCATTATATTTTGTTATGTAATTGAAATATCACATGTTGTGCGTTGTTCAATCAATTAGAATATCCGACCTTTTGGTTGTTGATTTAAATTGATTGACACTTGGATATTGGTCTTTGGTACCATCCAAGTTATCTCTCTAGTATTTGATAAAGACTCGCAGATTTCTATTTGCTTGAGTATATATCAAATTGAGAGATTGAGATATAAACTCTTTTATATACTTTTTATCTATATTGAGTCTGATTGTCTAGTTGATTCTCTAGAAAGTATATTAGAGTTTGTCCATACAGATTGCTAAGAGAAATATTGAGTGTGGTTGTTATACCCCCGCTTTTTCAATTGGTATCAGAGATGGCAAACACGTTTAAGGCCTTACAAGTCTGTGTTTGTAGCGATCTGACTCTATGGACAGAGGTGCTATCTCAATTAACGTACCACCAGTCTTCGATGACTCTAATTACTTGTAGTGGAAAATTTTTATGCGATCTTTTCTTCAAGCACGTGATTTTCAATCATGGGTATATGTTGTTAATGGCTATAATGCTCTCGTCGTGGAAGTTGGAGATGAAAACGTTCCCAAGCCTATTGGTGAATACACCCCTGCCGAGATAAATGTTGCAAAGAAAAATTCCGACAGTTTGATCACCATTGTACATGCCATTACCCCTAATCTTCAGCACCATGTGTCAAATTGCACAAGGTCTAAAGATGCGTGGGATATCTTAGAAACCCTATTCGAAGGTAACTCCAGTGAAAAGGAAGCTAGGCTTCAAAACCTTAATCCCGATTGGGAAAACCTTCATATGGCAGATGAAAAAACATTTGATGAGTTTAATCACAAAGTGTCTGAAATTGTTAATGCATCTTTTGCATTGGGTGAGACTATTCCTGAAAAGGACATTGTGATGAAAATTCTCAGATCGCTGCCATCTAGATACGACTCTAAGAAGCATGCCATCGTTGAGGGAAATAACCTTGATAATCTCTCCAGAAATATGTTGGTTGGGAAGCTTAAGATCTTTGATCACAAACATTCATCCAAAACTAAGGATGTTGCGTTCAAAGCACAAAAGGACGCTAAATTACTTGATAAGAGTAAAAAAGTGTATATCTCTGAAGATGATCACTCTGAGATAGATTCATCAGATGAAGATCTTGAAAAGTCAGTCTCGATGATCACAAGACAGTCTAGGGATCTTCTGTTGAAGAGAAGTAAACGGTTCTCCAGAGATAAGCCTAAAGCATTAGTTAAACCTCATAATCGTATTCCTCCTAAAAACAAGGAAACAGATGAAACTGATGATGAGGATATGCCTCAGTGCTTTAAGTGTAAGGGATTTGGTCATTTTGCAAACGAGTGCCCAAATCGTAGAAAATACACCGGGAACAAAGGTCTTACTACAACTCTTGATGAAGTGTCTGACAACTATGATTCCAATGAAGACGAGAAATCAAGTGTTGCACTTCTTGATGAAAATATTGATTTTGATAACTGTAGCAGTACATACATCAATCTCAATATTCTTTCAGAAGAAAACCCAACTAATCTGAAAGAAAAAATTGACCCATTTCTTGGAAACTCTGTTTGTAATGTTTCAGGTTCCACCATGTGTCTAGCCGCGTGAACATCTCAGAAGCCTAACTTTTATCCTAGTTTGACATGCTCATATTGTTCTCTAAAGGGTCATGAACTTTCAAGGTGTTACAAGTACAAACACCAATTGAGGCACGTCAACAAACTTCAACGAAGAGAAAATCAACTAGCAAATAAGCTTAAACTTGCTCAGAAGACCGCTGAAGTATGTAGGATCTTATCTTCATCTAAGAAGTTAGTTTCCAAGGATAAACCAAGACCATTAGAGAAGATAGTATGGTCGAATCGTTTTGATAGACAGAGGTCCGTGGATTCCTCTCAAGAGGAAAATGGTGGACAAATTGTTGTTCACCGCAACGCAACTTGATTGTGTTGTTTTGAAAATATTGTCTCATGTGCCTGATCAAAAGAGAGAATGATTTTGTACCGCTCAGGCTTTAGGAAAAGTTTTCTTGCTTCTTTTCTTAGTTTTTGTTCTTCCCTGTCTATCAACAAAGGAGGGTTATTATCGACAATTATACTCTTTATAGGGTTGTGAGTTGGACGTGTACGAACCTGTTTAAAGGTTTCGAAACCCTACATTCTTTTTCCTTCCTCAAAACCTCTTTTTTATCTCAAGACTACTTGTCGAGTTAAATTTTTGACTTCCTCTCACAAACTCATTCGTATGGATACTCCAAACATGATGTCTTCTGATGAAAAAGATGTTAATATGATTGTTAAGCCATCAATCATGAAGGAAAAAGAAAAATCTCCGTTACCTCCTACCTTGAAAAGAAAAAGAAGGAATGTGAGGAAGCCAAGAGTCGTTCCTTCAAACTCTCAGAAGTTTTCTGGTGTTCTTGAAGAGTTGAAGGAGATGCGAAAGGAGATTCAACAAATAAAGGCTTTGTGTATAAGACTCATGAGATTCAGAAGGCCCTGGTTCGACAACATCAGCCGAGAAGGTTTATTGATATAAACTCCTACCTTAATGAACCTTATGTCCCAATGGTTGTTGACGACAAGGAGTTCGGGGACGATAAAGAATTCTTCAAAGGTCTTATTGCCTAGTAAATCTTCTATTTTCTTGTTTTTGTTAGAAGAATAACTAGAGTTTGGAATAGCCATTATTGTGATTACACATAGCTATGTCCAACGTTTTCATCTTCTTGTTTTTAGATTTATTGGTTTAAATTCTAAACTTGTTTGGAAGATGTAGTTGCAGGAAATCCTACACTACACCCCTCATATGATTTCATCAATACTCAACTCATTTTTAGATTTTTAATCTTAATTTTATTGATGAATCTTTGAATATTCTTACAAGAAAAGATAAAAGAATCAAGAATAACCTTTGCTCTAGACTTTCTCTCTCCTATTTACTTATTTCTTTCTCCAAAAAGATCTCCCTTTTCTTCTCAGTTGAACGACTATTTATAGGGAAATACATAGTGGATGACAGCTAATCAGTCCTTCATTTTCGGATATGGCTTGCGACATTCTCGCAACCTTACAAATGTTAATCTCGGAAACTTTTTAATTTTCGCAGGATCATCATATATTTCTAATGATTTTAGCTGATGTCGTTTATTATATCATTTCTAAAATTGTTCTGCGACGCTGTTGTGTTGTGTTGCTGATAATTTCGCTAAGATATTATTGTTGTGAGATTCTGATCCTACATCTTGCCTCTTCTCATATCTTTTCTGCGAAGTACAGAATGATGTGAGAAATGCTGCAGTTATCCATCGTTTCATATTCTGCATTTATCACACGTATCCTTTTTCCCATCAGTTTCTTGACACGTCTTTTGTAACCGCTGCTTTTTAACCGCTTATATTTTTCCGTATTAATCGTGTTTATATTCTCGAGGAAAAATTGATAGGCGCCAAATATTGCATTATTTATCATCGTTTTATTGGCACTTATCCCATTTTGCATACCATAATTCCCCCTTTTGTAATGAATTTTGTATTTTACTCTCCTCAAGGATAATTACTTAATGTTGT
This sequence comes from Papaver somniferum, assembly GCF_003573695.1. NCBI lineage: Eukaryota > Viridiplantae > Streptophyta > Magnoliopsida > Ranunculales > Papaveraceae > Papaver > Papaver somniferum. The sequence continues at coordinate 118,375,048 of NC_039362.1, forward strand.
TTAATTTTGTATTTTTAGGTACCAAATAAAGACTAGATGAGTTGCGGAGCCAAAAGAGCAAAGACACGGGAGAAAGCCGGTGGAATCTCTAGCGGAAAAGAAGTGAAGAATGTGTTATGGAAGACTCAAGGATAAAAATGGGCTTAAAAAGGAAGAAATTGTTCTTAAAGAAGAAGTGGGCTCAAGATTACCTAAGCCCAAATCCAATTCCTAAGCCCAAATCCAATTCCTAAACCCAAATCCATATCCTAAACCCAAAATTCAATACCCAAACCCGTTTTCCTTCTTAACCGTAAGATTGGATCCATTCCATCATCCAACGGTCGCTGCGTCATCATGCATCAGATTTCGATGCACCTTACCAACACTACAGCACCTAACTCCATCTTGAGCCGTTAGTTTCGTTGTATTTTTGCATCCAACGGTCGCTCCTCGCTCCCTTCCATCTCGCCATTAGATCGATCTATCATTTCCGCATCATACGGCTCAGCTTCGCGAAACATCGAGATTTGATGAGCCCGCTCAACACCCAAACAACCAAATACCTATACCCGCAAAACAAACACGCCCTTCATCCCAAACCCATCGACTCCATCTTCTCCAGTCCTCTACAGCAACCATCACCACCACCATGTCCGCTCAACCACCTCCATCACTGTACCCCATCAATCAGCCTCCCCCTCCATCACTAAAGGACACCACCATGATACTCTCTAGCTCCTTCTCTCTCAACCCTTTTTTCTTTTCAAAAACAGTGAACCTAGAAACTAGGTTTGAGAGAAACAGAGTTAGTGAAATCAAACCACCAATTATGGAAGAGGAGAAGCGATAGAAGAATGGGTCGAGACCATTGATTGATTTCAGAGATTAGGTAAAGGTCAATTTTAGATTTTTTTGTAAACCCTAATTTTACTGATTTGGGGATTTTGGATTTTTTTTGTTGTAACTATAAAAGGGTGTTAGGGGTTGAAAAATTGGGCATCTCTGGGCTAGCCAGTGAGCAATATTTGCAGTTCAATATTAATTTCGAAATTCATTTTCAATTCATGTTGAATCTCTCTTATGCATAAAAGTTGAATGTGAATTGTATGCTGTGTAATGTGGAGCATGTTTATACATGTTAGTATCATGATTACAAGCATGTCCATGTTCTAATTCACTTGCTAGGGTTTAGAGGAAGCTCTTGATCATATGCTAGGAATGTTAATGTATTTGTATGTTCTTTTATTGAGCTGAATTTCCTTAGGATGAATGCTTAGCCATTTGGGCTACTTGCTTGTGATCACCTGTGCTGTTAGAAGACAGCTGATACTAGGAGTGGAGCTAGGTCTTTGGCCAAGAATTCAATCCACTAGAGAGACTGCCTTAAGCTAAACTAGCTAGAGAAGCTAAATGCCTGTGATTAGTTGTGCTGATTAAAGACAACTGATGCTAGGGGTAATTTGGCTAGGATAGTTAGTAGAATCCTCATTGTAATCTTTCAGGAAAGAACAAGACATACATTGCATCACAATTTCCTTAGCCTAGGGTCAAGTAGTGGAATCAAAAGCCTTAGTACCTTCCTTTGAACTCAGATAACCTTAGAAATTTAGAAAACTTTAGCAAATCCTCCAAGTCCCTGTGGACAAACCTCTTTTTACACTCTATCTTCATCAAGACCCTGTATACTTGTAGGTAAAACATAGGTTGTAGTTTTTAGGTCTCATTCCTTGAGCTACCAAGTTTTTGGCGCCGTTGCCGGGGACTCGGTAGCGGTTTGCTTGTTTTCTGTTTCCTTTCTTGTTAATCTTGCTTGTCCTGACCTGCAACTTGTTCCTGTTTCCTGTTTTCTTTCTTGTTTTTTGTTTTCTTTCTTTCTTGTTTTCTTTCTGTTTTCTTTCTTGTTCCTGACCTGCAACTTCCTTGTTTGCTCCTGCTCTTGCATTGCTCTTGTTCTCGCTTCACTAAGAGCATTGCCTTGCACTACCTTGCACTGACTGTTATTGGAGCTGCTGTTGCTGTTGTTGCTGTGAAGCTGCTGTTGCTGTTGTTGTTATTGGAGCTGTTGTTGCTGCTGCTGCTGAGAAGCTGCTGTTGTTGTTGTTGGTGCTCCCTCCTGCTTGCTGCTGCTGGTGCAATTCTGCTAAAGTTGCTAAGGAAGATCCAAGCCCAACTGGGCTAGTGCAACAAAAAGGGATAAAAAGCCCAAATTTGGGCTTCCCTCCAAAAATCAAGTAAGCCTAACCCATGAGCTAACCCAACTGGGCCTCATTAAATTTCTTTGGGCTTGTATTTAAGTATTTATATTTGGGCTTGTAATAATTTTAGTTTTTCTTTTTCTTTATTTTCTATTTGGGCTTGTAATAATTTTTATTTTTCTTTTTCTTTTTCTCTTTCTTTTATGGGCTTGTAATTATTTGTTGTTATTTTTTTTCTTTTCTTTTGTGGGCTTGCACTTTAATTTGGACTATAGGTTTATATCCCATCCATTGGGCTCCTAACCTTACAAAAACAATTCTGTTGGGCTTAGAGGCAACAAAATTCTGTTGGGCCGTGAGTTAAGATTTTTCTCACCAAAATTCTTCAAAGAACCCAAGAACCAAAAGCCTTTTAGTTGGTTGGGCTTTGTCCCAATTAATCCAAAAATTTTCTAAACCCATTTTAAACCAAAGTTTCTACCCCTTTCAAACCAAAAATTTGGGCTCTGCATTTTATAAACCAAAACCCATTGTGAAACCAAAACCCAACAAAACCAAATTCTAGGTCATGTTTTTTTTCATTGACCGTGGGCTTGTTAGATGTTATTTCATCGATCAATGATCTTATTAGGATATGGTTGTGACCTTTAGAGACCAATCAAACCGACTAATTAGAGTCAATCCAAAGACCCAATTGACATACCCACATCTTCTGAGGAAAACACACCGGACCAACCTGAGATAATGGAAGAACCCCGTAGTCTCAAGGATTACATGTATCCCACAAGGACAAGTCAACCCTCGTGCATTGTTTTACCAGAAGTTGCTGGTCATTATGAGCTAAAATCGAGCACAATACAAATGCTTCCCGTGTTTAGAGGAATTGAAAATGAAAACCCTTACCATCACGTGAGAGAATTCGAGGAGATTTGTGGAACTATACGTTTCACTCAGATGTCTGACGAATCCCTAAAGTTGAGACTATTCCCTTTCTCTTTGAAGGAAAAGGCCAAGTCATGGCTGTATGCTTTACATCCACAGTCAATTAGGACATGGGACAACCTCACAAAAGAGTTTTTCAAAAAGTTTTTCCCTAATCACAAGACTGCGACAATTCGGCAAAATTTGAACAGCTTTGTACAATTAGAAGGTGAAACCTTAGCTAGATATCTTGAGAGATTCAATGAATTGTTGCTTAAGTGTCCCCATCATGGTTTTGAAAAATGGAGACTTGTGCAAATTTTGTATGAAGGTTTAGATGTCTCCACCCGAACAATTGTAGAGTCTATGTGCAATGGACTCTTCACAGATAAAAGTGCTGATGACTCTTGGGTTTTCCTAATTGAAGTTGCTGAAAAAACTCAACAATGGGAGTCCATTCGTGAACCTAGAAAGACTACACCTGTAGATAAGGTCCATAGAATTGAGTCTAATTTTGAGGGAAATGCAAAAATGGCAGCACTAGCAAGAAGAATAGAAGCATTAGAACTTCAGAAAAACGTAAAACCTTCTACCACTGCTTTCTGTGAACATGTCGAAATGACTATCTGTGATATATGTAACGGTTCTGACCATCAGGTCAGTGATTGTCCGGAAATGCATGCATTCCAAGAATCTAGGCTAGAACAGGCACATGCTATGTTTCAAAAACAAGAGCATAACCCTTATTCACAGACCTACAACCCAGGATGGAGGAACCACCCCAATTTTTCATGGTCTAATGGACCCATTCAAGGAGGACCATCTCAACCCACTCAAAGCTATCAAAACAATCAAGGCTATCAAAAATTCCCTCTATATATATTCTTTCTCACTCTCTTTTTATTTCTTTTTATTTTCTCTGCAACTTCATCGTTCTTCTGCAAATTCCGTTATTGCAACTTTTCTTCTTTCTTCTTCAATCTTTTTAAGTTCTTCTTAATCTTCATACTATTTCTTCTGCAGATCTTCATCATTCGTAATTTTCTTCGAAATAATCTTCCTGCTAGTGCTTTCCATGGATTCATCAAGGTTAGTTTTCTTTTTTCTCCTTTATGGATTTTGCTGAAATTGATCTTGTTTACTGCCTTATTTGATGTTGTTTATGTGATTCCCATACTGTTGTTATTTCAGCAAAAGCGCCTCCAACATTAAATTTACGGTTCAGAACCCTAACGTTCCCAAACCGCAGCATAAGGTTGTTGCGCATAAAAGAAAGTCCGCGAATGAGAAGGTAGTAAGAAAAATTATCCTTTTCTAATAACAATATTGTTGCCTCTGTTTCTCATCTGGATTGTAATTCGCAGGATGATAAGGATTTCAATAAACCTCCCAAGAAATCTCGCCACCTTAAAACTGTTCAAACTTCTGTTCCATTCCACTTACTTATCTCTTCTAAATCTCCTGCGACATCTTCGAAAGATAAACCATTATCTCCAATTCGCGAAAAAGCTGCCTCAAACTTCATTTCTTCAACTGATCTTTCAATGATTGAAACTCCCCTTGTTGATCCTTCTGTGAATGAAACTTCTTCTCTTCCTATTGAGAATGTTTCTCAACCTTCTATCATGGCCAGTTCTCTACCTGAGTCTCTTCCCCTTTCGAAAGAAACCGTGGAAGGAATAGATATTGCTTTCAAAGTTTTGTCTGAAGTCCTGGATGATGGCAAGAAGTCCTCCATTGATCCTGTCAAGTCTAATGTTTGCGAAATTCTGAGCAAGCATTTAGGTTCTGACAGAGCTGCTTCGCAGACAGCTTTGGAAAAAGAGTGTAATGCTCTTCGTTTCGAAAATCAAAAGCGTCAGAATATTTCGTTGGATCGTGACAATCTTCGCAAGAAGAATGATGAATTGAGAGGTATGATTTTCTTATCTGTGTCTTCAATTTGCCTTTTTAATGGTTTTATCCTTCCCATATTTAATTATGCTTGAAATCCCTCTTTTGCATGTTAAGCCTTAAACCAGAAACGAATAATGGAGAGATATCAATTTGAATCTGTTGTTGAAGAAGCCCGTGTTGATAAAGAAATTTTGATGGATCAATATAACCAATTAGATAACCTCTATTCATATTCTCTTGATCATATAAATAATCTTACCAATGAAAATACCCAATTAGTTCAGAGGCAAGATTTATTAAGTAATGAAGTATCTCGCCTTTCTTATTCTTTAACTAAAGCTAATTTAGGGATGGAAACTTTATCAGATGAGAATAAAACCTTATCTCAAGAGAAGCGAAATTGTTTAAACAAGATGGCGATATCTTCGCAACAACTTAGCATTCTTCAGAAAGTATGTGATGACAAAGAGCAATCTCTTCGCTCTTTGAGAATGAACTTAAAGAAGTAACAGAGTCATCTATCGCTAAAAGAGATACACTCATTCAAGGTAGAATAACTTTAAGTGTAAAGGAGAATCAACTTAAAGAACAATATTCCAAATTAGAAGAATCTTATTCTTCTCTTGCGAAGAAAAATGCCTTTCTTATTTCTAAAGAGAAAAATCTTCAGTCTCAACTTGAAGGTTTAGTTGGAGATAAATTTGATGACGCAATGGACCGTTTGGGAGAATAGTTGTCTGAATTTGATTCAACATCTTATTTCGCAAAAGGAAGGTAGTCATAATAGTTTGACTGCCTTAACTATCTTTTCTTTGTCATATATTTTTGAGTTCTTCATCTTATTGAAATTTTGTATTCTAACTTTCGCAGAGTCTGAGAAGAATCTTCATTCCTCCATTTCTGTTCTGGAGGCTAAATATGCCAAAATTCGCAAAGAAAATGCATTGCTCGTTTCTTCCCTTACTGGTTCTCACGACCGAACAGACAAAAGACTTGATTATCTTGTTTATTTTAAGGATATTCAAGATAGGAATCATCAGAGAGAACTTCTTCGTCAAGTTCATCTCCGAGCTGAAGTCCTCGTAAATGATATTTTATTGTCTAAATCTCTTCCTCCTACATCAATCGAACCCTTGGAAGTAGATGATGATGAAGTTCCTCGTCCTGCTGATAGTGATTATGATTATGAAAGTGGTGCAGAGGATAATTTCTTGGAAGATGAAGAAGAAATTCCTTCTAAGGGAGCATCTGCTGGTGTTAATCAGAATGAAAAATAAATCTCTCTTGAACAAGTAAATGTTGGAGATAATCAAGGTGCTAGTCAAGGCGAAGATCAGAATCGAAATGAAGAAGGGGCTTGCGATAATGAGAACATTGGCGAAGAACGTCTGTTATCTCCTTCTACTGGAATTAATACTGAAGCTTGAGCTTCTTATCTAGTTTTATTTTCTTGAATTGTCTTATTTTTATCACTTTTGCGAATAATATTCTTCAACCAACTTTGGAATCAATTTTTCCTTTTAGTATTTTGCTGATGAGAAAGATAATGCTTCTTGTTTATTGATTCTCATACTTGCCTCTCATTATCTTTCTTGCAAAAAATAATCCGTTACGAATACTTATAAATATTTTGTTTTATCATGTGGTCTTATTTTGCCTTCCTAATTAAAGGTCTTATTAAGACACCTCTTGTCATTGCGACAAAATCGCAAGACGTCCTTGCACTTTCATGCAAAAACCCATTGATCTTGCCTTAACTTTTTCTTTTGTATTATGGCCTCTTCAGGAATGTTGCGATAATATGACAGGTCTAAATATTCTTGCGAAAATAAAGCCCCATGACATTGCCGTCTTGCGACGAAATCGCAGGACGTCTTCGCACTTTCATGCGAAAACCCATTGATCTCGTCTTATCTTTTTCTTTTGTATTATTGCCTCTTCAGGATTGTTGCACAAATATGACAAGCCTTAATACCCTTGCGAATAAAAAGCCTCATGACATTTGCGTCTTAAGACACTTATCAGCTCCCTAATGGAGGGTGCCGCCCTTATCTCCCCCTGGTTACCCCTTCAAGGAGGCGTACTTCTACCATACAAGGTTAGCTCCTCCCATCCGGTCTTAACAACAACCAGTTGTTTTCGCAGCCTCTTATCCCTTTTACCTATAGGGCTTATGGTTACGAGACTGCACCCTAAGTGGGGTTTTCTTTAGGCCGAGTGCAGTATAAGCCAAGACTTGTCAAGAATGGCAAGGTACGCTTCAAACGCCCCTGGCACTCTTGACTCAACCGTGTACCTGGGCGCCTTGATCAGATCTGCACTCCTTGGGAGAGTCCTTATTACCTTAGTCTCCCAACCCAAGTCATATGCTTAAGCTGAGAATCCAAGGTGCCTCTCCCGGATGGGCTTTATTGACCCCAAATCTCCATGACTCAGGTTCCGGTGGCGGTGTAGCCTTTCCCTAAGCCATGCAACAGGTACCCCCTAATATGACATACTTTAGGTCTTACATTTGCCTCTTGTGAAATTTTATTCGCGAACTAGGGTGTACGCCATAAAGGTTCGCCCCTTTCTTTTATGTCATTGTTCTGTGATTATCTCTGCGAAAATTTCGCACATCATGGTCTTGTTTTGATATGAAAAATCTTGCAATTATTCTTTCAGAATCCATAACTTCTCAAAGCTTCTTACCGATAATATCTTTTTAAGTACAACCTGTTCCATGGTCTGTCAAGTCTATGACCAACATCTCTACCTTCTGGATCCATTAATCTATAAGCTCATGTTCCAACTATCTCCTTAATGATGTAAGTTCCATCCCATTTTTTTGCTAATTTTCCACCATTTTCTCGCTGATATATTGGTCTCTCTCTCAGAACTAAATCTCCTGGTTGAAATTCGCGTATTTTGACACGTTTATTATATTCTCAGGCTAATCTTCTCTGATAATTCTCCATATGTTGTAAAGATTTTTCTCTTCTTTCTTCTAATTCATCAAGTTTGTTTAAGATCAAACCCGCACTAAGATTTTTCTCCCAAGCTTCTCTCTTTGTTGTCGGAATAACAACTTCTGTTGGTAACACCGCTTCAACTCTGTATGTTAAACAAAAACGTGACATTCCAGTAGCTTCTCTTCTAGTTGTATTATAAGCCCATACTGCATTATGTACTTGTTCGCACCATGCTTTGTGATGTCCTTCCAATTTCT